>NC_040884.2:12086954-12756954 GCF_900634795.4 Betta splendens | reverse complement strand
AAAAAAAAGCATCTTACTGTAGGTGCAGCAAGCATTATTCTGAACAATCGCTGCACAGATTTAGCGCCGATTATTAAAAATAAGACATGCGTTCTCGTTGTGTGCACCTGCACAAGCGGAATACATTAGCTGGGAGCCGGGGGCATCGGCTGCGAGCCGGTAACTGCTAACGCTACAACTCAGCAGTGGTGAACTGCTACAAACCATATCACATACCTCAGGGGTTAGCAGCACATTCTGCTCAAGTTAGAAACAAGCAGACACACACACGCACGCACGCACGCACGCACGCACGCCGTCGTTCCATGTGCTGCGTCTGTGCTGCTGGTTTCCTGGTGACAGCTGTGTAATCTGCCGCTCGCTTGACATCTGTGGGACCTTCACAGTCGACCCGATCACCACCGGTCGTCGACGCTTCTGAACATTTCAGCAAACGGAATCCAACAAAACAGGGGGAAGTGCCTTAAGCCACGGGATGCGCCGGGAATTTTAAGTCACGCCGGAGCTTAAAGTCGCTGTCACAGTTGATGTCCAGATTCCTGGAGCACACACAGAAGGTAAAATGCCAGCTTTGCACAAGATGTCTCATAATTAAAGAGGCAGATCACCGTGACATTTGCTGAGCACAGTCACGCATGTTCATTACAGCTAAAGACTGCGGCCTCAATACAAACTAGATTTAGTCTTTTTCTTACTCACTTTTTCTGCTTTGTGGTTATGTGAGGTTCATGTTCCTGTGGCATAATGAGATCCAGGAAATCTACAGACGCTGTGTTTATAAGTCAAAACTCTGGGTTATTATTTCATCAGTATAGTTATCTGTATTTCTGGACTGGCACTAAAACAAAACACGGTGTAACAAAGTCACATTTCTCTTTTATTTCATTAGCATGAGCCCAAAGGCCAGAGAGGTTCTTGTAGTGGCCATGGTTTTGTTGTGTTTAGAGTCAGTCAACGTGGATGCCTCACAGCAACAAGCTTGGAGTTTGAGTTCTGTCCGATACGGGACTTACAGAGCCTCACAAAGTTCTGCATGAGCTCTGCCTGGATGTGTAGGGCAGAAGGAGCACAGCATTTACCTGGCCTCTCCGGGTCTTTAACCTCCAAATAAGGAAAGTGCAGATTCACTTTCGCCAGTCACACAGAATTTATGCTAATATTTGCCTCTCAACCAATAAATTATTTAACATAAAACATAAATAAAGAAAATAGATTGAAGGTTTGTTGTTTAAACTTGCTCCTGTAGTGGAAAGTCAGACATTTGTGTGTTGTAGGGCATACTGTATTATAGTGTATTGTGTTAATTTCTTTCCCAGTATGAACAGGCAAAACATTAAACATGATAATACAAATGTGACTAATAAAGAAGATCTTAATAAGTTGTAAAACATGACAGCAGCAAATCTGCCATCAGAGGGACGCTGCCAACTGTCAAACGCCAACACTCAGCTGCTTATTATTTTTCGAATCAAGGCAGTTGTCAAGGTTGACGAGAGAAGGTTTTTATACCAGTGGGGACTCTTCCCTGATGCCTTGTCAGCACCGCAAATGCAGCTGAGGTTCAAACACTCAGTGGAAATGAAACCACTAATAGGACAGCCTGGCTCATCACACCTGACGGTTATTTAAACAGATATCTGGTAAAATTTGAAAGAGGTTTGTCTATTAGTTAGTTAAAACAAACATAATAATAGATATAAACATTCATCCAAAAACCAAAGCTACTGTATGAACCAACCCATTTACTTACAAAAGCTCAGATAGGCTAATAATTTATTATATTTTATACCCTGATGAGACCCAGGCGTAGTCCAACAGCTTTATTCTACTGATGACTAAAACACGGCATTGGTTTATATCTACTATAACTATTTTAAGTATTACTGTACTTACAGTATAGATACTTTTGAAAAAAACAAAAGTTATGACCTGAATCAAATGTTTTAAAAAAAGATGCCTTCGTATGTTTCTAACATAATAATCAAACTTTATTGATCTCTCATTGGGGAAATTAGTGTAAGGTGTGTTGCTCAAGGGCACACCTGGGAAGAGAAGCAGGGCTCAAACCTGGGACCTTCTGCTCCCAAGCCGATGCTCTACTGTACCATCTGAGCTACAGTACCAGGCCACACATGTGAACAAACATGGTTTCTTCTTCTGAAGCCTATGTAATTCCCCCAACGACTGGTTTTGGTGGGGCTATGGGGTGAATCAGCTGATGTGAGCACCTTACTGACACACATGCATGGGCATGGTTCTGTCAGTCCACCTGGATCCTATAGATTGAATACTGGTACGCTGTGTGGTACGTCGGGTACAAATAAGTAGTCCTGCAGCTAGATTTGAACTGACAACCTTAATATTACCAGCATCACATTCTAACTAACTCCACCAAAATACTAAGGTTTAATAGGGCCCCTGCACACATGCACCACATGCATAGTACTGTACCTGTAGCTGCAAGAGGACGTTTAGTTGCAAAGTAACATTGTTGGGCCAAACTAATTCTTACTATAAATTCAGGTTTAACAATAAAAAAGGTTTACTTGCACTCTAGACAGCCAGGCTGGATGTTGGAAAGTGAGCCAGTGGCAGCTCCAGCTCCAGCTCTTCAGAGTGACTTCTCAGAAGCATGTAAAAGTCATTTTTCATCCTAGTTACACACACTGTTCCCGGGAGGTTTCCTGCAAAGAGCCTTCCAAACATTGTCAGCATCATGATCTCCCAGGACACAGTAATCTGTGACATGCAATCAGCCCGAGGACGCACTCAGCCCCATCAGAAGGACCAGTTAGCAATCAGAGCTCTGAAGCACCTATGTGACAATTAGCGCTGAGGCTGCACTTCAACCTTTTGCACAAGCTACTTCTGCTGGCTTTCGACTCGTCTACTCCCCACTGTGTTCTCTTCATATGATTAATTTTCTCTAAGATAAACAAACTTGTGGTGACAGAGGACATTAGTTCTGCGGCACCCACACACACACTTGTGGGTGTGGGACTGCAGACTTCTCTCCAGATAAGCAACAAGGACCGACTATAGCAGCAGATTGTTGGCAGGGCCTTGAAGCCTTCACTCATTTCTTACCCCAGCACAATAAATTTAAAATGGATCCGTGCCGATAAAGTGCTAAGTCCTTGAGGGCACTTGAGCAGCCTGAACATTCATATTGTCTTTAATTGGTGTAACTTTCTTTACACAACAGACGAGGCTGGAGAACGGTGGAGTCATGACCAGTGTATTTACTGTATTTATGAGACTAGTTTGAGGCACGGCAACAAAATAGGCACAATGTGGCCTGAGAAGCAAACTTACGATAACAACTTCACTAAAAGACAGCCCAGAGTGACCTGAACCACTATGGGAGTATACAGCTGGATTTCTGTGCGTTGTAAAGTAGCTGAAAGCTCTGCCTCCTATTCTACATGTAGAAACTCTAAGAGTTTCTGAGAATTATGTGTTCACTTTGAAACATAACGCTACAGTATTCACCAAAAATTACGAACGGAATAAGAGTCAGTGGTGGGCAAGAACATGTTCTAATGACGTCTGCATTAACATCTTGAATAATTTCTTTGAATATGTGTAAATATGTAAAGGAGGCCATCTGGCATTTACATGATTTTATAGACGAAATGTCACATATGCAAAGAAATGATTCACTCCAAGCTTATGTGACTTACTGAAGATAAATAACAATGTGATGGGCTTGTTATTTTCCTCCGTTCTTGTCTTCACAGTCAACCATCTGCAGATCAGTGAGACTCTCTCCAGTTTCCAGCATTTTCACAGCGGGTTCCAGCCATTTATCAATAAACGTTTCCAGCAGACTTGTTCTATTAAACCTGGAGCACTTTAAAATGTCACAAGCTTGTCCTGACAGGGTTCACTGCCAGTGCTGTGGTTAAAAAAACTAAAAAATACAACATTTTCATGTACAGATTAAGAACTAGCGAGTTTCCAAGTGAAAATAAGCACATATTATATATTATACATATTACAAGTATGATCACACTATAGAACGTTGTCGATGGACCAGGATCAGGATGGTTGACAAAACTGAGTTTTTCTGAAAAGTCCCCTTTACAGTATGTAGGTTTAAGTGATGTGTTTACGGGATGCCATGATTCACCTCATTAATGCTATTTTTCATCACCCAGTCTTTTACTGGCCTGTTCATCAGGTCCAGCAGAAAGCTGCTCAGGCACAGGGTGATGTTTTGAGTGTGTCCTGGTGGAAGGACTAGGGCCTCCTAGGGTAAAACCAGAACAGGCACCAGTCTCCAGTAACTCATATGAACCGACACACACTCATACACACTTTCTTCTCGTTCTATAAAAAGCGCCATCGCCCTGGGATTCAACTGATGACTCATTAATTCCAGACATCCCAAAATTCAAGTCAAATCAAGTTCACACCACCAGACACTGGTGAGAGGAGGGAGCGGTATCGGCTGCAGCAAATTGTGGAACCGGACCTTTGTTAGAAGTGAGATTCTATTCTTAGCCCGCAGAGTCAAACTTCAATGACATGTGCAGGTCACACATGGGCTTCTGGAAGAATTTTATTCTCTAAAGGTAAAAAGTTAAAGCTTCTGTTTCTCTCTTCTTTTCTTTCTTGGTTTATTTAAACCATAGCAGTTGAGGTCAGTTGGACTTTTTTTTTTTTTTTCAAACAATGGGAAAAGCCTTTGGTAGATTCCCCCCACCACCACCAGCCCTTCAATGCAGAGAGGAATGGAGCAGCTAAGACTCTTATTTATCTGTCTGTCTCTGCCTCGCTCCCTATCTCTGGCCAACACCACCTGCCGACGGGGGAAGATATTAAATGCAAGATAAAACAGGGAAACGAAGTGCTGTCACAGACGCTGGGAGCTCTATGAAAATGACTGATAGACTTTCATCAGACGGGAGAACTCCCTGCTCTGCTCTCAAATGCACAATAAACTCTAAACTTTTGATATGAGAATGTGACAATGGAAAATGGATTCTGAGCTGCTCCATCAGAAAACACACACACTTAGCGTGTGGACGACAACGATGATTGGATGATTATCTTGCTTCCCTGGTATGAATAAATGATGAAAGTAAGTGCCACCGTACCCCCAGACTCTACCCTATTCATTTGTATTATTGTAGATGATTCAGGCTAAAAGTGAAGAATGAAATAATGTAAACACCAAGCAAAACCAACCGCTGTTGCCCTGTATTTGTGGCTGGATCTTCCTCCACACCATGCTGCTCCCAATATGAAAGACATTCAACAACTGTCCTAATGTAATCCCTAAATATTCTGTGGAGATATTTTTTATCATAACCAAGATTGTGTGGCGTTGGCAGAGGAAGACTGAGTTGTTAAAGATGTGAATGAACTTGAAGTAGAAGATGGACGAACAATGTACAAATGTGCAAACTATTACAACTCTCGACGCTCTACATTTACTTAAATTGCAATGAACTGTAAAAAAGCTCCCATCGATTTACTAGCATTGTGCTAGCAAATCACAAGACTGCTGAGGGAGGGTTTAATCTTCATTTAGCAGCAGGAGGTGGACACAGGAGGAAGTGAAAGAGGTGGTGGATGATGCCAAGATGGCAGAGAGGCAAGATGGCGGCGCCCAGTGCTTTTGGGGAGATTTGACAAATTTCTAAGCCAAAAAGCAGAATTATGGGCTTCGGCTTCTTTCATTAAAAATATTGATGCCACGGTTTTATTTTGCACTTTTACACACAAGCAAGAATGAAAGCAGGGACGCTAAAGGTCTTTTCCAGTTGATCCACTGTACAAATAAAAGCTGAGGTCCTGTAATAGGAGCAGTGATGTGGAATTTGAATCAGTGTTTGATAAAAGCTCATTCAGTTTGAGCGGTATGATAAGACTTGAAAGTAGACTGAGAAGGAAATATTATTGTGAGATACGTGAGAAAAACTGTTTAGCTACAACTATTTTCCAGTAGAAAAGAACAGGACATTAGAGTAGATGAGAAGACGATTTGGTATCTAACTGCAGGGAAACGTCAATAAAGTCCTGAGCTATAAAGGGCAGAGAATTACTGTAAGAGAGAGAATCTTTTACAAACAGCAATTCACATCTGGAGAAACTAGTTCAGTCAACATGTCGTTCACTGGAGATCAGTGTTTTCAAGTAGGAGCCACGGGCAGGAAGCAAATCTCTAAGACAGCGCATGGTTCAACACGAGAAAGGCAGCGAAACAAGACATAAAGAGAAGACATAAAAGGACTGTGAGAGAAGAGGCTGATGTAAGATGGATGGATAATGCAGGAAGTAGGGGACAATGTAATTAAATAGGTCACATAATGCTACACATAACTAACTAACTAACTAACTAACTAACTAACTAACTAACTAACTAACTAACTAACTAACTAACTAACTAATAATGCCGGACTCAAAGGATTTATAGGTAAAGCTGTTTAGTACAAAACAAAATTATATAAGAGTTAAATAAACCAAATCAGTAAAGTGAGCAGACTAAAAATCACTGGGAAACATAAATCAATACTGAGTCATGTCAACTGAACCTTTTCTTTTACGTAGAAACGTTTCGCCACCAGCTTCTTCAGTCTGAGGAAAGTTGGCTGAGGGGTTGTCTCTACCCCCTGTAAACCATGGGCTTCATAATGTATGCGAATACAGTATGGAGTCCTGTCAGAGTCCTGTCATCTCCAGACGTCCTCTGGTGACGCTGCTATTGTAGGATGTATCCATGGTGATGACTTCACAGAGTACCAGGGAGGGGTGGACAGCTTTGTGGACTGGTGTGGACAGAACCACCTCCAACTGAACATTCTGATTATCCTGAACACCCTGTAAATCCTCCTCTCTCTGTGATGATGGAACCAGGAACCAACAAATGTTCAATGGACTAAACTAGTAAACAAAAGCTTACAACGCTAACAAGTGAACAACATAACAACAGATAGACTGCACCACAAACAGAGACCAGGTGAAGGTGAGAGCAGTGATCAGATCAAAGCAGAGGAAACAGGAAGCGATGCAGGATGTGGCAGAGGTAAGTAATTCTGCAGCTGGAGCCAAATCACACTCAATCTTGTGTGTATGGGCAGTGTGTTATCATGAATCCATGGTTTTGGCCTCTGTGAGGAAGCCAGAGGATTTGAGAGGCCCCACGCACACACAGAGAACATGCAAACTGCATTCAGTCAAAACTGGACACTGCATCCATAGCAGAGCAACAGGCCTCATAGAACCCAAACACTGGAGTCACTTCAGCACATAGTGTAAGGTGTAATATAGTTAATGCAGTGTAATATACTGTAGGTGTGTCCATCTCATTTCAGGCCTGTTTCTCCAAAAGAAGAGAGCAATGCCAAGTATAGACACCTCTCTCCCCGTCCTGTTAGGTCCTTATCCCTCCACTTGCAGTGTGAGCGACACTCAATTTGAAGTGTGAGTGACGTGTTAGAAAGGGCCACTCACAGGTGACGATCAGAGCTGATCAAAATGTCAACAGCTCCAGAATGAAGTGAGCGACCGGTCAGCTGTAGGCACAGATACTATGCTTTATGTTTTAAAGATCAGCCGTCAAAGAAATGTTTGTTATTGTGAGGGTGCAGTAATATTAGACTGATGCTAAAATGACCAAATCCTGTGATTCTTGGCCATTTTGGGAGGGCCTCATCTCTGCAGAGCTAGCGGCCACATTCATAATGATCGGTGGTGAATCACACTTATCTGGTCCCTGTTCAGACTAGCAGCTCACGTACATGTGGTTGTATAATAAAGCATCCCAGCACCTACTAAAAGTTTATACTGTATATATTATACTGAGCACCTTTTTGTGCTTATTGTAAACTCTTTAATCATTAATATTACTAGTACGTTTGAATGAACAACTGTTGGAAGGAGCTGAGACTATAACACCAATTCCTGAACCTCTGACGGCCTCAGAGTTGAACGGTGAACAAATCAAAATCCGTTTCTGCTTGTGTGAAGCAGGAAACACCAAACCAGCTGGTTGCCAGCGACCTGCCCTCAGACCAGTCTGGACTCAGCCCCGTGTTCCTACATCTGAGTCATGCACCACCATAACACCACTATGTGGAATTAATGGCGTGGCTGATTTGTAAAACTCTGCTTAGAGGTTGCAGCTGTATCTCTTGCTGAGTAACACTAGTTAGTGATGGGGATCCTCCCTTTACTTACATCAGGACCTTCTGGAATTAAATTATAATGACTTAACTGGACTCACGACTGAGGGCGATTGACTGACTCTGTCAATGTCATACTGTAGCAAACCTGGAACGAGGCACACGGACTGATCCCATATTGCAAACATTGCAGACAGCATTCGCACTGCTGGGCCCAGGCTGCGGACCTGCATTAGAAGCAGCGGTTTACACAGGTGCAGGATCCGATGTGACCTCGTTCTTTGGGGGAATGTGTGGCTTAGATGGGACATGTAAGGAACAAATAGCCTGGGATGGCCTGGGACGCACCCACAACCACTTCGCTTAAAGGGAGTGTTTCTGTCTATGACAAATTAAATCAAGGTGCAGTATATGCGTGAGGACAGTCAACAGTGTTTGGAGGAGACGGGATAGAATGTGAAGTGACATTTTCACCGGTGAGTCCTCCCTCCGCCTGCCTGTCTCTCTGGTCAGCTCAGAAAAATGCATTATTACAGAGTTCAGTCCAAATAAATGGCAGTGGCATCCAACTACGGGCTATTTTCTTGGGCTGGCCCAGTCTTCAGACATCTGTGACTAACTCATTCAGACAGGACTTCTCCTGTCGTGCATATTCACAGGCCTCAATCTCAACAATCCTCTGACTCTAACGCTGCCCGTCCCTCCTGCTGATGGAAACAGAGCTTTGAGAGAAAACCCAAGCAATGCGTCTGAAGCTTCCACCGTTCTCCAACAAGCATTTTGAAATGCATATGGTTTGTGACAATAGTTTAGGAAGAACCAGGACTTAATGACTCGCGGGCTGAGGTTTGTGGCAGAACAGCAGAATCATTCCTGCTGCTGAAGTCAGCTTAATGAAGCACCTTCCCCAGTGGATCCAGATGTTCCTGCGCAGAGTTATGAATTCAGGCCGCTGTTACTGTATGTGCTCCAACAATTAGCATTTCAAGAGCAGTTGCTGCTTCTCTCACGAAAGATGATATTATCCACACAAATGGAATCTTAATTCAAAGCAGTCTCACATGACCTGCTAAAAACGTTGCTGTTTCTTATTACTACTCATTACCATGAGCATGAGCACGGCTTTATCTCTTAGTACTAAACCAGAGTGAGCGGGTTATTCTGCTGGGCCTGGGTCTGAGGCAGGCCGCTTGGGGAAGACACGGGTCCTTAGAGTCCAAGTGACACCGAGTTCAAGTTCACCAGGATCAGTGTTTAATACACACACAGTACTGTGCAAAGGTTTTTGCAAAGGCAGGTGTGAAAAATATGCTGTAAACAAAGAATGCTTTTAAGAACTGGAGGTGTTAAACATTTATTTTCATAAGTGTGACAAAACGCAATTTGTGCAAGTGTACGTATACGTGTATAAGAATTGATGCTGGTTTGAAGGTACAAAGTAATAACACCAAATATTGATTTGATTTAGATTTGTCTTTTATTCATTCGCTGCATTTTGTTCATTTATGAAAATAAATGTTTAACACTTCCAGTTTTTGAAAGCATTCTTTGTTTTTCACACATGCCTAAAAATTTTGCACAGTACTTTACTGTACATGTATTATTTGATGTGAAAGCTCAAGCAAACTAGCATGAAACATTAACGCCAGTTTACTAAATGCTTCATCAGAAATACTTTTAGGCAGGGAAAATACTACAAGAATGCCGACAACAGTAAATCACACAATAATTCATGAAGTCATTGCAAATGTCCTTTAGGGACTGTTACTGCACCAAGTCTATTCAATATTCAAAATAAACTGGGCATCACCTACTGTAACAGTGTAATGATTTTAATGATGTATCAACCAACAACCAGCTCATATGGAATAAAATGTCAAGAGCTAAACATAGCATATATGGACATAGACACTTCAACCCGTGGGGTTGTTGTTAGTGGCAGTGCAGTGGACATATAGCAAGGTCAAAGGTCACATCAAGCACCTTTTCATTGATGTGTGGTTTTTCTCTTTCATTAATAAACGCGTTGGCATTTCCATTTCTGTTTGTTTCCTACTGTATGTACATCTGTGCTCGGTGTCGAAGCAGCAGCCACCAGTTCCTTCAAACGCATTCTAAGCACTTGCCAGTGAAGACGCTGGGCGCCGCGAGGAGCTGGCGTCTCCGCAGGAGTCGGCGCTTTTGCCCCCGGCTGGTGAACACGTGTCCTCTGTCCGCCGCTCGCTGGGTGGTGCTACAACATGAGGGAAGTGAGTGAGAGCGAGCGCCCCGCGGCCACATGGTCAGCACCCACAGCCTGTGCAGCCTCGGTGAGAAGATCGCTCCCTGCTCAAGGTGCCCTCCACTAACGGCACAGGCTCCATGACCCCCCTTAACCTTCCAGGAAGCTGCCGGGAGAACAGTGATCCATCTCCCTCCTGCATGGAAACGAGTGCGCCCAGGATACGCGTATGAGCGCGTAGCTGGTGTCCTGTACCTGCTTAACCCTGTTGAAAAATAAAAGAAGTGTCAGCGGCTGATCACATCTGTGAAATCATCTGTCCTGTCTTTATGGCTGCTGCAGTTAACTAATCTATTAATAGTTAAGCTGCTGTCAGCCGCCTCTCAGTCAGGATAGAGCACCGGCTGAATTTTTCAGCACCTCGGAAGCATTGACCTACAATTACCAGCATATCTCTCGGCTTCTGCAACAACCGGATGCTTTAAATATGAGTGTGGACCGGAGGATGTGGCATGATGAAGCTCCGTAACTGTCTATTAACACGTCACCACGCTCGCTGTCTGAGTGGCTTCGATGACGAAGAGGATGAAACGTTTTAAGGCGCTGATAGAATAGTAAAGAGCCTGCCTCTATTTCTGCCATCCACTTACCACAGCTGTCCCAGTGGTTGCAGCAGCTCCAGTCTCCTGCGGAGGCGGAGATGTGGTAATGTGTCGCAGATTAATAACGCTCTGTGCATGATTGTGAACATTATTGTGAAATGAAAGAAGCCTCAGCAAAGTGAGTCGAGCGCAGGAGCTGGTAGCGGACGGAGGGAGAACTTTTAATTATGACAATATTCAAACCTAAACAACGTGATCAGGTGGGCAGCAACTGCTGTGTGACAAAGACAAAACCCTTCTCACTTTTAATTCATGATCCAGTTCTGACCTCGTTCCACTAGTTACACATTAAACCAGGCTCATTGTTTATTCACACACTCAGCAGACATTGAGTAACCTTAACGCTCGTTTCTAGTCGGTTTAATTCCGCCTCAGGGTGAACGTTCAGCACTTTTCTGGCCTCTAATGGGGTCCGTCTGCTCCTATGGAGACACACCCACCGCCATTAAAATGCATTCATTAAACTCTACTGAGTGTAAAATGTGGGCATTTCATTTAAAGCAAACTTAAGGCTTGAGCCGTGACAGCAGAAGAATCCCAGTGTGTCCTAATAGTAACGTAACAGATCTGTGAGTTAACAGATGATGAATGTGATTAGGGGCAAAAAGGAAAGAATGTAACTGCTGTGAAAACCAGGACACAGCAGCAACACGACTAATCCAACACAGACACACGTGTTTGTTTCCGTGCAGTAGTTGTTGCCTAGCTGTGGTTTGGTTGTGGCCTCGTTGTGACCCGGTTGTGGTCCGGCTGTGAGGCCTAGCTCCACTCCTGAGCAGTAGAACACTAGAGCTGCTCCCTGTTGTAACACTGGTGGAGACACATCTTCATCGTCATCATCACAGGACGCCAAAGCAGACATCTGGAATCCTTGTACTTCAAAGTAACCAGTTTCACTGGTTTGTGCTGGGAGGATCCTAAGTATAATAGTAATAGACATGCAAAGCATGCACCATGCAGAGACCTAATGAAAAGTCCTGCTCCTGAGGATTTACTCTTAAACTAGGGAGAGGGAAGGAAAATAGGCATCGCTATTTATTCTCTTTGTGTCCAACAGATATAAAACAGAATCAATATTCTCCCAACACACGTCCCTGTTGTGCAATTATGTAAGTCAGATGCAATCATTGAGCACGTACCTGCGTCAAGTGTGAACTCTAAGACAAAACAGATGCTGATGTGTTTGGTTCGACTGCTACAGCTTCAGACACAGACCAAGGCCAAACAGAAGCACGACGAGGGAAAACGCTGAATGCGATATTACAGTATATACCGAGGCATGCAGACATTCAGAAAGAAGTATAGAGCAGAACACAAAGAACAGACTAACTACCACATAATCCAATAACGCTGCAACAGGCTCTACCTCTGTGAAGCCTCTTATGTTCAGGGTCTTTGGAGACTAACAATGCACTGGATCCTCCACAGTAATTAACGGCAGTGGTTCTGTTCTGTTCCGCATTTAATCGTCAGCTGGTTCGAATGTTTTGGGACAGAAAAGAACTAAACAGCAAGAACTAAAGTAGGATAGGGTTGTCTTGTCTTTACAGTCATGAGGCAGCTCTTCCCACTAATAAACCCACTAATTGATAAAAAAAAACCCACAATGGTCATAGTAAAGTCGTAGGTTCAGGCAGCAGATGCTTTCCGATCTTTAGCTAAACCGTCTGTCCGTCCATGAGCATAATGTAAGAAAAGGTTCAGAGACGTTTAGGAGCAAACTGTAATAAACTACATTTTCCACATTGTTGTGACCAAGAATCAAACCAAAAAGAGAAACAAGAAGACTGTTTGTGTGTCAGGATGAATCAGATTAAACATCTTACACTTGTTTGGTCTGAATAGTCTTAGTGTGTTGAAGACACTGTGTTCAGTTAGAGCAACAGGACATGATGATGATCAGCAACAGTACATGATGTTTCCAGCTACTGTATAGAACATGTCAGATCCAATGCATCGCATTGAGGGACAGATTCATAAAGGCTGCATGGCCTTCAGGTATCAGCCATTATCAAAGTATTAGTAATAGGAAGCAGCATAACTTACAGTACTGATCAAGCGGATTAACTCCATCTGCTGTGTGGAAATCAGTTAAACGGTCTGATTTCAGTGGTTTTTACACCTCTTATCCTCCAGTTGGACGAAAGGTAAATAATAATAGGTTTCAGTAGCTCGTCTTCAACGTCTTTGCTGTGACCTCTGACCCCAAGCAGAGACCTAGTCCAGCCCTTCCTCTTGCTTTGAATCTGCCTCTAGTGCCTTTGACACACTCTCCTTCCTGACCTCTTCTGCAAACGACACACATGCTGACTCATCAAAGTTGTCTTGACTGACTGGTGTGAAAGAGGCTCAATGTTGAGATTAGGAAAAAAACAACACGGTGGACGACGATCAAGTCATTCCCCGGTGACGAAAACCTTTGCTGCAGATGAGGCCATGTTGACAAATCTGTGTGAAATTCATCCACCGACGAACAGACTGCAGCAACCGACACCCGAACCCAAGCAACATACTGTATACAGCATGAAAGAGGAAGGACAGAGGGAGCCTGTGAAGGTCTGAACGAACATCTAACCCTGATAGTCTGAACACACTCAGGTTCTACAAGATGCAACAAACCTGGATGAATGAAAAGATGCCCCAGCTCAGTAGTTCTACGAGTCTCAGTCAGGTATCACAGAGTCTATGTTCTGGTGCGCTGACGGCCTCTTGCCCGCAGTAGCCGACCTTGTCATGATGAATCCACTCTCTATGTCCGTCTGTTATTTTGTGAGCACCTCGTCCAGGTTTTGTCGAATGGATGAGCTCCACATTACAGAGGGACTTACAGCGTGACTGAGCACAGCCTGACTCAGCGCTATCCCCATGCGAACGAGCTCGGACCGACTCAGCACAGAGACAGGCGAAAGTGCTGTCATGCACGTTTCTCCGTCTGAGGTGGGCTTTTATTATTTATCAATATTTGATGATATAAACGCTGAAGACTACATCATCATTCTCCAGAGGCTGAGCCGGGTGTGCAGACATGTGAGGTTTAAAGGAGCCCTAAAGCAGCAGCCGTCATTGATTTTTATTAGAAATTTCAAATCAATGTTTTCTTCCAGAATAGATGAAACGCGGGTTTGTATGAAACCACAAATGAGAGAAAGATGCACGTGTTCGATGCACACGAACCTGCGTGTGCTGTTTAACACAGGCCGCTCTGTCGCTGCCTCAACACTGGCGCATGTCACGAAAGCAAACGTTAAGCCCCAGTCCTTTGACAGCGATTATGTAGGAGCATTGTTTGACTCTGATTGATCTAAATCACCGAAAAATAATCACATCCGCAGTGTAGTTGCACAGGAACATCACTTTCAGTTGCAAAAGGTGTGATTTTAACTTTAGTGTCTCCAAAAGGTGGTTAAAAGCATAAATCCATGCAACGCTTCCATTAGTCACATGTTGGCTGTTAGTGTTGGCGCTAATGGCTGCTGTTCAAAGAAGCAGGGGCCCATTGTAAGCTGCCATTTTCATTAAAGACGGCAAAGCGGTTGCTATGTGCCGTGGCATGTTGCTATGTGGCTTTTAAAAGAACAGCAAGAAATTGCTTAAGTGTTGGTGAATAGTGGAACACTTTGCCTCCTCGTCGTCTCGCGTGAAGCCTGTTGTGTTCTCGCTCGCTACTGGTGCAGGGACTCAGCGGTGGAGGTTTAGTTTGGTCTTTAACCTTATAAACTGTTAACAGTGTGGAAGCGTTACGTATGTACCCTGTACATTTACCTGTATTGACAATATGGTTCAAAGAAACATCCACCATCAAAGGTTTGCCTGAACTTAGGAGGATGAAGTAGTTCAGACGACGAGTGACTGTGATTGGATGCTGACAGCCCAGTTAATTGAGTAACTACCACAGACAGAGCAGAGGTCTACCTGCTGGGTCACTGGTTTGACTCCAGCTCCTCAAGTCAAAGTGTCCTTGACCAGACACCGAAGCCCCACCATGCGTCATTCCTCCCTCTGTGCTTTGCTGTGCATGTTAGACAGGCAGGCCTTGGACAGGGGGAAATGCTTCCATTTGATCAGGAGCTGCTAAAAGTCTAATCTGACTGAAATAATGAGCCGGTGAAGATTAGATGAGATAAGACGGGTGTGTTTAGTGAAATTCCTAATTGCAACACTCATTATCGTTAAAGGACAGAGAAAGACAGAACAAAGCCTCAACCGCTCCAACGCTTCCCTGCTGTGACTTATGAGGAGCCCAAACCCACTGGTTTGAATGGTGGGTTTCTGGGCATTTAGTCGGCTGAAGCTGGGAAGAAAACAAAAGACCACAGTTTTGGTGCCTTTGTGCCTGTTTTAGAAGGGGTTTGGAAATAAAGAGCCACAATAAAAGTTACAGTAAAAGCTAATAAGAACAAAACGACAAAAAAGACGAGTTGGGGGTGTTTAGTTACCGTGGAATCATGCAGAACACGTACATCAGTTTAACGAGGCTGCATGCACATCTCCACCTGAACCTGCCTATTATTCCTAATGTTTCTGTATTTGTCTCTGATTATTATCACATCGTTACCTCTTTGTTGCTGACTTCTTCCTAATGCAATAATAACTGAATGTTAACCATAGATTAAAATATAATAGAATTCCAAGTCACTTCATTTTTTACCGCAGCCAAAATAAATACTTTATAATCAGGATCACTATGTTAATGGTCCCTTTTCTTTGCTCAGTGATCTCACTCTGCAGCTGAATTGCACCCCAGAGCTTTGCTTCACATGCAGAACAGGCCCTGGAGGGCCGTACCTGGAGCAGCTCAGGCTGCCAGGCTGCATAATGAGCTGCTGTCTTAGTAAATCAGAGCCTGAATACATGTGGACTGGAGACCGGCCTCAGAGAAACCACATTACCATTCCCTTAGTGGATGTAGCCACTGTTGACAATGTGCTGCAACAGCTTGGCCCGAAAACAATATGTTTAAATAAACCTCATCCAAAATACAAACTTCTGTAGAATCTGGCTCTTGAATTTAGTAGCATTTATGTCTCTGTTCAAGGTCTGTGTGTGCTTTAAAAGGTCAATTAAAATATCCATCAAGTGCTACAGGCATTAGAAGTTACAGGGTCAATAAGTAGCAATGAAAATATTTGATTTGTGAATTTTTATAAAATCTTAACAGCAGCAGAAGAGAGAAAAAGGATGGTTGGACCAGTAACTGGACACAGGACGCTTGGACCAGTAACTGGACACACAGGACACTTGGACCAGTAACTGTTTCATAGTGATCTGAAGCATCTCTAGCAGCTTTACCACAAAGGAAGGTTCTATGTCTGGTCTTAAAGTAGAAAGGGTGTCTGCTGTAGAACCTCTAGAACCACCAGTGGGAGAGAAGCATAAAGAGCTATGAGGTCTGGAAGACAAGATGGAGCTGCAGTGTTAAGAGCTTTGAAGTAGGAGAAGAATTTTGAATTCTAGATACTTCACATTTTTGTGCGTCTGAAAACTTTGGTTCAGTGTCAATTCAAACACTATAGTGGCATTGAGTGCTTTGCTTTGATTCCTCATGTTAATAAAAGCCATGGATTAATTCTGCTTAATAGCAGAAGTGCTGGAGACCAACATTCACAGCTCTGTACAAAAACACACTAAAATGTGTTTTTACAGCTACAATAAAGCTGTAACCATCTGAATGAATCAAATCAAGTAGACGTTCTCCAAAAGGTCGAGTCTGTTTTGGTCCAACATTAGCTCTTCATTTTTCCCTGTTGAGTTGCAGTAAAAGGAACGTAACACAAGACGTTTCTAGCAAGTTTATAATGTATTTACACAATGTGGCTGATTTATACACAGCAAACGGACCCTTAGTCCTATAGATGGAGCGTCTCAGAAAGAGAGCTAATTACAGCGAGAGAAGCATCTGAGCTACAGTAAACAGGTCAAAATGATCAAGTGCTTAAGAGAATAGATCAGTAACAACAGGGATGTTCAGGTTCTAGGCCTGATTCAAAATTGATTTATTGCCAGAACCTTTCACCTTCAGGGCCAGAACGTCCCATCAGCAGCGGACGGCAGATTCAGCTGCACTGCTGTGTTTCACACCTGCACATATAACCTGGTCATATCATGGAAGTGATCATCAAATTCTCCATGAAACTAAATCTCACCATCATCACTTCAGTGGTAATTTAACGGTCACTTCACTAACTGGACTTGTTTTTTGTGCATCTGCTGCATCAAGTGACTATTCACAACCGAGGCGACGCAGGCTGAGTCTCCATGGCAACGAGTCTTAGTTCACCTGATCCTCCTTGTGTGCACGTACGCATGTCGAGGATGGGTTTGACGATCCGCTGACGCCGAGCTGCTGGTTCAAATCCTGTGGATGTGTTTCACACCAACTCACCGGCGTGGATTAATTGTAGTGAATCAATGAATCAGTGGCTTTAAGCAGCGGAGCCGCTCGTCTGTGACAGAGAGCGCTGTTGTTAGCTCAGCTGTGATACGCACTACATTACTTCCTCATTAAAAGCATATTAAAAGACAGCGAGAGCCATCATAATCTGGTAAGTCATAAATAAGTGTCATAAATAGCCGGCTCCTGTGAGCGCAGGCTGGGCCGTAAAAACGCCAGCCACTGTACAAACGATCGCGCCGTAAAGTCGCGGATATGTGTGACGGGAATGAATAAACCTAATAAAGCTGCGGAATGACTCAAACGCACCAGCGTCCGCGTCGCGGCCTGCGAACGCCAGTGCGGCTGCAGGTGAGACGGGACGTCACGAGGCAGATTCACAATACAGGAGCTCTTCGCGGCGTTTAGAACCGGCCTCGGGCATGAAATATCGTTAAGAGCAAGGGTTACGCACTGGCGACCGCTTAGCTTCCACGCATTATAGAACGAGACGGGTCACGTGGATGCTGGAGCCGACCCGGCCGCACACAGGGTTCTGGTCTGGTTCCGTGTTTTCACTCTTTCTTCTTCTACTGTTTAAATGCCAGCACGCCCGCGGGCTCCTCCTCCTCCCTGCGCCGTCTTCCGCTTCCTCTCCTCCCCTCGGGCGAGCGAGCGTGCGTGCGCGTGCGTGCGCTGCCCGGCTCAGCTCAGCTCAGCTCAGCTCAGCTCAGCTCCCTCCTCAGCCGTGGCTTCTCTGCCTCACGCCGGCTCGGCCCCGCGCCTCCGCGGCCCCCGCTCCTCCCGCGGTCGCCTCGCGCGCCCGGGGGTCGTTTGGAGCCGGATGCTGCAGGTGTTTGCTTTGTGCAGCCTCCGTAAAGGCCTTGCTCCCAGAGATGGAAGGTGTGAGCGGGTGTGCTGTGGATAGAGCTCTCACACTGTGCCTGTTTTGACTCCGGTGCTGGACTTTGCTTTTTGATCCAGTCGCATGCGGCGCAGCTACAAAAACCCACAAAATGGACTCAGTGCAGTAACTAGCTGGAACTGACTATGGAAATGCCTGGAATGAAGTTATCTGTCAGACCTAACACTGGTTAGGATTATTCACTGATTATGATTTACATAAAATTATACTGGAATAATTCTTATTTAATTAAAGCGGAAAACCTGTCATTTGAATGAGGCCAGGGAGGATCTTTGCTTTATGTTTGCTGTATGTTTGATGGTTTTTATGCCCTTTGAATCCACAGAGACATTCACGCTGTTTGGTAAATGCTAAAAGGTCCAAAGCGTGTCATTCACACACTGAAGGTGACGCTTCCTTCATCTGTAACAGCTGTTCTAGACCCAGAGCCTCAGTTTTCCCCCCAGAGTTTGAGAATTTACTTTGGAAGAGATTTGTTATGCTGCACCGAGTTATTTCACTGACGAGATGCTCGAGAGCCCTGTTGGATGTTGTTCAGGCCTCCTTCATCCAGTTCCCCTCTGAGGCTTCTAATGACTTTGCCACCACCACCTCTTCTATCGGCTCCTCAGAAATAGCCGAAATTACATCTTGAGCTCACTTGAGGCAGCACTTGTGGAGACAGGCTCCATAATGGGCGGTTTGAAGTCCATGAACACTCTCTCGCAGAGGTTCCTGAAAGCCTGCAAATAACACCTGCTTCCAGTGGAATCAATTGAAGGCTTCAGCCATTATGGCTGGAATATCATCAGAGCCACTTCACATTGTGAAACAGAGAATCAATTAGGTTAAACTCTGAAAATGCAGTGAATGAGATGACCCACATTTGTGGCCCTGCTCTCAGCGCCGTCACGCTGCACAGTCCGATGGCTTTGCTGCTGCCGCCGCACATCGTTTGTGGCCCGATGAGGACTATTCAGACGCTCTGGGTACGTGGCCAATATTTGTGAGCATCCGTGCAGAGGTTGGATTTCACATTCAAAGCTGCCACACTTCCTATTTAAATATATCTGATGGCATTCACAGCATCGGCATTGCTTTCACAGCTAATCTGCCGAGCTGATAAGGTGAGGATGCGAGTGTCCTACAGATGCGGAGCAGGTGGGACGGCACCCGCCGACGGCCCGTCCAATCGATGATCGGCGCCATCTGAGCCTTCGTCTTTCAACAGCTGCCACCTACCACCAACACCAATCTGATGCGTTTGCATAAACACCTTATCATTTAATTACGGCTGAGAGTCTCTAGTCGTGCCCCGAGACGATGCTGCTGAGGCCTCGGTGATGAAAAATGGCCTTTGACTCACTCACACGACTGGATGGAAACCTTCAAAAGCATTTACAGTAGTTGTTTCTGAATCAATCACAGATACTGATGACAGTTTTGGTGAAATGTATAGTGACTTTGTCCAATGCTACTCGTTATACTGTACTGTTAAAGGTTGTGTTTACATTATTAACATGCTGCATAACCTTTCTGCAGGACATTTGATAGTGCAACATGTTCCTACCACCAGGATTAGGATCCACTGGTGCACGGGCTGAAGACTGGCACAGTTTTGGAGATTTTACATGAACGGCCTCTGGCACCGTCGTCTGGACTGATGTGAAGCGGGGTCTAAAATGAATCAGTCATTTATGACCACAGCTGGACGTTGGTGCCAAGTGGCATCAAGCAGGCTGTATGTGGCGCCACAGCAGGCTACAACACAGAATTCTGGGAGTCTACGGTGGCTGGTTCTGCTCCTTTCGGGTCTTTGTCTACTGGAGGAGGCAGCTGGATCGGCCCCATGTCAGCTGGAGAAGTTCACTGACTGCAGGTGTAGCGGCTCAGTTCTGGTGTCTGCGTTCAGCCTCAGGGCCGTAAAGGTGCCAGCTGTTCATCGCACACACAGTGTATAACGGTTCAATACCATCACTATCACTGATGGTGCTTTAAACACACACACTCGGAGCCAGGGAAGGCGTGAGTAGACCACAGCCCTGACCTCTGAGCCTGGAGTCGGTCCTGCATCTTATCCTCCCACATCTCACCTTGGCGCCGTCTCCGTCTGACGTCTGCTAGGATGCGGTTCTCCGTGGGCTGAACAAACGCTGCCAGTGAACGCATCCCTGCAGTACATACCTGCCCTTAAATGCATTTGAGTAAAAGCACGCACTTTGGTGTAGAGGCTGAGTTTGACAGGTTCAACTGTGACCCAGAGCAACCTTCTAGGTTTCAAATCTTTTTTTTTTTTCATCCTCTTATGTGTGTAAGTACACGATTATGTTTACGGCTGCGAGCTCTCTGTCGAAACACTCCTCAGTGCAAAGAAGTTGAACAGATCTCGCGGAGACGACGACGGAGGAGTTCTGAGACGGCACCGCGAGGCGACGCGCATCCCGCGGAACTCCAGATGATCCAGATGTGGAGAGGAACGGCGCCAACGCCCTTTCTGTCTCCTCGGCCGTCGGTGTGCGAGGGAAGAAAGAGAAAGGCGGACGTGGTTCGGCTCCGGCGCCGGAGCGAGCGCCTCACGCAGGGTTTGGACTGGAGACGCGACGGCGCCGCAGACGCTGACTCGGAGGCCTGCGCCTCCTCAGTCGGGCGAGCTGTCGCCGACGCGGCGCGACGAGCAGAACGCGCACATTTCTGAAAACGCTGGAGAAAACAAGGGCATTTAGGTATTTATAAAAGATAACATGTGTGCGGTGAATTATTGATTCCCATCCAGCCTGTGGGGAATGAAAATCCAAGCCGTGCTGCACCATCTATAATGAAGACCTGCTGGGGGAAGCGGTGATGAATAAGCCAAGAGGGCAAGAAAATCACTTTTATTCTCAATGTGCGTGTTAATAGAATCACACAGGTGAAATTAGTTGAATACTCCATGTTGAATTATCAGTTATGAAGATGAATAAACAATAGCAAGGCAGGGATTCTTTCATTGAAGCTCCTCATTAGGCCTTTCAGGCTAAAGCATACTGGACCTGGATGTCTCAGTGAAAGTGTCTGTAAATCCTCATGTTTAAGAGGAAGTGTGTTCGGGGAACGAGCTGTCACTTCTGATCCCAGCATCCTCCTTGTTGTCCTGACAACGCTGCAACGCTGACCTATCGGGTAACAGGGATGCACCGCCTGTGTAGACATACACATTACATTACATTTAGAGAGAGAGTGGGGCGTTAATGACTCAGGCCGAGTGGAGCTGGAGCTGCCTGACCCAGTGTTTTACAGACTTAGCCGGAAATTCACAGGCAGATTCCGTGAACATGTGAGATGATCAAACATTAGAGAATGGGCGAGAGCGTGAGGGGTCCCGGAGGGTGCCCATAACTGCATGGATGCTGTTACACAACATAATGCTGCACATGATGAGTGGTTGGCTTTCAACCTTCACATAACGTTGGTTGATACACGGAAACATTTCATTTCGTTTACACAATTGCTCACCTTGTCAGTGCTCCATCACCTACACACTACAGGCTGAGAGACACAGAGGAGGAGGACGCTGCAGCCAGAGAGGCGACAGACGGGGCGCCCTCGCTGTTGATGTTGTTCTCTGTGAAGGTGAGGGGAGAACTGAATGTGGCTCAGATGAGCAGAGATAGAAGATTCTTAAATAACATATACTTAAATAACACCTATGGACATTTATACTGGATAGTTTCACTTTCAGTTTGGTTTTTCTCTATTGATTATTACGAAATAAAGACAAATAGTTTTTACACATGATGTTGATGATGCTTGTAAAGTAATTCTCCAAAAATAAAGCAACTATTATAGAAACCTATTTGACAGTAAGTGTTTGGCTCCACGCTTAATGTTTCCCACCAGCGGAGTCCCGCGTCCTGTTGTTATTTGACAGTTTTACACCAGGACGTCGGCGCTGGGAGTTATAATCTAAACCGTTGACCATTTAGTTGTGGGAATTATCCCAGCTGGCAAGCCTGGAGTGTTATATGTGCAGACAAAGCCCCAGACTCCCCTGCTCTGATCAATGCCCACCGAGCATTCAATCATAAGCACGCGTCCATTCCACTCAAGGCACAAAGCAATTACAAGTGACTGCGAGCAGAGCGGGAGCGGCTGTCGCGAAAAGCTGCAGGGATGGACGCCGCAAATGAATTCACTTTTAAGAGCAAATTAATGGACCCCCTGGCTCAGCTCAAACGCTATTTCGTAATGTATTTTCATAACAGCGACCTGTGTCCTGAATGCAGATTTTGTTTAGCAAACGCATGCTAGGATTGAACGCACCGCGTCCACCACTGACCCGCCTCCTTTGCCCTGGGCAAGAGTTCAACTCTGTCCAACCGTGAGCTGCAGAGCGGACGAACGTACAAACATTTGTTTACTCTGCTTACGGCGCAGCAGACTCGCGGTTCGGCAGCAGCGCGTTTCTGAGGCGCAGCGAAAAACAAAGCGGCACCGACGCGGGGATCCGGCTCCAATCAGCTGCTGTGCCACATGTCAAGCATCTGCTTTGGTGTCACCTCTGCGAACGCGTCAGCGGAGTCAACAGAGGAACACGGGCCTGCTTTAATCATCGCGCTGTGACGGAAACATCTCAGAGTGGATTGATCTTCAGATTCGTCTGCAGGCGTTGGAGGTGCAGGGAGCGCCGCTCCTTCATCTTCTGGATGCGTAACCATCTCGCTCCGTTTCATCCTCACTCGTAGCGTTACACAAGTTCCTCGGCGCTTCTGGTTCCAGCAGGGAAAGAGCGCTGGTCAGTTTGCAACTCAAAACAATGCAGAAAACGAAACTAGAGAAAAATGCACAATAAATCCTGCTCTCTGCGCTTTTTATGAAAGCTGCACCACGGCAACACAATCTGCTTCCTTGTTTGCTGCTTGGTGCCACATTCACTACACACGACAGACTAAAAGGTCAGAAACCTGTCACCATCCACAAGCAGATGATTGTTATTCCCACACTTCACACAGTCACACACTAGTTACTACTCATCATCATCATCATCATCATCATCATCATCATCATCATCATCATCATCATCATCATCATCATCATCATCATCCATTCTGTCTGATTCATTCCTTTAATGAACTATTTGCTGACCCATTTAACCACCACGCCCCCGTCTGACCTTTGCTCGACCCCTCCACTTATTACAACACACCCAGCTGTGTGCCGGAGCTTAGCCCCTGACCAGCGCGCGTTGTTCTCGTGGGCATGAGGTGACACCTGCACCGTCCTGGTCGCAACCGCGGCTTTGAAGAGAACACTGCGAGGTGTTTCCGGCGCTCGGACTCCATTTTGAACGGTTCAAAGAACTGGGGTTATGCAAATAACAGCAGGCTACAATGTGGTTGCAAAGCCTTTCATCATTTATTTCACTTCAAACACACACGCACTGAGCTCGGCGGTAATTATATGTATGTTAGACTTCCCAGCTTCATACTGTAGATGTGGGAGAAACTGTTTAAGGATTAAGAACTTTTCCAGCTGCGTTTGGGTTTTGCTTACTTCTAAATACTTATTTGTTTCCCTGCAAGAAGCAACTTCATGTGAATGTCTGCAAGGAGACGCCGTTACTGACTAAATATAAGAAGACATGTAAGGGTCACAGCTTTTAGTTCGCAAAGACAACCACAGGTAAAATGATCAATAGAATGAAAAACTAAAATCCTCATATCAACTGTTACGTAATCCCACCAACGTATTTTTATTTATCTTTCAACTCCATGTCTGCCTCTCCTCCTCCCTCCTCCCTGAGCCCATTGATTAGCATGATTAAGTCTCATCAGCCCAAATCAACAGCACCCCCACCCCTCTACATGAGTGGGAAGACGCTCATCAGACATCACTAATCAAGTACAGCTTGATGCTATTTTTCAGCCAATCATGCGTCGCCTCTGGCGCCGCAAATAAATAGGCCTGATTTTATCAGTATAAATTTTTAATCAGATGTTTGAACTGCAGCAGTTATTTTCCCCTTGTTTTGCCGAGCTGAGGTGAAGAGCAGGTCACAGTGACATTGGCTGGGCTGGGTGTTGAGACTGTACATCGTCTCCTCCGTGTTGTCAGACGTATGTTTATGTCCCCAACGATTTATGAAAGCACAGTAGTCGATCTGCAGCGTGTGTGCGGTTCTGACATCATTGTATCAACGTGGATGATGTCACCACCGTCTAAACAACCAGCTCAACCTTCAAGAATAGAAATCTGTTTAAGTTGCAGTATCTCCATCAACAATAATCCATGTGTATTATTAAAAACTACTGCGTTTGTCTTAAACCCAACTTCTGTATAATCAGGACGGTCAGTATCAAAATGTGACACATTTCATGCAGCGACAGGAACGACAACTTCCTGATCTTTCCTTTACTGTAAAGACATAACACTGTCTCATCCTGTTGTTCTAGAATCAAGATGCTTCAGTAACGTTTCAGCTGGTGTTTTCGCCAATAGCTTGGACGTAGATACAGTACAGTCCCAAGGGAAAGACAATAACAGAGGTCGACCCAAAGATGAAGAGCAAAGAGCACAATCTAAAAGTAAAAGCACTGGTTTATTTAGTAGATACAAACATTGAAGCTACAGTAGAAGACAGATGCCACTTCCAAGCTTGTGCCTTGTTCTAACGTACTGGAAAGAAAGATCCTGTTACTGAGTTGGAATGTATTATCCGTCACACTAGGACCATGGTGATCGACCACCTTTCATACAGCAGTCGACTGTTCTACCAACGAAACACTCGGAGCAACAGGATTAAAACAAATGAAAATGGTAAATTAACTTTTACGTTTCAAATCCTTCTCCGTCTGCGGAGGAGAGGAGGAAGTGTTTCCATCAGCTGTCAGTGCGACGTCGGTTAAAAGTCACCGTGAGGAGTCACGCTGTTTAAACTGTGTCTCCGCGAGGTTCAACGAAGTTCATTTAGCCTTTAGCCTCAGCTGATGAACGCTGAACCCGGTGAACGCGGGCGAAATGGAGAACGCTGACATTTAGCCGGCAGGTCCAGCCCTATTTGATGGCAGATTTCACTCCAGCTCCTTTATTTTCCTGGAGCCGAACCAATCTCTCCTCACACTGCGCCGTGGACGCTATACTGGCGATATACGCCATCGAAATGAATGAGGGCTAGAGAGAAGAAGATAAATAGCGATAGGTAATGGACTGATCTCTATCGGCGCCATTTGCCTGCAACCCTGGCTTAGCTTTGCTCAGACTCCTTGGCAAAGCAGCCCCTCGTTCTTTCATTGGTTTTCAGAGGCTGCTAGTGTTTTCCATATAAAGCCTCTTGAAGTTGAGCTCTTTTAAGTGCTACATTAAAGAAATGATACACAGCCGGCCTGTGAAAACTGGCACGGTTCTCCTTTAGTATTTCTCTCTGAGATATTAAAATCCCACTATTGAATTTAGCCGAGTCGACTCCTACCCCAGCCCTCAACATCTGCTATTATTCCATCTCTTTGAAAGGCAGGGACCAAAAATATTCCATTATGCTGCGTGCTGTATGAGGTTCATGTGCGTTCTTGGCAGGCAGGTTATGAATACAAATTTGGGGCCACATGCTATTCAGATTTCAAGAAAGTAAGGTAATAACTTATCTATTTCTCTTTGTGAGAACAATCAGAGAAAACATCTTGTGATTTGGTTTCTTGACCTTTCCTTCCCCATCACGCGTTTCTAAGAGATGCCGTCCTCCGGGCTGCTGCAGGTAAACGAGCCGAGCTGATGCCGGGCAGGATGCGGTCGGTGTCCCGGCGGGGCAGGCCGAGGTTTAACATATTGATGTAGTTTTTTTTTTTTTTTTGCCTGCAGCCTGCAGCATTGATCTGCGAGCAAGACTTAAATCATCCCACGCAAATGAACTCAACAATGACTGACGTTTAGCAAAGCGCCGCTGGCTTCCACTCTGCTGTTTATCGCCCCGCAGGTCACACTCAGCTAGAGCCGATATCCATCATCTGCATGCGCATCACGACTCGGAGGCCATTTCCATCAACGCCGGGACATTATACTGTCCTACACATGCCAAGGTTCTGTAATGAAGGTGGAGGAAAATGAAACTTCAGAAAAGTGAAAAATAAATTCACACTGTGCAAAACTGAGCAAAACTGTGACGTTCAAGGAGACAGTGTTTTTAACACGCAGGGTTACAGCACGGGTCTGGAGAGGAGGGAAGGTATAGAGGAAGGGGCTGTGTGGACTGTGGGAATGCAGTATGTGCTGTGTTGTCTTATGAGGATCGCATGTAACTGGCTGTGACACACGGCAACTGGATTAAAGTGTGAGGGCGTTTTTCAGATCTTACAGTTGCTGCTCTCAACAAACCTTCTCACCTTCGTCCCTGAACGTCTGACTCGCCCTCGGGCCCGTTCACATTCAGTAGTTAATGGGAGAACTGCCTTTTTACACAGCACAGTGTGGTTGTTTAGCTCTGATCATAGCGCTGCTATAGAAAATGCCAAGATCATGGGTTCGATCCTCAAACTGGCCTTTTATATGAGTAATGAGTGCTCTGCCACAGTCTCCCACTGTTATGAATCGGCCTCCATGCAACCAGGGGGCAATTGGGTTCCTGTTGGGTTTGTGTCTTCTTGGGTTGTGACATTGCCTGTTTGCAATTAGTTCATTGTGGTCACCTGTTTGTACTTGTATTCAAAGCCTTAGTTCGTGCACAGTCTTTGTTGGGTCATTGTCTGCTGTTACTTGAAGGTTACTATGTCCATCGTTCTTGCCGGCCTTTGTCAAGGTTTGTCCTGTCTGTCTGTGTTTGTGTGTTTTTCATCACAGTGGTTTTTAGTTGAGTTATCTGTGTCTTAGTTTGTGTTCTAAGTTACTTGTTGCTCGTTCTCTTTAGCAGCGTCTTAAGTTTATATGTCCCTTTGTTTATTTATTAAATTCCATTTATACTGAGTCGTACAGTACTTTGTTTGTCGGCCTAGCAACCTGTTCTCTCCCAGGCATGGTGAGTGCCGTTCGAGTTTATCTTCCCCCATCCGTAACACTCACCAGCTCTGAGAACAGGCTACTGGACGACATTTTGCTGACCGTGAGCTTGATTTGAAGGTTTTCTCTGTCCTGCAGCCTGTGGAAGCAGCCATTTTATTTACATTAACTTCTCTGATCACCTCATATTGTCCCTTTTGACCATTTGTACGGTTGTACAGTAAATGTACTTCTTTTGAGTTTGGCCTTGTACGTTTCTTGCTACTTTGTTGCCTAATCATGTTTGTCTCATGCTGTTATCGCCACACCAATGCAGAGCACTCACTCAGAGCTGAGGTGCGGCTGCCACACAAATGCAGCTTCCTAAAACCGCCGGAGTAACAAAGCTGCTGCAACAGCCGGCAAGAGAACCTAATGACTTCTATGCTGAACCAACTAACCGTGCGGTGTCGCTGCATGAGCAAGCAGAACCCTCCTGGGGAATGTTCAATAAACTCAGCCCACTCAAACTGGAGTCAGGCTGGACAGAATAGAAACCCGCTCTGGGGAAACTAAGCTCAACTAGGCTGCTCACAGAACCACGGCCAAACAGGACCTAGAACATGACCTATCAGACACATGTACAAAATAATGAAGTTATAAATATACTGACATAAATACTAACGCAAGAAAGTGAGAAACCTGCGCAACACAGGAGTGCTTACAGTACTGTATATAAAGACTATGGAAGACAGATGGGTGTAATCAGTAATTAAGCCATTTAAAATAAAAAGAAAACCAAACAGGAAGTGACATCACAACACAGGTCAGACAGGAACAAAACAAGGGCTCCCCTAGTAGACCACCTGAAGGATCAGTAGCTCAAAGCAGTTGGTCTCATCACATTGAAGAGTCCATTGTCCTAATAATACATTATACTTATATATTAGTTTTTATTGGTGGTATCAGTGATGATCACATCAAAAAAGATAAATGATAAAAAATAGAAGGAAAATGAGGAGGAACTAACAAGAGAAACCATTCATCTAGTTTTGCTGCTATTCAAAAAGTGAAACAAAGGGGTTTGAGTGGAACAAAGAGCTGTAGGTCCCCAGCCGACGTCAAACTCCTTGATTCATCAAAAGGTTGATTCAGAAGTGTGTAAGAAAACGGCCCAAGGTGCTGGAAGACTGTGAAGCTCAGTCTTTCATTGGCAGCAGTGGCTCAGAGTCTCCTGACAAGTTTTCAAAGACAATTATGAAACCAGTTCTACACTTTTATGTGGGCTCAAGTGTAACTGGGGGTCAAATGTAGCTTAATAGAAGGCAACAAGGAACAGGTTGTTATCGGCATGTTCAGCAGACGAGATCCCTGCTAGTGTGGAAAAGTTTGGGTTTGGTCAAGGTCGTCACTTCCTGCGAGTCCAACCTAATTAATTTAGTGGTGTGTATGTGTGTGTGTGTGTGTGTGTGTGTGTGTGTGTGTGTGTGTGTGTGTGTGTGTGTGTGTGTGTGTGTGTGTGTGTGTGTGTAAGCTGTAAAGCTGTCACTGCCGTTACTAAGGTGAGGAATCACTTTGTGTGCTGCACCAAGGTCCACTAAGTTTTAACGGTTTGCATCACACTCACTAGGACTTAACAAGCTCTCATGATACAGGCAGTGATCTCAGAAACAATAAAGCATCTGTCTCCTCTGCACTTCTGAAATTGTCTGCCAGAAGACTGTACTTTCATTACCAAACTGAAGTTAATCATCTTTTAGTCCAGGAAATGGACAAACAATTACCCCACTATCATCGTCAGACAAAGGGTGGCGGTGTTCCTGTTTAACTCAATCCATCCATGAATCAAACAATAGCTTGAAGTCTTTGCTTTGAATCTATGTTGCAGATGATGTTCCATCTCTATGATGCATCCAAAAAAAAAACAGGCCTAAATGACGATTGAATCAGTTAAAAGCATTGCAAAAAAATGCTGATTATTCAGTTTCACAGGTGACAGATCCTTTCAGGTCCACTCATGTGTCTCACTGTCACAGTAACAGCTGCCCCGTCTGACCTTCCTATTGCTGCTCCGACCCTCATCCCAGGCTTAGGTAATCGGGGGAACAATGAGTTTTGCCTTATTTAGATGCTGCTTAAACAACATGGGGGTCCATCAGCTTTTTACTGTAAAAAACTAAAATGTGTCAACTGTGGTATGTGTAACAAAATGGAAAACAAAAATTACTAAAAACAAACAATGGTGAAGCTACCCAGGGACCATGACCCTCAGAAAAATATAGAAATATATATGCAACATATTGAAAATCATGTAAATACTTTTGCTTGGATGAAAATCACATGGCGATAGTGCTCTATAATTGAATTTGTTGAATTTAATTTTTTTACTTGTCAAGTACATGTTTATGAATGCGATATTTCAGGACAGGGGCGTTGCTGTGGGTAGCACCGTCGCCTCACAGCAAGAAGGTTCTGGGTTCGATTCCCCACTGTTGCCTTTCTGTGTGGAGTTTGCACGTTCTCCCCGTGGGTTCTCTCCATTGCCCGTAGGTGTGAGTGTGTATGTGGATGGTTGTATGTCTCTGTGTTGCCCTACGATGGACTGGCGACCCGTCCAGGGTGTGCCCCATCTCTCCCCCATAGCCAGCTGTGTTAGGCTCCAGCATCCCCGCGACACCGCATACTGTATGGTAACATCCGCAGGACTGGATGCTAAAGGTCGAACTCACTTTTATCAGTGTTCCTTCGTTTAATCATATAATAATTCAGCGAAATGTCACACAGTACATACCTGGCACCAACTGATGAAGGCCACACTACTGTATCACTCCATAGAAGCTAGATGCTAATTTAGCTAGATGCTAATTTAGCTAGATGCTAAATACATTAGCTGAAAAACTAATAAAGTGGAAATAAGTTGTTTTTTGTTTTACTCTTGTATAAAGTTGCATCTTAAAACAAATGTTAAATATCAATGACAACATTTTGCTTCTATATTTCTGTGCTTCCCATCATCACTCAACCAGTTACCGTCCACTTTACAAACCCACAAAGTACCAGCTACGAGAATAGTCTGACACAAATTACCCCCATACGCTGTGTTGTGTTCGGCAGACGTATGGAAGTGAGTGTGTGTCCAAGGTTAATGCGTGGCAGGAATAGAACATGAGTGGGTTTGATAATAACAGACAAACAACAGACTGGTGATGCACCATGTCAGCCTGCAGATGCATCAGTGGTGAGACCCTCTATGTGAGCGTAAGGAGGACGATGCATCTCAGCCTTTAATGTTAATGTTCAGCTGGCAGCCAGAGATGTTCACAGCAGAAAAGTGCACTGATGAATGTTTCAGTGTTGTGAAATTGGCTGAGACACATGTGGCAAACTTCTGACCCTGCCTGGAACAAGCTGAATAATATAATAATAGTATAATCTTCTAAAATGTCTTTGCACATAAAGATCCAACACGTTTGCTGAACTGAAAACATGCGCCTAAGGCACCTGGGTTATTTCACTGCAGCTGCTACAGTAGACACCTTAGCTGGCTACAGGTTATGTAGGAAAAATCCAGCATCACACAAACTATTTAGAATCTATAGAATGACCAGTGGCTTAATAAACAGAAGGGGAAGCTGACAGAGTGCATGTGAAGGTTAAGAACAAAGAAACCAACTGCAGTTCACAATATTCAAAACCTAACCATAAATCAAGTTATCAATTAACCTAACTTAAACCAATCCATGCCTAAGTTAACAATTAAAGAAACAAAAACCTTCGCATGATCAAGCAGTTGGTTTCTGCCAGTGAGCTCTATCTCCAGTACTTAAGATAGCTTCACCCTCCTGCCACCTCTTTGTCACACCAGGAAACAGGTAAGTTGCCGGTATCCAGCCGTCACTCCCGCCCTTCCATTAGTGTTCATGTTCTCCAGCCACTAGAGAGTCTGTTTCCAAGGTAACCCCCCGTCCCAGGAGATAATATTGAAAGGAATCCAAGGCCAACTTAAGTCCCAAGGCCTCCTTCTCCACTGTGAATAGGGAATGCTTGACCTCCCGTGGGAACAACTTGCAAATAATAAAGGCCACTGGCCCACTGACCCCATTTCCTAAGACAAATCCCAGATATTCCACTTCTTGCTTTGCAAACCTGCACTGCACTTTGATGTATTCATCGTCAATCCTGACCCTTGCAAGCGTTCTAATACTCTATGAAGATGAACCAGGTGCTCCTCCCATGTGGCGCTGTAAACCACAATATCATCCAGCTATGCTGCAGAACAACCCAACATTTTTCTTAGCACCTGATCCATCCGTCTCTGAAAGGTTTCCGGGGCACTGTGCAACCTGGAAGGCAGAACCGTAAACTGGGGCAATACCCATGGTGTCCGAAAGGCTGTCAGCTTCTGGGTGCCCTGACTGAGCAGCACATGCCAGTACCCTTTACTCAGGTCGATGGTGGTCAGATATCTGGCCTTTCCCAGCCGCTCAATCAACTCATTTATACGTGGGGTGGGATATGAATCAAACTGAGAGACAGAATTGAGATACCTGAAGTCAATACAGAAATGTATGCTACTGTCCTTCTTTGGCACCAAGACCACTGGGTTACACCATTTACTCCTCGATGTTTCAATAATGCCCTGTGACAGCATGAAATCCAATTTTGTCTTCAGGCTGGTCAGCAGGTGTTCAGGGAATCCTGTAACTCAAACATCTCACAGAGGCTCCCTCTTTAGACACAATGTCATGCTCAACGATGCATGTCCTCCCTGGATTCTCATTAAATACTGCTGAATTACATAAAGCTCCCATCTGAAGTTGTTGCTCTTCAGTGAGACGATCTAGATCCAGTTCTCCGGGCGAGGATGAAGGCAAGTTCTGCTCATCTTCAGGGACCCTGCTAAACCGCAAGGCCTCTGCCGTTTTTCCTGGTTTCTCCACCCACTCTTTGATGAGTTGTAGGTGGTAGAGCCCATTTTCTGCTGTATCTCGAAATGTCCTTGGCATTTCACCAGCAACTTGCAAGTTTTGCTAGGCAAAAGAATGAGCTCTTTTTTGGCCAGGGAAAACTACCTCTGTCGGGCTAACCGATCATACCAGGTCTTTTGCATATGCTGAGCGTCCACCATATGAGACTGTGACAATGTTAACGGCCTCAGACCCACCTTGGTCACTCTCCCACATCTCTTTCAACAGGAAAAGTGGGCATCTTGGCCATTCAAGAACTTAAAGGCAGAGAACCCAGCCAAGGCCTGTGGTACTTCTCTTCATGCAAAAAGGAATTAAGGCAGCCACTGATCCCAATCGGTACCAGTGGCAGTAACAAACTTACGCAACATCTGCTTCCGAGTTTGGTTGAATCGCTCAGTAAGACCATCGTTATCGGGGTGATAGGTAGTCGTCTGTAGGCTCTTAATTCCTAGGAGACCATACACACTCCCTTTACCAGAGTGAAATTCAGCCTTCACCGACTTCAGTGACAAAAACTTCAGGGGATTTGGTTGTTTGTTGGTTGGCTTGGTTATCACCAGCATGTAAAGACTGCTTGCTTTACTCCACTCCACCAGTCCAGCTACATCCATTCCCAGCCTTTCAAACTGAGTATTAATTATTGGCAGGGGGTTGGATGGAGCGTTGGTGGGAATTTGAGAAGATGCTTTCTGACACTGCGAACAGTTCCTGCAAAACTGTGTCACATCTGCATGCAGGCCCAGCCAGTAAAAGTGTTTTTTTACACAAGCGATGTTTCCCCACATGACCGGCCCATGGTAAAAACAATTATCAAGGTTGGATCATTGTGTTGCAATTCTGTCATATTAGTGGGGACTGTAAAACCAAAAAACGTTTCTGGTTTAGGGTGAAAAGGCACCTTTACCACAGTATGCTGGAACTTCTCCTGCCTTCTTTGTTGACAAGACTTACGGGACTTTCCAGGTACTATCTTCAGGTCGACATCATATGAAGGTAGGGCACTAAGGGTTTGTGTATGATCCTACTCCCTTGTTCAGCTCTTGCTACTGCATTATGACATTGTGAGCCAGCATCCAACAAATCAAACAGTACTGGAAGGTTCAGCCCCGACACAACAGGGAATGGTAGACTTTCAGCAACACCTACCTGCAGCTGATAAGTCTGGTCTCTTATTTTAAGTTATAAATCTGCTGTTGGGTATTGCATTTCATCCCCATGTCCATAGTAAACAGACACTGTGTCACCAGCACTGACAATATTAGGATGAACAAACCTCTGGTCTACTAAGGTCTGATCACTTCCTGTATCAATAAGCACTTTAACTGTTTTAACATTTACTTCAGTGTGGTTTTCATACTTGGCTCAATCTTAACCGTATACTTACTACGAGGCACACAGCATATTTGTGTTAACTTAGTCGGGTTGTTGGGGGGGCACACAGGTTTATTGTGGCCTTCCATTCCACAAGGAAGCAAGTCAGTGGTCTACTTAAAGGCTTTGGTTGGTTAATTGGTTGGCTCTCTCTCCTGTAAGGCTTACCAGTCATTCTTTGCTGAGACAGAGGGTTTAGCTGGTAGTTATCCCTTGCCCTCATGGCACTGTCCAGTAGCTCCATGGTTGTCCTTTCCTCTTAAGACTTCAGCAATCTTAACAGCCTCCTCAGCAGAGTCCAGATTATGTTATTTTATCCAAACCTCTAACCCATGGGAAAGCATTCGCAAGTATTGCTCCAAGATTATAACTTCACCCACCTCATTGATTGTTTTATTTTTAGGATTTATCCACGTGTGTTATGTCCCATACCACTCCGCTGGACCAGAGGGCGCCAGCGAACACATTCATCCAGGACTCTACGCCTGCACGGAGCAGGTGATCCCCATCACCAATCACTACGGACATTTAAATGTCAGCCTTCTCTGTACTGTATTCTCTGTGCTGTTGTGTCAGTTGTATTCAGTTTGTCTGTATGCTGTGCTTGCTTACATTTGTCTCTGGAGCCTACCTTATGTGTAGTTGGTTTCCTTGTTTTTTTAGCAATCAGTCAACTTGTGTTTCTCCCTATCGCAGTGGAGCATTTTCAGTGCGAGCCCTGCCTATTTAACTTTATCGAATCTATCTAGGAATATTAAATATTTTAAATTTAAATGAACTATTACTATACATAAAATACAGTGACTTAAATCATATTATTGTACAGTATACTGTATATTAGGTCATCAATTGAGTGATCAAACTAGGTTGCCTGTAGGGATCTTAAGGTCCAGCTGGTGTCAGTATTAAGTGACATAGTATCAATACAGTTTTGTAATGTGTTGAAATGCTTCATGACGCCTCATCTACTCATCACTACCTCCAACTGAACAAAGGGAACTTAAATATTGACTGTTAAACCACGCCTAACCCCTAAAGGGGTTATTTAAAGCAACAAAACACAAACACAACAAACATTGTGTCTGGTCACAATATTCAAAACCTAACCATGAATCAAGTTATCAATTTACCTTACTTAAACCAATTCATGCCTATGTTAAAAATTAAAGAAACAACCCCCCCCCCCCCCCCCCCCCCGCCCCTCCATGATCAAGCAGTTGGTTTCCTGCCAATGGGATAGCAGGGCATCCAGCCATCACATTGCTCATACAGGGAGGTTTTTCCTGGTTTCTGTGAAGCGGAGGTTTGATGTAGGTCATTTGATGCAGCTCTGCCACACATCATGTGCCTGATCCTCTGAAGATGCCAACGGCCACCAAGTCTCCGACTCCAGGCCTGTAAGAACAAATCACTGCACGCTTTATTATCTCCTCCTTCTCAAGTAGCCCTCTGAGTGGGGCCGGCTCTTCATGCCACCCACTCCTTCGCCATGCATTATGCACTGCTCCACTACATATATTTATTTATTACTGTGTCTTTCAAGATCAAAATGAATGGCAATTAGGCTCCAGGAAGATAAATATTGCAGCAGAAGCGGGGAGTCAGTTGAGGCCATCGGAGGGGAGGGTGTGTCTGAACAGAACCGATCCTATCAAGGTGGTTTTGTAGCTGCTTGTCAGAGGCTCCACAGGTCGTCAAGTTAGTAGGATGTGAGAATGGAGGAAGCGGAGCAACGCAGGAACACAGCGCTCTCATGAAATTCATTAGACGTCTTTCTTCCCTTTTAACCAGCTCCATGTTCAGGCATCCTCCTTTCTCCTCCTATGTGAGGACGGTGGGTTTGTTGGATGGGTCAACAATACAGAACACAGAGTCCAGTGTGTAATGCTGGCCACTTTGTGAGTCAGTTGAGCCAAAGGCTTGTAAGAGGAGCTGCTCATGTTCTCTGCAGCACATGAAGGTCTAGTCACGTTCCAGAATCCAGAAAGACGTGACCATGGGAACTCTAACATCTGTTCCAACTAACTCGCTTAAGAACTCCTGCTTCACTTTTTTCTTGGAGAAAAAAATTACTTTAAAACAATTAGGGTTGCAGCAAAGACATCGATGGCATTATTACGCCCAGAGGCGCCGCTCTGCTCAGTCTGGACACAAACGAAGCTCAGTCAGTTTCTCCCCATCTTAAGAAACAGCTTCTCTGTGATGCACAATGCTCCGAATGCAATAAGGCAACAAATGAAGGTCCTCTCGTCCCAAGGACACTTACTGTGTGAAAGGAGGAGCCATCAAACCACTGGACCCACGGGTATCGGCTGAAAGCTGCTCCCACTCCCCTTGAATCAGTCTGCTTCTCCCTCAGCGGTGGGACCTGGTGCAATGTCAGCGTGTTACTGTACCAGAGGACTTGATTTAACCTCTGCTGAGAGCACTTACTCGACCTGTATCACTCAGGCCTCACCCTCGGCCGAACCAAACCACTCAGCGTGCTGTTACCGCCTGCATCTGACAGACACAGTCAGCTGGATGTGTCCATGGGTTAGGTAGGTTCTCTCAACTGAGTCTAGTTTTAACTTTAATGCACATTAGTATAGGTTTATTAATCATGTCTGTTAGACTACATCACAGTAAATATAAAAACCTCTCCCTATTCACAAAGACAGGACTCTGTTGCTGCACCACATTTAACTTTGAGGAAAACTACAAACTATGCAGGTTTTACAATTGCAAAATTATTACACGTCCAACACTGTGAGACACCACAAAATACAAAACTGGAGAAAGCAGAGCCTCCTGAAAGAGGTTTATGATGTGGAGTCAAGAGAGAAATTCAATGTTCTCTGAACCTACAGGCAGCCGTGTCCACAGGACGGATCCCAAGGGCGCAGGGATTTAATCAAGTGAGAGAAGAGGCCCTAATGGATCCTCCCATCCTGTACTGGTGGATGGCATTATTGATTAGACTAGACCAGAGCAGAACAGAGCAGAATTTGTTGTGCACTTAGTCGTACATTAGTCGAATGGTACAGTTCGTATATATCAAAGCAGAATGGCAGAAGTCAACGTACAGGAAAGGACTCGCGTCGATCAGAGGAAGCCTGGTTGTGTGAGCTCCACATGACCAGTACGGAGCATCCGAGGGCCTGACACCTGCAGTTTACAGTCAACATGCTCCCGTTACGTGACGGCAGCGTCACCTCCACCTGCATGAGTGATGGGGGCTGTAGGTGCAGGTGTACACGCAGGAAAAGCTGCCAGCTACGGAGGCTGGGCTCAGGCTAATCTCCACCTCCACAGGGCGGACAATAATATTTACATGCCATAATGTGCTCGTGTTCCACCCAGCGTTCCAACCCGTGCGTTTACTCGCTGGCCCACGTGCAGCCGTCGACAGCTTCAGCGGCTTCGCTCTGTGCAGACTAAGCATCTCCCAGGCTCCAGCTGATGGGCTTTTCCTTCCTTGTGTTCAGCGCCTGACGACACCTCCAGCCTTATTCAGACACTTTGTGTGGTGCCATCACACCTCCACTGGGCCTGTAGATGAGTACAGTAGCTGTAGCAGACACACACAGACGGTCCACGCTCCGTTGCTGCACTGCTTGTCCTTCAGATCATAGTAATGAGGACATTGTTCATAAACACGTGCGTGAGCTGACATTTATTCAGGAGGATGTAGTGATTTTGATGGTTACATCTACGCAGAAAGTAATCATACCTCTCACCTCGATGTTAAAACTCCTCATTACTCCTGATGTTTTAGGTACAGGTGACAGTATTTGTGTTTTGCAGGGTTTACACAACATAAGCTGAACAAACAAAAAAGGTAGAATAACAATATGAAACAATATGTATGATCCAAAACTAAACTGGTATATGTGTGTATACTATATCACAAAGATGCAGAATAAAAAATGAGAGCTACTGTACAGATAATATTACAGTATGTCCTATAGTTGACTTTGTGCAATGTTACAACTTAATTTAAAGTGAAATGTATTTTTTCATTTTACACCTGGGAGTAACCACCCGGTGTGTAAATGACGCCATCTGTCTAAAACACACAGACTTTGGACTCAGCTGTTATTTCATCTGTGTTCACGACTCAATTGTTTGTTACTGGAAGAGGAAAAAAGATCCTATGATTCGATTCCCGCGAAGAAACAATAAATCTACAAGTCAAGCGGTAAAGGTACCGATATGCTTCCTACAGAGAAAGCTCAAGGTGCAGCCTCGGGAGCACGGGTCGGTCCTCAGCGCACGATAATTACTGCGTTTGTCTCATTTTGAATGTGTCTGTTTTATATTGCGTTCCTTCTGCAGGTTAAGTCGTGCAGTTGTGCATCAGCTGCAGAGGGTTTCGTCAAGTCGCTGTTGGTTGCTGGAGGTGATCTCAAGGTTACGACTGCGCTGTTTGTTTACACCGCCGTGCCCTCCTTCGCCCCTTTGAATGGAGGCCGACAGCGAGAACCTGCCTGAGCTCCAGAGCAGCTGGGTCCCAGCTCCGCGTAGGATGTGGCCGAGGGAGAAACGAATAAGAAGAGATGAGGCCAAGCATCCACTCAATCAGCAGTGTGAGCTTTTGACTGCTCTGTAGCGTGTTTCAGTCTTGTCTCCGTACAGTGGGTTTAACGTTGCTTTGTCACCAACCTGCCCGTGAAAACTGTTATCCTGAATTAGGCGCCGTGCGGATGGAATGCGGGGCCGCTAGGGTCAATTTGTGCAGAATCATTACTTTTCTTGCACTGTACTCAGATATGATAATGTGTGTGAACTTGCTCGGGGCCGTCCCTGCACAGAGCGAGCCCACTGCGCCAAATGTGGCTTCCTACGGTTTCATTTGGCGATGACAAGGAGTCAAGTGGCGCTTGTGCCGGGAGCAGTCGATGCCTCCTTTATCTCACCGGAGACTAATTCTCCCAAGGAAGTAGCTGGAACACATTACTGCAGCCTGTGTGACCGAGTGTGAGGGGAACCACCGAGCGGCCAAACATAACAAGGGGATGATTTTAAGGGGTGGAGGAAACTGTATCAACCTGCAGACAGCAGTTGTTTCAGCTGTTTGCCTTTTACATCAGATCAGGAACTTTAGGACTGGAAGCTGATGTGAGAAGACATTTATAGAAAAACCATGAATACACTTCACCTTTGTAGTGAGGTGAATATCAATTTTAGCTTACAAAGAAAATAAATTACAATTAAATTGATTTAGGTTATGAAACAACCGGAGTCAAACTGGTTTCATTGCTCCAAAAGGCGGGTGTGGTACACAGACTTACACAAGTCAGATCTCCAGTGTAGGATCATCATTCATTCACACAATGCCTTTTATTGATTCATAAAATTTAAGTACATGGAGCAAGACTGTTTATTTTATTTATTTATTCATATACTGTATTTAGGGTTCACCATGCAGCCAGTCCTGTAGATCTACAGTACTTCTTTTTTTAGATCTACATCACAGCATTAGGATGCATAAAGACGTTCCCGTATCTGTACGTCTGAAGTAAATACAGGCTGGTTTATCTCCACAGTCCAGTTCATAGTTCATCACATACTCCTGTATGAGCCAGCAGCTTTATGGATGTGATGTATTCTTCCCTTGACTTGTGCTTTTTTTCTCTGCAATCCTTGGAACACATTGACTGCACCCGTGTGGTCCTGATTTAACTACGCGATATTATGACATATTTAATGTGACTTTGTAAAGATCCGAGTTGCATGAACATATTTCATTTCCTGCCCAATCACCTACATATAGAAAAAGTGTGCCGCCGTGCTGTAGCAGTAGAAGTGGAAGGGACCTTTGGGACGCGTCTGTCTGTAAACACTGCAGAGCTGCTGGAATGTCGTACAGTGGTTAGAATATACCCGATTATGTGCCCTTGAATGCATCCAATCATCATCTTAGCGTCTCCCAGCTGCTCATTACAGCCTAAGCCTATGCTGAGATCCTGTTTAAGGCTCCACAGGTGATCGCCAATCTGGCTTTTATCCCACGAAGGGGCTCCGTTGCTACGCGTCGCTCTGTTTGACTGAATCAGTGTCAGCCCCTGTTAAATAAAGGTTTGCAGTCATGGTCATTTGCATTTAACTGAAGTGGAATTAAAAAAAAAAATGAAGCTGCAGGCCTTTCTTGAGTCGACGCCCAGTCGCTTTCACGTTTGGGTTAAATGGACAGTGTTGAGTTTCGCCCCCACTAGTCAACACGACGCCTTCACTTGCAGCAGCCACCTACAGTCGGACCCCGCAGGCTGAGATCCAAGGTTTCTGACAGAGAATCAATGGATATGACATAAGGGTTCATGCTAAAAGAATCAAATCTGCATGTACAGACCAGTCTAATGAGGTGGCTTAGTGTTTATGGTGGATGTGGGTCGTATTGCACCGGACAACAGACGCTGAACTAGCTCATGTCGATGGTCTGTAATGATTTTTTTTGCCACTTTCCCGGAGGAGCGCGGTGAACGAGGGAGGCAGCGCTTTTCTGCTGACCGTCCATTCCGCCGCCTGTTCTGATTTGTAGCTGCCCAAAACCCAGCTGTGACTGATGTGCAGAGAGAAAGAGCTCGATATGGGCCGTGCAGCTGATTTACACGGGTCAGAGGCCGGCAGGTAACTCGCACCCATTAGTTCCACAAACGGAGCAGCAGTTACCTGCAGCACAGTAGCTTTTTAAGGGTCCAGTCACATTTGTTTTTCCGCGAAGCCGAAGCAAACATTGCTCTTGAGTTACTGCTGAGCAGCTGTGTTTAATGTTGTCGCTGCAGAACAGCCGCTGTTGGTTTAGCTGCTGACGCCGCCGCGCAGCCATGTTCTGGTAGCGCTTTCCCTCCGAGGAACGGACTCCACAAACATTTAACCTCCTCTAATTATCGCCTGATTACTCTGTGTCCACAAAGCAGAGCACTTGGAGCGTGTGCCCGTCTCACACACGCCGAGGCCTTTGTTCCGACTTGTTGCGCAGCTGCAGGTTCGGTCCTACCGATTCGTCACTCTGTTACAGTTCCTCGCGATGCGGCGACAGCTGAGCAGCTTTTAAAGTCGACAACGAAATGGGCGACCTGCCACGGAGCCCAGCGAGCGTCACAAAGGAATATTAATAACTTTTTAATACATTGGAATGAAATCTAAAGGACTGACACTGAGATGTGCGCCGCTGCGGAGCTGTTTCACTTAAAAGCCTGAAATTGTGATTGTATGGAGTAATAAGATCATTAACTAAAAATGACTTGTTGGAGGGCGATCTGATAGCGAGCAGAGCTTTGTAGTGTTAATGGCCGCCCCCAGAGCAGCCTGACATTGACGGAGCAGATAACAGGTTGGCTGATGTGGAGTGCACAGCATCGCTCGTTACAGCGGAGGCTACAGGCAGACCTGGATCCGACCCGGAAAAGACGCAGACGCAACAAGGAGGGTCGGCTGCGTTCGCATGCGCCACGGTTCAGACGTACACAAGCATCTACGAGGGCATCGTCTATAAGCGCGAAGGTCTGACGAGGACTCACCGACTCTAACTGACATGTGGACCACCGGCACAGAGCGGCTGCATATGGACCCATCCTGACTGACTGACACAGACATGACATCCGATGTGACGTATGGACTCCTCACTCGGCCTCGTTCGGAAGCTCCGAACCCTCCTCAAAGCGTTTCTCCTCTGTAAAGGCCAAGATTGATAGCAGACATTTACCATTTTTTCTCTTTACACGTGTGTGTGTGTGTGTGTGTGTGTGTGTGTGTGTGTGTGTTTGCTTGGTTTTAGCTTGCTTTAGTCACTCAACCAGATGCTGATTAACACTTGTACATACACAGTAAATGATGATTAAATTATACAATTCTCCACTGGATGAATAAAGTTTATCTTGAATTATTATTTACACATTTGATTCAAATAACAAACTTCTCAGGGTTAATCTGTGAATGTGTCTGACATCAGCTGTTTTCACTAGTGCATTAATGAATCTCCATCTTCTGATTAATAGGCGTTGACTTCATTGCTGAAAACTTTCTTGTTTACATAAACTTTTTATCCTCCTGCTTCTTGTAATTCAGCTGGTTTACGCGGCACGGCGTGTTAAGTTACCATGACATGGAAAGTTGGGAAAAAAAATTATGTACAAAGAAAGCTAAAAAAAATGAATGAAAATGAAACGCTGTAGGCTAATAGAGCTCTGAATCTGAATTCATGGTTGTATAACACACCGAGGTTGTAGCCAATCCAATCAATTAATGTGACAGAAAGGGCTGCATGAATTCCATCAACACCAATTTCCTGTTGTCATGTTTAATATAACACAGTGAGGAACAAATGTAGTTCAAGGTTTGTTGATTTGCAGAGGTCATGTAAAACAAAATGAAATTAAATGCACTCTGCGGGTGCTGATTATTCTACTGTACACGTGACATGTCCATCACTGCATTCAGCCTTACTGTCATCTGTCATGCACGTATGGGTCCGACCACGCGGTGAAGGCCTTCCCTCCACCCACCATTTCTTTCTGAGCTGGAAGTAGGTTGATTAATCCAGATTTACAAATGAAGGGGGTTTCATGTGCGCGGCTCGCTGTCTGTAGTGTGTGCAGAGCGACGCGTCTTCATCTGTGCATCAGGGATTCTGGCAGGCGAGCGGAGAGCAGGAAGATGGAGAGACAGAATTGGGCCAGTGAGTGGCAGCGCTCCCCGCTGCCTCAGCCGGAGTGCTGAATGTCTGAGGAGAGGAGGGACCGGAGGCCCCTGGGCAAACACTGACATCGCTTGGCAAGACAAGCCCATGTAAATATTACATCCATCCAGACACACATGCTCACAAACACGCCAGCACTCACCCGACGCGTCTGAGTGAAGCTCTCAGACGCCGTGGCGCTGGTCGGCCCACGCAGCGCCTCCATTTACGCTAGTGTGGGACGGACCAGACGCACAGAGGAACTGTGGTGGTGACCAGCTGCCTCTGCTCCGTTCATCCCGTCAGCTGAAGCTGAACCGAAGCCTAACAGCTCCATTTAAGTGCGGTTTCTTTCATGTGGCGATCTCAGATTCTTATTGTTACAGTATGACGGTCACAGGGTGTGATTTTTCACATTCTTCAAGCATTCTACAAACAGAAACTTTAGTTCTAAACTAAGCATTGCATTGTTTCCTGCTGGCGACTTTGGGTTCATGTTCTTCCTGTGGATGAAAGGCTTCGCTCTGGCTTCCTTCCCAACATGTGCCGTTGGGGTAATGGACTCTAAATTGTCCTTTGGTGTGAAATTGATCGCGAGCTGCTTCTGTGACCTTGCAATAAACTGCCAGTGTCTCTAGGGTCTGCTCCACCTCTGGCCCAATGACAGCTGGGATACGATCCGACTCCCACGTGACCCTCAACAGGATAAATAGTATTGGTAACGAAGAGATGGATGGTTTAGCTCTCATATAAGGACAAAAGCTACGTAAAGCAACTGATGCCTTAATAAATCTCACGTCAGTCTGCTGCCAACACATGTACATGTATGGGTGCCTCGTGACGACCAGTCTCAAAAGCACAGCTCTGCAAAGACAGGATAGTTTATACAGTGATGCATGCATCAGTACTTTACTGCAATAAAACTGGAACATAAAACAGAAAACAATGACCGGCAAATCCTTTATGACCTAAATCCAATTGAATAAACCTCAAAAACTAAATATTTAATGTTCACCCTGATAAACTGCAACACGCTGAAATTGCTGAGGAACCTCCTCTTTGTTATTGCACATTACACCTACATCACAGCCTGTGGCCCATAAGAGACACTGCACCAGAACCGCTGCCGTGTTCGGTCACACATGGCCACATATCTAATTTCACATTACAAGTAACAGCACAGTAAATTCAATTTGTTTTTGTTTCCCTGCCATTTAGTGCAATTTCCATAAAATGAGAGTGGCTGACATCCAAAATCAATGGCTGCTTCCAAACCCCCAAGACTAATGGGGTAGATAGCAAAAGCCACAAGTTAATTGTTCATGAATGTCCTTGAGAGGAGTGTGTCAGCCTGTGACTCTGTCTCAGCCCTCGCCCGCTCTCCTTAACCCCTCCGTTCTATTTACACCGTGCTCTCAACTGCTTCCTGACGAATAATTTCATGCAGGCTTTGTAATGACATGGATGTGAAATTTCTGCAGTTACGCTTAACTGAGCCCAAACTAGAAGCCGGCTATTCCAATATTCATAATTCACAGATACTGCGTTGCAATTTACAAAAGTTCTCGCCCACAAAGGAGCTGAGAGCCAGACCAGCACAGGGAGTAGATCGGCTGTTCTCTGGATAACCTTTTTATTCCTCAGTCGGTGCAAATCAGGGACACAAAGCGTCAAATGAGCAAAGAAAAGGTGCGAGTCAGAGGTTTGAAGATCAAACAGATGCAGTGACATTTCAGTTCAGTTCAGTTCAACAAACCTGTGACTATGTGCTACAACGCGATGAACGTTTCCACCTCTCTGTCGGAGTTCCTCCTTTCCGTTGGTGCTGGAATCATTCGCCTCTGGTTCCGTGAATCCTCCAACAACTGGACCTGCAGCGATGCAGCGCATCAGACTGAACAAAGCAGCCTGAAAATGTTCGCCTGCACCTCATTGATTGCAGTGAACCCCCAGCTTTTATCCTGCTGTAGTTCTGTCAACAGGCCCTGATTCCTCAAACTGCTTGATCCAACTTCATGCAGCAGCTCAATTACGCTGTTACACTTTCCCCTTCAGATCAAATGCAGCACAGCTGCTGGAATGTGATGCTCCTGACGGCCATGTTAGCGCTAACACTGTTCTAATAGGAACTCAATAAAGTCAGCACCTGGTTCACTGGGGGAAGTTGTTGTGTTTAGGTCCCGCTGTGACTCCTAACAGAGCTAATTACAAAGACTTGGAACTTTGTCTTGTTTCACCTGTGTGTGTTACCATGAACATGGTGAAGCAAGTGTTAGCAAACACTTACTACTCAGACTTTGTAGGCAGGGTTCACCTGCACAGGTTGTCCTTATTGCTGCTTACGCTGTATAAGGACTCAGCTTCCCAGGCCTCCACAGGCTGCACGTCAACACCACTTGTCGGATGAAGGGGGTTCATGAGCGAGTCGACAGGTGTCAGAGAGTTCACACAGAGATGAGTGAACATGGCAGACGTTCAGGCAGCAGAGAGGCAGCCGTGCGTTAAAAGACACTGGAAGACAATGAAACCATAGAACGTCACTGTGAGTTTTTAGGATCTGAGAGCGTGAACGTCTAATGGCTTGTGCTTTGTCAGTGGCAGAGGAGAAAGTCACGCTACTCAAGGGAAAAGCATGATGGTGTTGTGTTTAGGTGTCCACACCTTACAGTAGGTAATGACTTGGATTCTCTGGCCGCACCACGGATCACAGCTGATCTCAGATAAGCAGGTGGGTCCGTGAGGCAGCTCTAGATTTCTCTCTCTGGTGATATTTCAGCAGCTAAAGTGTGAGGTGGGTTTATTGGGAAAGTTGACGGGTGATATGGAGATAATCTGTTGTGGTCGTTGTCTTTTTATATTTCCTGCAATCGCAGTTTAGTCTGTGTACTGAAATAAAATGCTGTCCCGATTCCCTGTTCGCGGTGAGCAAACATTGATATGTGATCCCCTGACATCACAGCACACGGCAGCTTGTAGCGTGAGTGGCCTTTTCTGGGCACAAACACTGAGCAGGTTGCTGTACACATGCTATCGATTGAACTCTGCAGGGCTCCAGCAGCTGACTGCTGCAGAGCCAGACGGAGTTCCCTGCCTCCCTGTCTCTAGTTCCCATCAGCCCGACCGGCTCCTCATGTCCACGCAGGAAGCTTGTCTAACTGCTGACCGTGCTGTTTCGCAAACCTAAGCCGATCACGGCCGCGATGACCGATACACCGGGTTCAAACTCATCAGGGTGGTCGTCTTCAGCTTTTTCCTTTGGTTTTCAAGGTTAGTTAAAACAACTAAAAGATCACATGACTGGGATTGCAAAAAGCTGAGTTTGGGAACGCCAGAAATATGAAGCTTTGCAGTTTGTTTCTGCACAATAGGATTGATAAACTATCATAAGTCTGTTTACTATGAAAACAAAAACACTGCAAAGCAGAAGAGCAAACCAATAATTTGGAAAAGAAACAAAAATCTACAGTAAGTAGCAAACACTAACAAACTTACAAGATGCCGAAACGAGATGGAAAACACCGGAGGACCGGCGATGACAGAGCAGCAAATAACACAACAAAGGTGAGTGTAAATACAAACGTAAAGATCTAAATGAGGATCACAGAGACCTGCAACACACTAGTACTAGTTGTGGTATGTGAAGTGAATGTAAAAACATACTGCAGATCAGTATCATCAACATCATCTGCTTTGGGACGTTCGTCTCTGAGTGTGTCTGTTACAACTGGGACCATTTAAAGGTGATTTTCAGGGACAAACTGACTTGCTTGCACCTGTCTGCTGTGTTTCTGAAGGGCCAGTTTCCTCCTAAGCAGCTCGAAGGACTCAGTTTATTCCCATCTGATTATATATCAAGCAAAACAGCGACGGACCACTGTCTGGGCTGCTCTGCTGATGTAACCCTGTGTCATCAGAGAAGCTGCAGGACATTAGTTCTAGCGACGCCCTGCTTCTGATATGAATAATAAAGCTCACAGGCAGACAGACAACATGAGCATGATTAGAAAAAAATTAGCACACCATCCAAATGGACGTTTACAGCATTGTAGTTTATTATTGTCACTGGTCAACTAGTTCATTAGTGTCACTAATGTCACTTATGCACAGAGGTTTTGTGGCAGTTCGGTCCTCCAGCCTCTGGGGGCGCTGTGGCTTTTGTCTTGTCTGGTATATGTTTTTTGTGACATCACTTCCTGCTCTCGCTTCTAATTCCTCTTTTCCTGGTTCGTGTCATCACTTCCACCCATTTGATCTGCTCCTGTATCAATAATCGATGTTTAGTTTGATACTGCGTTTTATCTCCTTCTCAGCAGTGACTCTCTTATTATACTGTACCCATGTGTGTATCAGACTCTTGATCTTTTGATGTGGACATGAATCTATATTTTCTATATTTCTGTCAGTTGTTGTGCTCACCTCATTTGTTTTGTATAGCTTTTGTCAGTTCAGTGAATTGTTAGCAGCAGGTTTATAAATATCAGCATATTTAGTTCAGCAACAGCAACATGTGAGGTGCTTTCATATTTCTAACAACTTTACAATACGATTGTGTGTACATACTTATTCTCTAACAGTATTCTGTATCTATCATGCGAGTCAGACTCTTTCTGTTTTCTGCAGGTCAGAACTTGTTTGTCACAGACGTTCAGGTAACTTCCTCATTTTCAGATGACGCTGCTGTTGTGATTCTGTGCATTCAGACATGGATCCCGGTCCTAAGTGATTGTTTAGTTGTCGATGGTCCAGGACAACAACAGTGTCTCTATGTGTGACACCTTAACATGTCCAGGCGTCTACCTCCTGTTTTTGTACGTCTGTCTGGCAGACTGTTCCCAGCGGACTCTGGCTCTGACCCAAACCTTAGCAGCGCTAGTACCTGACTACCTGCGACACCCTGCATCCACACCTGTGTATCACTTCATCAGGCTTTTTTTCGACCTTCCCATTCGGCCGCTTGTCTGGAGCTGGAGCTCACAGGTCAGCGGCTACACGAGTTTCATCGTGGCCGACTGATTCTTTTATAGTTTTCCTTTTATGATAGAAAATGTCTTGAGCATTTTGAAATAATAGAGTGGGTTGGTATCTCTTCTAAAGGTCTGGTCTGTTCCCAGTACCAGCGTCAGGACGCCCTGTGGCAAACTTTACCCTTCACCAAGTGTGACCTACATCTCTGCTTGTATTCATGTGGATAAAATAGGTTTTCTCATTCGACACACATCCAGAGAAACGTGTCTTTTTCCCTGCCGCCTATTTTTAGTGGTTCTTAATTAAGCTGGAGGAGACTTTGTATATGAAGCATAGATGATGAACACATCACAGAAAGGAGGAAGGCAAGAAACACTATCGCCAACCTCATCCTATTAATGTACGACTGTCGTAATTCTTCCTTTCTTAGCCTCATTCAGTCAAACTCTGTGACCTTTAAGGTGACATTGTGGAGTTTAGTTGTAGAAAAAGAAAAATCCTTTGACATAGTGAGAAGTGTGCTCCAAACTTCTCCCTATGTCAGTGTCTCCATTCTGTGCTGGTTAGAAACACTAACCAGTGGAACTTTTCTTTTGAGGCCATTTTATGCAGCTGCGGTAACTGAGGCCTGAGCTTTTCAGGCAGAGGCGCAAATGTGTGTGAACCTCAAACATCAGACTACTCTGCCACCTCTGACTAATTATTGAAAAATGTCAAAAGTGGTAAAAAACATTTGTTTGTGAAATTTGTTGAAATAAATCTGTGTCTTAATGCTTTTTGCATTGATCCTGTTGTTGTGAAATACTAAGTGTAAAACTGCTCATGCACAGTCGTTTCGTATTCAGTTGTTTACAACTATGAATATCGAACAGATGCCTTTAAACTGTTTGGTCTTCAAGTATCTGTAACGTAGGACGCGATGTGTACTGTACAGTAGGTCCTTCTTCCTAAACAGGACTTAGGCTCAATGTCATGTTGAGAGGGACAGTTTTGCATTTTCAACATACCCTCAGTTTCTGGAGGGCAGGCGTTTTGACCCGAGCCACCCACACAGACCTCCCAGGCAGAGCCGCATCAGCCACAACGGTCAACGTTGTCCACCCCAGGAGAACCAGAGGCAAACCCTCCCCCCAGTGGAGGTAGAGGACCCACGGCCCTTAGGGAGTCCACCAGGAGATGCCCCTGCGCCAAGAGAGGGACCCGCCCCCAGTCCGCCAGCCCCACAAGAGGAAAGCGGGGCCCACCCCTTCAATCCAACCGTATGTGTATGTGCTTAGTATGAGGAACATTGGATGAGAGAGTCCGGAGAGCCAGGTTCCACACTAGCTCTGCTACCCACCCTCCACTCAGGAAACAGCCAAGGCAGACCCAGAATATTCCTAAATAACTGATGTTTACTGCACACAGCTGAGTGCTTCTACGCCTCTTTGGCCATTTTCTACTCTTAAAGCAACCAGGAGGAAAGTCCCACCAAAGTGCACCATCAACATAAAAGTTGACAGCATCAGTGATGTGCATATGAGAATGAACAGATTACGCTGAATGATTTACGATAACATCCTGAGGGACGGAAACGCTTCGGTCACCGTGAGTCGTGAACTTTAAATGAGGCCCAACCGGGAGCTACACTTTGCCCTGATGACCTGATGCCTGGTGGTGTCAAACTGTGCAGTGCCTTAAAAGCTGTGAGAGGGATTATAAAATCAATTCTTAATTTAATAGGAAGCCGGTGTAGCAAACGGCGGGTGGAGTGAGAGGACGAGGAGAGCGGTCTCTCAGGAAACAGGCAGAGCAGCATCGGACCCACAAATACAAATACAGGAAAAAGTGTTACAAGTGTTTACACAATGGTAAAATATGTGAAGTTAATATCAGATTTTAAATAATAAATGGCACCAACGTCCTGATCAACAGAGAGAGAAGACGTTAGCAGAGCACTGACAGAAGACACATTGAAACTGGACATTTACACACTGTTTTCACTCTAATCCTAAAGAAATGACTAAAGAGGAACCTCTCAGTAAATCTTGTCTGTGTGTTTTCCAGGTCTTCGTGTTCTTCAGCAGTTCTGTACTCGCTACATCTGTGCTAGAAGTGATGCTTGTTAGGTTAAATTAATCCAAATGAATGAGGTCAAGGAAGAGCCTTCAAACGGTGAATAAGGCTCTATTTGCATTAAATAAAACCACAATTAGACACGTTTGCATCAACAAAGATATTAGAATATTTCAAGACCAAGGAAATTGGAAAATTCCACTTCCATTAGTGGCGCGTGGATACACAAGCTTTGCATTCTGGGTAATGCCACTTAAGAGGACGTACCTGCAGAAAGCAGGGACACTTAAAAACTGACATGGTTCATAGCGTTCGCTGAAATGAAACAAAGCGAAGCAGGTTTTTCTTCCGACTGCTTTGCGCACTCGGAAGCGCGGACCCCGCTGTGGCGCGGCCGCGGTGGGTCTGACCGCCAAAAAGTCAGGAGGGAAGGTAGCGTTCCAAATCACACGCCTTCAAATGCCTCGTCCAGCTTTTAAAGTAAACCCACTGATCAAACCGGGCGTCCGGTCCAAAGCAGCTCTTTTTTGCCTCTTTCCTATTTCCCAGGTCCTGCGACAAAACAGATTTTTCTGATGTAATTGTGTGTGGCCTGAATTTTTCTCCACATGACTCCTCTGCAGAAAACCAATAAATGCCTGAAGCCTTTTCTTCAAACACCGCAGCAGTAAACATGTGGTGCTGCAGCAGCGATGATGCAGTCGCCCCTTTGACCTGTAATTGCTGTCGCCCCCTCGGGTGACTCAGTGTAATTCTGAATTGAACTCCCTCTTGCATCTCGGGGCTTGTCTCCGTGCGCTTCGGCTTTGAGCTGCGGACAGAATAAAACATGCCCGAGAAGCTTGAAACCAGATTAAGCACGTTCTAATGCAATAAAATGAAAAATAAATGGCCCCAATTTCCAGGAGGCTTTTTAATCACCTACGATGGTGATGCAGGCTGACATGATTACGCCTGTCACACAGTGATGATGCTGCGAGTCCTGCCTTTAGTGCTGCAGGCCAGTTTTACACTAATGTCCGCAGGGATGAGTAAAGGCCTCCGGGAAGCTTCATTAAACGTCCACTGCTATGCTGTTACATGTTTGAATGCCTCTGCTGGAAGTCTGAGTTCCTTCTACTGCCTCTGTATTGGCTCCGAGCCCTCGGAGCCGTCGGGACCAATCTGACGCGCGAGGAGCGCCGACGTCCGCGTCGTCTGGAGCGTCGGCTCCACAGAGGCCGCAGAGGTCAACGTCAAGCAGACGCTAGCTGTGTTACAGCGTTTACAGTCACTTCCTGTTAGCGGCATTCGCTGAAGCTCGTCTGACATTTCTGTCTCAATGAACCCAAAGGGAACAGAACAATGAGAAAACAAATACCTGCTTCTGGAGTTAATGGGGCAGATGCAGGAGGAGTTTACATTCGTATCTAAAATCTGTTTTCCAGAAACATGCGCTGTGTTTCCTCGAGGTTTAAACAATTTTTCTTTCTTGCATCACTAACCAACACTAGATTTAGAGCCTGTTGTTTTAATTTGCGACATCAAACACACCAATTCCTTTAAATCAAACTTTACTTTGCATTACTTTGTATATTGCTCCTCTGTGTGTTGGAGCTAAGCGTCTGTCCATTAATGCATAAAGGGAATTAACTGCTGGTGAAACTAGTTTTGCTCATTCGCACATTTGTTTCTGTGAACTGTAAACACAGCAACGAGCTAAAGAGGAACCAGACCTCAACCTCATTTCTTCCACAGGATCATATGGGTTCACTTGAACCGATCCCCCCACTCACATTGGATCGGATGGTTCCTACCGGAGCTGCAATGCACACGTACAACACATCTCACCTTCTAATTGTCACAGAGCTACTTGAACAAACGCTGGCACTTCACAGATGCTCTCCACCGGCGCTGGCGGGTGCGGCCCCGTGCAGCTCTAACTGTTTAAATTAACACGTAGGACGCCCTGTCCAGATCCGCTGCATCCCCACAGCAGGTGTAAATGAGGTCATGTTGACAGGAGCAATATTGAGAGGGAAATATTGGAGCTGCTTAGCATACATATTGTCGCTCTTGATATCCGTTTGCATTTCAATGCGTTGGATTTTTTATTTTTTTGCTTCGACTGCAGCACAGATTTGCATGAACTCAAGAGGAATCAACATGAATCCTTAAACAGTCCTGTCTTGAAAACTGTGTTTGGCTCCACTTAAACAACAGCTGGAAAGAATAGATTTACCCCAGACGTGTTGAGCTGCAGCTCTGGAAGCTTGTCTCGCTTATCTGCTTTGTGTTTTCAGCCCCAGTTTATGGTAAATACTTAAAAGATATGTATGTTGTGATGAAAAAGACCTTTGGGTCCAAAAGCTGCACAGTTGAAGAGTTTATTTTGACATACGCCAGAGTTGGGGTGTGAAAATCATAATTGGGCTCATCTAGTACAGAACCAATGCTAATTTATGTATGTACATATATTTACACCATCATTTGCAATAGAGCAGCATACTTAACTTCTCTCAACATAAAGGCTGGCGTGGAGCAGCTCGCGGGCGACGCACCGATGGAGCCCTCACAGTTTCCATGCAGAGTCTCAATTGATCATGTAAATTTCATAATGAAGTGTATTTCAACTGGAGAAAATCCATAACAATGAATTATTGATGTCCTGTCTGTTTTTAGCTCCATCCTCTGCTCCGTCCCACAGTGTGAGGCGTTAGTACAACTGGTCCACATAGATCTAGCGTCTGGATGGAGAACGACGTGACAACCACTAACGCTGGTCCACTTCATACCACATGTACTCGGTCACTTTGACTGAATAGAGTGTTAAACACAACCAGCATCAGCCTCTAAAGCCTCTAAAGTGTTTCCAGTGACGCTGCATTTCCCTTCCTGTTTCTTTACTGGTTTTGCTGAAGAGCATCAGAAAAACACCGAAGAGAGACTAAACCGGGATCAGCTTCATCGGTGGTGAACGAAAGGCACAGGTTGTGTTTAGAATCAAGGAACTGACGATGTCACCTTCACCCTTCTTCAGCAGGACGTGTGGTTGAGAAATGGCTACACAACAAATCAAACAATGCTTGTCTGTGTATGCACTGGCGTTCAGTATATGTTGTAGAGATAAGTGACGGACAAACACTATTTTTTTGCTGGCATGCATGGAAAATGTTGTGTGTGGTTGCTTAATGTCTTTAGTGTCAGAGTATCTTTAGATTCTTGCTGTGGAAACGCTGGAGGAATTCTGGGACTTCACTCAATATGAAAACAATTGATAGACGCTCTGCTCTCACTGTTACTAAAACTCAATTCCAAACATTATGATACGCACACGCACACTGGAGGAGCAGGAAACTCATTTCTCTCTGGTAAATATGAAATCTTGAAGGTGTCACTCCGCGTTGTCAGCCGTCCAGCGTCTGGCATCTGCTGCCGCTGTTAACATTACACACGTCTGTCCTCGGTGACACACCGGTCTGCGTGAAATAGGGGACAGCATTTCCATAATGTGTCATTTCATCTGAGCACTAAAGCAGTCATCGCCAATCTGGCAATCTGCACTTTATGAGATCTACTCCCCTGGCGCCGGCAGGCCGGTGGGCTGGGAGCCTTCCAGACGGAGCGGCACACCTCGCTCCAGCACGGTTCCCTAGCAACCGCAGGAAGCGGCAGCAGCAGCGCTTCAGCGTCCCCGAAGCTGAGGCACAAAAGTGTTTGGTGGAGTCCCAGGAAAACTTTAGTTTTTCCACAATATTTAATACAAGTACAGTAAGTGATCCTATAAAACCCTGAAAACCCTGGCATCGAATAGATGATGTTTCCTGTCTGCCTGCTTGCGAGGCAGCAAAGCTCTGACCACTCAGAGCCAACGGACTGTTGCTTACTCAGTGTTTTCAGCAGTGAAATCACACAGTCACCGTTTAAAGCGGGCGGCGAAGTTCATTAAGTGCAACGCAATCAATAAATAAGACTGTTCATGCCGTCATAGGTGTGAGACCAGCTATACAGGACTTTTATACAGGAGGGCTCTGACAAATGTGTGTTTAGTGGAGTCACAGGTCAAAGGTCAGACTTAAGATGACTGATGACTGAGTGTATGATGGTGTTACCAGACCATTAGTGGCAGTCGATTCATTATTAGTCCTCTTCTGACTCAGCATTTTACCGTGCTTCAGAAAAAAACATGGCATCTTTTCTCCAGGATTTCACATTCACATCAACAGTTCACCAAATATCTCTCTATCTAGCGATGGCAGGTCACTGCTGGTCCGGCTTTAACATGCAGCTTTCAACTGCAGCCTCCTGGAATAATAACGTACAGTAGCTGCAGTGAAGCTCAGCGCAGCACGCAGGCGATGCGGCGTGCAGCCAGAACACATTAAGCCTCCGCGGACACACACGGTGAGCGCCGGCGCTCGGCTGGCGGCGCAGACAGCGGGAGGAGCCTCTAAGTGTCAGCGGCTCGAGCCCGAGCCCATTTTACGTCCCTTCTCCCGTTCGGTCAGGACGTTTGTGACGTTGGGGCCTTACTGTACTGTGCGTGTGGGCGGCTCCTGCACGGTGAGCTTTTCCTGAGGGATGCTTGAAAATGTCTCAGACACAAACATCTGGGCTTCATTGACTTAATAGAGTGTATGTCTGAGCAATCACAAATACACTTTTGCTCTAAAGCGTTTACAACATAGACCTGAACGGTGCTGCAGGTCTCTCCAGATGCCGCCGCGTTTGCCTCTGCAGTTTAAGGGAAGTGCCCACGGCTGCTGTCAGCCCGGCTTTCAGGTGCTCACTGCCTTCCTCGTGTCACCGCTGCTTCCTGGAGCACACCACGTCAGTGTGTTTACGGGGCACATATGGCGACTCGCCCGCTTCTGCGTGTGGCTGCACAGGTGTTACTTAGTTTAAAGCCGCCTTTTCAGAATTCTTTCTCCTCGGTGCCTTTCAGCAGCGTCCAACATACAAACGCTGCAATATTTAATCAAAGCTGCAGCAAATGTCCACAAATAGGTCAATTAGTCTGAACAGGCCATTGTTGGGTATGTGTGTCAATGAATGAATAACACAAAGAGGCCACTGGAGAATGAAAAGACAACACCATCATTTATATGCTTAGATTAATCATTTTTATAAAACTACCAACAAGCTTGACGACTACACAGAAAAGTTGTTTTTTCTAATGCAAAGCCTCCCACTTTAAAACAGGCTAATGCACAGAAACATGAATTGAGTTCCCTCCACAGGAAAACGGACCAGTAGCTTCAGTGTGTGACCAATATTTAAAAAAAAGCATTTACAGTATAAGAGTTGATCTCTACAGAACATATGAAATAAATGAAGGATTTCTTCACATACCGAGACTGGACTCAGTGCAGCCCAGGAATTGACGCCTCGCTGCTCCCAGTTCAGTTCACTATCATCACCGAATGGAACGACACAGAATCAATGTGCACTGACATTTTGCATGGGGACCCAGGTCAGCCGGCGTCATGTGTGGCCCTGCTATGGAAAACGAACCACTGCCATGTGCTTATTAGGGGAAAAGGTTGCACTGGGCCTGTGCACAGCAGTGATGCTTGGGTAGAAAGGTCCTAATTAGCTGATGCGTCCAGGTTAAAGTCCCGGACCTTTGCCCAACCAGGGTCTGTGGGAGGGACCACCTGGATATAAATCTCAAGTGGATTTAAAGCTAAATCAACTATGCTGAACCTGGGGACTGATGTCGGAGGTCCTGGACCCTCGGATCGGATCCAGGCAAGTGAAGCCAGGTTTGTGTTTTGAGATGTCACCCACAGATTATACATCAAAGTATTGAAAATTGTACACATTGAAAAAGTGATGAAATGAAAAGTGTCATGTGTCAGAGCTGCAGGCTCTGTAGCTCTGACAGATAACAGACTCCAGTACGAGAGTACGACCTTTAGATGTTTGAAAAAAAAAAAACTTTTCAAACCTCTTGCAAATGCTTTTTCTAAACATTCTACAAGGACAAATAAACCCACGTAACTGTCAGAGCTCACAGGAGCCGGTACGAACCTCCTATAGGAACCCATTGTTGCTAAGCTGCTCTGTTTGTGATGCTCACAGTGGATTTCAAACACTTCATGCCCACATTTAGTTGTTTAACTGCTGCCCTTTGACACATTTGCACCATCACCACCATTGTGACTCGGGTCCTTGAGGGCAGCAAGAGTTATGCTGCACACGGGTCACAGGATTTGGAGACAAATTCCTCACGACTGAGACAAGGATCCAACTGTAAATAAAGACATGTGTAATTTTTGAAAATAATAAAAAAGAAGAATCTGTGAGACAAAAGATTTTCCAACTGTGGCCGTGTCCGATCACCCCACGACCTCATCTCTTCTCCCCATCTGACGGACACTATACACACCTCCTATAAACAATAAGCAGATAGCTTGTCACTGTGCCCACCAATGGAGCAGCACATATCGCCAGGGGTCATCTAATTATTGCTGGGGATTACTGCCAGGTCCCTGGGTCTGAGAGTGGGGTCATTATGGGAGCTAATGAACAGGCTGAGCAATGAGTTTTAGGCTGACTTGGCAGGAGGCTGCCTCAAATGTCAAAGTCACAAAGTAATCATCACTTAGTTTGAGGCACTGAGGAGGCACTTTCTTTGTTTTTATGTATCTGGCCATGTGGAAACTGCACTGATGTAATTAATGGGCTACTGTGGATGGATGCGGGGTGACCTACTGGTAAAAGCTAGTGTGCGACGGGTCACTGGTGTTCTAATGATGGTGCTGTTCCTCTAGTGATGCTGTTCTAATTGTGGTGCTGTTCCTCTAGTGATGCTGTTCTAATGGTGGTGCTGTTCCTTTGCTGGTGCTGTTCTAATGGTGGTGCTGTTCCTCTCGTGGTGCTGTTCTAATGGTGGTGCTGTTCCTCTGGTGGTGCTGTTCTAATGGTGGTGCTGTTCCTCTCGTGGTGCTGTTCTAATGGTGGTGCTGTTCCTCTCGTGGTGCTGTTCTAATGGTGGTGCTGTTCCTCTCGTGGTGCTGTTCTAATCTTCATAGGCCCCACGTTACATTTTTAAATTTCATTTCCTGCCTCCCTGTGCTAAATTTATACACAGTGCAGTTTCTCTACCTGCTGTTTGTTTAGTGTTTTATGTGTCTGAACATCTGAACAAATATGAAACTTTATTTGCAAAGTGCTTGAAAGCACAAAGGAAATACTGCAAACAAACAACAAAAAAACACAGAGGTAAAGTGTTTACAATTGTAGTTACAACAACAAATGGATACTGTGGATTATTGTATGCATGGTAAGGTAACATATGAAGCATCACAGCAATGAGCAATAAACATTAAAACAGTGATTATATAAAAAGCTCTCCAATATAACATGTATGTTTTAAGGCGCATTTAAGGTCCTAGGACCAGTAATGAGCTCCTGTCAGAGCAGCTAACACAGTTTTAGAAAAAAAAAGCTCATCAAGTTTTGGAGGAGTAATTTTCACACAGTGGACATTAATCTGCTGCTGTGAATGATTTGACTCACTGGAAGCATGTAAATAGAAAACAGGAACTGACCCGAGGCCGACCATTGCAGAAGACGAATATTCACGCAGGCCACTGAGGGCTGGGTCAGAACCAACCAGTCACATCCAGTCCTATGCAGGACCGCTGAGCCTGTGGAATGCAACACTTACTCATATGAAGACAGAACAGGCTCCTGCATCAGCTGCTTCTGTGCTTTGGCTATTGCACAAACATGCGTTACATTTTATTTGAATGTCTTCAATAAAAGTTGAGGCCGGTTATATTCTGTCTGATATTAATAATGAATTTCAAACAGACTAAAACCAAACTGATGCATTTACCAACAATACTATTTCCTTTGCTCACCACAGACCGTCTATAATCTAGACGGTCTATAATCACATCTACGTCAGAAGAAGGCTGCAAATACAATTGGAGGCCGTTACTCTTGTGCAGTGATGCACTGAGCTCAGGCATCAATCACATTAGTCTCTGTGGCTATTGAGGCTCAACAACTGGCATCTGACCAGCAGTAACGCAGACGCAGGTGATGTGATTTCACTTTGCGCTGTAATGATTTCTACGTGTCCTTCTGCTCAGTACATGTGGCATCACTCTCGCAGGATCCCTGCTCTGTTGCTCGTCCATTTATTTTCTATGGAGGTTTTCTCTGATCCTGTTTGAGGGTCTAAGGGCAGAGTTATTGTATCAGTGTCTATAGTCCCCTGAAGCAAGGCTCACATTCACCTTGTGTAGTGAGTTTTTTTTTTTAATATTTCTTAAATATTGGCCAGATTGCTCCATGTGAAGCACTTAGAGTTAGCAACACTGACTCACAGTGAGTGTGGCTTGGTGTTTCACACTCGGCTGAAGCACTGCAGGTTTCTATTGTGAACCGCTGATCATTTTTTTGAAAGCCAGGACACACTGGGGGGACGATGCTTGGGCCGGACTGGGAATGCTTGGCATCCCACTGGAAGAGCTGGAGGAAGTGCCTCCACCCAACCCTGGATAGTGTGGCTGAGGGTGGATGCATGGGTTAACGTGCAATATCAAAACTATCTGATGCTGCTTTTCTCTTTAAGATACAAGAACCCAGCTCACTGTGAGACAAAGGAAAGAAAAAAGATCAAACACGAAACAATCTAAAGCCTAGTTTCAGTGTGAGTTAGAAAATGTCCAGTAAATCTGAAAAGACAGTGATTCACAACCCTTTGAACTACAGGAGTTTGGTCGATTTCGTTTGACATCAGTCACTGTCATCAAAGATTTAAGAAACATTTAGATGAGATTAAGTTGTTAATGCCCCGTTTTCCTATTAACTGTGTTGTGGATTGATTTTTTCAGCAGGACTCATCAGTGCAGCACTGTTCACCAGCCGTATCTTAGATCTCACATTGTGTCCTCTACACTGCAGCATTTAACCACTACAGCAGCATGAAGGGATCACAGGTCTGGATCTGATAGCGCTTGTTCGCATAATGAAATCGGCAGCGTAATAGCGTGTCAGGAAGGTAACGTGCTTCTCGCAGCTCCGGGCGACACGATGCAAATCGCCCTGAGAGGTGTGCGGTAAACAAAGGTTGGTTTCTGGCGGTGGAATGAGGGAGCGTAGCTAAAAGCAAACACATCCTCGAAGAACGGAAGTAAATATAATAGAAAGAAAAGCATGACAAATAACTGGGCCTCAGGTGAGAAAAAGGCCTGAAAGGTGAAAGTGGATGTTCTCCTTGTATTTGTAAAAAAGATCGTCCCACACAATAAATAATAAAATAAATGAATACTCAGGAAGTCCAGATGTTGTATTTGTTATATCTTTACAGAATGTTAATTAATGTAACTGGCATTGACCTGTTTGTGCATTATATTTACAGTTTCTTAGTCAGGGCAGACACAGCAGAACCTGAGTCTGGTCACTTTGTTGATGTGCTGACGCTAGGATGCAGAGTTGGAGATGTAATGACTGACTCATGGGAATGATCCACGGCGTTAATAAGTGTTAACAAGTCTTTAAAATATGAACTATAAAAGGTTTCGATGCTTAGTAAAAACACCGAGTGGGAGGATGGGAGAGGAGGAGGCTGGTGACTCAGACTCGTCTCTGTGCAGTAATTGTTGGTGGTTTTCTTCAAGCAAGTGAATTGTCTCATGTAATTTACAACTGGGAGAGTGTTCAGCGCCTTAACTGCAACATTGTCTAGATTATATGCTACAGTCAGTGTCCCCCCCCCCCACTGTTCCAAGGTGAGTCACTGGTGAATCATCCCACTCCCACGGAGCCCACACCTACTGTATCCACGCAGTCATTAGAGCGTCCAGGAGCAGCTGTTTAAAGGCTCCCTCCGACTCCCACCGCAGCCTTGCGCCGCTCCGTCCTCCCTCTGCCAGCGTTCAATCACACTTCTAATCTGCAGCCTTGCTGGGCATAATTAATGCGTCGCTGTGAACAATCAGCTGCAGATGAAGACGCTGGGGCTGCCTGGGTGTGGAGAGGCGAGCGCCGATCACACTGCTGCTCCGTGGTTAATGCCGTTGTTTTTACCGCACTGTTGTTACTAGTCCATAAAGTTGAAGCTGCACAGCTGCAAAGTGTGTCCACGTACGGACGCGCGGAGCTGGTTTCCGGTTTCCTGGGGCTCAGGGGACGAGTCTAGAGTAACCGTCCGCTCCTCTCAGACTCTGCTGGGCAATAATGGGAGCGTTAATGACGTTGTTAAAGATTTATATGCATGAAACAACATCTACCACAGTTTAATTACAGTGAAGGCAACTTCAGCTGCAGAGCCCTGCAGCTCCAGCGGCACCGGCCACATCATTAAAACCACCCAAACCAGGCAGCAGTGAAGCACACTGAGCCTCCTGCTGAACTCATCCGGACTGTACATTATGAGGGACAGAACTGCTGACACAACACACACACACACACACACACACACACACACACACACACACACACACACACACACACACACACACGATGTGATCGTGTGTGTGTGTGCAGTAGATGGCCACAGCATCTTAAACACGACTGCACATGTTCTGTTGGTGCCCGTGGGTCTGAGTTCTGCACACACATCCAGCCAAAGTCAGGAACTAACCCCGTGAATTCATGCACATTTGAAAAGGGTTATTTAGACCAAACCAGTTGTACTGACAGTAAAATAAGGCAATCAAACTTGTTAGCTGTTAAAGTGTCTGTGATCCATCCTGTCATAATAAAACTCATCCAGAAATACTGTTTTGTGCTGAGTGAGTCCTTATTATTACATGTCTTCATAATAATAAAACAAGCTGTGGCTTCTCACAGAGTTTGACAAGTTTTTAGGACGTCTAACAAATGTAAATACTATAACCATTGGTTTGGTACATGAGCCCAAACAAAAGAGTGAATGTCTCACTCATCCATGTGACGAACAGCACATGAAGGATGTGTTCAGCACGGAGCCAACAGCTGTGAGGTGTAACCTACAGCAGCAGGAACCTTAGGATCCCTCATTGGATCCCAATGACTCTTCAGTTGCTTATTTAGGATAATTGATTCCCTTAAATAATGTTCATTATAATATTTAAACACAAAACAGATTTAGTGCAGTGATGGTTGCATTTATTCCTTTTTGTCATGTATGTACTGTATATAAAGTAAACATTGTCTGATGGTCACAGTTATTTCTGAGGCAAACACAGTGTCACCGTCTGGTTAATGCTCCTTTAGCGCTCATGGATCGTGTGAGGAAGGGATCCTTTAGGTCGTTCAGTGTTTAAAGCCTCGCTTGGTGTCATTGAGGCTGAATACACAGCTCTCCACATGCTCTTCGCTTTCATCGCCTGCTGGAGATGCACCACTCTTCCAACCAAACGCTAGCTGCTGGACACACGACCTCTAATTTCGAAGGGGTCCACGGTCGACTCAGTGCTGCAGCTCCAGGTTCTGTCACTTTGACATCTAGAGCATTCATTTTACTTCCTCTTGCTTGCGAGAAGCTTGGAGGAACCTGGGGCTCATGACGTCTCACCAACTGAGCACAGTCACACGTTTATGCATATGTTTACAGTAAATAGTCCTTCACTGTCAACTCATCATCACTGACAGGCTCCTTTAACACCAGTGTCCAGTTTTAAGGCCTTTTTGCAGTCGGTCTCTAACTCTTTGAGCTCTAAGCAGCGTTGCTCAGCCCATTCTACCGCCGCTCCTCCATCTGTTTATCTGATGCTGTGATAGATGGGTGTGGACGTCACCCCCCCTTGTGTAGCTGCAATCAGTCTCCCCATCACTGCTGATAAAGCCGCATGCCAAAAACTCCACCTCACAACAGAACTGGGTTAACGATGCAGGAGGAGCCCGTCAACCTGTGGACTCAGACGTCCACAGGTTGGAGACTGTAAATGACTGATGATGGAACCTCTCTACAGCTGGGATGGACTTCAGCACAAAAACACCAGATGATGGGTGGATGTTTTGACTGTAACGGTTCTCAGCGTGTTGGTTTCAGATTTCAGGAACATGACGGCTGAACATCAGAACCAGAGCAGAAAGGAGTCAGACATTATCGGGTTCTGAAGGCAGATTTCACCAGTGAGTGATGAAAAGGTCAAACAAACCATTCACTCAGCACAAACAAAGGCTTGAACAGTGCAGCTGTCCGAGAGACAATCTGACTGAGGGAAGTACAGAGCTAAAGGCAGGAAGGCTGCTCCGGGTGAGGAGGAGGAGAAGGAGCATCCAGGAGGTGGCAGGAAGGAGAACGGGTAAAGGGTATCAGTAGCAAATATAGACGTAAAATACACTGACACACATAAAAATCCTATAGTTTAGCTGCATGATGTCATGTTGACATCTTGACGACGTCAGTGTTTCAGCTCTGAACTGAGAAGAAGCTTTTATTAATGAGGCCATAAATGAATGACTCCCATTTACCAGCCGCTGCAAAATTCATGACCCTGTTAATGACTTTCACCAGGAGAAGAAGTCGGTATGAGTTTGGCACCGCAGAAGCTGTTTGCCTTAATGGCTCATAAATGACTTATTAATATGTGAACTATTAATACAATACATCATTTATGAAGTCACACTGTAAATCATTGTCAAAATAATAATATATTTGTTCTTCATATCAATATCCAGCCAATAATTTTTCATACTAATTAAGTTCAACCTTAATCCTTTGCTCCTCGTTTCCTGCTACACATTATATCATTAAACACACACAGAGCCGACTCCTCGGGATTACAGCATAAAATCAACCAAAATCTGGTGGGCCTGCTGAAATCCACCGCAGAGAGCCAGCTAATTAGCAATAACTAAGAAACTGTGTGATTATCATGCTGCTATTAATTACTTTATCACATACCTGGGCTGAGAGACACATCGCGGCTAAATGTGTCCTTCCTACTTTGCTGAACAGATTATTTATCATCACAGGTTGTAATTATACCTGGGGCTCATCAGATTCAAATGGAGTCGCTGCAGAGCTGATAGCGTAAATGTTTGATGAGATGTTTTTGCTGCCGTGCGACTGGCGTTGGCCTCATAGCCAGAAATGGGCCTCAGTGGTCGTTGATAAGATCAATCAGAGGCAGAGAGGCTTCTCACAATGCGCCGATCCCATTTGTCAAAGGTCAGCGGTGTGAGACAAGATGTGAGCAATTAACATCCGCAGCCCTGCGTTCAATCAAGCTGCCTCGTGGGTCGTTAATGTACAGCTCTACCACAGACAACAACGGCCTCCGGTCTCCACGCCGCTCACAATTCAAGTCAATTTCAATTATACAGGGCCGATCACCAATCTGACGTCGGTCCTGCTGCTCAACATTGATCCTGATAAGGAAAATCTTCACCAAAGCCATTTGCGAAAAAATAGATGCATTTGACGAAGAGCTTTAAAAAATGGGACAGCTGTTTACAGTGTGGACAAGAACAACAATAAAAATGAAGACAATGAAGAAAAACATCGCTATTGGGAAACCAACAATAAATCATTTTGTCTTATGTTCTGATGATGGCGTTTAGTTACTGTTTCTGACTGCAATCTGGAAACTGGTGCACAGAACATAACCTGCTCCTCAACTCCACCAACACAAAGGGGATCACTGTGGACTACAGTAAAGAGAAAGGAGGCGAACAGTGCACAATCCCATCCACATTAATGGGATCGCTGTTGAACGAGGACTCTGAAGAAGAACCTCAACTCTCCTGGTCAACTTCTACCACTGCGCTATAGAAAGCATCCGCATGTTATAGGTGGGTACTGTATGGCAGCCGTTCTGTGGCAGAGCACAATCTGAACTGCTCTCCTCAATATAACCACCCTACAACCATGACATTTGCCCTACTGATGATCAAAGAAAGACTGGTCGGTTCATTGGTTATAACTAGTCTGTTTCATAGTTATTTGCAGTGGAATACTAATATCTGATTCATTTGCACCCAAGATTGTCTCCTCCACAACATTGTTATTGTATTGAGTGCACTACTGGATCTTCATATGCACCACTACTACAGTATTTACTCTACTATGCCCACATGTTCATTTGCACTATTACCTGATCTTTACATGCACTATTGCACACCTCTTATGTACAGTTAGTACATCCACCATATTAGAAACCATATTATATTGTTCATAATCTATCTGCTGCCCACTGCACTTCTGGTTACACCCAAACTGCATACCGTTGCCTTGTAGTTGTACTTGTGTAATGACAATAAAGTTTAATCTAATCTAATCTAATGTATACATACAGTCCTTTTTTACAGTTGCTTCTGTCACTCAAATGAAATGATTCTGTTGGCTTCATAAGACCACGATCATGAGCAGCTTCATGAAGCTTCCCACACATCTGTTATTGACCCTAAGGAAACAGTGGATGATTCGCTCTGGGCTGCGAGTCATCCACTGTTTCCTTAAGAGGGAAACATTTGACGTAAGCGAGGGACTTTAAATGTGTTTTTGTTTTGTTTATAAGTGAGAGTAAAAGGAAGTGTGAAGAGCGGGGTCGGCTGTAAAGGCAGATGCTGTATTGTTGAAGGTGAAGCTTTCACTTCATCTCTTGTTTCATGGTGAGCGGTCTTATGAGCTGCATAACTGGCAGCTTTCAGACGTTCACAATGATCCAACAGAATTCCTCCAGGCCTCTGGTCGGAGACGTTGGAGCAGATCTCTGAGAGGCATCTGTAAAATGTTGTCTGGGATGATGAACATCTAATCATAAGTTGACCCGGCTTTTTCATTTATTGACCAGCTCACAAACAGCTAAACAGTCTCCTGTAAAACCTCGGTCATGGTCGTGTAGACGTCACAGCTAGAGATTATACGAACAGGACCATGACCTGCACCAGTTGGCCCTGAGCTTCGTTTGGAAACAGAACCAGCTGAGCTGGAGGAACCCGGTGAAACGCTAGCGATGCTCCATCTGTCCGCCCATGCCTTACTGCAACGCCGCGTACCGGTGCGTGTAGAGCGCTCAGCCGTGAAGCCGCTGTGTGATCACGAGCAAATGGCTGGATTAGTGATCACTGTGCTGCTAATTAGGGTTTGGCAGGTGGCAGCGTATGATAAGTTACAGCAGCCTCCAGTCTGTGCAATGTGCTGTTACAGCGTCAGTGCATGAACTCTGAGTTCACACCTGTCAATCAACACCAACAGCAAAAGTCAACAATCGATGTGATGTGATCTGGGATCATGTGACCATGTGACCACCTGCCTTTAACACACTGAACCCAATGTGGCGCCCGCTGCCTGACGCCTGACGGCCCCCGTCGCCTCCGTCGCTACCAGCTGTAGTAACAGTTCTGGCCTTTTACATGGCACAGCTGACTAATCAATGTCCAGCAGCTGGACGTGGTTCATTTCCACCCCGGTGGCTCTGAGCAGAGTGGAGGCCTTTTTATTCCTGAATCACGGGGCTGTAATAAAACTGACAAGACCGTGGCTGCTCATGTGCAGGTGGTCGAGTTTAAACAGGAATTTGATTGAGCTTCTGGTCAGCTCCCGTCTTTCTAAGTGCGGATTTCGAGGTTTTAGTAGCGTTTCCAGGCTCGTAGCCGTCAGACCCAGCTGTGACCGGCTGGTTCCTTGCTAAAGCAGGCAGGTACATTAGCTGCGAAGGAAAAAGACTTGACTCACAGTCGGGTGGAACCACTCACCTGATGCCTTAGCTCTGCTGTTTACAGAACGCTCCAAGACTCATCAACCAGAGCTAATTAACTTATGCTTCAGTGTCTTCTGTGTCCTTGACCTCTGACCTGCTTCCACAGGGACCAACAAAGTACGACAGCCACTTTACTGTGAGATCCACACACACGCAGCCTCTTGGGGAATGACCTTCTGTGTGAAATGAACGCGCAGGCACGCGACACACTTGTCATCCCAACGTGCTCCATTAGCAAACGTAATTATTATTAATGGTTCAGGACCGACTCCGTGAACTTTGTGACAGTTTTGTGAGGAGTTGATGGCGGCACGAAGAACCGAGGACTTTCCACCTTGGAACAAATTAGAGCAGCGAAGCACAAAACAAGCAGATAAATGACATTTCTATTTTTAAAACCCAACTGTACCAAACAGCTTTCCCCGTGTCTTACTTGCCCACTCTATAGCCACTGAGCTGGCTACTGGGGATGCTGGCATGTTCCCGACACGCCGGTTGCTGTTAAAGGACCTTGGAAGGCAAGATAACAAGAGATGAGGCAATTTGTTGGGAAGCATTGTTGTTATGGCAGTCACATTAATGAACATTACTGAATTCAAATGCAGTTAATTACTGCTTGCATCACCACCCTGGAAAAAGTGTTTAATTATTTTCTGATGCACTGAGTGAGCCGTGTGGAGTGTGCTCGGGCTGACAAAATGGATGCTGGCAGGGAACCAGCTGAACTGTGCTTTCGCTGCCTAATGGCCATTGTACTGGCAGGGCAGATGCTAGTTCCTGACAGTGGAGATGCATGGAGGTCCGCTGGAACACAGGTGCGTGTTTTAAAGGCTCCTCTGCATTGATCGGAGGTTTGCAGCAAATGGGAATGGAGAGGCCAGAATACATGAAACTTATAAAAAGCGTAAGGAATTCATGTTCACTCCTAAACACATCAGAGACATTAGCAGGGGAAACAGGGGGAATTGTGAGTCAGTTGTTTGACTCCCCTCTGTCTGTTACATCATCTGTCAAAGCCTTTGACAGATGCTTCTTTTTCTTTTCGGCTCATTAAATGCCATGTCTTGTTAAATATTACAGCCCATAGAAAATGTTGAGAACATGCACAGTGGGCCAGTCAAAGAGGAAACACTGTGGACGGTGGCTGTGATGCATGGGTTGCTTATCAGAACACAGTCATGAGCAGCCAACATGCTTGAATTGTCACATTGCATGAGGTGGTAGAGCTCTAGGGCCGAATGAAGCTCAATGCTTCTGGTCATTTGAAGTGACGAGGAACTTGTAGTCATGTTTGTGCTGTTTTGGGCCGGTCACAGTCGGAATATACACCATAACAGGTGATGTAACATCATTACTGATGCACAATGTCTGCATTGATTAAATACTGTGCCCCCTGTGCAGGTTGCAGCTTAAAAGCCATGCTCATTGTGTCCTGACTGCTCCAACAGTTCAACCCGAAGACACCAGTGACCACAGCTGATGCTTTAACAGACGTCAATCAAAGCTGCCCCGATCAGACCTCAAATGAGGAGAGGATGGAGCCTGGCAGGATAAAGTCAGGTTGTGTTTGTCCTCACCACAGCTCCTCTGGCTCATTATTATGATTAGTACTTGGTAATTATAGAACAGTCTTATCACCAACACTGCATGGCACCAAAACCCGCATGGGATCATTGTAAATTATTAAAATGCCTGACATGGTCAGAATTAGCAACTGAGAAAACAAACTATCACTGAAGCAGGAAAGACTGTGTTTTAATTTAGAAATGTCTCTTTTCTAAGTTTGTAACACTTGATGACACTTATGACACTTATATTGGGGCCGTTCTCTCCGTCTGACCACATTCAAAGGATCATGTCACGAGAGTCAGCGACTATGGAAGGAAGAGTTGTGTGTTCAGTCTCGTAACTGAAGTCAGAGTTGGCAAACGGGGAAAGGTCATTAAACTCCAGGCAGACGTTGGATTGTTCCATTTCTCCATCTGAGCAGTTATTTGCTCTGACATCTTATCAAAAATTCAGCAGTTCAGCAGCTTGAAGACGCTGTGGACCTTGCGGAGGATTCCGCCGCCGCTATGTTCATGTCCTCAAGTGCTGGATCTGCCTTTGTTCAGATCTCTGAATGGTGATTAGGGACACGTTTTCGTAAAGAAGCTTTCAGGGATGCGCTGAGACAAACCTTAGCAACCCGCCGACCTCACGTGTTCCCAAACCGGTGAGGACCCAGCTCTTATTAGCTGCCCGGCCCTAGGGGGCCGGCAGGTGTGGGCAGAAAGGCAATTGCTTCATGCTGCTGAGACATATTTCCCGGTTCATCGCATCGGAAATCAAACTGGAGGAAATGTATGCAAATGTGTTGGTGACCCCTTTTATCAGCGGCCACCACCAGAATAGCAGCGCTGTTTGGGAGATGAGGCTCGGAGGCTGATGGGAATAAACACAGATATCAAACCATGATGCTGTGATGAGGCGCATCCTGTCGTCGGGCCGCTGATTGCACTTATCCTTCTACAACCACATTTATTTTGTCATCTGTGCCAACACAGGTTCCATCCTTCCTGGATGAGGTTCCGAGTAATGGAGTCATATATAAATAGACATTTCGTTTCTCTCCGACATGTTGGGTTTATACTGACGCTCTGCCCTTCGTGTCATAAAACACATCAGCTGTGTGTCGGCCCCTAAAACCTCTGACGTGAGGGTCCATGACCCGTTTCGCTGCTTCATCTCCAGCCTGACACGCTGGGAGCAGCTGTTAGTGTCCTGCCCGTCTGAACCACACTGTTCACCCGCGACTCACTGGATGCAAAGGCTAAAGACACAGGACCCGCTTGGTTCGGTAAATATGGCAGATTCACCAACAAAACACGAGATTACTAGAACTGGAAAAAATCCAAAGTCATGAGTGCAGGGCATAAATAAAATGTAAATCAGAAGATACAGTAGCTGTTTGTTTGTTTGTTTGTTTGTTTGTTTGTTTTATGTCTCGATTTGTCCTTTTCGATGTCTGTTTCCTGTTCCCTCCTTCGTCTCTACAGACCTTAACACACACCTGACTTAATGGAGGCCGCCTGATCGACTGGCACAGTATGAGTCTGGCTCCAGTGACCCTTATGAGGAAACGCAGGCAGTGGATTCACCTCAACAGCATCACTTCCGAACCACAACGAGAATCACATCTGCTTCATGACCAATAAATCAGACTAAAAGAAATTATAAAGAACCGTTCAAATAAAACAGTTCTTTGAATCACTTGTGATACTAACAGGCTTAACTGCATGAAGCAGCTAGACACAGAACATGTGAGAGACATGTCAAGACATGAGGATGTGACGACGCTCAGAGGATCAAAGGACGACGCAGAGCCGGAGCCGAGCAAAACACATGGACTTTTCCTCCCCTTCTCCCTCAAACTGCTGGAATGATGCATTACTAATGGGCTGTTCAGCTGAAGCTACAGATCAGAGCTGTGCCCATCATTTAGAATGAAGCAATCACTGTGGACAGAGGGATCAGAACACAGGAAACAAACATGTGAGCATGATGATGCTGCTGTTTTAGCACACAAGTACACAGATCATATTGTTCTCCTTCTTCCTGTCATCTCCCTCAGAGGTGAAAACCAACGTATTGTCTATTCTATTCAGTTCAATGTTCTAATAATGATGATGTGATGACCCACTTGACTTAGATCCGTCTCTTTAACACCTCGGCCCACCGACACTTGATGATGGAGGAGAAAAGTGCTCCTCCCCAAAGGCTGATCCCTGACCGGCCTCTGAATCAATTAAGAGCAAATATTTGGAGCGGCGTGATTTGTGCCGCTTGCGCCGAGGCCAGCGCGTCGTCAGTGCGTATCTGTCCAGCTCCATCTCTTTCATCTTAATGACTCAGGAAGCCGCGTTTGCCCCGCTCTTGCCGGGTCGCTGGCCCAAACCCACCCCCTTCCTGTTTGCTCTTATCTAACGCTACAATATTGTTTTATGGCCCCTCAGCCTGGCTGTCTCCCGACTGCATAAGCACCCCACAGTTGGACACACCCACACGCAAAATGCGCACACTCCTTTAAATTACAGAATTTTACGGCTTCCCGGGGGAAGTTCTGCTTTCTGCGTGTTTGTGTTTAATTTGGCGAAGGGCCTTCAAATATCATAAAAAGTGCACGAGACATCCACACAAACAACTCTAAATCATCTGACCCTCGCTATTCCAATACCCCCCTCGCGAAGACGCAAGATGTGCGCTTGCCGCATAGTGCGCTGCGCATTTCCAGTTCGAGCGGTCAAGGTGACAACAGGGACCGAATGAAGAGCAGCTTCGCAGAGGTGCGGGAGTGTGTGGATGCTACAGTGATCCGCTAGACTGACGTCTCACCGGTAGCGCAGCCGAAGACCGCAGCCCGGTTATTCTACAGACTTCAATAGAGCCAAGCAGTCGACATCTCTCCTGCAGAGAGGCAGAGAGGAGGAAAAACAGAAGTTCAGCCGCGGCGAGCTGTAGTTTTGCAGCATGTTCCACCTTCAGCAATCTCCGTTCAAACGCTCTCGCTCAGAAACTGTTTGATTTTGCTGGTGTGCGGGCTCGTTTTTTTTTGGGAAAAGACCCGTCGCTTCCCCCGTTTCGGCTGATGTAAAGAAAATCTCTCCCTCTATATTGGAATGATGTGGACCTCTCATGATACTGTTGGATTTGTTTTCTTGGCCGGGTTTTGCGTGCAGTTGGGATTCTCCCTTGAAGGTAAGAATCGCATAGTTATGTACTGTCTTATGTCAGTGTCATGGTGTCGGGATCGCTGCTCTGCATGATGGAAGCTGCTCGGTCGGAGAAAGTGTTAAAAGTGCGCAGCGTTTCTGAGAAAAAGGAGACGAGGTTGTTTGGAGGATCGCTGGAGATGTTTAAGTGGATTCCCGTGACAACAGACACAGAAAAGCGAACGATTAAAACCGAGAAATGTAGGTTTATTTTTACCGAAGACGACGAAAAAATGCAACTGGTGACTGTTTAAAATCAAGTGGTTGCACGTCGTGCGGAGCGAGGGCTGGTGTGTTTGTCTCACATCCTCGCAGCTACGACATAGGTTTGATCTCAAAACTCATTTTCTCCCCTTTTACCGTGGATCTTTACGCGTTTAAACGGGAAGCCGCTGTGTGCAGCTGTCCGTGGTCCTGAAACCACCGTCCAGCTCTGCTGCTTCGTCTCAAACTGAGACTCTTTCTAACTGCCTCGCTGCCCTTGTTCCTATTCCCGACGCTTCCCAAATCACCTAAATGCGCACACGAGCCCAGAGGAAGCCTGAAGTAGCTCCAGAGTCTAATACACAACGTGAATGATGTGAAAGTTTACGTGCACGCATATCTTGGAGCGTTATTCTATCGGCGCCATCACTCTCTATTAAGCTCGGCTCCATTTTTACCTCCCTTAAACCAAACTCATTTGTTTTTCATGCTTTCCCTCCTTTATGCTTGGTCGTGATCGCCCTGTCTTGAATCCAGGTATTTTATTGAAGGTCTCCAATACATACGTAGCATAAAACACAAAGCCAATAAAATCCTCAACCTGCTCTTAAATGTGGAAAAGCTGCGTCTGTATGTTATGTAAATTCCCAATAAAGACGCGTCAGTATCGGTGACATTGCAGGGAGGGGGGGGGGGGGGCACCCCCCGCCATCGCTTTCAATTAAACCAAGAACGCTCCTTTATCAGGAGCATTGAATCACTAACACAGCTGCCGTGACCGCGTCACGCGCGTCGTGGCCGCGGCTCCAGACAGTTGAGTGGTCAATCGCGGGCATGCGTTTCCGTGTGGAAACTGTTCTTACATCAACCCCTCACCTCCCCCCTCCCTCCCCCCGCCTCTCATCCGCAGGTCGCTTCACGGATCTGCCCTCCAACATGACGGTTAAAGAAGGGCAAAACATAGAAATGGCGTGCGCTTTCCAGAGCAGAACCGCGTCGGTGTATTTGGAGATCCAGTGGTGGTTCGTGAAGGCGCCGGAACCCACTGACGGCGAGGAGAACGCCGAAGAGGTACGTGCCCCCCCCCAGCACCGACTCTCTCCCCCGTCTCTCCTCGCTTCGTCAAGAGATGTGCAAGTTATGTTTTAATCACACCCCACCCACTCATAAAGGGAATAAGAGAATCGAATGTGTATCCGCGCTATTACGCACAAGCACCTTATGTCATCAGAGCGTCGTGCTTGTGCAGCGGCCCCGAGGACGATGTCAGACGCTCATGCGAGAACTTTTTATTTACCTCTTTTCTCGCTGAGGAAAATAAGTGTCCGGAAATCCTTTATCTGCATCTCCTGCCTTGAAGTGGTCACACTGTGAATATCAACGTCTCTTTAAACTTTAATACCACAGTCCGTCAGAACTTGGACTTTTAAAATTACTTAATTTCTGACGTGCAACTTAATTTTTTCATGACTTGGAATGAAAAGTAGCCCCATTCGCTCAAACAGTTAAAGCCATCTCTTTGATCAGAGAAGGGAGCAGCCAAGGAAAAAAATAGGAACATTAATCAAAGACCAGTGCAAAAAAAAAAAAAAAAAACGAGCTTATTCTGGATATTAATTACATGATAAATGAAGTAAATGAGCCTGACTGTTCATGAATGGATGAAATGTGGCTGAATCAATAAAGCCAAAGCATATTCTTGTATATTGCCTCATTAAACAGTGCATTGGAGGCACTTTGGCATTTTGTTATGTTCTGCTGGTGCATTAGTGCTGGTTATGACAGCTTGCCTTGCTCCTATTAATGCTCAGCTGCTTAGTAAATGAGAGCAGCTATATGTGCTCAGCGCATTCACGCTGGATGGAGATGTGTTGCTGCTGTATTGTATGGTCGGTTGCTGCATGTCAAGATTTGGAAGGGTTGGCGTATTGTTATGACAGACATCAAACGGTGCTCTTTCTATTCCTGTGACAAAGACGTGGAGATGCGTGCGTGTGTGTGTGTGCGTGTGTGTGTGTGTGTGTGTGTGTGTGTGTGTGTGTGTGTGTGTGTGTGTGTGTGTGACAGGGGGTGGCTGGATCTCCATGTGGCTTTAATTATTGTTCAATTGTTGCTCGGCTCTCACTGTGGCATTGGCCAAGCTTTGATGTGGATTTGATCCCATGTGACTCTTGGATGTTGAGCTGAAGTGGCCTATTGATGCAGACATCGCATTGTTACCCACATTTCTTATCATGGAGGGCTGTTTGAAATGAAAGCTGCCGTGTGTGTGTGTGTGTGTGAGCGTGTGTGTGTCCTGCAGCGTTGCATTTTGAATGGGGACAGAGTCAAAGCAGTGTGAGAGAGATGCTGCTCAGGAACCAGCTGGTCGCTGGACATTTAGGGGAGTGATGGTGACATCTTTGAATGTAAGCTGTTTTAAAGGCAAGGCAGGATGAATTTTTGAAAGCGTGACATGAAAAGAGGAGCAGAGTTGGTTTCACATGGAAGTCAGGGTTGGATGTCAGTCTGATACGTCATCTTCATTTTATCAATCCAGGACCAGTTGTTCAACTTTACCAGCGTTTCACAGCACGACTGTGCTCTTCTTAGCGACAGTACTGAAACACAAATCATTATTATACAACCTTTAGTTAATCACCACCAGAAACTACAACACACCACATTCATACCCATAAGCATAAGTGCAATGATGTCTTTGTAGACGTTTTCAGAAATAAAGAACCAACTCAATAAACATATGGATTCTCCACATCTAACATTTCCCAGCTGCTTCATATCAGTTTATTATTCACACGCAGCGGCGGCGGCTGCTTAATTCGGCTAACAGAGACTTCAACTTCAAGTGTACGGAGTCATTAGAATTCATATATCACACTGATCTTTAAAATATTCCCATCTGCTGCTATGGGTGACCGACCCGAGGCTGTAGCTGCTTGATTCGGGGGTGAACTGCAATTCACATTTAAATCCGTGCTGAAGAAAAGACATTATTAATATATAAGTCATCGGTTCCATCTCTTTCATAATACAGAGGCATTGAACCGTGCAAAAGTTTAAACCTTTTCACTTCCTTTTAAGTAGGGAACTTTGAGATTTCCGATGTGCCAGTGTTCGCCAGCCTGCTCATTTTCAGTGGCAGAACTCTGACAAGGCGTTGAGGGAATCGCAGTAAATCTATAGATGGCTGGAAGAAGCCTGACAGGAGAAGCTGGAACAACTATATATATATATATATAGTGTGTGTGTGTGTGTGTGTGTGTGTGTGTGTGTGTGTGTGTGTGTGTGTGTGTGTGTGTGTGTGTGTGTATACAGTTTTCTTTCATATTTATATCCTCATCAGTCAAATACCTTTATATCTTACAACTGAAGTGAGGACATCAGTCCATCAGAACTGTGTTGGTCCTAGCACCTGCTCTGGTTCTGGTCTGTGTGTCATATGTCTGATGATGGAAATAAGGCATATTCACAGTCTGAATTCTATGCACAAGCTCATATTTATGTAGTTTGGAACCATTTTACAAGCGTTTCTTTAAACTTGTTCGGTTTAGCTTGTGTCCATCCACTGGTGAGTCCAGTCTGGTCACCACCCATCCTCCTCCCAGTGCCTCCAGACACGATCTACAGCTGAAGATCTGGAGGAAGACGTCTCTGCTTGGAGTGGATGCTGCTAATCACTGCGTAAAGTAACTACTGCTACATCTACAGGAGGAAGGAACCATACAAATACTGTACAAATAGCGACAAAGCAGACACAGACACAAACTGTGGAGCTCTACTATTACACTGTGTGTAATAATAATAACCCAACCCACGAAAAGGAGAAATGCATAGTTGGAGGCTTCACTGTGTATTTGTCTGCCGGCCACGAGCCTGGTGCACGTCTTTAAAGTTGTCTCCCAATCACATAGTTTCATTTCCCTGAACAACTGGTTCCAGACTTTTATCAAACCGTTCCTATTGTATTTGGGGCAGCGGCGCCGGGTGTGTGGGCCCAAATGCAAACAGAGCTCAGAACAAACAATGTCACCCAGTTTAACAGAGTCTGTGCTGGACTTCATCATATCCAACTATGGAGGACAATACCTCTATATAACTCTAAGTCTATAAATATGTGGAGCAGGAGTCGTGCTTCTGTTGATGCCTGTCAAACAGCTGCTGGGTCATCACTGCCTGACACCTGATTTGCGAGCGGCTTCGGACGTTATCACGCCATTCAATGGTCATTATCAGTGGTTATCAGCCCATACGTATGGGCCGGTAGGTGCCCATCTACCTGCTGGCAGCGGTGAATAGGTGCGGTAGATCGTTGTCAATGATCCGTAAGGTTGATCACGGCTCGGATGATTTAACCAGCAGAGTCAGTAGGGGCGCTGTTGAGCGGTTGTTGTTCCGACGGGAGGATCGAAGTTTTTGATTTTGATTTATTAGCGAGCATAACTTAGCAAGTAGCTAGCGGTATTGTGTTAGCTAACTGTAACCTGAACCCCCCACCCGTTATCCAGCCCTAACCCTAACCACAATAACCTCTAAAGCTGCTTAACATAGCAACTTAGCTAGCTGTTAGCTGTTCGCGAGGAGGCAGAGCAGGCACCTACTGGCCCATTCGAATGCGCTGATAAGTTCTGATCAGCCTATTCGTAATGGCTGATAACATCCGAAGCGGGTGGATTTGCATTGTCTCTTCTCTATAGTCACACATGGGCGGATTCTGGATTCACCACACGGGTTAAACTCCAGCACGAGCAGGAGAGCCTCTAGGTCGGACTGATTAGTTAGTGCTTCTGTCGCTTAGAAAGACATTAGTGTCAGGGGAAAAAGCTATTTTTGTTTCTTTTTTATATGCGCAGTGGATTAATGAAATCAGCCGTCCAGGATGACAGCACGGAGCTGGAGGACAGCCTGAGTCAGGTGGACTGAGTCATATGATAATGACAGACAGTCATCCAGGTCTAATGCATCACATTCAAAACAGCAGCGGGTTTTCTCCTCACCTCAGCGTCTGTGGCTGCATTGATCGGGGGTCACGTAAACTACAGTTTCATGGATCAGAGAAGTCAATCAGTTCTCGTCGTTCATGCTTAAGTTTGAACTGACAACCACTCATCGTCAGTGCAGATCAAGTCTGAAGCAGCTGGAACATTTGCTTTCATTTACACATTTTATTCATTGCAATCCGAAAAGTCCCAACCTCTGACTTGAAGCCATAAATCATCACACATTTGCATGCGCTATTAGCTGGAGGGCACAAGGTGCAGGAACCACATCTGTAGCTGCTCCTGTGATAAAGACATGAAGACATAATGTGCTTTTACCACGGAGCTAATAAATACACAGGTCGATCCTGAGAAGGTGGATCCAGCTCTGCCCCTTTGACCTCGACCATAGAAGCAGAAGGCACAGATGGAGCGCAGCCACCTGGTAACAAGTAGAAGAGTGTTGCCTACACGGCGGACTGAGCCTGATTTCCATAGATTTCAATTTGAACACCCACAACTGAATCCCCTCTTTCCGCTATTGAAGCCTGAATCAATTTTCCCTTAAGAGGTGGATTTGGTTCTTCTGTGGTCTTCGCCCGGCTAATCTGCTCGCTGTTGTTGTCCATAAGATCAATTTATTGAGTAAATCTTTACAGCTCTGTCCACCGGTAATTCTATTTGCTGTGGGATTATGGTTGGATGTTTTTTTTTCTTTCACTGGAGGTAACTGTTGGGATCCTTTCAGCCAACGCTCAGCGAGTCACATATTTATATCCCCGCCTCGGCCAGGAAGGTAAAAATAGTTGAGACTCAATTTAATGCGATGTGCGGTCGGGAACGACGTGGTTGCGTTGCTGGATTATCAGAACGGATACACCTTGACAGTGTGACTTTGGAAGCTGGATCAAGAAAAGGCTCAAAGCCGGAGCCTCAGCGCCGACGCGCACTGTTTAAACATTCATGAAGCATTTTCCTCCTCAAACGCCGAGCGCCTCGGCGGTTCTGTTGCGGCTCGATCCAGACGTGGGCGTTACCTGACCCGGGACGCGTTAAACGCCGCCGCCGCGCTTTTGTAAGGAGGAGTTGAATAAAGGATTGAATAAAATCAGATCTTCTCCCTCGGCTCATCTGAGGCTTGTGGTCAGAATAAACGACGTCACGTGACGCGTCCAGCGGCGCCCTTTGACCCCGACGCACTCAGGCCACTTTACTTCTCCTAACCAGCGGCTTTATAAATCCAGCGGGTGTAACTCTCCCCGCGACCTCACCGCCTGCCTCTCCGCCCCTCCATCGCGGCCCGGCCGCAGCCTCCTCCAGCACTCTCGCGCCGATAACGGCGCCATGAGTCAATTTGATGCGCCCGCCGTCGTCCTGGTAACGGCTCTCATCAGCGCCGCGGCCCCCGCTACGCTCACACGCGTCGCGGATGATGGTAACGGCCTCCGCGGGGGGGGGGGGCAGCCGCGGGGGGGCGGCCGCGTCTGCCGGCGCCTCGCATTCCTCACGGCGGCCGGCGGAGCGCCCGCTGGCAGGCTCCGCTGCAGGCGTCCGACGGGGGAGGAGGTCCCCCTCTGCGCTGCTGCATGGTGTCGGAGGCACGTTCCCGCAGTCGCCACCATTTCGCTGCTTTAAAGTGCAGCTACACCTTTAGGCACTTGGGCTAAATAGCAGTTACTGGGTCGTAACACTGCATCTTATTTGGGTTTTTCGTTTTTCTCCTTTGACTCAGGAGAAAAGTAATAAACCACAAGTGAAACCACAACTTTATGTTTGCTTCCAGCCAAACACAAATATCCCTTTGCGTAGGTTGACTCTTCATTTTTTGGCATCCCCTTGTCAGCTGTCAATCAAACTGGGGTTTGTGATGGGACGGGAGGGGTCTGGGCTCTGTGACTCTCAGCGAGATGGGTAGTGGAGCTAATGGATGGATGAATGATCCAAATTGACTGATTATTGACATTTGATAAGGGTGGAAGCTTTTAAAGTGCTACAACTGAGGAGCTAATTAGCTGCCTAATTAGGCTGCAAATGCAACGTTAGCACTTATTTATTTTTGTCTCAAGCGAGCGACTCAACTTGCCAAGCTTGTAGAAAAGCGGAGCCCGGGATGGAGTGTGATAATCTAACCGTACCAGCACCAAGCCCGTTCTCTGGTGGTCGCTGGACTTTGGCTACTGCAGTAATTGACAAATCCGTTTCCTTTTGTCAGGGCTGATGATGCCGCCATGTTGTTTGAATGGATTCATTAGATGCGAGTCAATTCAAACTTCAATTTAAATCCATGAGAGCGGTAGCGCCGTGATGAGGACTGTGAATCTGAAGCACATGCGAACGATGCTGCATAAAAGCAAAGAAAAAAAAAGTAATTATGCTGTGTTTTTAAAGCGTGGAAACATTGACAAAGACAAAGGAGATGAGTGAGGAGGTGGAGACGCGGCGGAATGACTCATTGATCTTTCAAACAAACCAAGCATGACACGTTTTGAAATGCGAAGGTCACAGAGGAGATGTCTGCTTCTGAACTAGCCGTGGATTTTCATATTTTTAATTCATGGTCGGCCTTTTATGGCGTGATTGAACCCTCTCCTGCCGTGTCTGTGGTTTTTGTCCGCTTCCATAAAAGAGATGGTGGTTCTCGGCATTTTAGAATGCGTTGAATAAATGAAGCTCATCTAGAAAAGCGTGTGAGCGCATTCAAACGTCGGGTTGGTAAATAATGCTGCTGTATTTGTACTTCTGAAAGCCTTGTTGCTGAAATCTCCTTCTAAAGTGCAGAAAGCCCCCGATGAGGGACTTTAAATGGCCACGTCGTGGGACACGGGGACATTTCAGCCACGCTGAGTCCGTTCATGTGCTGCGGAGGGAGGAGAGGACAGGGGGAGGGAGGGGTGGAGGCAGAGGCAGATGGAAAAAACATATGGGAGGCTTGATGCAATAAGGATACAGGGAATCTCTGGGGAAATATGTGCAAGAGATTCATATGTGCATGAAAAGCAAGGCCACTTACTGTCCTAACACAGAGACGGCATGAATAGCAGACTTGATGTTTTATTGAAGCAGACATGCTTCTCTCCCATGACGAGGGACAGGAGGCTAATGTGGCTAATCAGCCCAGGGACCCGCTGACATGCTAAGATGCTCACGGTGAGAGCAGCGTGTCAGTCGACCTGCAGGAGACAGAGGAAGACGACCCCCTCAGACTGGTTACAGCCACTGCACGTGTTCAACACAAACTGTGAGGTCCTCACATGCCGCATGCAGCATGTCAGGCAGGACCGCGCAGAGGCTCCAGCTTCCCTGCGACTGCTGTGGTTGAGTGGAACGGACCGATGCGGCGGCGGCAGGTGCGTTGCGTCCAACAGCAGAGGAGGATTCAGAGTCTCCAGAGCCAAGTGTGTTTATGATGATGTGAGAAAGCAGATAAATAGTGTGGATCAGGTTTTCAGCTCAATAAACACATTGTGTATAAAATGTGGCTACGATTGAAAAAAATAAAATAAAAACACTATATATATATATATATATAGCTATAGTTATATTTCTATGTCTTGATTTCACCTCTTGTGTAATATTGATCATTATTATACTACTGACAATGAAAGACAGGAGTAAACACACTGATACTACACATTATTTCATCCCAAAAAGTCTTTTCATTTGTAGCAGCTTTAACCGTTTTCTCTGTGAGTCCTCACATCTTAGCTGTTTATTGTGTCTTATTAAAACATGCATCGGTGTCATTCATCAGTGAACCTCTTTAAACAGCATACATCTGCACCCATATGCATGCGATATGATGCTCCAGCAGCATCGCGAGGGGAATCTGTCGTGGATTAGAGCGATGCTTTATCTGCTGTTTGGTGGCAGAAGCAGACTGTGATTCACGGGAACGACGGAGGTGCTGCATTTCGTTGTGCCTCATCTTGTTTCATATCTTCTATTGCTGATATGACGCTGAGGATTAGCCTGGAATAACAACTGCGACGCCTCAGAATGACGGCGCCGCAGCTTTCGCTGACCTCCGTGAGCTCGACACCTGCAGAATCACTAGTCTTGTAATTTCCGTCCCGCTGTTGTGGCGCCTGAGCCGCACGCGTGCCTCCTCCTCTCAATTAGACACAGCCCTGTCATATTTGTTGGTCCTGGGGAATCCACTGTCACGGCGACGCCGTTGTGGACAGGACTTTATTGCTTTGGATGTCAGCCGGTCCCCGCCTTGCAGCCTGTCCACCATCGCACCAGAGAGCGGGAGCTGATCTGCTATCAGCCGTTCCCTAACGGGATCTGCAGATAATTCAATCAGCGTATCCTCGCCTGTCACTGTCCTTCTTGACCCCTCTGTTAGACTGTCACCAAAAGGAAACCAGAGCCATCCGTTGTCACAACAGCAGGCGTCAGAGTGGGTGAAGTGCCTTTCAAATTGAATCAGAGGCTTCTCCAGATGCCGACAGATGAAACCTTTGATGCCGGCTCCGTTAGAATACGCCTTCATTGTTGCCTCCGCTTGCTCTGTCAGTCTGTGCGGCGCAGTCAGACGCTCATGCAGGGATGTATTTTTGTTGATCACGGCTGCACACATGTCCATTGAATCTGGGAAAAATACAGTTTGATTGGCTCCATGTAGAGATAAGTATCTCTCCCTCTCGGGTGTTTCTCTCAAAGATAATAACCAGCAGCGCTTAAAAAACTGCTCTGCCCCCCAAAACAGCATCACCACTTCATGATAAAGAAATATTTCTAATCTGTTTCCTAGTTGCATCTCAGTATCTGGGTTAAAAATCTTTTTTTATCATTTGGCAGATGGAATTTTTTTTTTTTTCATCCAGATGGTTTGAAAAGTCTTTGATGATTCTGAAAATAGCTTGAGAACAACTGTAAGTGTTCAATGACCTTCTGGGGGTTTCCTAAAACTGACATTTAATTATACTTCCTGTACATGAAAGGCTCAAAGTCGAGCTGCGTTAGCCTCCAGCATCTCTAGCCGTAGGTGGCTACAGCATTAGATTAGATTAGAGTCAATGCATTGTCATTACACATGTAGTTCAGGCCAACAACATGCAGTTTAGCATCTACAAGACGATGCTAAACATACCAAATGCTAAATACTGTCAGTGTAGAACATACAGTCTACAGTAGATAAGGTTATTATGAACACAGTGTACGTGGGAACCACCCCACATTTATTGGAAGGACTATGGACAGATGATAGAGGTGAGTTTTACGTACAGGACATAATTCATTTTAGTCCTGATGCTCTGTTAATGTTTGGATCTGTGAATGTGACCCTCAGGTACGTGTCAATGTTTTGGCTTGTCATTATCTATATTAAGTATTACTATTAAATTCATTTATCATTCAGACTGACTTCCGTAATAATCATTGTTTTTGTTCATGATGATTTTTTGGAGGAAATAATGATGAGGAATAATGAGTTTAATGAGTGAGTTTTATTTTGGTGTGATGCCTCACAGCTCTTCTGGAGATGAGTAATCCATCAGAGGCAATTGTCATATTGGTTCAAAATAATTATTTGAATCTGTATTTTTGAGTGAACAAAAATAGTCTGACTTTTATTTTTCATCTTGCTGATTAATGGAAAAAAAAAAGGTTACAACCTCCATTTTGTTTCAGCTGCAACAGATCTATAAAAAACACAAATACATATATTTCACACATTGACTTTTAATCAATAACAAACTAATAGAAACGAGTTTCTGTATATTTCATAATTACGGGTGATGATTTTGTTTAGTCAAAACCGTCAAAGTGACGGCAGGATGTCTGTGTGAAACAATTCAGCTTAACTCCTGATCACAGCCATGGTAATTGTTGGCAGTTACTGCCAGAGGCAAAGCTGAGGATGATGTGAGGTTGTCGCTTTCAGGACTTATAGCCTAGGATGTTTCCTTCAGGAGCTTAAGTCTGATGTAACTGTAAGGATTCATTTACTGGTTCCAGCACGTCTTATGAAACATTGATGACGGTGTTATAGTTATGCGGGTTATGTTAGTGAGCTTTTAATTGCTCCCTATTTAAACATTTAAATGTTTCTAGTCCATTTATATTTAAGAACAAATGGCCCAAAGTGTTACTAAAAACAAAATGGCTGCTGAATAACAAAGACTTTTAGCAGCGATGCTGGTCTGTGTAATTAGGTTTGGCTTCATCTGGACCAGTCAGAGACACGATGAAGCCACAGAACAGCAGGAACCATCAGAGCTGGGCCTCTGTGTTTTTATTAATACGTCTGGTCGACAGAGTCCAACTGATAAAAGCTCTGCTTAACCACATTCTAGTCATTATGACTCATGAACTGCAGCAGGACCGGGGAAAAACAATGTTGGGCTTCAGTCAGTCTCCAATAAGAGCATGAAACTAAAACTGACATACAGCATGTATGTAATGATAACATCATCCACATAAAACTCAGACAACTTGTTTAATCAGCTGAGTTCGCTCATGAATTAAATATGGCTGATGGCCATGAATATTAAAAAGCCAGTGGTGTAACTCAATCATTAGGTTAAGGCTCGTTATTCATGTGGAGCCGTGGAAGAACAACGAGCGGGTCCGTCCATGTGCACTCGTTTATCAGCTTTTATCTTTAATTCACATTCGCTGCTTAGTGGATAATGAAGCCTGGCAGATGTTGCGTAGTATTTTTATCTCATGATCTGCATGCACACAATCTCCATATGCTGATCAATAATGCAGTATGGCCTAATAAGCTTTGATGGCGCGCTCACATATTTTATCAGACGCTTCCAATGTTCTCCTTTCATTAAAACTTCGGGGTCGGTGTCAAGAAAGGCCCAGTAACTTTCCTGCTGCTAACCTGTTTAGCTTCAGCGCCCGACACAGGTTGGCGTTCGCCATTGGCAGCGCCGCTCACGTGCGCGTGACGCTGGCAGGCTACGTGTCACTACATCAACCCGCTGACAGTGAAGTGACAGAAAAACATGCGGCGCCTCTGCGTGAAGCGTGGCTTCCTCAGGCAGCATCCGCCTCAGCCGGTCCTGTCTGTCTGCCGCTATTAGGCTCACAGCAGCCGCCATGCTGACAGACAAGTCAACACACAGATCCTAATAAATGGAACTGTTCATACTTATCCATGCAGGATGTGTTAAATATGAGTAACCTCATCATTATGATGGCGTTGAATGGATTTGACATGAAGCAGAGACTCCAGCAAGACAGTCACCATGATCTAACAGAGGTCACTGTACTCATCCATGCTGGATCAGTCAACATGGCATAGACAAAATGTTTCTAACTATAAAAGATGCCCTTTACATTATTATTATTATTATTATTATTATTATTATTATTATTATTATTATTATTATTATTATTATTATTATTATTATTATTATTATTATTATTATTATTATTATTATTATTATTATTATTATTATTATTATCATTATTATTATTATTATTATTGTTATTACTTGAACTTTAATAAACGTGTTTTTTTCTATTTTAAGATGTGTTTGGGATCATTTTGAAGCTAAAATGAAGCAAAGCATTTTGTGTCAAAATGAATAAACGTAGGTAAAAAGGTTTCACCTGCTGCTTCCTGCTGGAAGAGCCCGAGCACATTAAAGAGCATGATTAGATAAAAGTGCTGTCAGCGCTGATGCGCTTCTGACACTGATGGGGTGGATTTCACAGGCGATGACGGCTCTTGACAGATGAGGGGGGGGACGGATAGCGGGGCGCGGGTAGCGAAGGTAAAAATAAGAAAATACCAGGAGGAATTATTTCAGTCTGACTGACGTTAAGAACGTTCTTAAGGGCGAAAAGGAGCATTTAAAAGAGGCGAGAGGTCTGTGTATTATGTGTAATACGTGTCTTCCCGTACGGCTGCGTGGCGGCTCCTCTGCAGATAGTTAAAGACAGATGAGGACGGAGGTGTATGTGGGCTGGTGCGCCACAACAGGAAGGAGAGCAGCAGAGAAATGAGGCTCCACCAGGCTTCCTATATCCACGGATAATAGAGCTGTCACAGTGTTTTGACTCAGGGCATTGATTCTGCCTTTAATTGCTTCAGGGCTCCGCCGGCTGGATGGCAGCGCCGAGGCATTAAATGTAATGTATTGTTGCACTAGAGCAGTTATGACACTGATCACACGCTGATATGTGCTCATGTGATGTCGGTGCCAATAATCCTTTTATCGATCGGCGCCACCTACAAACAATTACAGCCATTGTTCGGGGGCATAACTCAGGCGGAGGAGGGCCGCGTTTCCGTGCGGCGTGGATATTTCATGGACGCAGACTAATGATTTCCTGCAGCCCCTGCCCTCGCCTCATTACAGATCCTACCTTTGTGCACAACACCTTTTCAGCGGGACAGGAGTAAAACACATCTCCAGCCCCCGCGTGGGGTGATCTGCCAGGGCCGAACTCTGCTCCATCAGCCCCGCTTTAATTCCACCCAGCTCTGTAATTAAACTGATGACAAGGCTCCATTGCTCTATTTGCTCCGGCGTTTTACGGAACACAGAGGTATGATTGAAGCCACGGCTGCAGCAGTAATCAGTATCCAATCATGAGCGATGAAGTGCTTAAAGCATTCCTGTTGATCGCACTTGAGGCCTGCAACGAAACCTCACTCGCCGTGGAGATGGAATATGAGCCGCGGGCCTGGGTCGTCTCAGGTAGCTTCACCTCCACGGTCTGTTACTGTAGCTACACGCACACGCGTGGGCCACAGTAGTGGAGGATGTACAGTATGTGCGTAGGATCACTGCCTCATACTGTATAAAACCCCTCTAATGCAACATCGATGAACAAGTACAATCACAGTGATTTGCATGTTGCTCCTATATTATATTTGCAAATTATAAAAGTAAGGTTAGCCTTGTTCACTGTACAGATCTAAAGCTTATTATGTGCATATTTTTAAAAACATCTTGGAGCTTCTCCTTCCCTGAGTCCCAGCTAGACTTTAAGCACAGCGGTGGCAGATGGCTCCTTTTTATTCTCTTACAGAAAGCGTGCCATTGTCAGCACAGCTGCCACATTGGTAGCATGTAGATTTACTCTGGAAAACACATCAACAGCATGTTTGAATTTCTACATGTCAATAAAGTGTAGGGTGCAGAGTAATTCATGCTCCTTCTGGTTCTGGAGCAGCTACTGTATATTTATAGGCTCCCTGTACTCCAGCCTTGAACATCTGGGTAGTGGATGCACTGAGATGAAAACTGTATCGATCTTCTCGTGCGTCTCTGGGTGAGATGGAAATCAATGTGCATTTCCTTAAATGTCAGGCAGTTTACCTTAAACGCACACCACAGCCGCGTCTCAGCGGAGGAGGCAGCCGTTCTGACGGCTCGTGCAGATTTCATTACGCTGAACTCCTGAGGATCGGGTGTCGGGTCCATCAGAATCAGAGCCGTGCGACGCCACCGTCCTCGGAGATGCCTCCAGTCAGCAGCTGACGGAGGCGGGGCCAGAACCGGGCCGGTGCAGGGAGAGCTGGAGAACGGGCACCCGAGGTCCGGGTTCGGTTCCGTCCAACCAGTCAGCCGCGAAACTGCGATCACAACAGTAGCGCTGCCTTGGTGGCTCCTTTTGAACTGGAATAAACATGTGTTCTTCTTTATGTAGTAGTTTTAATTATGACACTTTCTACCTGGAATTGCAGCAGCAAAGCAGTGACACTAGTGTCCACTAATCTACTCGCTTCTACCTGTCTTGGAATCAGACCTAATGTAATAACGCTGATTTAATTAGCACGTGCGGTTGTTTGCCGGAGACCGAGGTTAAGCTGTTTGACTAACTCTGAAGTGGCCCACATTCATCAGGTCATTAGCATAGACCGCGCTGCCTGTTGGCTCTGAGTCCATGACGAGCCTCCAAATGAACAGCAAGCTAGAGCTGCTCCTATGTGTTAAAACCATCCTCTCCACCGTGTGATTACATTTAGGAGCCTATAAAAGCTCTAACGGCCTATTTATTATGGCTTCTTTCCTCACCAGCACTGTTTTCATCCTGCAGCAGTGAATATAATTGCTCTGTACTGTTGGAGGCTGGCTGTGGCTGCAGTTAACGCCACGCTGGTTGGTGCTGGGTTTACACTTACAGTCCACCTTCAAAGCACAAGGCCCAGAACTAAACGGTGCCGTTAAGGCTAATTACAAGCAGATTTTGATGTGATTTGTGCATGAATGCTGCATTTTCCCGAGAACCTACTTTACTTACTTTACTCTGAGTCTGTAACAGGTTTTTAGTTAGTTAGTTAATATTAGTTTTTTTTAGCATCTCTTATTTGTTTGAGTGACTGAGTGTGGGTGTGGTCGGGTACAGTTGTGTTCAGCAGCTCCAAAGTAGATGAATAATACAGTCAACTAATAAAGAAAAACACTCCATGAAATAAAGAAAGCAATTAAATACTGTTTTTCTCAAAGAGACCAGTGTTTGTCTAAGTTAAGTCTAAATACTTTTGTTTCCTGGACCCAACCACACAGGTCCCTGGAGTCAAGGGTCTCTTTGTAAATTGTATCCTGTTACTCTTAATTTAAAAACGCGTGTTGCCTAGAAACCTGAAAATATCGTGATCACTTTGCTGCACCAACACAATCACCTTAAGAACAGAACTGACAGACGAGCTGGACGTGGGAGAAACAGCATATTTGTGCCGTCGACTAGCTAAGAGAATGCGCTCATGGCCGTTAGTGAAGCGAGTTAGTTATTATTATTTAATATCATTCAAAATGTGACAGGCTTTACTTTATACTGGAGGAAACTAATCCATGTTCTGGTGGCTTAGAGATGGTGGTGGATAGAACCAGGTGTGCGTCAAGGTGGATGACTAACACACACACACACACACACACACACACACACACACACACGTCTCTCATTTCCTCCACTTTGCAGACCCGACATTGTACAAGAGCATGTGATTCAACATTTATATCAAAAACATCTCTTAATAGAGCCTTAATATCAGACTTGATTAAAAGGGGTCAAGGTCACAGCGAGCAGCCTGACACAGTGTGTTTCTCTGTGGCTGGTGTCATTACGTGTGAGCTGCAGCTTATTCAAAGCCCGCTCCATCCTGTGACACTGCCTCATCACCCCAGACGCCGCACTCATTCCACTCCAGCTCTTCACACCTAATTTTAATGGCCACTTAAATCTTGACTCATCCTGTGGGTTTTTGTTTGATTTACTTTGAACTTCTGAGTTTTTACGCGTTGGCTTTTTTTAACCTCTTTTGTCTGGAACAATAATGGCTCCGTGGCAAATGAACTGTCTAGGAAAACAGAGGGAGAGAACAAAAAGCGCCGGCTTGCTGTTGGTGTGGAGGCTGGAGGAGTGTCACAGGCTTGTACAATATTTGGATTAACATTTAGGCAATTTTCCACAGCATGCTCGAGATGATGAAGCGGCAGCACTTTTGCATTCAGGGCCTGAAATTACACTCACAGCAATGTTTTATTTAAGTATTATCTCTGAATTCCACTTACATAAACCCAGATGACATGCCACAACACTGACGTGTGCTGTCGAGGTGCCGCAGTGGCAGGAATGTGAATTAAACAACATTGCATTACTCTCCGTGTCTGTTGCGGAGTGCTTATTTTTCAAATTACATACACCCACACTGCAGGCGTTCCTTTGACAGGGCTATAAGTCTCAGGTCAATGACGGTCGGAAGACGGGCACACAGAAGAAAAGAATAAATTCTTTACATCTTGAAATGTGTGCGTGCGTGCGTGCGTGCGTGCGTGCGTGCGTGCGTGCGTGCGTGCGTGCGTGCGTGCGTGCGTGTGTGCGTGCGTGTGTGTGTGTCTGCCCAGCAGGCATGCCTGATTCCAAATCCTCAGGTGGAAGCCGACAGAAAGCACTTTGGGTCAGTAAAGAAAGTCATTTCAACCTGTCAGTCAGAGACGACTGCTGACATCTGCTCGGAGATGGAGGTATCAATCACCCAGAGTGCACTGGGGCTTAGGCTGGTAATGTTGTGACATCAGGCTCAAGCTGAGGACTGTTTACTGGAGATCATTTTTTCCTCATGTATGCAGCCCGGTGCAGATTGACTGCAGCCTGCAGGCTTTAACCCGACGAGGAAGTTCCCAAGTTAAACCTGAAGCTCTGATGTGTCATTTGTATCCAGATAAAAACACACACAAAGTGCGTTTGTCTTTATTTCCTCTGGTTTACGCTCCGCTGCACCTCCAGTATTAAACCAAGGTTCAGCTCTTATCTCTGTGTGTTTCCATCTAATATTATTATTATTATTATTATATTATTATGATCACAGACAATAATATGTGATTCCTGATCTTACACAATCAGCCAATGCAGAGTAATAGGACAATATTTAAATTAAAAAAAAACAATAATCCATAAATAAAAATGCAAACTAACAAATAAGGTGCAATGAAAGAAAATGATTAAAAATCTCACATAAACTCCAGCAAACACAGGTCATGGTTTCCCCGATTGGACTGTTTGTTTGTTTGTTTTAGTAACTGACAAAAAAGCAAAAAAATTAACCCAAATAGCAAAGAAAAATAAAAGCAAAGACACCATTTGGCATTAGTGCTATAATATTCATCTAAAGCGCAGAATATTATTTTGTATATTTGAAGCTCTATAACATTTCCACCAAAACCAGTTTGTTTACTTCATTATTCTTCACAGACGCTGCCTTGGAATACATGTAGAACTCTTGTAATCAGGAGGATCATGTCGATGTGCTTAAAAAGCTCCAAAACAGTACAAACACACAGATCCAGAGCAAACAGTATAATGACAGAAACAAGCAGCGAGTGCAGCTTTCATTCTGTTAATAAGAGCGCTTCTGGGTGATTGACAGCTGGGAGATAAAGGTTCATTTCTGTTGGGAGCAGGGCACAGCCTCTGATGGCTGATGTCAGCATCACTGGGCTGTTTCCAAGCGTGGCGTGAAGCAGGGCGGACAGCAGCAGTCGAGAGCGTCCGTCCCGCCTCTGTCCCATCAAACCAATCAGATGCCTCACACCTGTCACACATGCTGTACGTACCTGTAGGAGGCGCCGAAAACCAAAGGAAGGTAGTGGTCGGTTCCGAAGGCACAGCATTAAAAGCACCACTATCCTCCACCGTTGACTGTCTGCATGGGTTTTTGTATCATCACCTTTATATTTCCACACATGCAGCCACGCTGGAGCTGAAGAAGGAGAGCAGGCAGCCAACCTGTTGCTCTGAGAGGCCCTAGAGAATATGAGCAAACAATTAACCTTTCTCAAAGGTCAAAGGTCAGTGAGTCTGAGGAGCTAAGTCATGATGTCCGGTGTTAAAAAGTACAATCTACAGCTTCGGAGGTCAACGATGTGCAGGAACAGGAATCGATCCGGTTCCTACTGAAGTGGAACTAAAATGTAAAATACAGTGAGATGAAAAAGATGAGATGGGATTAAATGAGATGAGATAAAAAAAAGACAAAATGAGATAAATTAAGGTGAGGTGACATGAGACAGGATGAGATGAGGTGAGCTGGGCCTTTATTGATCCCACAGAGGGCAGGTTCCTGTTACAGCTGCAGTAAGAACAAAAGATCTGCAGGATCAAAGGCATCAATATTATCCATGCTAAAACAAATAGGGATGAGACATAGAGCATACAGGATCTTGTATCTGCATATGTACATATTTACAGTGGTTTTCAATGAGATTAGAAAAAGAAAAAGTGGATTTGCATTAATCCAAAATCCACCGAAACGAATCCAAATGAATCAGGGAACTGGACGTGACACGTTTTTGGGCTAAGGATGCAGTAGTTCATGTATGATTAGGACTACAACAACAACACATCGTCATTAATTATTACTGTTGTCGGGTTGTTAAAGTCCAGTCCTTCCTGCAGCTCGTGTTTTGGCCGTTTGCACCAGCCAACAGCCGTGATGGTTTACCTCATAAAATTGATTAAGACACTGGTGCCTTCCCGTGAGAGAGCGGAAGAAGTTGTCCAGGGTTGCTCCTCAGATCCAAACAGCAACCATTATCCAGGGGCAACATGCAATTAAAGCTGGCAGAGAGACGGGCTGTCCTTCAGGCTGATGGGCGTTTAAGCCGAAGAGGCTCGATGACTGAACCCACTGGAAGCTCCAACGCCAGCAAGAAAGTGGTTCGCGCTCTGATTTATGGAAATGTTTTACAAATAATGTTTTAATGATGTAAAATAAGCCTGATACACTTTATGTAGACAGTTAAGTCTTGCATAAGAAATCCGGCTCTGTTTCAGCAGCCCCACAGTCTTTCTAAAGAGATGTGACATCCATCTGCAACGGCTCCCCTTCCACACTTTCATTTCTCCCTTTTAACTCTGGGAAATTTCGTGATAACTATTTTATTACCTTCTGAAGTCAGACATCTGAACTTCAAAGCTGATATGGATTCATGGCAAAGTATTCTGAAGAGACTCTCTCTCTCTCGCTCTCATCCCAACTTTTTATCTGTTTAAAGGGGTCTATTGCTTATAAAATCAAAGCACAGCTGGAGCCTCAGAAATGCAACACACACACACACACACACACACGCACGCACGCACGCACGCACGCACGCACGCACGCACGCACGCACGCACGCACACACACACACACACCGCCACACCTTCGACTGAGCATCTCTGTCTCCATGACTCCGATCTTGTACGACGTGAGTCTGTCTCCTGACATGAACGTGGTAAATGTCACCGCTTCGAACAGAAGTGAAACCTGGAACTTGACGCATCTCAGCTGGCAGCGCCACAATTTCCCGAGTATTAGACAAATGTGCCAATTAATTTCCGTCAAATTAGATTCTATCTCTCTCTGTTATTATTCTGACTCTAACTGAGAGGATTATTGGAATCATTGGACACTGGGGTGAAACGATGCATCACTGCTGTTATGACACGATGTAAAAGTACAACCGCACCCAGTTCAGTCAAATCAGGTGAATATGTTGTATTTCCTGTACTATGCATCACGTTAAAGTCATTTACAGGGCGACCCAGACGCACTGTACTGTTGGTTGGTTTACTTTTCTCCCTCAGTTGTGCAGCTGCTCTCTTCTTTTATGAATGATCGATTCGTCACTGTGGATGTTAATCGATGCATGTACGTTGTAAATGTTGGTCCTGCCATCGCTCCATTATGTAGTGTGATAATGGGTATTCAGCTTCAGGCTGATGTGATGTCAGTGTATGAAAGCAGTGGCCCTCATTAACAAACAGGCCTGGTTGAATCCTCTGAACTGTCTTACATAATGGTTTTAAACAGGAAAAGCCAATAAATTCACCAAAAACCTGTGTAACACATCTTCATCTTTAGACATGTACAAAGCTAGTGGACTTGTCTTTTAATGTGTTGAAGGCAGCCACTTGGTGCATTACAGGTGGCATAAATTTAGACGAGTTTCCCTCCAGGCTTGACAGAATCACAGATGAATTGGAGATGCTGATGTTGGACCATCATGTGCTCCTCAGTGTCTCTCCCAGGACACCGAACTGTCCGGCCACAGCCCCGTCCACCGCCCCACGTACGGGAATTGTTGCAACCTGAGCTCAGTCACTTCCTGCATAGAAGGCTGCCGACATGAAACCTTGAATTGGTGGGGGCTAAAATGTGCATTTAAGTAAATATGTTCGATTCAGATCTATATTGGGAAGCACTGAGTGGAATGTAACACGTGGTGCTGTTAGGAGGAGCAACCACAGTCTGACTCTAGAAATCCTCTAAAAGTTCAAACATGTCTGTGGATAAAATGTCTGTAGAAAGTATCTGTACCATAAATCTGATCTGTAACGGATGAGGACTGTTGAGGCTAAACTCTGATCGGTTGTCAGCTCGCAGAGTGGGAGACAATGAAGCACAAGGCCGGGTTTTATCTTTTTAAATGTTTTAAATTGTATCTATTGTTTGTTCGAAATGCCAAGTGACAAAAAAGCCTCTAGAGAAAACAGGAAGCCATAAAAGAAGACATTCCATGAGAAAAACAGAAAAGCTGCCTCAGAGGCAGATCTCTGCAGCTTTAGTGGGAGGTGATAGACGCCGTCTGCTTTTCTCTTTGGTCTGATGAACCTGGTACGAAGCAGCCTGGATCGGGCTCTTTGGTGAACTTCAGCAAGCTGTGTTTGGCAAACGGCGGTTTTGGGTCATTAGTCATGAAACGCTGTATTTACACAGTTTGGATGTTAAAGCTCCATTTAGCAGCCAACAAGACCCAGAGTTACTGTAGAACAGTTCAGTAGCAGACATGATGAGGACCCAACGAGATGCCAGATGGAACGTGACTGGGACCCTGACATGGTTCTGTGGGGTTCTGCTGGAGCAACAGAGCTTGTGTGGCCTTGTAGGTAAATCCCTGCACTTTGATTACTTAATTTTTCTGTTAATATATTAACAATATAGGGATTGAAGCAAGTTCTCAGTACACCCCAGAAGTTCTTTGTTGAAATTTCAACATACTGAACAATGGCTGCGTCCAGATTTGCTTTTTGTTCAGTCACAGTCCAATATTTAAATATCAGGCTCTACCCACAGAGTTTGTAAGTGCTGCTAATCCACACTTGGCCAATGTTGAGCTAAAGCACCACTTCACCAACTGTTTCCTTACAATGAAGGAATCAAAACTTTAGAAACATCCCATAATAAGTTGAGAGCTCACCTTTCTGACATCTGCAACTTAACACTCACATTGTAAAACCTTGCACCAGTGAAGGTAATGGCAGTGTTGCTGTACTGCATTGAATGAGACCTGAGGAAGTTGTCAGTGGGAGTATTTTTGTTCATGTGCATACATTCTTTTGAACCATTTTTTGAGCCTTGAGTCCATTTTGTCTTTTTGTGACAAAAACAGCTGAAAGGGTTTGAAGGGTTTCAGAAGTTGGCCCCGCAGAATGCGTCACCACGGTAACCGCTCCTCGCTTCCCTCGGCTTCCGCAGCCAGGCTACTCGCGCGCTTCCTCTCCTGCTGACACATATACTGCTAATTGTCATTCAACTAGATACAACTCGCCTGTGTGGCTGCATTTGTAATTGTGATCTAGTTATTTCAAAGCCCCTTTTTCAAGTGCTGCTCCCATTATCGTACCACCCCTGTGGCTCTTCTTTAACAGGCTCACACCATTACTGTAAGCGCACTACAGCCATCTGTAGTGCTTTGAACACAAACTCTAGAATCTTTTTCAAGTTCCTGTGGGCTCATTAGGGATCCATCCTGAACACCTCAACCATATTGTGCTAAGATCATCTGTAAGTGGTTCTGAAATATAAAGTGATCTAATTAGTTTTCCGTTCAGCCGAGTTTGCTGACACGTTATAATGTATCAAGACAAGAGGCAAGTGAATTGGCTTTCTACATAAAGAGAAGAGTTGATTTGTCTTGGCGTGAAGCTGTAGCTGGAGTAAAAGGGACCTGACAAAATCACAGAGCCTGAAGGAGAAGAAACACTTTCCATTAATTGAGCAGCTGTAGTTTCTCCCCCTTTGTCCAAATTGAATGCGTTGAGTGTTGCCACTGATGGAAAAGTCTGTCCACAGGAAGAGAGAGCTGCAGTAAGCAACGCTAGGCCACACAGACCCAGACAGATGATGTCGTTCCCGTCACTTCCAGTTGTCAGTAGACGCTGCCAATGCACAGAATTGTCTAGTTGAGCTTTAAAAACTCAACTAGGGCTGTCACAACTGAGTGTTCGCCTCAAATGTCACCTCTTGGCTCTCATTAGGAATTCCTGTTGTGAGAACTTGGTACTTTGTCATTCTGCTAGCCGTCTACTGGAATTGACATTTCACTCAGCGTCTCCCGTTTCATTCGGTATTCTACTGAGGCCGCCTTTGCCTCCTTCTTCTCATTTCCCATCATGCCATTTCACCTTTTTTGTTTCCCGGGAAATGGATCAGCCAAAAATTAAACAGCCGAATCAATGAGGTGTCCTTAAAGACGGTGAGCTGTTCAATGCTTGTCCGTCTTTTTTATGCATGTTTTGACCCTTGGTTTATTGGCTGCACTGTTGCTAATAAATAAAGATATTTGGAAGTAGGGCTTGAAGACGTGATTTTTATGCAGTGTTCTTACTAAAGTAGACTCTGCAGGCTTGTTGCTGTTCGCGATGGCTCCGGCCTCCTGACCGTAACGATGAATGGATAGATGGCCTCATACTGTGTTACCGAGGACAGAGGTTTGTATTTAAACTGTGCGTAGTAATGTGCAAGTGAAAGGAGCCAAGTGAGGCTTAATTTTAGCATGTTAGCATGTAGCGTTTACTGTATATCCAGGTCCAGAATTAAAAGTCAAGGTTAGAGGCTTGTCCTGGTGCTGTTGTTCCTGTTAGGACACTGATTCAGGTGTCACTAACTAGTGAAGGGCTTTATATAAATACTATTATTTTTCCATCACTGCAAGTGAGCAACAACACTCAAAACAACGAAATGTTGGAAAAATGCAATTTAAAGAAAAAAAAATGCAGCTCTTATCACAACATAGTGATTAAAATTTTTTAACTAAAGACAAAAGGCAAGTGCACAAGAATAGCAGCCTAATTACAGTGGTGAGTAATTAGAGCTGCAGGCATGAGTACAGTGACCAGGCTCCAGTGTAGCGTTATCTAAGAAATTAAAAAAAGAATTATCATGCATTAGTGAGTGGATTCTCATTATTTCCAAGAGAAAACATGGAAGGTTTCACATCTTGTTGGCTTTTTATGAATTTAGTAATTTACAGAACTGCAGCATTTATAGCTGTGGAGCCTTTAACAGTTTTTTCCTCAGATTATTATTATTATTATTATTACTCAGATGACAAATCCAGCATTTGCTAACGTGTGTGCAATGTGCAACTGAAAGGCAGTTTCATGCAATTTGGTGCAAAGAACCTTAAGAAAGAGATTAATTAAAAATCCAAGGTTTTCACTTTGAGAAATGTCAAATAAACAAAATGGAAAACAAACCATTAAACCCTGAAAGTCTAAATCCTAAAAGCGACTGAACATTTTATTCGTTCACCAGTGTGACGGTCAAATGGAAGGACTGTGAGCAGCTCTTTTTTTCGGTGCAGGCAGGTGTAACTCGCTGGAGCTCGTGCAGAGGGACTTCGATGCGCTGATGCAGAGCCGGAGTTAAATGTGGGCCTGACGATGCCTGTGCGGCTATTTGTGAAAACACTAGACGAAAAAGAGGCCAAAGCTCTGATTCCTGACCTTCGCGCCGCACACTGGGACTGACGCGTCCTCATTCCCACATTAATGTGTCTGCCACAGCTGAGATCATATTAGTGATTCACTTCATGAGACTTTAATGGTATTTTTAGCATCGTGGTCTCTTGGTTTCAGCTCAGACGGCTGCTCCTCTGTCTCCTTTAATTCCTGCACCACCGTCATCTCAAAGGATCATTTCCTCCTCACTGGGTAAAATAATGGAGTGATTGTACACAGTTTAAGTACTTTCATGTTTCCTGCATGCACAGTTGCACACTGTACATGTAATTAGCACAGCTCTTGTCCGTGGCCAATGGGACGTGAAGAGGATTAGTGTCTTCACGAGAATGGGACGCCCGTCTGCTGCGGGACGTAGCAACTAAGCTTAGCCCTGGAACGTCTTCCAGCCGGAGCCAGCGAGCGTTGGAACGGTGCAAACGGTGCTTTCGCGTCCTCCGACGGTGCACCTGTTACGACCCCGCTTTGTTCTGACAGTGCCGGCCTCAGAGGACCGCAGCCACGCAAGACACTTGGAATTAAAATGCGCGCACCATTCACAACTCATTATCGGATGTGATGATGTTGTCCCATCTGTTAATGGATGTGGATAGCGCCAAACATCAAACCCATCCATCATACTGGGCAGACGTGTGGCTGACTATCAATAGATGCCTTTCACAGGCAACGTTCCCTCTCCTTCTGCTTTCGCTTTGCAGATTGTGTATTTTGCAAGACAAACAAGCGCGCATTAAGTTGGGTAAACAGACGAGTCAGTGTGTCCTTGGGTCAAATGGAGGAGTTTAATTGGACGTCAGGCAGTTCATGAGTTTATACGGTTTATTACAAAGTGAATAAAGCTGAAAATATTACACACATTTACATCTAGTTTTTATTCTGCTGGTGCCGTTGACACATCTGATGGAATTATTAGCTCCTTCCGTTTTTGAGTGACGCTCACTCCGCTAATGATAAAGTTTGGCAGTTTCATATTTATTGTAATCTGAGAATGAATGACACCCGATGGCTGCACAGAGAAGCAGGTACTCTTCAGTTTGCCAGAGCAGAGTGAACTGAGTGGTGTCTTTTGCATATTGAAACGGTACAGTTGTCGTTGTTACATCTGCTGCGGCACGGAAGGAACAGTTGAGCAGCTAATTAGCCGAGGCGCTAATTAGTGCAGCGTGTAAACATACCTTTAAAGGTCACTTAGTTAGACACTGCGAGGTCTTTACTATTCAGCACCACTAACAACGTGACATTTTGCCCACTGCCTCCTCAGTTTGTGTCTTTATTCCCTGTGGCGTCGAACCAACGCCCCCGAAGCCCGACAGCTGCTGCCAATCAAACGCTGACACATACGTGACACCTAACATCTTCCAGTAGCATCCCCCCACCCTCCTTTTAATAAAATAAAACCTGATGCATGAGTGGTGCCAATCTGTGAGCAGAACATCACCACTCAGACAATTGCTCAGTCAGTACAAAGCGCGAGTCCAGAAGGAGTTACTCAGTAAAAATGATAATAGTACAAGTAACAAGTAATAAGTAGTTCAAATTCATTACATCTATGTTTTTCTTCAAATGAGAGACAGACAGTTTATTAGTTGCCCCCAAATGAAGATAAGTTGAGACGCACATAAAAAAACAGTGAATTAATTTAAGTTTAATCTGTAAATGCAACTCTGATGAGTCCAAACAGTCAGCAAGGTGCTTAAATGTGTCTGTTTACTAACACTGGATGCTTAATCATCAAACTGTTATAATTACTTATAATTATAATTACTAGTGGACAGCCTGCAGTTGGATTGGGGAAGATGGAGGATGGTCAGTGGCTGCTTTTATGCTAAAAAGTAAAGATCCAAATGTAATGAATGTAATTAATCTGACCTTTACCCGTTATGACCACGCCATAGAAGCCAGCGATGACGCAGCAGCACACGGAGCCTTTTTGGTCTGATGATGATGTCATGTAGTAACAGTGACTCTGTCTTTTTATAATACTCATCAATTCAAATCTATTACTGCGGCTGCTTTGATGCTCTGGTATTTCAGTGATTTTGTTTAAACTAAAGGAAGAACACTGTTAAACACGATGGGTTTGTGATGTTCGCTGCGTAAGTGGCTGCTTCGTCCCACGATGCCCCACATTTCTCAGCGGCGTCCCTCAGAGAAAGGCCACGGAATCATGGCTTTCAATCAAAGTGGGTAGATATAATTAGCTCCAGATTGGGGACACTTAGTTGTGGGTTATTTGTCATTGTGTTGCTCCATCTGGGTCTCGTGTGGTTTGTCTGCTTCTGACGCACGAGTACAATGTTGGCTCTGAGAAGAGGGACTTGCTCCTTCATCGAGGGACTGAGGTCAGAACAGTGTAATAAAGAGCTAATGATGCTGCTGTGGAAGCATCCAGACATGAAGCCGCACTGCACATTAGTCTTTACGTAGCGGTTCTGATAAAACAGTCTGCTCTAAACATCACAACGAGCAGCTGATGCACGGTGAGGCTGTATTACTGCAGTTGTACCTATATTTGTAGCACTTAAACAGGGAAGGTGGCCGCGTGCGTTCGTGGGATCTGACGGAGCTGCATCGTATTTTCGTCTGGACGCGTTTTCAGCCCGTTTCGACACCAGCGTCACAGTTTGATCATTTTCTCCAGAGAAACAATGTTATACGCGCCGAGCTCCTAAATAAAAGTAGAATTAGGTCAAGTGCAGGTGGAAAATGCGTCCTACAAACATTAAGATTAAGGAATCTGAATAATCTGACAATGACAATAATCATTCATGCATTTGTGGGATCTTTCTCTATGATTCAGGCAAAAACTCGTTTGGTATTCACAGACATTCAAACACTCACATAGTGTGAAACCACATCGCTTCCCCACAGTATGTGGAGGTCGTGTCTTTTTGATTAAGCTCAGCCTGGTTCATGTCTCAGAAGACAAGGGTTTGACATCACAGAGGCATTTGGGTTAAATGTGATAGTTTCCTGTTTCTGTTTCAGGAGCTGTTTGGCTTTAAACCACAGTCACTTTCGCGTGTCTGGGTTTAACCTCTGCGTGTTTGCGTTTTCAGTGGTTGTGAGTGTCCATCACAGAAGCTCAGGCCTCCATCACTGCGGCACATGCTGCTCTAGTTCCTTGTTCCTTCCTTTTCTTCATGTGACATTAATTTAGCCTCAGCAGCTCAATGCAGCTCTTGATGCACAATAATTGCAAAGCCCATTCTACCCAAAGTCAATTTCAGATTTGCATGAAGAATGGTGGCATGTTATGATGGAAGCGTTCCGCAATGAAGAGGCAGGCGATTGAAATCGGGATATCTTCCGAGCACTTGGAGCTTTGGTTGGAGACGGCACCGACGTGAGGGAAATGAAATACAAATGGGAAAATAATGGAGGTTTACTCCCTACACATCACTGGAAACACAGACTCCCGGCGAACTTCAGGGGTTCGTCAGGTACACAGTTTGACAAGATAAAGCCTTTCTTGTTACGTCTCTGCAGATGCTTTAATACTCTAACATTATTAGGTACTCTTTTAAAAAGCGCACACACACACACACACACACACACACACACACACACACACACACACACACACACACACACACAGTGGCAGATAAATGTCTCTTACAGAAGATGATAAATGCCGCAGTTCTGAATTGATATTGGATATTCATTATGTCACTATTATTGTAATTGCATTTCTAGAGCGGTGGGTGACTAATGGGTTCACACTTGTAAAATACCAGCGACTTCAAAGAGCCGGCTGGGAGAAAATATTTTAAGAAGTTTAAAAGGTGGAGGTTGAACCTAGATGTGGATTTATGCTCGGTAAGTGGACAAGAGGAGCACGTTCAAAGCCGGCAGATAAAACCACGTTGACCAGCCGCAGGTGCAGTAAACAGCTGCTGACTCTGGGTTGAGTGTGATTAGCTTTTATCCTGATGCTTTCACATACACACTGACGTCCACTGTGCCGGACACCGGCTCTGGAGCAGGTTGTTTAGCAGTGAACATGTTGTTGTGTTTTATTTTTTGCTGCTAGTCTGTGGCATGTAATTCAGGACATTTCCATCGTTAGCCGCTGGTCCATTCGGCTGGAGGCCTCGTGTCTGTTGATCACAGCCCGCAGAGGTCAGAGTTCAGTAACGCCGAGCTTTGAACGGACAACCAACAACAAACACTGAGACGCCTGCATGTCATGAAAATAATGAGTTTTCAGGGCCTTCCCTTCTGATGTGACGTGTTAACCATGCAACTGGTGCAACTGGTCACAGCCAGTGTAATCAGCGTGTTCTCCAGTGCTTCATGCTTCTAATTGCTCCTTTTAATACGCTGACAGTACATGCACAAATCAGGTTGAATGACCTTGGTAAAAATAAAACATCTGAGATGTAACATGAGCTAAATCTTTTATTGTATTTCTTCAGTATCACTAAATGCAAGTGTAAACAGAGTCTGCAGGTAATGAAACATAAAGACGTCTGTACCTGGAGACATGAACAGCAGCTGCTAAATGTAATGTAGAGGTAATTAAAGTGACTTTGTCTGACGGGGGCTTGACCCAAACAAATCCGTCATCATTTTACAAGTTTTGTATTGGAAATCTGCAAAAAGTGCAACATTTAATTTTCATTTTATTAGATTATAACTCAACAACAGGAAATCAAACATCCACAAAAAAGTGCAAAAACAATAGAAGATGTATTTGGATGCACTGGTGTGACAGCACAACTGATGCTTAGTGCTTAGCTGAGGTGAGACTGAAGTACATGTAAGACGACCGAGGTGAGACTGAGGCGAGGCTGAGGTAAGACAATCCAGGTGTGACTGAAGTGCATGTAAGGCGACCGAGGTCGTCTGAGCTGGTGCTGAGGTGAGACCTATGCAGTGAGGGGAGACAAGGGGCACAGGACGAATCGATTGCAAAGATTGTGTCTGTTGTGGCTGTGATTAAGAAAGGCATCGCTTAGCAAAGAGCAGAGCTGAAGCTGAAGTCTGCAGTCACACAGACCAATCCATAACGCGTCTCTAATGCACTACTGTACCTCCGTATGTTTAGTGTATATAGACATTAAAAACACCAACACTTAGTCATTTCCAACCACTGGAGCCTGTCCCAGCTCTCAATCAGGTGAGAGGCGGGGTTTAACTTGGGCAGGTTTCCGATCTATCACTCACTGTGCCTCGTGTTTGGACTGAAATTGGAAAACTAGCGTTTAGTTTTGCTGCACCCTCTTGGAATATTTTCCAAACGGACCTTAAGATTCCAGAACTCGTTCCACTTAAATCAGTTGATTGTCTCCTATTCATCAAACAAAGAGAGGCCATTGGACATATGTGCTTCTAAACGTGTTACATTGTTCAAGTACTGCACATTATTTGCTAAACTGTATGGAAAAAATACAATAAAAAGGAAACACCTTTTGGCTTTGGCTTGGAGTGACCACAGCGAATGATTAGCATGATTCGGCAAGATGCCTTTAATGACAAAACTCCTATCTGAGAGGATCGAATCTGTGCCAAACGGCTGGGGGCCTATGGAATAAATACAATAACAATACTAAATTAACCGTATTAATTTACGACTGCCGACCCCCTGGTCATCCTCCTTAAAAGAGAACTTGATCTCTATGGGCTTTTATCTGATTATATAAAGGTTAAATGAAAGTTAAATTCAAATAATATTTGACCCTGGTTAATGAACCTGACATCATGTTTTTGACATATAAAAGGCAATAAAAGGCACATTTGAAATATATATCTCAATATGTAATATTTCAACACAAGTATGAAAAATCAAAGATTATGTTTGAACCATCAACAAGTCACTAAAAACAGCTTTAGATTTACCTTAATTTTACCAACACAAGTAAATGGGGTGTTTTTCTTTGATCAGGCAAAACCAAATACAAAGCAAATGCTCCATCATTTAATGAGGTTTATACTGTAGTTGCATTTAATCTAATTTCATACTTCTAAAACACATTAGCCATTAAAATAAGGTTTGTGTCTGAGGAGCCATTTGCTCCTATGCTGCTATTTAAGACACATCATTCGAGACACTGAAGATACAGTTCAATTAAAATTATTCACTTTGACGAGTGGACTGATTCTGATGTGAAAATAAAGTTGGTTTGCGTTGTATTAACACATATATGTTCTACAGTAAAGCAATACAAGCTACTTTTAATTAGCACCATTTTATTTTATTCAACATTATGTTATATAGACGGGCTACTTTTAAGTCGAGTGATAGAGTTGGATTGCATTTAATTGAAACACATTAGCGGCCGATCAGATGCTCCAGTGCAGCGTCTCCACCTCCTTAGGGGGCGTATACAGACTCCAGGCCCAGCCAATGTAACCAGTGGGAGGTTTGTAAAAGATGACTGGAACCAGTCCAGTGCCAGAACTGAGGACAATTAATCCTGGCTGGCTGTTCAAGGCGCCTCCTCGTCAGGTGGTGGGAGTCATGTACATGCAGACAAAGCCCTGGCTCCTAATTCTGATCATTAATCACGTCCTCCTGAGTGAAGAGCTGGGCTCCTCTCTTGAAGGGACGCGCTCCCCAGCGCAGGCTCATGAGCAGCCGTCCCCGCCTCCCGTCCCACGCTGTTTGTTTTAGCCTCCATGTCCCCTCAAACTGCCTTCTTCTCCTCCACTACATTTTTACTGCACCACTCTTGCTCTTCTTCAGTTTTGTAGTCAGCAGACTATTTTTTTTTTCCTTTTTTCTGGGCGCACATCCATTTGGCAGCCGATGTGGGATAAATAAATTATAGCCTCTAAAATCAATGCCCAGTCTATGATGTAGGCTCTGGGCTTAGTGCTCGCCACCGTGCTAGAATTATGCCACTGTCGCTCAAACGGGGGCATTTCATGAGCCCGGGAGCCACGGCGCTCACCGGGCTTCTTTGCCTGCTTTGAAATTTTTATTACTGAGAGGCCGTTCTCAGCCTCCTAACATTGTGTTATTTGTCACACATTTTCATGGGTAATATGACTTTTACTGCAGAGAGTTTAGAGGAATAATTTGTCACAGACTGCAGCATCCAGGTCTGGAAGCTTGTCTTTAATTCCTCCACAGAACCACTCAAAGATGCTAAAAATAAATCAAAAACAGTGGTAGGAGTGACATCTTTGTGCATTTATTTTTAAAGCAAAACCGTCAGTCAGCCTTTAAACCGCGCGTTGATGCTGGAATGAAAGATTCATAACTGTCAGACCATAGATATGTTTTGCTCAAAGTTCAGGTTTTGCGACGTTTGACATCAGACTTGCACACGATTCATCTCACCGCGTCCCCGGCACATCGCTCCGCTAATGCTTCCCCCTTGTTTCCTTCTGTTTCCCCAGATGGAGATGATTCCAGAGCCCGATCCGGACGACGAGGGGACAAAAATAAGTGTGAGTTGAAAACTGTGTCCTATAATCCACCCCCCCCCCCGTTCTAGTCCTGTGCTGTCGTGACCCAGGCTGCGCTCGGAGCAAATACAACAGCAGCAGATTTCACTGAATAACACACCTTCAAGCAGAGAAAGGAGCTAATCAGTGAAATCAGTGGCGCTGTACTATTACGGTCAGAGCGGCTCCCTGCTGTGCGTCACGGCGCAGCAGCTGGTGCAACACTGCTTTCCATCCACTCTGCATATGCATTCTGTGAATAGATCAGCTTTTACCATTAGCCTCCATTGAACCACAGTCCTCCACGTCTATATATAGACTCATGTCTGGGATTAAGCTGTTGCTCTTATTTTAGCGTATGGTGAAGTTTACATTTCATGTGCTCCAGGTCTTATGCTACAGTAATATAGTTACAGTGTTGCTCAAACATTAGCAGTCAGGCCGTAAACAAGCCGCCGATTGCTGCCACATCTCTGTAATTACCTGGGTCTGATGCTGTAGCTACTGTCAGGAATGAAAACCAGCAGGAACGACTTCAAGTAAATAACATTACAAAATTAGAATATCTTCTTAGTCAATGAGACGACACTTTTAAAAGCATAGTATATTTGTTAATTAAGTGATAAGGAGGAGCTTGGGATGGAGGAAGCTGCGTCCACCCACTGGTTGGGTTTAAGCAAGATTGATGTATTTGAAGGTTAATAAGCAGATTGCGCGCATAGTAAAATTAAATTAGGTATTTTGGATGGAAAAATATGCCTGAGGGTGTCACACTGATACATTTATTACAGACTTGCAATTTGGAGACATAATAATAATGTTATTAGAAGAAATACCCCAACCTAACAGAATATATATTCCCTATCTGCATCTAGTTATGCTGGACCTGCACAAACGTGAGGCCTCAGTTAAGAATAGCTGCGTTACATGAACTGACACCTCTGTTAGCTTACGCGGGTCCAACTTCGGTGTCAATGTGAATATTCCAGTGCCACATTTTAGACCTCCTGCAGCATATTGTAGAGTGGAGTGTCATGGAAGCAGTGGGACTGTGACACGCTGTCCGTTGTTATGACACTGTGCTCTTTTCTAATTACTCTAACAGACAGTGAAAGTCCAGGGCAATGACATCTCACACAAGCTGCAGATCTCCAGAGTCAGCAAGAATGACGAGGGACTGTACGAGTGCCGGGTGACGCGGGCCAACTACGGGGAGATTGTGGAGTACAAAGCCCAAGCCTGGCTCAAGGTCAACACCACGGCCCGGCCCCGGCGACCCCTGCAGACCCCCAAGAAGAGCTCCCCCATGCACCTGACGGACAAGAAGCCCAGAAAGTCCAGCTCGCCTCAGGACAGCATGAGCTCAGACCAGAGGACGGCCTCCACCTCCACCTCCCACACATCCTCCAACACAGCTAAACACAGCCCCGGCTCAGGTAAAGCCCAGGGGAGGGTTACGTAAGCAGCAAAGCGCTGGCTCCATGACGGCCCTGATTGGTCTGACGTGCCAGCGTGCATTACTGTGTTGTTCAGTAAAGGTTGGTGTGGTTGAGCGTGAACCGGACCAAGCAGGTCTGAGCAGCTTTGTGTAGTGACGCTGCAGTAGGACTGTTGTTGATCCACTACATGCAAAGCTGCTGTGAACCCGCCCCCTCTCTCCCGTGGGGCTTCCAGGTGGAGTCCTGCTAAGCTGTCATCTGTCTGGTGGCACTTTAAAGTTGACTCTGGCTCAACACCAGCTACAGGAGTTTTCATTTCCATGCAGGGCACACGCTCCCCCTCCCAGGAGCCGCCATCGATCTCTGATCCTATAGTAGACAAATGCACGATCGTACACAGGAAGGTAGCTGGAAATGCATGTGTGGTGGATACTTGCACCATCAGAAGAGGTGGCTGAATGTTTGGAATATTTAAGGACTGCTGGGTGATGTCTGTGTCAGGATGAAGCCCAGTATTGACAACAACTGGGTTTGCAGCAAAGCACAGCAGACTTCTATTGGTGTAACATCTCAGGCAGTCGAAAAATATTAATAAGACAATGGATAATATTTCAGTTTGAACAGAATATCATGAGGTGGTTCTAAACACTGATTACTGCACAGATCGTCGTTTGACCCACTGGTGTGTCCATGGACGGGGTCCCGAGCCTGTGGTGCAGCCGCATCCACCGCTTTCAATTAGCCAGCGCCGGTTCTGGTCCCGAGTTCACCGACCGTAAGAACGGGAACCGCTTCCCCGCAGGTGTTTGTTACAGGTGACACGTAGTCTGACATTTTGCTCAGGAGGTTAATTGTGTGGAAAATGTGAACACAGGTTGTTTCAGGAGTTTGAAAAAACACATTCCTTTTGTTTCCTGCAGCCGACTGACGACTGGTAACAGTTGAGGCCTCTGGGTAAAACGGACACCTCACCCTCAGGTGTTGTAAATTCCCTCTCATTAACTATTGGCAGTATTTTATCGTCTCTATTAAACCGCGTTGCTCGGCTCCTTCTCGACAAATATGCCATTTGTCATTTCCCCCGGTCTCACAGTCCACACAAAGTCAGCGCCGCTCTGGGCTCCGATAACCTCCGCACCTCCCAGCGAAACACAGACAGATATTACTTGCCTCTGAATAGAGGTAGGAAGTTGAATAATCCCCAGGGCTGCGGCGCTGAAGATTATGAAGCAGCCAAATTATGCTGACAGCTGTGTTGCGGTGAGTCCTTTGCGCGGCGTGTCTGACACTGATAAATGCCTCCGCACGGCCTGAGCCACCTTCTCAGAGCGGCAGAGAGGGCGCCGCGGCTCAGGGCCACGCGCTTCCATTACTGCCGCTCTCAGGTTGGAGCAAGACAATGGTTAAACGGGCTGCGATGAAGTTAAACCTGGGAGACTAAACAGCGAGGCACCTCCCAGATGGTGGAGCGTCTGCGTCTGCGTCTGCGTCTGCGTCTGCGTCTGCAGCGCTCGAGCGCACTGGGCGGTGACCGGATCGGAACCAGAGGAGCCGGGCTCGCCTCGGGCCCCGAGGCCCGGCCCGCTTCCCGCAAGAAAGGAAAACAATTATGGACTCAGCCTGATTGCATAAGCATCCGCGCAAACAAACGGAAAGCAGGAACCACTGACCTTGTTTTGAAGAAGCGCCATATTTTCTGCACTGCCTGGAGTGTGTATGTCTAAGGAAAGAACAGCGATGAGTCATCGCTCCAGTAGGTGGTTAGCTGCATGCGATGTGCTGCTAGTGGAGCTTCCTAAGCCTGTGAACGTGAGACGGAACCAAAGACTATGACTTTCATTCATTTGGTTTGAACTCATTAGTCAGAATGTGACAGTCTTTCCAGTAACTTTGGAGACTGGATTATTTAAGCAGACACGTGTTGTACTTGTCTTTGTGAACGAGTCATTGAACCAGTGGATTTTGGCAGCTCTGGAGCTGCAGCTTTCTGTCTGCGGGGTTGTGTTCACTGTCTCCATCGCCTGCTTTGATTAATCCAGCAGAATGTTCACGGAACCTCCAGCAGATCCAGGGTCAGTGTGGGCGGCCATCTGCCTCAAAGCCTCCATGTACATGAACCATATAGACATAAATGCTGGGGTGCTTCTTTAATATTAATCTAGTCTAACTCTAATTAGCAGCATTTTTCCTGCTTCACATCTGCTTGTCTGGTTCAAAAAGTGATGAGTAGAACACGCAGACGGGTAAATATGGTGGATGTTGTAGTCTGCTGCCGCAGTAGACTGTTATCACACTCACCGTCGCCCATGGATGAACAGGAAACAGCATCTTGTTATGTTTAACTAGTCCCTCAGACAAAATCCCAGTTACAGCTCAGACAGTGGGTTCGGGAGTGTCTCAGTCAACAAGCAGTAAACGCACCACGAGAGGCGTTCAGCCGTCCCATCAGCGCCAAGGATCTGCAGGAGCCCATGGCCACGAGCCAGGCTGAGCTCCCTGTGGAGGTGCTGCGGTGACTCACCTCCCTGCCTCGCTGAACCCGAGCGCCTCGCTGGCCCGGAACCCGCTTTCCTCAGAACCGTTTCCCTGAGCCAAGAACATTTTGGCAAAATCCGGGGCGTTGCGTTGGGTTAAGTAGGACAGAATGAAGCGCATTCAGCGCGGCTCCGTTTCACATCGCAGGCTCGTCGCACCGGGAGATAATCCGTCGATAACCAGCCGACGGGAACTCAAACGCATCACGCACGGAACCTCGTGGGAGCCGGGCGTCTGGAAGTCCAATCTGCAGCGAGGAGCCCGTTCACCTCTCGCACAGGCTCCCTCTCCACACGAATAACCCTGCGAGAACAGAGCTGAAAATCCATCCTGAAAGACTGGAAAAGACACAGCGACCTTATCAATCTAAGTGTGACAGGAAGTGGACGGCTGAGCTTTTAGCCCAGTGATGGATAAAAGGAACAACACCAGCGCTGGCTGCATAAAAGGCTGCGTCTGAGCGTTCAGCTGTTGCCGGTCTCGTCTCAGAATCATCTTTGCTCAGCAATTAAAATGTGTGGCCGCGTGCGCAAACAATGATTCCTTGTCGGCTTCTATAAATAGTGGAGGGCACGGGAGGTGCTTCTATCTGTGTGCCGGCTGGCAAGGTTAGTCGCGAAGTGAAAAACAGCCAGACGCTGTGATTTATGTGTGAGACTAATAGATGTGGACGCGGCGTTGCCTTCGGGTCGTATGTGGACGCGCCACAGATCTCTGCAGAGCAGCCTGACGGCGGATGCATGTTAACGAGGTGAAGTGTTTGTATGTGCCGCGTGCGAGGAAACGTCCCAACGAGCTCATCCCGCGGCGCTCGGCCTTTGAAGGCATCCTTTATCTCCCCGCCGTGATTTACTGTAACAGGGTTCAGAGTCGTCTTGCGGTCGGTCTGTGTTTTCTCTGCGGTTGGTTCTGCATCAGGGCTTTGTTTTTACCTCTTTTGAGATATTTTGTGGATGTTTGACATCGTGTTATGTCTGTTTGTGGTCATTTCGGGTTGTTCTACTGCAGCTTTACTGCTCATTATTCGTGATTACTGGTCCTTGGACAGTCGTGTGTATTGTCTGTGTTTCTCTGAGGACACTTTATGCCTCTTTGTAGGTTTTTTTTTGTATTAGAATACAACATGCAAGGCATTAAACGCAGCAGCATAGCAGCCGCTGCTTGACCACACCCACCTGGAGACCACCCACCCACCTGTGACTGTGGCAGCCCAGGTGTAGATGAACCGTCCTTCAGCAGGTGGATCAGACGTCGGGTCTTTAAGCTCCCGGTGCTGCTTGCTTTAAACTCTGGGGACTGTGAGGAGACCTGTCCCAGATAAAACACCTCCGTGGTTCATAGCAGGTGCACCAGAAATGCTTTATAAAGGGATATTTTAGATGAGGTCAAACGACTAAGCTCATGTATTTCCAGTGTTTCTTGCTGCTGGTTGGTTTTCTGTAATATTTTCCTGTTATTCTTAAATATTAAATTAAAGAACTGGAGTATCTGTGCTTTTAATTTGGTCCCAATGGGTCAAACACCGTGTTCCCACAGCCTGTGTTACCCTCGGTCTGAGAAATAAAGCTTTGAAGAGAAGGACACGTTCTGTTTGGGTCCAAATGAAAACTAAAACTGGTTTTATTCGCTGGAACCAGTTCCTCTGTTTCACTGCCCTTCAAGAAATTCATCCAAAAGATCTTTTTTCATATGTAAAAAAGTTTAGTGTTTTTTTCTGAAGACAGTGGCTGCTACTGAAGCCTCCACCTTCCAAATTAGTCACGTTAAGTGGACGTCTTCCAGAGCTCAGCCTTTCAAGTACAGATTTATTTCTATTTGTTACCTCTATGGTTCTGCAACATGGAAGTGGTCCAGGGGAACACAAAGAGGGCTTTTTATTCTACAAAGGCTTTAAGTCTGGAGAATATCCACTTGATTTGATTAAGTCGGGCTGTTGAAGCCTCATATTAACAGTAAACACACATTTGAATGTGGGTCCAGGCCTCTTACTTCCACTGCAATGCTTTTAGGAAGAGGCCGAGTCATGGTGAACATTAACTGGAGAAGTGGTAACAGCATGAAAACACCTCCAGGGTTAATGTGAGCACCTCACTGTGAGCGTCCTTTAATGTTCGAGTGTCTATAAGGCGATTTTTATGCTGGATAAAAATCTCCTTTTACTGTTTGTGTTCTCTCAGAAGTCCAGATTGAAAATTTGATTCGGAACCATCAAAAAAAGAGGAAACCACCACAGGAGCGAATTGGTGATGCGCGGATAATGATCTTTGAGCTGTCTGGAGCCAACCAGCAGATTCTACAGGAAGCGCATTTAAAAGCACATCTGGACGATGTCAGAACTGACCCGGGACAGATGTGCAGCGCGCTGACCCACCCAGAAGGAGGTCAGAACCAGCCAGCGCTGGTACCTTAGCTGAGCCACAGAAAGGTTTAACAGCCCGAGTGGATCTGTGCAAGATGTTGAGACCTCAGTCAACCCCAGTGTGTTGGGAGGACGTATCAAATCAGACGATGGGGAGGAAACCGGATCTTAGATGATCGTTTACTGTTCCACATTAAAGTTGATACGTTCACAACTTCAGAACGGATCTAACTCAGCTGATTGTTGAGCGGTTCAAACCTCACAGAAACAATTCAATGTCCTGATCCACCTCTAGTGTGAAATCTAAACACCTACAGTAATAACTGTGTCCACGGCTTTGGCCGAGCGCTGGAGTTAATGCAGCACGGCTGGAATCTTCTATTTAAGAAACCTCCGCACTCAACAGGCAGCACAAACCCCACAGACATGACAAGCTAACCTTTGTTAATGTTCCTCACTCCGGCTGCGTGTACGACACAAAAAGGCCTAATTCAGCGACGGATAATAGAGTCGGAGCCATCGGCAGCGCGTGTCCTGATGTAAACCCAGAAGTCTGAGCAGAGGATGACGCACTGGGAGTCACCAGAGTCATTACCCATTTATCTGAAGGGCTTGTATTGAACCTAATTGAATGTAAACCCCGGACTGACAGATAAAGGAACGGCCGCCGCCGCCATCGCTGAGACGCAGCATGTTCAGCACGCGGCCGTCGAGTCTCAGGTGTTTGTCTGTAAACCTGTCAAACAGCTGCCGTGACACCGAGGCTGCGCAAGGACGCTTCGTGCCCGTTGAGGTCATTTGGTGGCGTTGTACTCGTTTCACGCGTGACTCTCTCTCGCGCTGATTGGCCAAACGGATTGGTTTGGGCGGAAAAACCGCGCCGTGCCGCGTCTCCGTCGGGGCCTCGCGCTCCCTCTCAGCTCCGGGCTGATTAATTATTCTCTGTGTGAAGGATGTTTTGGCCCGGGGTGACTGGTGATCCTCTGTGGCACTCCTGTTCCGCTGATCACCTCCAGCCAAATGAGATGCAGTGGGGAGGAATGAAGGGTCAGAGCCCTCCATGTCTGCCCCCCCCCCCTCTAACCACAGCATAACCCAAAAACTCCAGAGCTGCACTGCAAGGAACAAAGTGTCCCCACGGACTATTTCCTTCTTAGAACTATTGCCCAGTCTGATACAAGACTTTAAATGTCAATATGATTTAGTGGATATCTCATTTTGGATTTGGCCCTATTTCACAGGATTAGAGCCCTGCACATCTCCGCTTTTCCCCCGTCCCAGGCGTCCTCTGCCGATGGAGACCACCCTTCTTCGTCTGCAGAATTCCGCAGCGCGGGACCGCGCGGCTGCTGCGTGCTACTTTGCTCTCATCATTTCAGGCTTGATGGAAGGGGAGATGAATCAAACAGGAGGCTGAGCAGCCTGCGCCCTGGTTCTGCACTTGTTACGCTTGGTAAACAGTCGGCGCCGCCTGCAGAGATGATGGCGGCGCGCCGGCGCCGAGGCGACAGGTTCTGCTCGCGACGGTTCACAGGCGTGTTGGGGAGGAGCGAGGAGTCCGTGCTGCATATTTAGGGCGAAGGTCCAGCCGTTGGTTTTGCACCATGACGGTTCCAGGTCTGCGTGGACGGCTAATGACCCGGTTATGCCGATGTTCATTACCCGTCTGTAATACGCCTCTGTTTGTCTTCGCAGGTACGAGAATATGCTCCAGCTCTGGACTGGCCGTCCTGCTCCTGGCGTGCGGGTTGGTGAGGGATGCCTTGTTATAATGTGAAGGACTAACATGCTTTCTACCCCGGATCTCTCTCTCTCTCTCTCTGTCTCTTTGTTTGCTCTCAAAAGAGTAGACGAGTAAATTGCCTGTTCCGCCCCCCTCCTCCTCCTCCTCCTCCCCCACCTCCACCTCCCATGCAGTCAGCACAGTGGGCCCTCATCCCCGGCCGCTGCTGCTCTTGCGCCCAGCACATTGTTATTAGCCACTGTTAACACGAGTCACCTTTAAACCCGATGGATTACCTTTTGTACAGACGTCGCCGCGACGGCCCTCCTGTGTGAAAACGGACTCTGTCATGTTGGGAAAAATCTCATGGAAGACTTTCTTATGGCTCATTGCTCAGAAAAGAGGAGAATCTATATTTGTGTAATATATATGATTCTAGATATATATCTGTTTTATTTGAACACATAGACTTTCTGTATGTAACGTGCTGTAGCTGACACTCACCATATTGAGCTTCATTGTGAATAGAGACTCTGCAAAAGAAACGCGCTCCGCTGACGTTTTGTGTTCGTTCCGACTGTTAACATGAACCACCGGGTCGCGAGGGGTTAACGTTTCCGTTTCTGCTCCATGCAAATGGTCCTACATCCTGTTTGTGATACACGTACAGGTGTGCATGCTAATGACCCCGAGGCTCAGACGAGAGGGACGCGCGACTCAAACCTCGGCCTGTTGAATTCAGCTTTATTTTAATGTGCTGGCTTTGCTGTGACAACAAACTGTCCTTTGTCATTTTGATTTGTATCACGTCCTCAGTAGGAATAAAAAAAGGATGTCACACGCTGAGAGTCCCTCAGAATCCTTATGTAGTATGTAGCTATGAATGAACTACTAGTTTGCCATCACACAAAGGTTTTAGATTCCGGATGATGAGAGATGATACTTGGTTCAACACATTTACACACACACAGTATGACCCATGTTACACTGTACTGTACTGACATAGATTTTTCACAGTAATTTACTTTTGCTTTATTTCCAGATGATGCGTTGTAGCAGTTACTGTCCACACAGAGCATTTATAAGCAAAACGCTTTGACAATCCGACACAAACACACATAGGGGGAGGTGCTGCTGATTACCATGACTCAGCATTCTTCGGCTGTCGTTAACTTCTGAGCTGAGAAGGAAAGCGTGAACCATCCGCCACATGCGCTGTCGAGCTGAAATCACGCAGCAGGTCAAAGTTTATTTCCCACCAATGTAACTGCAGGAGCAGAGCAGTTGTTTTTTTTGTTTTCTTTTATTTTTGCTCAGTTGAAGCCCAACGACTCAGCGCGATTTAAACGTGAAGCATGATAACGTAGGTCCCCGTGTCACCTACCTGCAGATGTCCCGTCATGACTGTGCTCTTGTTCCCCAAGAAGCATTACACGGATTGTTTTATTCCCTGTGCAAACGAGGCAAACTCGCCCCCTGCACCATTACTGTCTCCTCCAAAGATCTGTGGAGGGAAACCTGTCGATTCAGCAGCGACGCTCGGGCGCTGACTGAGCGTGCGGTGTGTTCTGGGATCAGACCAGGGACATCTTCTGCTCAGCAGCTTCCACGCCGGGTCGCAGACGCGTGGGCGACGACGAGCAGCCGATCCCATCCTCCAAGTTCTGAAAGAGCGTCAGGGTTCATTTGACAGGAAATCGATGTCTTTGTTTCTTAATGAGACGTGCTGTGGAGCGACTGGACATGCAGCAGCTTATTCTAGGTCCGGGATTGATTCCGCTGTAAAAGGCTCGCGCTCGAACACTTTTCGATTAGACATAATTTGTCCAACTCTCATGTAAAAAGTCAAAGACCTGTATAAATTGTAAATGAACTGATCAGCATGTTAACATGATTATTTTTCAGTCCATTTAAAAAGGCAGAGGCCAGTGATGTTCTGTACTTGTAACAATGGTGTCATGTACTCATCCAAATGTTAACGCGTCCAGAGTGGGCCTTCATTTCTCCCAAACCAGCTTGGGTCAATGTATTTGATAAAAAAAGTATCCACATATATTAAAACCATCTTCCATCCTGATCTAAGGGAATGGCTTGAATGCAGTTTTTTCCAAAAGACTGAAGAAATAATTTACTTAGTAAAAAAAAAAAAGAAATGATGATGATTTGGGGTTTTGATGGAGGCTGAGCGAGGTCTCTGTTACCAAAGAGGAGGGTTGATCCAGGGATGCTACTGCACACGGTCCGTTTGTGTTCTGTTTGATATGCCATGCTCCTTCCACTCTAGATGTATTTGCCTCTTCTAATGTGTTTCATTTCAATGCGGTCCTGTCTGTTTGTTGAGCTTTCAGAGATTCTGATGATTCTAATTCTCTCTTTTCTTTGGTATTGTGTGAGGCTTCTGTACTGGAACATTGCAACAGTTTGTATTATAATGACAATATCAGAATAATATTTAAATAAATCATTTTCACAGATGAAATTCAAACACGGAGGGGGGGGATTCCATCTGTTTGCTTGGTAACGCGCTGAGCTTCATTGAGTGAACTGAAGAAAGTGCTGACGCGGCCACAAACTGGCCCAGTTTCCAAGTCGGAGGAAAGTTACTTCAGAGTGGGCTTAATCACATTCCTATTGATAGCACTGTTACGCTGAATTAGAGAGCCTTTCATTTACGCAGCCACCCAGAGACTGAGGAGTGGAAAAAACACAGTGGTATTACAGTAATTCATATGAACACATTTGTATTTTGCGACTACTGCACACGGCATGTTGTGTTTACTGTAGTAAATAATATAGAATAATCTGATTAGTGCCAACATATGGTCAACGTCCCCAGCATGTGAAACTGCCTGAGGTTAAATAAATGATGTCAGATGCTCTGTATGATTAAAAATGATGCTAACTTACTGCAACACATGACTGCAGGAACATGGAGGCTGTGAACAGCCAGTGGCAAAGTAAAGTAAGTAAACATTATGATGGTGAGCAACTAAAATGAAAAATTTGATACTGTTTAGCTTGATTTGAGTCATACATTCAGCCACAATATGTGCCTTCATTAAAGTAGTGTAATAGCACAGCTAATGTATCTGTACAGAGTGATTGCTGCAGAGGGTGAAGGGTTTTATTTCCACAAACCCGCAAGGTTGAACTTTCTTCTAGAATATATATATATATATATATATATATATATATATATATATATATATATATATATATATATATATATATATATATATACTTAGTGAAAGTTGGATCAGCTATGAATGCAGTGAATGTATGAATGATGAACCTGCCGGTGAGACCTCGATGTTGTATTAAGTATTGGTATAAGTGACATAAACAGTTTGGAGCTGAGATAAAGTAAGGATCTGGGGGATGAAGAGTCTTACTGCAACTTACTTACTTGCAAAGAGGAAACTTCCATTTGGTGAGAACGGGCCTGTCGACTTTCATCATCCGTTCACCAGCTTGAAGGACTCCGTGGATGAGGAGGCTCTTCTTTCCAGCCGAGGACTGAGTCTGGCAGTGGAAGCTCAGCTAACCAGGTTTGCTTAATAAGTGAATTCACTTTGCAAAGCAGGCTCAGCGGCAGAAGAAAGCGAAGACAGGTGAGCAACAATGCAAAATTAGCCCTCAGCTTGTGTTTGTTAATTCAGCAAGTAATGACACAGTTATTTATGCAGCGGCACAGAGCGAGGGGAGCGCCGGCCTCCCTCCGGCTCTAATCAGGGCACACAGACGAGAGCGTGGACATTATCCTGTGACTCAGCCCGCCGGAGTTCTGCATATTCAAATATGTTTTGTTGTAGCAGCGTCGATGAATCACAGATGGCCACGATCTGCTCAGCGTTTCATGTACGTGCGTCGAGGAAAAAAAAAAAAAAATCTGGAGACAACTGGTTTACATTTTCATGGTTCATGAAAAATAGATGAGAAGATGAGACCGGATCCATGTTGCACCACGGAGCAGACTTCATGCAAAGCGCTGCTATTGGCAGCCCTGCATGGAGCCACGTGTCTGAACCCTGACACCGTTCATCAGATACATGAGCAGCAGCGACTCAGTGGCCTAAAGGTTAGAACTGACCTGAACACCCGGCCCTGTCTGTGTCAGGCTTCACATGTGTCAGCTTTGACTTCACGTCACAAACATCACTGCAACAACATCTGCCTGTTGCAGATGTTTTCACTGATGAAGGTCACTGGATGATTACAGTGCCTACAGGTCTTTGGCTACATGCTATGCACAACATGCCACGTGCTACGTGCTATGTGCTAAATGCTACATGGCGCCTGACGCGTCTCTCCCAGTTTGTCTTGCTTCCTGTTTGTTTTCATTCTTTGACCATTACATGCTCTGACCTTGGGGCGAGTGGATGTTCCCTGCTGAGAAAATTGGCAGCTTTCTTGAATGCCTTCCTCTTGAGTCTGAGCTTCCTCGGTGCAGAATGTTCAACAATTCAGAAACCTTTTGTGATTGTGTGCAACAACTTTAGGGTAGTTTCATTTTTGTTAAAAACGGCAAACAACAATTTGTCGTTTGTCTGAGATTGTGTTTCCAAAACACAGATCATTGATTAATTCACACAAAAAATGGTTTATATATATTTATATAATATCACCATAAATATGATTCAAGTCAAACATGCAAAAAGTAGATGTTTTTCTTTTGCATCTAGGATGTTTATTCTGTTTTAATCAAACTTCATATTAACACAGAACCTTTAGCGAACATTTTTCCAAACAGAATGTGTTTTCTAACAATGTGAATTGACCTGATCTGACTCCAAGCAGCAGTTTTCTACTACATAGTTGTGTCTTCCTGTCTTTAAGTAAGAGTGAAGTAGTGCCGTACGTCCTAGATGCATTTTCCAAACGCTTGCAGCTCTGATTTGCCAACGTTGCCCTCTGGCTGTTTTGCAAAGTCTCTTAGATGTTTAGCTACATGGTTTCCTCATCCACGTTCTTTGAGCCAAAGACTGGTGTGACCAGAACCATCACCATAACGAGGCATGATTCTGATGTTTGTGCTTCTGTCTTTGCTCTTGTGAAACAACAAGAGGTTAAAAGAAAAGTTGTCTGAAATACTTGAGCAAAGTAACTGCTGTCATAAATTAGGGTCCATCTTCCAGTGAAGTTTAAATGTTGTTAAAAGGATTAATGATGTAAGAACACAACTTTAAAGCAGTTCGACAATAAAGGTCTTCTCCTTAACGGAACCTTAATGAAAGCACCACTAAATAACATTTAACATAGCTATAAACCTATAACATCATTCTTCACTCCTTAAAGAGGGCTGTGAGTTGTTCTTGTTTTCCTTGTTTAGACACATTATAGGCTAAAGTGTAATTTCAGTAGTGACCAGAACATGTGCTGGATCAAAATGTGGGTCCTATGACACCTCGTTGGTTCTGTGACTCTGTGTGTGTGTGTGTGTGTGTGTGTGTGTGTGTGTGTGTGTGTGTGTGTGTGTGTGTGTGTGTGTGTGTCTGTGTTGCATTATTTATTTGCACTCATTAAAACTCATTCAAACGGTGCTAACTGGCATTGAAGCAACTTACTGTAGTTTTATGTAAAAATAACCGCAGCAGAGGCTGAGTGACTGTGTGCCTTCATACAGTAACTCAAGGTTTCGTCCCACAGAACTGACCCATCGGTGCAAAGCGTCCCTCAGGGCTGAGTGTAAAAAAAGCCCATGGGCCTTGGAGGGAAACAGTGGGCGCATGAGCCAAACATAGATTATTAGGATGTCTGTCAACGGCGGCCATGACACCTCAAAGCTGTGAGTGGATAAAACGTTGGGGACAGAGGACGCAGCATTAAGACTGCTCTGGAAATATGCTGCACCGCTAAGTGAGTGGGTGTGTTGATTAAAAAAAACGGTGCCCAGGAGAGTAGGTGAATGTGTGTTGACAGAATGTGAAGCCTGCCTCATTAAATTATAGAGCTACTGTAAAGACATTTTCTCTTTTCCGGAGCGCTTTTTACATGTAAACAAACAAATGAGTTCCAATCTGATATTAATCATAGCTTTTCAAACGGTGTGTGTTCAGCACACGATGATGTGCAGGTCCAGATGTCTCTTCACAGTAGAGACAAGCGTTTAGAGTGGGATTATTTACTTTCTGCTCTAAACCCTGCACTTCACTTGTTGTCTGTGGCAGAAATCACAAAGTCCTGTCAAACCACGCCAGTTCACATGACACATATCAATCCAATTCAGTTTGATTTCTATTGCACCAAATTACAGCAAAAGTAATCTCAAAGCACTTCAAACGGTTTAAGACCAGACGCAACTAAAAGCCAGCAAATTGAAGGCCAATCAATAAATTGTGCGTGTGTGTGTGTGTGTGTGTGTGTGTGTGTGTGTGTGTGTGTGTGTGTGTGAATGAGATGAATGCATAAACAAATAACATTCATACTCTTCCACAAAACATCTACTCAGTCATACGTGAACCCATGCACTCTCACATACATCACCCACACCCACACAATTCACTTAATCTCATTCATGGGGAGGGTAGGTCTCCATCCTGCTGCTCTCATGTGGCCCACAGCACCTCTAGAACCATGGCCTCCTGTCAACCAGGCAGAAGCAGGGGGACAACAGGTAAGGTATGTGCTCAGGTATGAGGAACTTTTGAGGACCGCCAGTTCCCTGAGGAGTCCATCAAAGCAAAGGCTCTATCCACTGGGCAGCCTCCAAAATACTGGATAAGTGTTTATGGCTAATGCAGTTAGGAGGGTCGATGGGTGAGACCACTTCCCAGTAGGAATCTATCTTCTGTGTTATCTGTACAATGAGGGCAAATATTTGAGTTTGTGACAACCATTTGTGTGTGTGTTGACACGTGCAATGACCACAGTCTTAGTTTTTCGTAACGTTTACTGAACTTCTTTTAAAGCGCCGCTCTGCAGATCTCAGCCCAGCTACACTAACACCTGCAGAGGTTGAGTGACAGACAGAGAATCATCAGATACAAACACACAGAGCTGTTTGCAGCTCCAACCTCTAACACATGGCAGTTAACAGGTGACGATCTCCTGACGGGTGGGTTTCCTGCCTGTAACGTCTCACTGTGCAGCTGCTGTAACATTAGACGAAGAGAAGACGACTCGCGCCGTCAACATATAAATAGAACATGAACAGAACAACCTTCTTGACCTTTTGTCTCCGTTTTATCCCTCGCTTGTTGCTGAGGGGAAGGTTTTAATGCAGATCTGCATTTTTCTCAGCTACTTTAGCACCTGGGCGGGTCTGAAAAACGATATTTCCCTTAGGATCATGTAAATTAGCCTAACATTTAAAAGCCAGCCCAGGTCTAAAGTCATGTGACAGATTTACTTCCCGTGTCTGTTTAAATGAAATGAAATGTATGAAAAGTCTTTTGAGAGACAATTCACCTTGTTTTTGAGGCAGAATGGATTTTGATTCAGAAATGAATTTGGCACAAACTCACATTGCACAAAATGATCCAGTCTTTCCTCGGTATCTTAGTAACTGCTGCCTTTTGTACCAATGATGTTAGGTCACTTTGACATTTTCCTCTAGAATTTGCGCAATTTGGAATTTGTATCTCAATCAGCGGTGGCAAGTTGTCCTGGTCCAGGACGATGCTGATGGTTAACAGATGGGTTTGTGTTCTGTGCTTCTGACCTGTTACCTGAGCAGCTGAAACCTCCCAACGTCTCCCCTGTTATACACACACCTGAGTCTCAGTGTGACATTCATGGTGGGTAATGTTCTTACCTAGACAGAATCCCATAGATACAGTATCCTATATATCTTTCCGATTAGTCAATCAGCTCTTCTTATGATTTCTTCAGAATTCATTTGTTTATTTCTTTCCTCAGACACCACCTCTGGAGATGGGTCACTCCAGACTATGGAGGCATTTTGTCTCAGTCAAGATATTGTGTGAGGACCAAGCTACAGCACAGAGCCATGATTCCAATTAGTGGAGTTCCTCTTTAATGTATATTAACCAGGTCCTAAATGACTCGGCTTCAAAGGCCATTTTGCTCTGGAACTTGTCCAAATGTTACATCTCAGCTGATTTCACGGGCAGTAATGGCAGCTATTCTTCAAATATTTACATTCCTGAGCTATTAACAGCTGTCAGACTGTTACATCAGCCAGCGAAGCAGCGCCGTCGCTCCTCAGCATCTTCCGAAGCCGCGTCTCTGCGTGATGAAGGCTGCACAGCTGGATCACCTGTCAACCGGGCCTTAACTCACTGCCTTATTGTCTGTGAAGCACGTCCCATCAGAACCGTCATGGCAAAATACAGTATGAATCTGTGAGTTTGTGTTCAAGTTGTGTAGAATCAACCACAAACCCATAATGTAAATATATTAACCGTGGAACTGCTCGAAGACCAGATACGACACATAATAGGCTAAATATAGTCTATATGCTAATAAGGCCGTTATACAGGTGAGCTGCTATTGTGATAAACAGTTCAAACAAAAACAGCACAAAACGCTGAATTAAAGTGAAACCTCAGCCTGGGGCCAACGTCCTTTATCACCATTCTTTGTAAACACACCTTTAAAGGGAGAAGAAGAGATATGGAGAATGAAAAAGATAGGAGCTTTTAATTCATAACTGGATTTAGCACAGCACAGATGATTTTAATTAGGTGATGGAGACAGTGAGTAAAGTGATTCCTGGGCTGCTGCTGCTGCTGCTGCTGCTGGATCTGATCAGCAGAGCCGGTGTTTCTGAAACGAGACAAATCCTCATAGGATGCTCCTGTTTGTCCAAAATCCCAAGCTTCCTGCAGCATTAATGCAAAGCGACACACACTGAGGGTGTCTGAGTCCCAGTCAGGCTCAGTGGCACACTGGCACCTGGCTAATAGAAGGTTACAGTATGAAGTAAAGTACCTAAACCACAGAATGTCCAGTATGAGGACGGCTCACGAAGAGAAGCAGCAGAGAACAGAGGTCTCGAGTCTGTAGCTTCCGTCAACACTGTAGCACAGTGAATAACCACATGGTCTCAGGACACATTAATATTCACATCCTGCAGCAGCGACGCCGAGTTCCTTCACACTAAGTCATGGTTTCACTCACACAAATAATAACAGGTTTGTTAGAGTTACAGTAGGTTAATGTGGTGTTTGAGGTTCACTACAGTTTAAGCATCAAGAACAGGGGGTAGATGTTATTTTAATATCTTAAATCTTACTGTGTTCATTGTTTGTGTGCATCTCTGCCTTTTTTTCTCATTTGTGCTAAAAAACAAAACTTCCTATGAGCCAACATTTGCATCTGTTTTTCACCAGTCGTCTGTATCTCTCTGGCTCCAGTGGGGGGTCAGGCAACGCCGTAGAATAGAAATGGGATTTACTGGAGAAAACTCTGACTTGACCTTTATTGAGCTGTAATTTCATTCTGACATCGGATAATGTCCCATGAGAAGCCTTTAGACCACATACACTACGATGTCTGGGATGATGCACCTGATACAAAGACGTCTGTTATAAATGGATTAAAGAACTAAATTAACCGGTGCACTGCACATGCACTGTCCCGTATTTTGGTAAAGCATCTCTGACTTCTTCCCTGACGCCGTCCATCTAGTGAACTTGCAAAGCAACATGCAGGCGTGTGCAGATCCTCCAGAGGCAGAGGCGGAGTCTTTCTTACTGTGGGACCAGCTACTGGAAAACTCAGAGCCAACATTTACATTTAGAGCCGGTGCAACAAACAGTGGAGCCCGGAGGCTTCTTCTACATAAGAAGAGTTAGAGATGTACAGGCTGATCCCGCTACATGCAGCTCATGACAGACCTGTGTCCCCATCGAGCAGGACAACGTGGGGTTCGGATCTGGGTTAAGACGGCTGCTGAGTCTCTGTGACAACTGGACCTTTGGTCAAGAAAAAACTGCAATCCTCAACTGGTGATATGAGAAGTAGAAACCTTTAATCTGTGGGACGGAGTTCAGAGAAGTGGCAGCGTCGCAGGTTTTATTCTGTGAGTAACGGAACCATCATTTATGTTCAGCTGGTCTGATCAGGCCCGTGTTCAGTTCTGACTGTGTTTAATAAACCAACTGATGCACTAATGCGTCTGTGTTACGGATGTGACGACTCCGCTTCAATCCCAAGAAGTTTCATTTCTTCCTCCAGCAAACGCTGGTTGAACAAAATGTTTCACAGCCTGTTTACGTAGAAATGACAAGACAGAGCCGAATGAGAAGCAGACGTAATGGATGGCTTTGCTAAAGCGTGCGAGCGCTATCTTAATTTGTTTGTTGTAATTACAACAGCACGAGTGGGTTCATTTGTCTCCTCCTTCGCCCCCGCTGCCGCTCCACACTCGCACCGCGGAGCGGCGGCCGAGCTGCAAATGGCTTTTTGAAGAAGTCCCGCTCGCTCTCCAGCGCCCGTCTGTCACCTGGAGGGCGGCCTGTTGCTCCCCGCGTCCTCATCTGTTTAAATCACGCCGCTCATTTAGAGACGTGAGGGCCAGGACTGGGCTCACACGGCAGGGTTTAGGGTCAGTCACTGACTGTGTGGAAACATCAAGATGCTTATTTAGCAAATTGGCAGTTTGATAAGGTAAGACAATTAAATGTTAATTATAATAACAACTTTTACTATATTAATAATTCAATTTTGCTCATACACTTTTAATATTTATGGTTATTTAAGTAAAGATGATAAAGCTTTGTACATACAAACATATTAGTGTCTAGTCCACACTGAAGGTTCACTGGTTGTGGTTTCTAGTCATTTGCCATCCAGGCCACCGCACACAGAGAGGCTTCACTGTGTCATTCTGTTTACCAAGGAAATCAAGACATTAATTGAAAATTGTGGAGTCAAATTGGGGTCACATTAGATTTGTGCGTGTGTAAACCAATCTGTGTGAGTGTAACCAAATTAGTAGCTATAGACTTAGTGGAGCTAAACCATGCTTATACTGTACATATCCTGTAAATGTTAAAATTACACACAAATCGTGCCTAAACTAACCCAAAGCAAGCGTTTCATTGTGGTCTGATAAACGATCACACAGAGTCACGGTAGCGTTACTGGAACCCGGCTAACACGCTACATTAGCATCTAATCGAAACACCAGTTTAACGTTTAACGTCACCTCCGCCAATCACGAGAGTAACGTCACAGTTCATATAATATAATATAATATAATATAATATAATTTAAATGTAATTAAAGTCATCAGTCAGTGGACTAGCTTGTTGCTGCTTGTGAATCTTTCAGGATCTGCTGTGCCACGTCAAAGGACTGCGACAACTTCCTTGTTCATTAGCCAATCAGAGCACGGATGCAAATTAAGATCACGTCACAGTATTTAACTTAAATTTAGTCATGATTTGTGCGTAGTTTTAACGCCCCAATTTATCTACAGTACGTAAGCATTTTATAGCCCCACTAAATCTACAGGTACAAATCTGGTTACGCATGCACAAATCTAATCTGACCCTAATTTGACTCCATAGAATCTGCTCTTTCATTCAGTTCACGCAGCCGAATCTGCGGGATCTGCCCGAATGGCGCAGCTCTGGCGCTTTTGTCGCCACTTTAAGCAGCAGGATGGCGTCCTCCCGTGTAGATTCACCCACTGACGGCAGAGAACACTTCAAAGCGCCTTCCCTGTAGCTTCCTGACATTTGTGACGTCTGCGGGAGGTTAGATGTAGTGACCTGAAAAAAAGAGCAGCGGGCGTCTAAGGGACGGTCTAATTAACATTTTAATTAACACAAAATATTGTTAACTGGAGGCCATCCTGGAAGCCATGTCTGGAACAGACTCATTACATCCAGCCTTGGCCTCTCTCCTGCCGCCCTTCCATGTGCTACCTGTGCAAATGTCATCCTCCAGAAGAACGGAGCGACGTCGTTGATTTAAATTCCCAGTTTGCTCCTGGATGGTTTGTCTTAATAGCAAGTTGGATTTCGGCCTTTATTTTAAATGCATACATTAAAACGTGCCTAACTACTGTAGCACAGTTAAAGTTTTTAGTCCAGACTGAGGGGATTCATTAGTCCATGTTTGTACCATTCGCATCGTTAGTTTATGGTATTAGTCATTGTTTCGGGGGGGATTTGAATAAATGACATTATGGGTCAAACACATTCTCGTTCTCGTGCTTTTCTGTGAGTCTGTAACTCGTAACATTGAAGCGTTGAGCGCAGTCGTCTAGAATATGAGCGTTTAAGCCGCTGTGTGTTGTGTAACAGTGCGATGTGTGGATTGATGTGAGCTGACAGCAGGCCAGGAGGGTGACAGGCATCACAAAAGGCTCCTCCTCAGAATCATAATATTAAAGAGTCCACCGGACTAATGTGCTGCAGCGCTGCAGGAAGATGGATTCATGTGTGCTTGATTTGCAGGATGTGCTTCACACACACTCTGGTTGGTTACGATAAAGGTGTGTTTTATAGTAACGGCCAAGTTGTGATTTTTCTGCATGTATTTAAGCTTAGTGAATAAAAACACACAATAAAAATGCAACAATAATATGCTATTCGTCATCTTCTATCATGACTAACTGCTGTCTATACATGCCTTTATGCTCCATTCAACATTACATTTAAATGCACATAGACATTGTCCAACATCAGATTTGAACCAATGAAGAAAAGGAATAAATTAAACAGATGAATAGAATTCCGTTCTTTCTTTCTACGTCAGTGTTTCCTCGTCTCATACTGGCTCTATGGCCGTTGTTAATAGTCTATAGTGGTAGAACATTTCCATTTGACATCATCGAGTCATGACCTCACAGCAAGTGGTCTGTCCTGTAGGAGCCTTGTAAAGTCAGTGTTGGACAGACATTGTACTGTTATGTCTATCTCATACAGCTGCATGCAGTACACTGTATACTGTACTAAAGGATCCCACACATCCAGCATGTTGTGCACAAAATGGACTGTTTTCTATCCTAATGTTGAAAGCAGTAGGAGCCAGATGAGTGGGACGTGGTCAGTGCTGGTGCAGCTTTTCTACCTCATCGGGTGTTTTTAACAAGGCTTCTCTTCATGACATGACCAGCGGAGCGTCGGATCCTTTGCCCGGTGGTTCGTTCCACCTTTGGAGCTGCTGCCGCCCCTAAAGACAACGTGTGCTTCATCCTGGCTGCGCCTGTAATGGCTCCTGAGGATTTATGGGGATTTTAAAATAATTTCAACACAATGTATCACGGTTAATGACCTTCGGACTGAAGTAGATCAATCACAGTAACTCAACCTATTCTCCAGGTGCCACCGACTGACACGAAGCCAGTCGCCGACCAACGAGAGGATGGACCGAATCATAGCTTGAACTGCCTTACTCGCCGCTTCCTCTCTTGTGTTGCAGTAAAAGCTACTGCAGGAGAAGAGCAATGGGCTGTAGTTATAAAACAGCAGCTGATTAAACAAATAGGCTTTTGGAATAAGCTGTGGGCTTGTAGCTCAGTCCCTAATGGAACAAGGTAATGAGTTTGCTGATTGATAGTTAGCGAGCCCATTAGCTTGCGTTCGCTGTTATTCCTGTGCTTTTTTTGAACGGACAGTTGTGAGTTGGGGGAAAGCAGCGAACGCCTGCAGAGGAGGTGGCGACAGACACACAGGGACTCAAAGCAGAAAGATATCGGGAATAAGAATAAGCAAAAACTGAATCACTGCTCAGCAGCAAACTAATAATAGGAAGTGAAAAAACAAAATCACTGCTCAAGGCTGGAAAAAAAGACAGTAAGTAGTACTCACATAAACTTAATGACTTACTAGAACCAGGCCAGAGGTCTGGAGGAGGCTACAGAACAAACTGGCCATAATATTATTATTGGAACACATGTGCAAATGAAAGCCCACAACATGAACATGATGATTTTGTGCTTATTGTTATATTTGATTTTATGACTCGAGCGATCAATTGTAACAAAAGTTGCACTCAATCAAGTGATTAAATAATTAACTAATAGCATGCAGCGATAATTAGAGTGTGAGTGTTGCAACGCGTGGTCCTAGAACAAATCTTTATAATGAACATTTGCCTTCGCCTCGTCGCTGCTTCTTTATCTCCTCCACTGTACAAATGAAACAAACGACAGCGTTGCCTCCAACAAGAAGCTGCTTCTGGCTCAGGAAAACTGCACACGCACACGTTTTATGCAGCATAAGACCAATTTGGGCTCAAGATAATGGAACAAATATCATAATCGGCTGGGTCACAGATGCCTTTCTGTCCCGAATAATGATAATGACACAGCAATAGCACAAACTGCTGCAACTGCGGGTCACATCTGAGACCGGCGTCACACTACGATCTGGTGCAAAACCGCGGGCACAACCGTTGTCTTTCCCATCACTAACAACATTCATCCAGGTCAAGCCAGACACTTGAGTGGACCAGCCGACCCCTGGTAGGTCCCGCCGGTGTTTTGCATACAGCAGCCGGGCAGCGCGGCGGCGGTGGCGGCGGCGGCGGCGTGAGGGAGCAGGGAGGCTACGGAGGATGAATAATTCCTGAGCGTGGACCCGTCTGAGAGACAGGACCGGTCCTACCTGCTCAGACTGCACAGCAGGGCAGCTTCACACCCAAGTCACACTGACTCCACCATAACCATCTGTTTAGCTACTGTTCTATAATATAATAATATAATATGTCATAACCAGCAGTTATTGCAACCACCACTAGACCTTAAACTTTGTCCTCAGTCTAAACCTCCGGTTTAGTTTATTTTTGATGGATGAGCAGCCACTAATCACATTTAGATGCTGCGCTATAAAAAAAGCCCAGAATGGGGAGCTATTATAAGCTAAACCCTGATTTCAGCCCTGCAACAATGCACTTTGCTAAATCAAAATGGTTTTTAAATGATTGATTTAGCCCGTCCAAAGAAAGATACTCAATTTAAACCATTCAACTGCAGCATCGCCGGCTCTCTGCTGGTTGGGGATCAATGACGACACGCATCCATTACCCAAGCAACTTATCATTTTAGGAGCAGAGAGGCTACTGGAGGTTACAACATGGCAGACACAACCGGTCCAGTGAGGAACCCAGGTTCAGACAGGACCTTCCAGCAGTCATGACACAGGAAGCGCTCTCCTCCACGCTGCTGCCTGTAAGTGCTCGCTCAGGCGACCCCCCGCCGGCGGCAGCGAATCACTGCCCGTCTCCCAAACTGGAGGCTGCAGATGCTGCACTGGTTTTCTGGAGACGCTGCATTCACCGCTGTGGCTCTTTGCTCATGGAGGCGGCGGAGGCCGAAGCAGAGAGAGTCACGAGCAGAGATCAGCCCGGGACGAGGCTTCATCCAACGATCAGCGGCTCATCCGAACCCGCCGCCCACCTCTTCGAGCTCCGTGCATCGGCAGATAAACAGAGCAAAGCTGATTTGAGAATCGGGGAACTCTGCAGCACGATGCAAACAGAGAGCGTTATTAAACTGTATCTGGAAAAACATTGTGCCTCATGCAAAAAAGAATAAACTATCACATTAATGTTAAGGGTTCCTCCATAATTAATACAGTACTTCAGATTGAATAAATATTACTGCTTATTTAGTTTCTATTAATTTCAGCTTAAAAGCCCAAATCATGCTTTTGTGCTGCTCCTCTTTCCTCTGCAGTATAATGACATTAATTACTTGCTGACTGTGTGGTCACTCGGAGGAAAGCTGGAATCAAAAGCAAGGTGCAGCAAATGATGATGTTTGAAGACACTTTTCCTTTTGCTTTTGGGGGGGGGGAGAATAGAAAATCGCTTCCCAAGCATCCGCACACGGCTGCGGTGGGGTAATTATTTCACAGAAGGACTGTCACGCAGCACACTGCTCCTTTTCTTCATGCTGTTTGAAATGTCACTTTCAGATACTCCCAGGAATCGGGGCCAGAGCGAAATGTGATGATAATACGGCTGCTAAACAAACGCCTCCGACGCCGGTCGCCTCTTCTGACGCGCGTAATGAACGGATCGCTGGCTCGCGCGGAGACAAACATTGTAATCTGCCCAATGAGGACGTGTTTACAATGGCAGCGCGAGACAACATGCTATTTTCTCTTCTTCGCGTGTCTCTTTTTCATCCTGCCCTATATTCTTACGCTGCGACGAGGAGCTGGAGACAAACCGGCGTCATTTTCCCACATGGTCGGCCTGAGGCGCTGACTTCAGGGAAGCTTTGCAGCGACTATTATGTGCAAAGATGTTACACAGAACAGGTTTGTGGCTGATTTGTGTAAACAAAGCTACATCCATGTATTTTACCATTTTTTCCTCTGCAGCGCAGTTGGGACAGTTTTCTTCCTCTGCACTGAATAGGTCCAGTTATATAAATGAAGAAAGCCGAGGTCTCGCAGGAAATAAAGAAGAGGGTCATGAACAAACTCAGGTCCACATTAAAAAGCCTCAGCGAGGCCTCCATCCATATGCGCAGAGGTCCCGGGGGCCGCGGCAGCCGCGCCGCTGGGGAAGCGTCCTGTACTCTGCTCTGGTTATCAAACAGAAAGGAAGAAAGCACTCAGCACCGCCGAGGCTTAGTGGAGTTTTGTTAAATTTCCTGTGCTGCGTATTCAAACTGGAAAAAAAAAGCACAGAGTCTCCTCTGGGCAGGGAAGTCAGCAAAGAGTTGGCTAAAAGCTGCTAAAGCACTTTGCTGTTCATTTGCAATCTTTGTGTATGTTCCCGTTTCCAGACGTATGGAGGCTTGTGAAGAAACAGGCCGCAGCGAATCCACCGCGTGTTTAAACTCAAGCGTTTGCCTCCACATTTAGATCCGAGGACAATGTGTTTAGTCAAACATCTGCAGTGCATTGTTGAGCGACTGCAGTGTCTTAGCACCACTTTCTGCGTTCTGAGCATCTGTTCAGCACCTACTCATCCTTCAGACTTTTGTGTCCAAACAGTACAACTCCAACGAGTGTGTGTGTGTGTGTGTGTGTGTGTGTGTGTGTGTGTGTGTGTGTGTGTGTGTGTGTGTGTGTGTGTGTGTGTGTGTGTGTGTGTGTGTGTGTGTGTGATTATATATAGAGTAGAGGGGATCAGTCTACCTCCGACCTCCATCAGTCACACTTTGTCCCCGACACCGTGCGAGGAGCCGGCGAAGGACAATTTGCAACGATTGGCTGAGAAGATCTTCTCAAATTGATACAGATGTGGAAAAATACACTAAAACCCATTAGAGTCCACGACTTCAGGTTTAGATTTATCCTGCATGCTGTGCATAGTGCTTTATTTCCTTTAATAGTTCCCAGCAAAAGCAAATAATCCGCCCCCCCAGTCGCCACGATCCATATTTACAGCCACACGTTTAGACCTGAGCTACCAGATAATCAATTGATGGCTTCAGCTCAGTCCCTCACATTTGATCGGTGACTCTGGCAGCTCAGGCTGGAGTTTTCTGTTGAGCAGAGCTCTCTGGAGAGCTGCTTTTGAAATTGCTTTCTGTTCATAACATCCTTCACGCTCACCTTTTATCATCACCTGTGAAGACGAATCAGAGAGACGAATGAGCCGAATCACAGGGAGAACGTCTGTGGCCGCCGCTGATCTCTCGTATATCTGCTGTATAAAAGCAAGAGATTATTCCTTGTGTTTGCAACTTTCCCTCTGAATGATTCCTAATAATCAGATGCCGTGTGCATTGCAGTGCTGCATAGCATATGTCACACCGTGATGAAATAAGGAAATGTGACAAGACTGGAGAAAGAAGCAGGAATATCGGGTGCTTTCAGAAACAAGCAGCATAAATTCAGCTGCAGAGAAAACCCAATTATCCTCCTATTCAGGCCTGGAAGCGGCTCCGTCTCATTCTATAGTTCTTCTCAGGCCTCTCGTGACTTAAATGAACCTGAACTTGAGAAGTGAGCAGCATCTCTCCTCTAACTTGGACTCCTGCCGCGTCGCTAAAAGAATTAGCATAGCGTTAATACGATGCCGTGTGCCGGCGCTCGTCCTCCCTCTTCGCTGGGTTTCCAAGAAAAAGACGGAGGCTTTGCTTCGCTCTTCTGCCGAGATGTTCAAACCGCATAGAAGCATGTGCTGCATCAAAGCAACTGATCAGCTCATTGATCTCAGGACACAGGGGTCGCAGGAGAGCTTCATTACGAGAAGGGATTATGGGGTAGAAGCGTTGCTGTGTATCGGCCTTTTCTGGTTTCTGCTGGTACATGCTCATTGACCATTCAGCTTAATGAATGAGGCTCATCAGCACATAGAGATAATTGTGGGTGTTTTGGCACAAACTTTCAGCGAAATCAAAACCATTTCACCCTCTGGGATGGGAGAGATGCTCTCAGCCTAGTCGACCACCATGACACCACTGCAGGCATTCTTCCCGCAGAACCTGAACCTGTGACAGAAGGTGCTGAGTGTGTGATATTAAAATAGCATCACAAGCGGCAACTAAGTGCTTCTGGTGCAAATCAGTGACTATAAATGTTGTGAAAAATGAGTGATGTCATTGCTGGATAAGTTTTTTCATTGTATGTACTACTGCAGATTTCTTAGCTCGTTAGTTAGTTTGCACCAGTTAGGTTTCTTCATCGCTTCTGGTGGCGAGAAATTCCAGTAACAACCTCATTTTGAGCTTAAGTGAATTAAATGAGCCTGATAGTGTTTCCATAGCGATAACATGAGCTCATGTACCTGAGTTAAAACTCAGCTCACAGCTGTACATACTGGGACATTTGCTCATGCATCCATCATGACAGGGGGCAAACGTGCCCCCCCCCACACACACACACAGTGCACACGGGGCGGCCTGTTATTGCTGAGGCCTGTCAGGCTCCGGGGCTCTGGAATATCCATCGCACGCCCTGCTTTGAGCTCCGTCTGAGGTAATGGTAGCATGTGTTCCGTCTTCTCCCGCGCATCTGTCTGAGTCGAGCGTCGATTTGATGTATGTTGCTGTTTGCGGAGGCTGAGCTGAAAAGAATGGGGCCCTGCATCACTTAGTGTCCCCTTGCCAGACACGGCCCCGCCATTACACCTCCCAGAAGTACCAGGCACACCCTCGCCTGAGTAATTTTGCCATCTGTTGACAATGTTTACACGGCGGGCGATTTGTCATCACAAACAGCAGGGCAAAAATTAACAAGCTTATTTATGAGCCGACGTGCATTTGCACAATGAAAACGCCATCGGTCATGTAAAACAGTCAGGTTCCCATCACGGGTCTGAGTGAGGATATGCATCATGTAGCCCAGGCGCTCGCAAGCAGCGTCCGGTACCTGTAAGTAATAGCTATACTTCCAAGTCATCAAAAATATGACACTATTGATGCGATATATTACTTTGAGGAATTGAGATGGACCTTTCCTGCAGCAACGCTCAGCGCCTGGGAGCACAATGCTATTTGCACTCCACCAAAAAATGTAGCCGGGAAAAGGTCAAACAACAAATTGAAAACTTGGCCCAATATTAGACGCAGAGTGAGAGCTGAAGTGTGGAATGACTATGAGAAAACAGCGAGTGTGAACCGGGATGGAAAAAAAAAAAAAAACAGGGCGAGATCATGCGCGGTACGTCTCATTGGGCATCTGAAAAGCCTGGCAGCGTCGTGAAGTGTCTCCTAAGTTGTGGGATTGCTCTCAAATGGTCCACTCCTGAAGGGAAAGAATCTCATTTTGCATGTATAACTTTGAAAAGGTCACGAGGAGAGCAGACAGGCAGGAGAGAACCCGCGAACCATCCAGAGATAAGAGGTCTGGAGAGAAGATCAGACGGAGACGAGCGAGCGAGCGCTCACCGCTCCCGTGTTCTGATACTCTCATAACACCTTAAGTGCCTGGAGACACTGTTATGTGGCGCGCGTGTCGGCGTGTGCGTAGCGAGCCGTTGTGCGCTCGTGTGCATTTATCTGTCACGAGATGAAACACACAACGGGATCTGAGAGAAGAAAACGCCTCACAGACGCAGCGTTCACGCTTTTTTATAACATGACGGAATAAAGAAAGTGTGAATTGGCCTCAGATGCAAAAACCAAGAATAAGAACCTAAAGAAACGAACGTCAGTGCTGGAACTTTAGAACATCAGGGTTTTAACTCTTCAATATTAAAATTAAAAAACAACACACTTGAGAATCATCAGTGTGTTTCTAGGCTGTGGGACAGAATGTGATTCGCAAGTGTAGATGGTTTGTGGTCGTAGGTTCAAGAAGCTGCATGAGACCATGGTGACCTTGACAACAAGACTGTAATCACTTTACTTCTGATCTAAATGAGCTTCTATTCATCATAGAGTGGATGCATCAGATGACAAAGAAGACTTCAGGCACAGCTGTGTTGTTGTAGTGTATTTAAGTTTAAGTGGCTGAGAGGAGGCTTTAAAACAACCTGTAAAGGTACGTAATGAATATATTTGACCTCCTGCTTCCTAGATATCAGATCAACACAAACCACAGCTGAATAGAAAAACATCAGCGTCTAAAGCCTTCACCGCTCTGCTGCTGTATGAACAGGAGCCATTGTCTGCTGTAATTTCAGGACTGACTGACACCAGATCTGTCCCACAGCGGATCGATGGTTTCCTCATTAACATGAAGCAGTGGAACGTGTATTCAAATACTGTATCCGCTGCCTCTTGATTGCGCTGACATTGATTCTGGACGTGGAGCTTGGCGAGCTGCTCTCTGCAGCAGCGGGAGCCAGTAGTAGTGAAGCCACATTGCTCAGTGCAGTGGGGCCTGTTACCAGCTTCAGCAGCAGCGTCTGCCTTGAGTTGACTGTAGACGAACATGCAGCTGAAAACCCGTGCACCAGTTGCTCCATGGCATCGTTACTGCTGTGTCACATGGTGAATGTGTGCTGGCAGACAACAGGAGCGAGGTTGGTGAAATTAAAGCCAGGTTGGGCCTTTCTCACGCTGGTCTCTCCTCTCCTCTGTAGCTGGGGCTAAACTGTGGAGCAGCTTTCACCATTCCACTCTCTAAGCAAAGCTGGAAGCACAAGCTGAAGCCGTGTGTGACGATGGTCAGTGACACTGAGAACTATTACTGACACCCAGTGTCATAAAGCCACGGGAAACTGTTGGACCAAGCAGTGAGTCAGCATCAGGTTTGTCATGAGGAGCTGTAAAAGCTGAGTTTTTATTAACAAAACAAACAGACTCAAAGTAAAGACATGTTTCAAACCACTTACTTTTCTTTCAGATAGTAAATCTATGACCGAACATTAAATCTGTTCTGTAAAAGAAGACAGCGACTCATGACCCCACTCAGAGCCTTGTGTAATATTGTAACAGTGAGTCAGTGTAGTTCCACTGAAGAATTAACTCCTCATTCACCCTGAAAGTTAAAATTAAACGTCCAGCATCTGAATAATGCATTTAAGCTTCCCTCTTTGCTTTTTACTGAGGAGGAAGGAAGGATGAATGCTACACGTACGGAATTAAAGCCATGAGGTTAACACAGTACAAGCACAGAAGGATCTGATGACTCCAGCGTTGATGACTCACGGCGTTTCAACAAAGGTCACACAAGAACATCCAATACGAGCATAAACATCTAAAGCGTCATAAGAAACAGAAAACAACAAGATGTGAAAATAATGATCAAAATGCTGTTGGCAGAACAAAGTGTATTTGGATTTGTTTTCATCTTTTATCTCCCCAGGCAGAACCAGAGGGACGTCTGACGATGGGAGAAGATATAAAGGAAATAAACAAATTCATCAATATCAAATAATTAAGAGAGCGTTGAGATGCGAAAAAAGATGAAAAGACAGAAAGGGCACAGAGACAAGAAGCCCGAGAGCTCGTCAGAAAACGGACAGAAATACACAGAGCAGGCTTACGTAAGAGGCAGCGCTGGAGAAAACGCTGCTGATGTCAGTTGTGTATTTGTTTGTTAGCTGCGATGGGCAGTAAGCAGCATCAGAGTATATACAGAGTGTTTACAGGATATATATAGAGCATATAAGGAAATAAAAAGAGCGTATACAGGATACACAGGATATATGAAGAGTGTATACAGGATATACAGTACTGTATACAGAGCGTATACAGGATATACAGTATTGTATACAGAGCGTATATAGGATTTATACAGAGTGCATACAGGATACAGTATATACAGTATAGACCAAGCCTATACAGGATACATACAGTACAGAGCGTATACAGGATATGTAAAGAGCGTATACAGGATACAGTATATACAGTACAGAGCGAGCGTATGCAGGATATATACAGAGCGTATACAGGTTATACAGTACTGTATACAGAGCGTATACAGGATATATACAGAGTGCATACAGGTATAATTCAGAGCTTGCCAGGGCTCAGCTGTGTGAGGGTCTTCCCTCACACATCGAACCAACAGGTAAATCTGAACCCACACAGCACTAACAGCCTGTAAGATGAGGTGAAGGAAGATTTATGTTATATTAGCATTTTGAGAATATGATGCAGATAACAAAAACACAAGCAAAGATTCCAGTGAGAGTAAAAAAGAAAAACAATATTAATTAACTCAAGAAAAATCAGAATGGTAAGAAGACACGATCACTAAATGAAATCACTATATGAAAGACTTGGACTCTACTACAGGAGACAATGTGTGAAAAACACACATTATGGTTATGTGAAATAATTTCATAGAACAAGATAATTGGCTCATTGATTAATTTGTGTTCTCTGTATCTGATCCCTCACTGGTTGTAGCAAGCAGCCACATCCAGCCATCCTCCACCCAGATGCAATGACATTCAAACACAGCAGTCAGATCTGGTAAATACAGTCGCTGTAACATAAATAAAATGATTCTGTCATTTACAGAAAAATCTGCAGTTATTTGTCCTTCCTCCCACCTTTGGATGGAAGTGTCCCCACAGGGGCTGCTCTTTGACCAGCACCGTGCGAATAGGCTGGTTTCTATGCGCTGCATCATGTTGGCAGGAAAAGTTCAATCCAGCATCTGATGTCATGAGCAGCGATGCTGAACGTCATGCGGTGCAATTTACAGCTCTCTTCACAGATAATCTTTGCACCAACTTAGCAGCAGCCTCATAAATACATAATTGTGTTATTTCTCATTTCCCTTTTACTCTGTGCTGCTGCTTATGTAATGCTCCTGCCTTGCATTAGATCCAGTGCAGTCTACACCCCAGCTCGCAATCCATTATTATTACTGTTATTATTATTTTGACTAATAACACGATCAACCCTCTGCTCACTGTGATAAAGACTGTAGGAGACAGTTTATTAAAAAAATAATTTAAAAGATAAATGAATAAGACTCTGAGCTGTGTCTTCAGTGTTTGGTGACAACAACATGCATGTTTAATATATTTCATTATTATTTTCATTTGATCTCAAATGCAACTTTTTGCGTGCACTAATATTAAACTTTTATTGTCTGTAACAAAATACTTGTAACAGTAAGAGCTGAGGCTCAGTCCTGCTGCAGCAGGTGAAGACGTCTCATTTAAAAAGAGTCACATGACACATGGTATCACACGACATGGCTGTAGTATGTTCACTGATGTCACTGATGTCCAGAGAGCGGAGTGAAAGCTTCCCCAAACGAGGAGAAGGTGGATGCCGGACGCCTTCCAGGAGGAGTCGCCTGTTCCGCTAACGGGAAACGGGAAAGTCACAAACCCGATGATCAAAGGCCAAAGTTGTGTTAAAACCGTGTTTCATTAATTAAAAGCCGCCTGCGCGTTGTTTCACATCACACGGCAGCGGTGGCGCGGGCGACGAGCCGGTTTGATCGCTCGGATCCTCCCGATGTCGTACGTGGTCTCGCGGAGCGGTGCCGCTTTCCCACTCATGGAAATTTCACCGACGTTTGATGGAGCAAGTCAGAGAGTGAAGCTCTGCGCTTCATCGATTCTGTCAGAAGTGTCTGTATGCAAATGACTCTGCCAGATAATCTGCAAAGTCAACTCTTGATATTTAAGCCTCCTGACAGAATGTCAGCCTTTATCTCTTAGACATTTCTAATACCTTCTGTTTTACTGTGTACATGATGCTACGCTGCACAACAGTGAATGAGGCCTGATTTATTCTGCACATATTGATACTTTGTAGCTTCAGAGATGGTAAAAATGATGACTTTGCTTAAAGTTGGGAGATGTGACAGACAGATTTAGGCTCTTCTTGCTACAGATCTTCACTGTGTAAAAGGCTCACGCCTTCATCTAATCAAATGCACAGAAATCACAATATGAAAAAAAGCACTTTTTGAAACTAGAGGAAATAAACCTGCAGCTGCAAAGAGCTTACAGAACGTCCTGCCTCGGCTTTTAGTCTTTCTGGTGAGAAGAAGGTCTGAACTTTGTATATTTGCACGTCTGACTAGAGGAAGACGAGCGTCACGGTGAAGCGCTTACGAGTCTCATCAGGATGAATGTCATCATGACTTCAAACTGCTCAAACCTCTGACCTTTGGGGACGTTCTGTGTTTTCTGTCCTGCATCGGCTTCGGTGCGTTTCCGCAACTAAACACATTTTTCAATACTGTGAAAATCCAATTATCAAAAGCATAGAGGGCAAAAGAAACAGTGAAACTTCATTCATAAAAAAAACACAACATAAATAGAAAGTCTGAGTCTAAATAACTCTGTTATGTTTTCCTGTGGGACTGGAGAGTAAATGAAACAAGGGAACTATGAGCACCAACAAGATCTGCCTGCCTGCCTGCCTGCCTGCCTGCCTGTCTGCCTGTCTGTCTGTCTGCCTGCCTGCCTGCCTGCCTGCCTGCCTGCCTGCCTGTCTGCCTGCCTGTCTGTCTGTGTGTGTGTGTGTGTGTCTGTCTGTCTGCCTGTCTGTCTGTCTGCCTGCCTGCCTGCCTGCCTGCCTGCCTGCCTGCCTGCCTGTCTGTCTGTCTGTCTGTCTGTCTGTCTGTCTGCCTGCCTGTCCGCCTGTGTGTGTGTGTGTGTGTGTGTCTGTCTGTCTGTCTGTCTGCCTGTCTGTCTGTCTTCCCGCACATGAACCAGTGAAACATCCTCCCACTGAGCCACCTGCCGTCCACCTGACCACCATAAATCATTTCACTGATCGATAACCAGATCCCACCGAGGCCTCAGCCTCCGAGCATCAACAAAAGAAACGGTGCAGAAACTCCTAAATCATCATCATCCCGCAATCAAAGCGAATGACATTAGTACAGAAAAGCTCCACAGGGACGTGATCGCACCACTGTCCGACACTTAACGTTCAGATGGTCCACGTATGAACGTGTCTGAGGCTTCAGGTGAACAGTGGAGGGGCCCGGCCTCCAGAACATGTGTGTGACTGAAGAGGAAGCACGACTGGAGTTCATGTCTCAGCCTGTGGCGTTCAGGTTCCTTCCTGTGGCCTCGGGCGCCAGCTCTGCCTCCTGCTGCTCCTTCCTGCTTAGTACACCGACACGCACAGTAGATGCATGGCTGTTCATTGATGCAGTCAGGTGACATGTCTGTGTTGCTGTACACGCCCAACAAACTAATTGTGACATGGAGCGCTTGTGACATTTGCCAATTGAACACTTGTCATTGTTCCGTTCGCTTTATCTGGTTGAACGTGGCCTGTTCTTCATTTCATGAATAAATTAATTACACAGCATGAAAACACACTTGTCAGAGTTCAGCATCTGAATTGTATCAGTTAGAATAAATTGCGTTGCAGAATAATGATAATCCATCTTAAATTAACATTCTGTTCACCTTTTATTAAACCTTTTGTTAATTTACTAGGTAGGTGCTGTATGATGTGTGTTAGAGTCTCTTAAGGAGGATCATCCACTTTTAAAACCGGCTTCTTCTTCTGCTGTTTCTGTTAAGACACCTGACAGAAGCTCATGACAACATGTGGCTTCTACTGAACTCGCCTCAGCTGTTCTGACGACCCCTCGTTGAACATTTTCTAATTCAGTTGTCTGTGTTTGCTGATTTCTGACAACTGTGCTGCTCCACAATGTGAGACATGTGCAGAGACTTTAAGGAATGAGAGCAAAGAACGGAAGGTGAAGGCTGCAGAACTGGAGCGTTCCGTGGTGTGACTGAGGAGCTTTGTGCAGTTCGGGCCTCATCTTCATCTGTCATTTTCTGTTTCCTGTTGGTCATTACAGTTCTCTTCTGGTTTTAGTATGAAAGGTTAGTTTAGTTTAGTTGTTTTTAGATTGTTCACTCCCAGAAAGACGTTTTTCCCCAGTTCAGCCGACCTGTATCTCTGCCGACCTTCATGTATCATCCTGCACCTTTGCTCCACGCTCAGACCCACTACTTGCTATTTAACACTTACTGTAGTGATGTGTGGTGCAGTAGATGGCTGCAGTACAAGCACACTCTCAGCATCAGCATACAGTAGAGCTCCATCAACCAAAACCTTTGCTCTAGAGCTGCAGATTCCAATTTGTCCACACAATAAAGTGTCAATAGAGCTGTTTGGAACGCAGCCAAGACATGAATGGGTTTTCTGTGGCGTCACCAATGAGCAGCGTCTCAATATGAGATCTAGATTTCTCCTCCAGTATGTCTTGTGGTTGCTGTGGAGCGTTCCACCACACGGGGTGAACATGCAGGCTCCATGTCTCCACGAGCAGAACCAAAATCCTTTGTCTCCCCGCTAGTTAGCGTGAACTCCAGATAATTGCCTTATCTTCACTGTATGTAAAGGGCCTTTGATTCCACTGGTGTCATGGCGTGGAAGAAGAAAGGCCGCCTGCAGCCAGGCAGGGGATTCTATTTGGGAAAGTCTATCAGCATCGCATCTACTCTTTCATTTCTACCAGTTGAGCCTCTCCTTCGCCGTTTTGCCGGTGACTTTTTATCTCCGCGCCAGACTGACACGCTGCTGAGAACAAATGACCATCAAAGAGAAGTACGATAACCTCAGCGATCCATCATCCTTTTTATTGTCTGGGATTTTCAAAGAGCCTTGTCCTGTCCTGGTGTTTTACACACCTACACAAAGGCCTGTTCCTGTGAACCTTTAAGCCACACGTTCCCTTAATTAGCATAGCATATGTGCTATACGCAGCTCAGAGGGACCTTTGACCACCACGTTGTCTCTATGGCAACGTGATGCATTACCCTGTATATTCCTTCAAACCTTCACAACAAAGCAGCGGTGTGAGGCTCATATCACAGAGAAAGACTAGAGAAGAAGTAGAAGCTGTCAGTTACTGTAGAAGAAAATATTGATTATGATGTATCTTACAGTTCATCTGTCTTCAATGTTAATGTTCTTTTTTTCTAGACATTTCTTTAACACTGGCTTCAAACACATCCAGTGTCTATCGACAGTCTAATACAACGTTCCAGTTCGGGCCTTTAAATGTAACTACTCCAAAATACAGCAGTGAATTACAGTACGACGCTCGATCTTCTGGCTCAGCTGTGAAGCATAAAATATGACTGCACATTTATGTAACATCAGGGTGTAGGAGTTGAATTACAAAATCAAACCCATTTGGTTTATCTGCTGGGCTTTGTATTAGACACCTGGCTGCACATCCAGCTGTGTGGATTCTGGAGCCATGGTATAGGAATCTGTTACCCAGTAGGATTTGCTGTATTGCATCATATGACATGTTTTGCTGCCCTTCACTCGACTTCTATAAAAACATCATTACTGCATTTCTTTTCCTTTTTTTCTTCTGTGTTTCAATCATTTTCTCCTTTGTGATTATTTGAATTGTAATTGTTTCAAACTGGACAGCACTTGCTGCTTGTGGATGATTTATGTCAGTGTCTGTCAAAGAACACTTTAATGTGAAAGACTCCGCCGTGCTCGAGTGTCAGCTGAGGGTCAAAGACTTTTGAAGTCAAATCTAGGTCTGGAGTATTGAGGCTGCGTTAGCTGCTATTAGCATAGCTACGATGGCGGCAGGTTTGTTTTCAAGCAAGAAGAAAACTAGTGGAGTTGTAGAAAATAATTTTAGCTCCGATCAGCATCAATACACAAGGAGAAACCACATAAAGTTGGAATAAATGGTAACATCATCTCACTGCACATAGAGGACCATATGTTGTGTGTCAAGACACTATAAGCCATTTGATCGTCAGTAGTTTAGCCACTACATCTTGGATAGAAGCTTCAGCTTTGTGCCGAACTATGACTGATTATACTCTAGCACAGACAGACACGCGTCCAATCTCCGCCCTTTGTTCGCTCTGGGCTTCCTCAAAGTGGCCACGGGTGTGATGAATCTATGAGCTTTTATGTCAGGGGTCTGTGAGTCTTCATTTTGGGTAAATTACACCCACAACCTACATCAGCCAACACTGATGTTTACGTGGTGAAATCAGCCCTTTCTTTAGTTTTGAGGAACAGTATTTCTCTTCTTCACGTGGAAGAATGTTCCTTCATGGTTGAACTTAGTTTTCCATTGACTACAAGAACTAAGATCTCATTATGCCGCTTAGATTTAAAGTAATCCACCAGTAAAATGGCCCAGAAAAGTGATACGTTTGATTCTGATTACAACGATGTGGTTATCCACCAAGTGCAGGAACAGGTTGTATTCACCATCAAACATGGAGGAACAATGTGACCTTGGTGAAGTGAATGACACTCTACATCAGATCAGCGGGAGTTTTGTGTGATAGTCGTGCAGGCAGACGTCACACGAACAGAATCGAACACAGATCAGCAACACAACCTGACTGCCAGAACATGTCTCATCTATTAGCATCTGGACCCGTAAATTCCCATCAGGCTTTGTTTGTGGGGGTCTGCGTAAACTGCTGTGGCCCCAAGTGATTGCGAGTTACAATATAATTATTGTATCGCGGTTAAAACAACTTAATGACGTGACCTTGTTTTGATTTTACACAGAAAGGTTAGCGCCGCTTTCTGCTGGTGGCACATTATTAGCCTGAAGCGATTCAGCCGCACTGACACGTAACTTCACATGAGTGGCACTAAAAGCCGCGTTTCATTAGCGGTCTTCCCCCTCACAACACTTTGCGCGTCTTAATTGTGGCGGGATTTGGAGGCGCGTCGGCGAAGGAGCCCTGAAAATGAAACTAATGCTCGAACAAGAGAGCAGCTGTCAAGGGCCGCGGCGGGGTGGTGGTGGTGGGGTTGGGGGGGGGGGGGGGGGGGGGGGGGGGCACATCAGCAGCAGGATGTCTGGATGGCCGGGGTCCTCTCAGATGGTCTTTGCCTTTGGATTAGCAGAAGCCACGAGAGGGTCGGGCGTCGACACGCGAAAAAAAAAAAGATCTGAGCGCAGACACGCAGCAGCCACACTTCAAAGGGACGTGTCCTTCAGAGCCACTTGGAGTCTGATGATTACAAGCGTCTAATGACCAATAAAAAAAAAAGAAAGAAAAGGCTGTGGCGTCGCAGCTCGATTAAGAAAGTCGAGGCTCCGTCTGCCGCCGGAATGCTGATCCAATCAATTTGCCTAATCAGGCTGAGTTTACTTTAATGAACGCGACACTCCCCACTCCACGGCTTTATTTACGCTGCGTTTAACCAACTTACTGTAGCGACGCAGCAGAAGCGATGATCTGAGCTCACTGAAGGAGACAAGCGCTGGGATGCGCTGGAAATGCTTGACAGGATCTGCATCCGTCACGTGAAGTCAAACTAGCGGACGTGTTTGATTTGGAGGAAACACTGGCAAACAGTGAAGCCACGTCTTCACATCCAGGCTCGTGTTTGAGCTCCAGGCGGAACCAGGCGGAACCAGGAGCCCGAAAGAACCCTGATCTATCTGGACTCTGCCTCCGTTCAAGGCTTAAAAAATGATTAGAAGGCATCTAAATCCTTTTGTTCCTCCATCAGCGGACGTTTGGATTGGCTCCACCGTCCGCTGCAGTCGCCCAGACACCACACGAGCCAGGTAACAGGGTTCCTGCAGAGCTGGAGCTGCTCCATGACTCACAGCCAACGGACGTGGTCAAGTAGACAAGCAGCTTAATATTCCGGGTTCAAGCACCACTTGTTTTGTGTCACTTCACTTAATGTTGGTGATTATTAGCGATCCAGAAAACTGTGTCTCCGGTGTGACGCTGACGTTTGGCTAATCATCTCCCCGTGAACGGCATCTGGTCCCGACCTCCCTCATCTTCTGATCCCCCCCCCCCCCTTGTCTGCCTTCCATCGCCGGTGACTGGCTGTCCGTTAGGATTGACTTATGGCTCCAGCTTAACTCCTGGCCACAGTAAATGTCCTGCTGATAGTTTTGCCATAATATCGCAATCTGTCTTGCCGGTCACGCCGGGCACTTTTGGGAGACGAGCGCATGTGAAGAAGGCCCAGAGGAGCCGGGGGTGTCAGGCGGGTGAAAGATGACAGGCGGCGTCTCTTTTCTCATTTGGCCGAGCAGCTAGTCTTGCCTTGCCGAGCCGAACAGCAGGTACAGACACCGTGGCACTTCCTCTAAATTAATAGTTGACCCGCTCGCCACGGAGCCCGGCGAAGAGTTATGGGCCGAGCGCCGCGGCAGGACAGGCGGCAAACGCGGCTAACAATGAGGCGGCGGGATGTTTGATGGGGGGAATCAAAGCAGAGGCCAGGAGGTTAAGATGGATGGATTAGCTTTGTTATCAGAAAGGCCACGGAGGCGCGGCTCCAGCCGTCCTCGCCGGCTTATCGTCACATCCAACTGGCTAATCCAATTGCCCTCCTGCTTTGTCTCCCGCCTCCATATGCAGCCGGGGCTTCTGAGCGCGTGCGATCGGGCTGAGGCGCCGCAACAATGTGGCAGCTCACGCATCAGAGGCGTCAGTCTATAGGAGACGCACGCGCGGAAGACGGAGACGCGCAGCAGCCCTGTTCGTTAACTGACGATGGCAGTGTTTGTTTTCCGAACCTCTGTTTTTCCGGCGCCGGGTCTCCCGTCCAAGCGCTCTCACCCCCGCTCGGCGTCTCGCAGGGATCCGCGCAAATTTATTCCATTTGATTTGCCCTCAAAAGAGCTTTTAAAAGCATATTTGGGATTTTCTATTGACATGAAAAGAACAATGTAACACGTTTCAAATCCCAGAGAGGATAATTAATTTTGAAGAGATTTTTTTTTTTTTTTCTAATGGAGCCAGGTTAGTCATGCAAGCATGAAATCGATATGACGTGTAAATCAAAAATTAATTAGGTTTTCTTTTGTTCTCTGCGAACAATTATTTTAAATTGATTGCAGATCTGGACCAGCTCAGACCCAGGACTGCTTTTCATAATACATATAGCTCAGGATGGATGTAAAATAATGTACTTCTGGGGTTAACCAGGCTAATGACACGTTCATTTTCTGCAAGGTGAGGCTACAGTGCATGGGAGTAAATGAGCTTGCCATTGTCTGCTGGCAATCAGCGGCCTCTCTGAGCTCCAAGGCCGCAAGGCCTGAGATTTAAATGATAATTGATCCCTCATGTTTGAAGCTGTAATTAATAACTTCTGCCATCTGCTCAATGATTTTGAAGCACGTGGACGTAGAAATAGAAAAGGCTCTGACCCTTCGAATGAATGAGGGGGATTTGAAACCTCTGATTTGCTATTATCCTGATCCCGCAGGCGGATTTTGCTTTCTTACGGATCTGTAGCTGCCGTCCCAGGTCAGGGTCACCAGGGGAGCAGCTCCTGCAGCGGATCGGGATTCAGAAACAACCCATGAGTCATGGTTTCTGAAGGTGCAGTACAGTGTGAGGCTTGGATGGAGACGCTGGAAAACCACACAATATAACTGAATGTTTTTATTTTTATTTTATTTGAACCAGTGAATCTATTAGATGTCACGAGGTAAAATATTACACACAAGCTCATTGAGTTACACTTTTTTTTTGGAATTTTTAGTAAAAAAGGATCAAATAACAGAATTAATGTGGGAGTTTTGAACCACCTTCAGGTAAAAGTTGCCGGCAAAGATGAAATGATCTGATGAGTCCATGTCCACATGCAGATAAAATCTGTAATATGCGAACAGATGCACAAACACAGGTTTCACTCCCATCTCTTTCATTCTAACCTTTCTTGTTTGATCTTCCATAATGCAAGATTAAACGTCTGCATACAGTAAACAGGATTTGGCTCTTCTTCTGTGAATAGCAGTATATTTGTTTTATCTCTATCTTGCACCTGTGAGTTTGATGGATACAGTACAAGCCCTGATCCCTGTAATGCTGAGGCAGTATGTTGTGGTCTGAGGCATTAATCACTGCTGCCAATCGCTTGGGATCTGACGGGATAAGGAGCGCGGACGCTGGAACGTGGTTCTTGGCTCTGCACTTAGACAAACACGCATTAGACTGATGTGTTGATCCCTCAGCATCCCTGTGACTGCTCTGTTCCCACTGTGCAGCTGTAACAGCTCGTCTGCAGATCTGGAAGACAAACAAAACAGTATAAAAGCTACATCTACAGTTAAGACTGTTGACTGATAAGCACTCGGTGCATCGTCCTGTTGCCCCTCAACCGACCAACCTTCAGGTCAGTCATCGTTACTAATGACAACCACAGGCATCAGCTGACGCGCGATGGGAGGATGAAAGAAGAGTCGAATGACTGACTCGAGGCGCCGACTTTGATGAAGAACAAAACACCAAGCTGGTTGTTTTTTTTTTTCTCAGAACTTTTATTCTCAAAGGTTCAAAGGTGTGAGAGCGGAGACGTGTCAGCGCCCATGCGTTCTCAGAGCAGCAGTCAGCTCTTTGTTCATCCCTCTGGTTTTTCCCTCGAAAGTGGCTCCATGGTTCCTATTGCCACATCCAATTTAGAACCTGTCTATGAAGCTGCAGAAGCTACATAATCACTGGATCACACTGATTTGTGTGATCCAGCCTGACCTCCTCCGTTCTGCTGTGGCCCAACCAAGCCTTGAATCTCACGTCCGTAGCCTATGAGGCCTCAAAGCAGGATTGCAGGATCAGAGTGGCTCCAGAGGTAGAGCTTTTGGCCACCAACCCTAAGGTTGGCGGTTCGATTCCTGGCTTCCCTAAATGCCAGAGCATCCATTGGCATTTCGTATTCCATGAGCATAGCACTAGTATGTCAACGTCTGAGTGCTTGTGTTGATGACGTAAGCAGAGTTCTTTTATCTAAACACCAAATGAGCAATATGAATTATTATTCGGTTCCATGAAATAAAGAAATAAATCACACCTCCTAAATATGTCCGATGTGAGCATGAAGCGCAGCGTTTATTTTGTGATTAATTAGCATTGTCCCAGTAAAAAGCGCTTGGTTTCGGGCTCAGTGACTCGTCTCCGTCCTACTGCTGAACCGTCTGTTTGGGCTGTTGATTCACATCAGCGTGCTCTGTGATAATGAGCTGCTGCACTGATTGGCAGCTGGACTGGAGGCCCAGCCAGCAGGCCGCCGAGCGCAGGCACACTGAGCGCAGCCACGGTACGATTCAGAGAAATCAGCTGCCTGCACGGACTCGGAGGCTTTGATTTGTAGCAGTCACACGCGTTACATTTAGTTCAGTTACCCGTCAGCTTGAATTACACAAAAGCTCAGACTATGCGTGAGATAATTCTACACTCTTCTGTCTTCAGTTTGTTTCACATTGCAATACTACTACTATTACTACTACTAACTACTAAGTATACTACTATTTACTACTATAAAAACTCTATTTACAACATGACTCCAACCTTGCAATCAGCTGGTCAACGCATGCAATTCCGACCACTGAGAAAGAAGAAGTCAATGAATAAACAGATTTCACCTGGAACGGATTCCATCCACTTTAGCAGCGTCACCGTGGCAACTGTGTGGGTCCTCCACAAACCATCGTGATAAATAAACCAAAGGTGTGTGTGTGTGTGTGTGTGTGTGTGTGTGTGTGTGTGTGTGTGTGTTCTGATGTAGCACTGGAACAACTAGATGCTGGTGGAACATGGACACCGTGAGGAGAGAACCAGCCCCCACTGAAGTGTGTGGAGCCGTGGAGACTAAAAGCCGGGGATTGCTTCTTCTGACCGGTCTGACAACTTCAGAGTGCCACAGCTATGAATAAATAATGCTGCACTGTTGTTTCTGCACAGTAGAACAGAACAAGACAAAGAACAGCTTCAGTTACACACAGGACAGTTTGGCAGCTCTAATGGCAGGAAGGATCAGAAACAGGTTCCTTCATCACCCTAAACGCACAGACATGTTCCACGTGCACCATTCCAGAATATTGAGCTGCTGAAAATAGTTGATTTGGTTTGAAATCAAACAATGCATCTAGTTTTCTGGCTAAGAATGCACCAAGTTGGCAGTTCTTGAAACATCCTCACAGTCCTCACACATTTTCTGTGTGGTTTACTTTTGCTGCATCAATTTACATAGATTTTAAAATATATTCTCTTTCTAATTTCAGCGTAATGAACAAGGGCAGCGCTTTTCCTCACGATCTTTTTTTCCCACGAGCTGAAACTGCATTTCTTCCCTCCTGTCAGATCTGTCAGGTCTGATAGCAGGCATCAGACCTGGGGTCTGCAGTATGTGGTGAAATGCGTCCAGCATAAAGAGCAAACTGACGGACGCGTGTGTGTTTCCTCTGTGTGACGCGGCGGCGGTGGAGGCAGCGTGAACCGGGCCTGAGCCCGGTAGGAAGTGTCAGGACAGAACAGATGGGTCGGAACCAGCAGAGGCCTCGAGCGACAGCATCGCGACACATCTGGACGCTGCGGAAGCTGTGAGCTGTTTTTGAACTCATTTACAGTGCTTGCCACTGAGTTCATTCATTTCACACCCTTAATTCGTCTGCTTTGTTTTGAATCAGTTGATGAGTTTGTAGATTTGTGGCAATTTCTGCTTGGTTCGGTTCCGTTTCACACACAGAAAAACCCAAGCGAACCAAAACGCGTCACTTAAAACCACGTGAGAGCGTTCTCTCCACTGATTGGTCAGTTGTGTTTCATTCTGGGCCTCTGTGCTGCTCTGGGTTGGAGGCAGAACCCTGGGTACTGGTCCAGTGTGTCGGACTCCTCTGCTTCCACTGTTCTTCTTTGCCAGTTATTTATTTTTTTCTTCGCCTGTGTTTAAATGAGCTGGTCCTTGTGTCCTGGTCTCTTTTTTTGTGCGTTTGTGTGGTTCATAATCGTCATTAGGTTCATCAGCTTTAGTTGCTGTTTGCATTACACGTTTCACTCTTAATTAATTCAGTTTTAACACTTAGTTTTTTCGTGAGGGATGTTTTGGTGAAATGTGATTCTCCAAAGGTTCTTTGAGTTTCAAACGTTAGCATCTGTACTGTCACACAAATAAGGAATTATATACTGTGACTGGAACGTCTCTTGATGGAAGCCAAGTGTGGTTTCACTACGAATCATTTTTACAGCAGTGGCCTCATGGTCTGAGCTTCCATCCACACATATACAGCTTCCTGTCGCATCCTCAGCCTTGGAGTGAGTAAACACCTGCTGGTTAGCGAGTACAAACGATGTTTTCCCTTGGTCCTCGGCGCCGCCCTGAGGCAACTGGCATCATTTGAGACGGCTACCTGGAGAACGCAGGGCACCTTTACTGTGGGAGGACGGCTACAGAGGAGGCATCGGACCTCGAGGGACACAGATGATGGGCTCGTTCTTATTACAGGGCTAATGGGAGAGAAAGCTGTGAAAAACAATCAATTGTTAGCCACTGCAACCACCAAGGTCACCGGGATCAGACGCTAACAAGCTTCCTTCCCTTCCTACGTTTAATTATGTCTTTGCTTTCTCTCTCTCCCATGTGTTTTTTCTCTCTTCTTGCTTTTCCCTTTAGTGTATTTGTTTTAATCTTCATACTATAATGATGGAAATATGTCCTTAGGTGTAAAGAATTTCCTTCTTAAGCTTCATTATTTTAAACTAATCACAGCTTGGACTGTTAAGGCTACACAATAATCATCAGTGTCATTACCGTCAACACATCTCACAACATAGCTGCACAACCCCCCCACCCCCCCTGCTTCTTTGCCTGTGTCCCGGGTCACAAATCAATTGACTGGTTATCCTGAATTATTAAAGCGCTGGTGACCTCCAGCTTGGACAGGGGGTGTCTTTAATTTGACCGTGTATTAAAGCTAGCTGCCTGTTCAAAGGCTTCTTTACTCTAAATATGCTCTTGGATGCAGTGGATGCCAGACAACAGAACAATATGAATCACTGGCATCGCTTCCCTTCCTCAAATATACTGTAAGTCTGTATTTATTATCTGTATTTACCCACTATGAATTAATCTTCCATCCAATAAAATGCAAGTAGAATAGAGAGAAAAATATCTATTCTAGTAGCTGCTGCCTGCGAATAAAATGACTCCCATGCAGATATGAATCAGGTGTCATTTCCGAGTGTAAATGCCTGGTGATGCTGTACTGTAACTAATCTGAGTAGTCAACCGCTGAGGACACACGCATTTATTCTTAATCCCAGAGCTTGTTTAGTTGTGAGCTGTCTGTTCAGTGCTAATATAACAAAAAGGTCCAGTGTGGTTAAAGCAGGAGAAATGGCTGGAGGGCTCTGGATGTGTCTTTGGTTAATCACACACTTCTTTAGTTCTGCTCTTCAAGGTGAATCTCTAAGGTCGACTCTGGAATATTTGTGAAATTAAGAAGCGATAACTTCATCACAGACACTCCCTTCTTGTTGTAAGACATCAGTATTCATTTCCTCTGAGTAATGCGACTTTAAGATAAAAGCTGTCCTTTAGCTCCACGGAGCCTTGATTGATTCTATGACACTTGCAGTATAATGAGAAATGGCTGCAGGAGAATATCAATGCTAAGGATCCCAGAGGTGGCAGGAAAACATCAGCGCTGAGGTCTTTTAACTTTGAGCGAAGGACAAGAGCTGCTGTATGTTAACATTATTCCTCCGCAGCCCGACGCTGGTTCAATAGTGAGATACTGTATCAGCAACAAGCTTGTTTCACTTCTTCCGTATGTGATGATCTAATAAAATATTCACTTTCTACTGTACGTAAATCTGATTTTGCCTCCTAGTCAGCAAGCGTGGCGAATAAGTAATGGATGGAGCTCGGAGCATCCAGACATCCCTCTGCTCCCACATGCGGTGTGTTTATAGGTGGTGATACATAAAACCTTTAATCCATCACTAATGGGGATAAGACTCAGCACCTCCAACCAAACCTCGGGGACGGCTTTCAGCTCCTAGAGCCTGTGGAGAACACAGATCATGAATCAGGATGCTCCTGATGATTTCATCTATTGTCACAGCAAAGCATTAACTTAAACACCAGACATGTACTGAACCTTTAAACTAACTCCAATGACTTATTATTGAGAAGAAACCACACTGATCTGGATCTGGTCTTTGCAGCTCCGCCTGACAATATTCAGGTCCTTTCTAATCACCTGCTATGAATTAATTAGAGCAGTGGTTGGACATTTATAGCACCTCTGACGCCAGTGACAGCTGCCATGCAGAGACTTTTCCATTATAACCTGCCTGGAGTGAAGCACAGCGAATGAACCCCAGTGAAGAATCAGTGCCCATCCCTGCTCTTTATGATTCTTCTTAACGAACACACTGCACAGAATAAAAGGAAACAGAAGATCGTTGCTGTAGGTTTCCCTCGGTTCACTCTACTTAGAAAGCAGTTGTAAAGTGGTCCATCCAGCTTTCTGTACATGCACGGGGTGATGTGACTATATGCTACCTGTGCGTTTGTAGACGTGCACATCATGTGCTCCATATGAGCAACACGAGTGTGAACGTGTGCTTGGCCAAATTTATGCTGAAGCTCATTGTCCTATTGTACTGTACATCTATAGTAGTGTATGTGTGTAACCACAGTCAGTGGCTCCAAACCTCCGTTTGGGGGGTAAATTGAAAGGCCTGCGTTCTAGGACTGATCCTGTCCGTCATCAGTCACTCGTGTCACTGTTGCGCTACCGGGCGGAGACAGGATGCGGCGCTTGTCTTTGTTTATTCAGAATATGTGACACACAGTGTGTCGAGCCTCTAGAGTCTAGAGTCCAGCACAACTTTGTGAATATTGGATTAGTCTCTGTCTGGTTCCCTTTGTAGCTGTTTACATGAGCTCTAGGAAACTGTCTGTCTGTCTGTCTGTCTGTCTGTCTGTCTGTCTGTCTGTCTGTCTGTCTGTCTGTCTGCCTGCCTGCCTGCCTGCCTGCCTGCCTGCCTGCCTGCCTGTCTGTATGTATGTATGTATGTATGTATGTATGTATGTATGTGTATGCAAACTGTGTATACAAAGTTACACTGTATATATACAAGACACTGAAGTTCATTTACTAACGCAACTGCAGAAATGAAATTTCCTGTTTCTCAGCCAGTTAATGGACGAGTGCCCAGTTCTGCAGGCGAGTAGTTTGGATTCACAGTTTGTTGTCATTTCATATGATCACTGATATTATCCACAGACTCTCACCTACTCAGCTCAGGAGCAGGACGTTCCCAGGACGTTGCAAAGTTCTCACTCATTTAGGTCTGGGTGATGATAGAGGTGAATGTTCTGCAATACAACAACATGTCAACCTAAATTAGCACATAAAGTGTCAGAGGCTAAAGATACTGTAACATTACAACATCTGTTGTGTTGCTATAGCTTTTTAAGATGCGGCCAATAGGAAAAGCTCCATTGGTAAATGTGGACCAGTCAAGATATGCATATACACAGTATAGTCCCATCAGATATTATCACTTCAAAAACAATTCAAAGGACTGTAAAAACAAACCACAAGGCTATAGCATGAAATATGAAAAGAGTTTTGGTTACAAAATGCTGCACTTTGTCTTATTTGCAGTATAAAGCAGGATGATGAGCACCTTATTAGCCCTGGACCCTATAAACATCAAGGTTCACGGAGGCTGTGTTTAACGCTACTTAACGTCTGCAGCACATTTGGCAGGCGCTGATATTTATTTGTTATGTGTGACAGAAAAGCTGAAAGTGTGGTCGCGGGAAAAAAACACCTAAATGCTGAAAACACACTGTGCAGGGAAAAACAGACATTTTGCTTTAAATGTAAATCTGCTACAAGTCCCATTGATATCAGCGCCCACCCACTGCGGCTTTGAAAGCCTCCTCAGCTGCCACAGCAGACGCATCTCATCTCTCCTTGTCTTATTCCTGGACCCTAATGTAACCGGCGAGAGTCACATGGGACGTTGTATAACTTACTTACACATTCAGTCTGATGTCTCCTGCTTTTCCTGATAAATGAGCTTTTGTGTATCAAGAAAACCATGAAAAACCCTCTACTGCTGCTGATAACACACGCACAAGGCACACACACACACACACACACACACACACACACACACACACACACACACACACACACACACACACACACACACACACACACACACAAGCAGATACAGGAACAGCACACTCGAAAATGCATATACATGCTCGTTGTGTTCTGCTTCTGCTTTAAAAGCCTCTGTGTGCAGGACAAGGGTCAAGTGGCCCCGCCGGTATTAAAATGCAGCAGCATAACAGCTGGAAGCACAATAAGTGAAGTTCAAAACGCTGTACGGACACCAGGCACAATCCATTACCAAGTCCCTCGGTGCGTCTGTTTTACAAACAGACCTGAAGCTACACTCAAGTAAAATGGCAGGAAGTCAGCAGAATAACCCAGCAATTAAACAGGACTAATATGTGTCATTACCTCGTCTTCCCGCTGAGGCGTTTGAGTGGAAACCACGATTTTTGCTTTTGGTTTATTTGTTTTTTTTATATATTTGATTCTGTCTTAAACCAAAAGCTTCAAATCCTAATAGAAAATTCATCCACAAATTCACCTCTACCCTGTGCTGTATATATAAGAGGCTATAGATGGAGGTGGTGGAGCTAAACCAACCCAGCTGCTATAGGCATCATCCCTTTCTCCATGTGTCCGAAGCATGAATCACGCCTCTGTTACTGAATATATGCAGAGCCTGAACCACGGGCTCCTGACCTGTGGCCCACAGCGAGTATTTACGCTTCTGTGCTTGTTGCTCTAAATCTGTGTTTTTTTCAGCCTATTCGAGCTGATCACGTTGAAGCTGGAGCAGGTTTTTGCTTTACTGCAACATGAATAGAGGCCTAGATGTGTCAGCAGGGGCAGGAGTCAAACGCTGTGTTGTGGTATGACCACGACAGGCCAGATCCACAGCCGGCGTCTGAGGCGGAGATTTAGAGTCCTCATTACAATACGAGCAAGAAACGGGAGGTGGGAAAATTTGCATTTGGAGATGTGTGTGTGATCTGCTGAAAGCAGCGCAGCCGATGTGTGACAAACATCGGTGTGGCGGATTAATCCTCTCCCATCAGGAGTCAGCAGATACCGACAGAACACACCAGAAATCTGCCACACAGGTTACATAAGAACAGCTGATTTGGGAATTTAAGGAGAGACAAAGGTGAAAACGAAGGAGGGAAAGAGTGAAGAAGTCCCACACAGACCTTTGAAGGACCACTTGCCATTTCTGCAGTGAGTGAGTTGATCTGAGTCAGCATCGCGTGGACTCCTTCAGTTGAACCATTAAGGGTTTCGCTCTTCCGAAGCTGTGAAACACCACGATGAGGCACCCGCTCATCCTCTAAGCAGCATCCTCTAACTTCTCTCCTGTGCAACGGTGGTGGTGAATGTCTCCTAATATCTTCATTATCACTGAGCCTTCGCTGACCTCAGCCTCCGCCTCGGCGCCGGAGCTCAAACAGCACATTCTATGCTAAAAAAGGAGGTTGGATAGCAGCCGCATGTCGTACATCCGCTATTTATCTACAGAATTAAATTCTCCAAATAAACCCATTTCAGCAGTTCAGGTGTGCTGCTTCTAGACGAGTGATGAACGGCAGCATTTCACAAAGTATTAGTGAAACGTGTAGGAACCAGCTTGAGCAAGTGCTTTAATCTGCCTTTGAATCAGCACAAACTAAAGTTACACACAAAAGTCAAATAAAGAAGAATTATCCACATTAGCCACTTTTCCTGTCAAGGCTTTGATTCATCTGACCTCATACGAGTGATGAACTCTCATTAACTCATTATGATCCAGTACATTCGATGTCTTTGAAAATTTACATCGAGGGACATTATTGTGATTGATTGTTTAACAGATTAAAGTACTTTCTTTATAAGTAACATTCAATGTCCTGTACTGAAATATGGGCTATATGGGAGATCAGTGCAACAATCAACTACCTGGTTCCAGCACCAGCGTCAGCGTGTGCATAGTAAAGCGGGGCTGCGGTGCCTCCGATCATTCAGGGCTCTCTCTCTCTGGCCCCAGATCTGCCAAGCAATCACTTACAACCAAAAAACTTGGAGACACGAAATCAACAACCTCCAGCAATTCCACTTGGCAGAAAGCACCACTTGAAAACTGATCCACGTGGGTTCATATCAGCAGCAAAGGCCTCGCTGGTGCTGGTGGTAGCTTTCATCATTTATTGTTCCTCCGCTGCCGCGCGCTGCCATTTAAGTGAAGGCAGGCGTCCGTGGCAGAAATCATTAGACGTAAGGTCGCCGTGGACTTTAATATGAAAAATAAAAAATTCGCTGAGATGAAGGTTAGAACGATGGGTGAGATGTTTCCAGTGGTGCAGAGAGCAGTCAAACGTGTGGCGAAGCATCGGTATGTTATTGGTTTTCCAGCTCTCTCTGCTGATCACCTGATCAGGTGTCCGTTGGCTTTTCCAGCTGTTCATTGACTGATCACGTCTGGACAAGGCAATCGGTAGGAGCTGGAGCAGGGAGAGGTGGAAAGCCAGCAGGGCCGCGGCCCTCGAGGGCATCAGTTTGACACTATAATCAACACTTGGCACCTTTTCAGGTCCTTAATTAATAAAGGCAGACTGGATAAAGTCACTCGCTTTAATTAATATGTGATGTAATGTCTCTCTGTCCCTCTGAGCTCTACAGACTGTACATCTGCTTCCGTTTCAAACGCATCCTGAGACTCTGACGTTGGCTGGTTTCAGAGGAGAGGCTGTTTTTCGCCGATGTTCCACTTTCCTAATAGAAGTCTTTATGTTTTGCTTAACAGCATTGTCCAAAACCTCACAAACGGAACAAAACACTTCATCAGAGCTGGACGGCGATCCAAGAAACGCCGCACACAGATCCGCTCCTCCCGAGAACACGACAACAATCTTGGCAGCATTCAGAGAGATTTTAATGAAGAAAGGAAGCAAATGGCTCATTGCGCTGCGACTGCACGTCAACATCGTGGAGATAAGGATTAGATCTGAAGCAGCATACGTCTGTTTGTATAGAGAAATACAGCAACGCTATTTTTATCATTTCTTTGTAAGTGAATGCTTGTTTTTAATCAGCAGACGCAGGACGTGGATCCACTGGTGTTACTCTGACAGCCAGGTTCTCTCTGAGGAATTCTTTAGTCTGTCGGTTAGAAGCCACCTCCCTGTCACTCGTTTGTGTACAGCGTCTGTGTTTGTTTGTGGATATTTTGTGGATACACTGTTGCTGTATAAGTCACGGCATTAAAAAGGATCCTTTCTTCCCCATCACGTGGTGACACCTCACCCCACAAACAAGGGAGTCTCTCCTGCAGCTTCATTGCTAAACCCCCATATTCACAACCAGGACGCCCAGGGCGCCTTCGATGGAGGCGCAGACAAGGACGGCTCATGCATCATTTTCTTGCAACCTTTTGAAGAGATCCTGCAACTATCACTGGTAGTTCTGCACCGATCCACAGGTTCTGTATTGTATCCTGGGTCCTGTTTCGCTCACAGACTGGAGCCTTCTTCATCTTTCACAGCACCTGCTGTGCAGTGTTTATGTCTTTGGATGCTACACAGTTATACAACTTTATGCCATCACTGCTGATTTCTTGCTAGAAACAGAGATTGTATGTAATAAATGCAGTGTATTATTATTAAAGATGTATATTTACCACCAATAAATGAATGTACATGTTCACAGTATTATTATGCAACTTTGCTTAAACCCATCCCTTCAACTGATCTGTAGAGGACACCGCTGTCTGTGAGACCTCACTGACTCTGCGTCTTTATACTATGCTGCTCTCAAGCCACTCAGAAGCTGATGATGTATTTTTTGTTCTGTCAGATATTAAAAGGTTAATCATGGCTAGAGGGCAACACGCACACGCCGGAGCCCCATTCGCCCTTTGGGCTCCATTGATAGAAGAAAAGATGAACTTTCCACATCAAATACTCGACGTGACGTTGAGTTGAGACATCCCAGCATCCACCGCTGCACAGCAGCTGCATCCCACGCCTCGCGTCTGCTCAGTAAAGAGGGTTAATTCCTAAGTCCTGTGTCCTGGAGGCTTTCATAATAATGGCAGCTTATCAGGGGAGTCCTCTTTGTTCAGAGCTAAAATTACCATGTAGCCTCCAGCGGATACATTCTACAAGGCTGGGAAGTTCAGATGGAAACTCACGGAGAACTTTATTGCTGGCTGATGTATAAAAACGAAAAACTCTCCTGGAAGTTCCTTTGACAGCTCAAGCGAGTTCCCGTCTGCAATTACACAGTCACAGCAGGAGAGCGGAGCCTGTTTTGTTCAGACATGAACCGAAACCCAGTGCTTGTGTTTGCATTCATGGCATTCTTAGACCGTATTGCGTAATAGTCTTCTTTTGACTTGTTTTACATTCCTTCATCTTCACCCTTGAATCATTTATGACGACATGTTGAATCTCACATGCAGAAACGCTCGTGAGGCTCGAACGTTTGGAGTCTGAGTAACACTGAGGTGAATGACAGAGCGGTCAGCTCCACAGCAGCAGGTTGTGCCGGTCGGTCAAGGAGACGCCGTGTTGCACTGTGACACCCATCTGCAAAGTCATTACACTCCTAGATTAAAACCTATTACCAGTACTGATTGCTTTTGCCCAATGAGGCATCAAACGCTGTTTTTAGCAATCAGGAACAAAAGAGTGATGGACTTGAATGTGAAGCCAGAGTTTGCGAGGCCGCATCAACAAAAGGTGACGTGTGCTGCCTCCCACAAATACTGAATGTACTGAATGAATTATGCAGGAGATTCCTTGGACACTTACTGTAGTGAATGCGTAGCATCAGTGGACACACACATACACAGCTGTGGAGCCTGCGAGGGTTCAGCATCACACACGGACACACACACGTTTTTGCTTGGCCTTAATTCAGAAGTGATGACTGGTCATTAGATAAATGAAGGCAATGATGTGTGAATAGGCGGAAACCTTTATGGTCCAGAGACGGTTTAATCCTGGTGGAGAGATCTAGCTGGTGGCCGGTAATGACGTCTGCACAAACACTGTGACAACAGCAACACCAACGTTCAGGGAGAATGTACCAGAACCACTACAGCACTGCAGCATCATCTGTTCATTTTGAGACAGTGTTTGTGGAGATTACTTCACTTCCAATTGCTAATTATGTCTAATTGAGAATATGATGAGAATGACTGTAACTGCATTGAGGCTGGTTTCTGTCCTTTATGTATTGATTCGCTAATCAGGCAAATCAAAATGGTCTCCACCAGATGGATGTGCTCCAGATTCAATGTGCTGAATCAGCTGAGGAACAGCAGGCTGTGGGTGGGACCGGCGGGACCTCAGCAAAACCTGCTTAGTGACACATCAAATTACTTGTCTTACTGTACGACTTCACAATAAAAGCTTTTACTATTATTTAACAGAACTTCACTTAACTAAGCAGGTGGGGGGGGACGGATCCACCTTATCAAACCATGTGTCTCTAATCCCCATCATGCATTCTTCTAATCCAGCGTTTCATTTAAAGTATTGATTATATGAGTATCTAATACTGTAGCTGCATGATACAGCTAGAGTCTCACAGCATTAATGCAGTGATGCAGCATCGTTGCATACTGGGTGTATTGCACTGCACCTTTTAGTGGAGCTGGTGATGCTGGTGCAGCCATGACTGCTTCCACACACACATCTCTGCTTCATTCATTTCACATCAGTGTGACGTGACCTTGCACTGATGATGTGTTGTCTCACAGACAATAACCGAAAAACTGTAAAGCTTAAATGTGTTACACATGAACAAACTGCTGCTGGAAAGTCTAATAGAAAGCCACCAAACCCAGTAAATGCAGTGAAGTGCTGAACTTACCAAAGGTCATCACATCAGTGATGTCACGTACCGCATCTACTCAGTTCACAGGACAAGGACATAAGAGGATGCTGATGAAATGTAAAACCTGCTCCACCACCGACACCGTCACATGGATCACGACAGGCGCTTTCCAGACATGTTCCCCTGAATGAAGTCAGTTACCTTTTTGTCCTTGTTGTACATCAGCAGGCTCCAGCTCAGGCTGTTTCAGTAAGATGGAAAAGAGCTTTAGTGTCCACAAATGACCAATCCCCCAGAAAAGGGGAAAATAAATGGTCCATTGAGAGTGGGCAACCCGAGCAGAACCGCTGAGTCTGCAATAAGCAGCAGGCAAATGATAAAACGGACAATAACCCGGACAATGACAATGAGATGAATAAATCGATCGGCGCCGGCGTGATCAGCTAGAGTGATGTGGCGAAGGTGCCGCTTGGCCTCATGGTTCATGTGTGCGTGTGCCAGCGGCAGCTGGAGGCAGGAAGTGCAACGACACACGCCTGCTTTTACCGCATGTCACATATGAAACTGATCCTCTCACCACCGGTTCGCTTCAGCCCGCCATGTTATTGCCTGCTGGATGCCAGTGGAAGGTGGGTCCTCCAGCACCGCGTCTCCCTTCGGCCCCGGGGACCCTTCACCCGTGGGGGGGGCTGCGGGGCACGCGTCTGCCGGTCACGTGAGCCGCAGCGGGCGATGAAGGGGGCTCTTTGCTCGTGCGGGGGCTCCTTCTGAGGGGCCCGTTTGTGCCACCGCTTGATTAGCATAAATTTCTCAGCGAGCGAGATGAAATCCCCGCACTCTCCGTCCGAAGCAACCGCCGCCCGCGAATCGTCCAGATTCCCTCGAATTGCAATTTTAGAGAAAGTCTCGTTTTTTTACGCCTGGCCACACACGCAGAAACTCGCTTTTACGTTCCGCGTTTTATGCAAAAAATATGGCGACAAACGAAGGGTGACGATAAAACTGTAATTGGGCGGCAGATGGTAAAAACATCTGCCCTTTTTTGTCTGAAAACACTCAGCGAACTGAGCCAGGGAATCGTTTCCATCAAATTAATAGATGGAAAAAACCCAGAGAAGCGGGAGATTCTCCCTCTTATTAGTAGTATATGGAGTAGTATGTTCAGAAGCCTTGTTATGCAGGGATCATTGCTGAATGTTTGTTTGTGTAATGAAGCCATCTGTTTTCCATTCTCTCTGTACAATTCCATTAATTAGTGCCACAGTTGATATTAGAAACACAATATTGAGAGATTGCGGGAGAGTAAGTCTGGAGAGATGACAAGATGGTGGAGTGGGGGGAGGGAGTGGGGGTGAGGAGGGGGTGGAGCAGCCAGAGAAAGGGAAGGAGCAGGGCTCAGAGTGATTACAAATGCAGATGGTTGTGAAGCTCGGGCAGATGGCGCGTCACATTGATTATTGTCACCAGTGCTGCATGATAGATACACCGAGCTCCCCCCTCTCCTCAGATGACACGCGGCGATGGAGCCGCCCGGGCCCGTTCGCGAGGCCCGTTCACCAGAGGTAAACAAAGTGGGTCTCGCGCTCGGCGCCGGGTGGGACGCCACGGTGACGCCTCGGCGCTATCTCTGAGCACCAGAGGCCGGCGTTCCCTCCCCGGCCCGTGGTTTGACACCGGTGGCATTTCAGCCGACCCGTCTGGGAACAGCGCGGGTTTACGGCTGCATCGCCAGCATGAAATATCAGGAGGCAAACGACGTCTGACAACACGCTGGACGGACGCCAGCCTGCGTTTGCTAGGACGTAGGAGCGCCACAGTCTCCACTTGCATTCCTGAGACCAGTGCACAGGGAGGCAGTAGACGCTCCAACATGTGGGAGTCATAATTAACTGCGCCGCCGTGATTATGCATGTCGTCGAGGGTTCAGCCGCTTTAAGACAGGCGCCTTTTGTCTGGTTCTTTTTCAGCGACTGGAACCCTGTTGTGCAGGTTAGCGCAGCTGATAGCGGCTGTGATGTCGTTTAGCAGTAACTCTTTATTAGGCTTATCATTATGGCGCAGTAGGACTGTAAGGAACTCACCAGTGAGGCAGCAGGGGCGGTTCTGAGTCGGATGTTCTACTGTTCTACCATGAAGACGGTCTCACTGAGCAAACAGGTGGAAAATCAGACCTTTATTCAGACAAGGTCATTGGGAAACTGTGATTAAATTTAAACATCTCAACTTTAAAATAAGGCTTTTAAGTGTTTAATTTAGAGAAGAGAAGAGAGAAGAGAAAAAAAACATTAACCCTTTATTGCATGACTTTTTTTAAGAGGAAAAAAATATATTTTAGCCTGGTTCCTAGTAGCTTTGGGGTCCGTGATAACATATTGATCATAAAATATGCCCACAGGACCCCCAGTAGATTAGGGTTTGTTGCCTCAGGGCAACAAGCATTAAAGCATAAGCATGAAATACATACAAAATAACCAAATAACTATTATTTAGTCAGCAGCAACAATTTCAACATGTTTTATTTCAACAACAATGATTAATCAGTCATTGACATGGGCATTTTGAGCAGCATGTGTTTGTGTTACTGATTGTGTTCACATTGTGTCTAATCAATGTCTGTTTTTTTATAATTTAACTCAGTTCACTTCACATTTCACTTCACAGTTTTATATATATAGCACCAGTTCACAACAGATGTATCTCAATACACTTTACAAGCTAAGGTTAAAGACCTGACACGTCTACACCCAACACATCCCATATACAGCAATCATTTCATTGTGATTAATTAAGTACGTGGCACAGCCTGTTTTATTCTATGTAAGAGTGTGCAGGATGCATAGATATGTGACACGACCGGCTGGGACGCTCAGACAGCCGTCTCCAGTCAGGTCAAAAGGCCAGAAAGTGAAGCCTGCTCTTTCCTACCTATGAATTATTGTCCCAGATCATTACAAATAAGCTTTTGGGTTACATTAACGCTAATTTAGCATTTTTGGGTATTTCTACAGCCTATATGCTTTCGTTTGAGCCCTCCCTGGTGTCTGTAGATTGATTTAGGCCAGAGTTCTATCATATTAGGGTTAACTGGGCCAGGCGGACTTTGGGGGATGGGGGGCAAAATGAAATTCATATCACTGGTGAAAACTACAGAGTGTTGCCTTTCCAAAGAGCCCAACCGCTTTCATATAGACCAAAAGGTTGAAGAACAGCTTTCATTTGAATCTCTCAGTGTGTTCAGACATGATTTTCATGGAAGGGGTTTTAAATGTCATTGGTCACAAACTTATGCTAAGACTTCTAATTTTTTTTTTTTTTTCTTAATTTAAATAGGCGGTTTATGGGGCAAAAAAGTGGTTTGTTGCCCGAGCGCAACACCAAGCCATAGAGGGTTAAGAGAATATTCTGCAGAGCAATGATGCTGCAGGAGTCCTTCCTGGGTCCAGTCCTAGATTCACTGTCTGTAGGTGAGAAAACAATACAAAGAGGCGCTTTGGGCTCGTGGCTCCCGAAATGTTTGACTTTATAAATAAAGACATCAGCAGCTTCTGAAACTGGTTTCATGTCTTTGAGGCCAAAAAAGGGAAAGAAGGCGAGTCAGAATGCAGCTCACGGGCCTTCTGCTGCTCAGAGATTGATTGAAGACTGAGCGGTAAGTCAGCAGCTGCAGCCATATTCTGAGCGTCCGTTGACCAGCTACAGTACGTACTTTAAATGACAGCCTCTGTGCATTAACCATAGGTGACTCAGCACTAATTAGAGACGTGCAGAGGCACCAGGAGCCCTAATTAGGGAAATGAACCACACGACACCCACATGGCATTAGTGGAATTTAAACCTAAGCCCTTGCCGACACGAACACATGCCTATTCAACATTCATTCAGGAGACGTTAGAAGGAGGAGCTCAGCGCAGACGTGTGCTGCGGTCCTTCCTTACTTGGATTTCACTTAACTCCGTTTCAGTCTCAAATTCAGTTTCAAATTGAAGCGCGTTGGTTAAATGGATCTGAACGGGGAGGTAAACACACGTCTGCTAAGGTTGTCGCTCAGGAAATGAAAAGTACGAGCACACGACGTAAAGTAAACAGCTCCTCGCGCTGTAATCAGCGAGGCTTCGCCCGCTGCTGTCGACCAGTCAGTCAGCGAGTCTGTGATTATTTGGCACAGCTCAAATTATGAAACCAATCAAAATAAAATTACAACGAACACAACGTCTTAAATGAATAAACAGAGCTTCGCGTTAAGGAACGGAACAAAACACATTTTCATTTTTTGGAGTAGGTGGCATATCGTCACATTGTTGGAGAAGCAGCTATAAATGATTCTTTGTCTGCAAGGATTTTTGCATAAATCTGCTCTGATCACTAAAAACTGGAGTTATTGGATAATGGCTGGTTCAAAACACTGGTCCTGGTTGAAACACTGGACTTACACTAGTTTGGCGTTAGATGATTTTACTCAAACTCCTTCAATGCGTGGCAGCTGTTCTGATTGGACGTCTCTCTGTGAACCTCGACCTCCTCCACCCCCACAGGCCAAAGGGAGGACATGCACATTCTCCTGCCCCTCAGATGTTCAGCGCAGCAGGAATGAGGCAAAGAATTTTCAATTCTCAGGTTTTTATTGAAGCCTACGAAGCTGCATAAAGACTCCTTTATTGTTGTCCTGTCAGTCACTTTGATGCCAGTCGAGTACATTTAAAGGCTTTAAACCCCCAAACACTTTATTCCCGTGGGATCTGGGGAGCAAAGAACATTAAAGCTGTGCAATTTAGACGTCCCCAAAGGACAGAGGGTAAAATGAGGGAACGTATGAGTCACACTTTGGAATGATGTCGATGTAAATGTAACAAACACGGATTTTAAGTGCATGAGTTGGTTTGTGAGTTTTTAATGGAGATCTGAGGGATTCAGTGGGGCCGAAGTCCCAGCTGATATTCTCCTGATTCTAGTTGAGACCAGACGTCTGTAGTCAAATTACCTTTAAACGTCTTCCTCTTGTCTGCAACAATAAAGACAGATAAAAATGGGTGAATTATAAACAAATCAAACCGTTTCATCTGACAGAAGACGCGGCTGTAATTAACCCCCCTGGAATTGAGCAGAGACACATCTTCCTCCAACCCTCGTGGTGCTGAGGCTTCAAAACAATCTCTGTAGCGTAAAGACAATAGCGGGTCCAGAGCTGCGAGGCGTTCCCACTGTTTACCTGAGCCGCGTCTTTGTTTCATCCCACTGCGAGCAGACGGAGCTGCATCAAACCCGCATTTACAGGAGCCTGACAGCATCCTGTAGCTGAAGCTGCTCCGAATGATGGAGGGCCTTAAACCGGGTTCAACCTAAAAAAGACGGTAGCAGCCTGAAGCTACTCGTCTCATACTGAATCAGTGACGTCAGCAACTTCCCAAAGTTTGTTGTTTGGATCAGTGGGAGAGTCTTTGGACTCGTGCCTGACTAAATGTTCCCATCAGCACCTGATTGTGAGTGATGCCTGTACAGTCCATGGAGGGAACCTCCCACACCTGACAATTATCACACTCTGCTTTTATTTCGCTGATGATGCACTTTGCTCCCCCTCAAGAACGAGCGATCAAACCCCACAACTTAAATGTCAGACGCTGCTATTAATTTTGCTGCTTTCAAACAGATTCAATCAGTGACGGCGAAACAACAGAAACATGTTTGGTCTCTGAGCACAGCAGCCGACAGAAAAGCTCTGGAGTCATCGATCCGACCTGGATCAGTTCAACCACCAGTTGCTGTTTGATTGTTACATGATCAGAGTTGGTGTACTGTATGTCTTGGATGTTTTATCCCCTTGAGGTGTGTAACTGAAGGTCGAAGGGGAGTTGATCAATGTTCCAACAAAAACAAATACTTGTTCCTAGGACATACAGTACTAGTCAACATACAGTACTCCATCTACTGACTCTGAATGTAGTTTACTTTGGAGAGACTTTCAGGTTTCATCAGCGTCAGGCGGCAGCGGTTCGCTGTCATCTCTCCCTGCAGGGACGGTTTGTACCAGCTTCCTGCAGCAACGTCTGGGGCCACACTTCCAAAGGCAGCATGAGTGTCTGTAAACAACATCAGGACTCTGCTTTCACCAGGTCGGAAGGTCTGAGCGACAATCTCAGTCTCAGGATAAGGGAGAACAGAGTCAGACCAGTTACTAATTCATCCAGCATCATCTAAGCACAGCGGCCGCTGGTTGAGCGGAGGCTAAATGAGGGTCAGAAGCTCAGAGCAACCTGTCCTTCACTCTCTGGGTGTGGTGGTTGCGCTCCTCCTGTGATGGGGCTGGGTTTTCCTCGCCGAGGGTCTTCCTGGGCGGAGATGAGCAGGCACACAGGTGCCCATGGTCTGCAAAAAGAGCAGGGGTATTTACAGTAGAGTGCTCCACACACACAAGAAGCTGCTGGTCCTGTACAATATGCCCACTCGACAGAGTTTCTCAGTGACTTTTGTGAGTCTAGATTTGTTCAGTTTCTATGGGGTTGGGGGACTTTTTGAGTGCTCTATGTTACCGAAATCAGGTGGTGGGTTTCAGTTTTGGGGGAGTTCAGGATTTGGACAGCTCCTATTTTGACGCCTGTCAAATACATTTTTAGATACTATAACTGTAACTGTGTTTACAGCAGGAAGCCAATGAAATCCTTTTCCTTGTTCACATCCGGGTCATGTTTCACGGACGATCCAGGTCACATGACGCCACAGAGCTCACACAAACAGCAGAAGATAAGGCTGAACCAATGTTGACTGAGATCAGACACGTGTTTAAATACCTCCTGACTGAGACGTGGCTGCAGCTCCAGGCTGAGGATACGCTTACATAACCGTCGATGTAGCCCAGTAACCGAGGACAAACTCAAAAGGACTGTCTCCCTTTATCTTTTTTCTCTTCCTTCATTTTGACAAGCTGAGCCTTTTGTGAGTTTATGTGCTTTTCTGTTGTTGGGCTATTTTCTACATCGTTGAGGGAACTACAAGCTTCCATTCTTTCTCAGAATATGGAAGCGTATTGGCAAACTCCTAAGTCCTTCCATGGCCGGGTGATCCATCACAATAAGGTAATGCAGTATGAAAATCAATGGGGAAATCAATGAGCAAACTCTCCAAACTTGGATTACACAACTTAAGTAAGTTTCATCAGTTTGCTCATTGATTTTGTCATTAAAATAGATGAAAACAGAGCAGCGGCACAAAAACACTGAGAACTAGAGACTCTATTTAAATGTGGTTGTTGAAAAGCTGATGTTTTAATGGGGGAATATTTTATAGTGACGCTATAAAACAGTGTTACAAAGAATAAAAACTTATAAGTGTGAGATTATTATAAAAACAACCAAAACACAGGGAACATCTCTAGTAAATAAACTGGTGTAGAAGCTACTTTATAGATGCAGATGGAGCTTTTAATCTGCAGATTCATTAGTTTTAGGTTACGTGTTTTTTTAATGTGATGACATTGATGCTGTACATATAATGCATGAAATAAAATAAAATCAGCGACTTTTGATTATTATTATCTGCTCTTGTTTTAATGTATATGTTTATATGTTATTGTATATATACATGTATATATATATATATATATATATATATATATATATATATACACACTCTATTCTCACCCTCCGCGGGTGGTCTCATCCACTTTCCAAGCTCGGGTCCTCTACCAGAGGCCAGGGAGCTTGAGGGTTGTGCGCAGTATCCTTGCTGTTCCTAGGACTGCACTTTTCTGGACTGAGATTTCGGATGTTTTTCCAGGGATCTGTCGTAGCCACTCCTCCAGTTTGGGGGTCACAGCCCCTAGTGCTCCGATCACCACAGGCACCACTGGGGCCATCATATAAGATATAGATATATAGGAGTATAGTATATATAGAAGAGAGAGAGAGAGAAGAGATAGGAGAGAAGAGATAGAGAGAGCGAGAGAGAGAGAGAGAGAGGAGAGAAGAGAGAGATAGAGAGATAGAGTATAAGAGAGATATAGAGAGAGAGAGAGAGGATAGATATAGAGAGAGATGAGATATAGATATAGATAGAGAGATAGAATATAATATATATTATATAGATATATAGATAGATATATATAGAGTATAGATATAGATAGATATATATATATAATATATATATAATAGATATATATTATATATATATATATATATATATATATACTTATGTAGCTCTTTGGTCAACTCAACAGTTTTTAAAGTGCCTAATAACTAAAGTTAGAGTCAGAGTTAGAGTTACAGCAACCAATGCATCAAACAGATGACGTCAAGAGAGGGAGGACACACAATGAGGCTAAGGTGACGTACAGCAGCTTCACCCTGATCGGGCCGGTTCCACTGAGGATCCCTGCTTCACAGTGCTTCACAGTGCTTCACAATCTGCCCAGCGAGCAGTTAGTGGCTGTGCTGAAAACACAAACGGCTCACTCTCTGTGTGCAGATCCGAGCGTGTCAGCATCACCTTCTGTACTAGAGAATGATCAAAGTCTCACCCATCTTCTTATCTCGGAGGCAGGAACGCAGCAGCTGGGTAAATAAATAAATGAATACTGATGCAGCGCGACTCAGTTCGGTGTTGCATGTGTATTTACAGTACAGCAGGAGCTGTGACGCATTCACTGACCAGAACCAGGAGCAGCCTTTAGCGTAATAATCCTTCGCAATCATCTCAAAACCAGAACCACCACTCTGTGCGCCACCGGCCAGTGATACACAGCACTTTATCTGCTATCACACAGGTGGTGTCTGGGGGAGAGAGAGCTTCATTATGGTTCATCTGGCAGGTTGAGGTCTTCTTCTGTGGAAGCAGGACGAAACACATGACACGTGATTTAGTCCTTAAACTGGTCTGTCAGGATTTGTATTGGTTTAAAAACCCTGTTTTTAATGTACTTCATAGTCCTGCACCAGCATATTAGTCTGAATGGCCTCTCAGCTATACAAGCTAAAGCTTTTTTGCATGCGTCGAGCAGTGGGAGGACTCTGAAGACAAGGTGGAACGCCTGCCTGCGGCCTGACCTTCCATTAGAACATTCAGAGCCGCGACGGTTGTACTGGCTGTAATCAGTCAGTCGCTCACCTGTTTGTCTGGAATATAACCAAACGCAAAAACATCACAGCTCCAGGTAAAGCATGGCCGTCCTCTTAATGTGACAGTGATGCAGCGTTGTCATGAGTCTGCATCTATCTGAGCATTTAGAACGCATTAACATTCCACGAGTGCACTTGATGATGAACACGAGAGCGGTCCTCGGTAATGACGAGTGCTCAGATGGATGGAGGCTCGTCGGCGCTCGCGACATCCACTCCCACCGGCGTGTAAAACAAGAGGTGCAGCTGTCTCAGGAGCCCAGAGGTGTCCATGGCAACGGAGCCGGAGGCCTCTTTTACCTTGAAGATGGAGCTGGCATCGCAGATACCACATATTCATATGATTCCAATCAATTGTGCCTGGACTCCACACACGCAGAGCAGTGAAACCTGTCCCCTGCTTTCCTTCATGCAGGTATAAGAAGTACAACAAGTCCAGGCATGGCGTCGGGAGATGATGAGCGTTCTGACAAAAGGAGTCAGCTACAGCATCTGCATCAGTGTGAGCTGCTGGGAGTGGCCGCATCACGACCACACGCGCAGATGCTAATCCTTTATTCGGCCTCATCCGACCTGGTGCGAGGGGCCATGAATATCTCACCTGCTTCCTTTAGCCTCCTTCTCCGCGGGATCCTGGAGATAAAGCAGCCTCATTTCGGAGCTCATTTGAAGACTCTCCCACTGCAAAATAAACTCGCTCCCACTATTTCTGTGCCAATTTCATGGCCTGTTGATCCTATTTTGGGTCAATTTCACCACCGTGATGGGACACATTCTCTAATCTCTGGCTGCCCATTATCAGTGTTCAAATATGAAATCAAATATATGGACTGCTCTTGTAAAAATGATTATTATTTTCATTCATCAGGCCACAAGTTTAACACACAGGCAGAGGAGGGTTTACGTGACTTGTTCTCTATTAGGGTTGGAAAAACAAGCAGAAGACAAAGAAGCATAAATATGAATGAAGCTGTCGCCTCCTAAATGAAGTTACTGAGTAATGGGCTGCAGCGTGGTTGTTTGTATATGAGACAGCTCCATCTAAACCAACTGTATGTATTAGATCCTGCTGCTCTGCGCGCTGGTGACCCACAGGAAAGCAAATTGTTTTTTAATGGTTTCATTTATGGACGCTTTAGATGCGTGTGGCGCTGGAGCACATCAGTACCGACGCTGCCGTCGCCTCGGCTTCCGCCACGAGATGAGTTACGGCAAAGCTCCGGGACCAGACCCGTGCTTTTACTCACTGGGTTCACTGTGAGCGGCTCGCACTGGTCCCAGCTGAGGCTCTGGGGAGTAAATAAAGGTGAGACTTCTTTAAGTGGCACATAAACAAAACACAGATGTGGCACATCTGCATCTCTGAATGGCGCATAGAGGACATACGAGCAATTCGGAGACAGAACTGGAGCGTTGCCTTCGCTGTCTGCTCCCTCAGCCAAATGAAGCGGCTTTAAAGACTGGTGTGCTGCTCTGCTGCCACCACAGGTTTGGTACCAGTATGACAGCAGACTCACACCTCAAGCAGCAGGAGCCTCTGCCTCTGCTTCAGCTCACATGTAAGCGTGTGCTTGGACCGTTCACAGGCCCCGAGCTGCTGCTTTCCTGTTTCTACAACATTAATTACCAAAGTTTTCTGGTCCTCTTCTATTTTTTACGTAGATATGTTGAAATTGCTTCTCCTCGGAGGATGAATTTTTTAATTAAGGTCTATGAGGATCACACTACTTTAGATGTGGGAGTCTCCGCTCACACTTCCATGGTTTGATGCTCTAGGATTTTAACACAGGGTCCGAACGGCTGCTGACGGTCCGGAGTCGCTCTCTCCATTCATTCGTCCAATCTGCTCAGCTGATGAGCCGCGGCGACTGGGCCGCATCCATCGATTAGCACGCGCAGGACGTTCGCGGCGCTCCCGACCTGTTGATCGTCAGAGCACATTAGAAGACGCGATTCCTGGACAGGAAAATGTTGCTGTTTCATCAATCAATCAGTCGCCGATTAAGCAGCACTTCATGATGGGCTGATTAATGAGAAATGATGAGCGGGACGCGCTGCTGCGTGCAAAATGACAAACGTCGGGCTTGGGAGGGGCACTGCAGCTATCATGGACTAATCATAATGGACTAATCCATTAGCGATGATTCAACAGCAGGGGTTCATTAACTCAGGTACAGATACAGACCCAACTTTTATCTCGCCGCTCAGAGAGAATGGCTGCTCCGGTGCCGCGCTGCCAGCAGAGACGCTGCCTCTTAGCACTTAGCGAGGCGCGTTTATGTACATGTGCAGTACGTCACACACACAAATGGCAAGTTTTGAAAGAATTACCAGATGGCTGTGTTCTCAGGGGGAGACTGCCAAGGTTAATGATAATGAAGAATTAACGGGATTGATGTGTAATTAGCCTGATGGATGGAGTCACTGGGAGCACATGTTTGCCAGTGTGTGCGCTTACACACACACGGGCGCGCGCGCGCACACACACACACACACACACACACACACACACACACACACACACACACACACACACACACACACACAGGAACCGACCGGTTCCACTTCAGCACATGATTCCCTCAGACTCAGCAGCACTCGCAGCTCTACACATTTCCATTCATCTCGAGCGGACGCCGGTGCTAACAGTTAAAAATGACCCGTGTGATTCAGAACCGAAACCCAAATGACCCGGCGCTGAAGTTAAAGGCCTAACAGCGCAGCCCCGCTCGTCTTCTCGCCACCTCCCACCCGGAGACGCGGCTCCTCTGTCTTTATCTGTCCGTAATCTCCTCTGTGCGTTCACCCCTCAATAACGCAGGCTGCTCTCCGATAAGGGCCTCCCTGCGTGCTGTAATTGGCTCACCTCCGAGAGACCCTGGTTCTTATTGAAAAGAACGAGCCACTTAGAAAACACAGCCATACATTTATACTTTGAGCCTTAAGTCCCATCTGCACAAATTAAAGCGCTCATTGTGTGGTGCTCCGTGGAGGCTTCCTTTTTTTGTATTTCTGTTGGAATCTCCGGCCTATTTATGTTTTACATTTACTTCTATACTTTGTCTCCATTCACAGCTCTTTATATTCCAGACTTATATCATGACTGGCATATCAGAACAGCCCCTGGTTGTAAATCTCTCCGTATGCGTCATGCCGGTGACCTTTCCGGGGTGCAGCCCTGCAGACCTTCAGCCCCTCAGAGGCCCTGAGGATGAGCAGCACAGGCAGCAATATGTTCATACGTGGTCGTAGACTGGGCCTCGTATTGATTTTTCAGAATGACATTCTCTCCCTCTCCCTACACGGTGTTTGCATTGGACCTAACTACGGTTTCAGTATGCAGAGCTCACTGTGTTCTGCTATATTAAGACCCAGTGGAACTTGTTCAATACAGCCGCCAGTGTTGGTTTTAAGGAGGGTGACAAAAGGAATGATAAAATCGTAGAAATGCATGTGTGTGTAGAAATAGCGAAGACCAACATGATGACAATGATGAGGGAGTGTGTCTGGATTCAGAGTCTGCAGAGACTTAAACTAGTTGTTGGATCTGTTCTGGTTCTGTTTTAGATTTAGCCTAATGGAGAGGAGAGAGGGTTTGTCCATCAGCTTGAGTTCCTTCCTTCTGCCCAAATGGTCTTTTGATTCCAGAGCAGCAGGAACTTACAGTATGCTGCTCTGGAAGTGGTGTTTTTTGCAGGTAACTGGGAGAGATGGGGGCACATCTGTAAAACAAGTTTTGATTTTTCAATTTGAAAAAGTAACAAAATCAGGAAAGGGATTTGAGCATCATCAGGGAATCTTTAATGGTTGTACAGTAAGTCATTTTCTTCTGAGATTCATTTTGAGAAATGACAGTAAGTGAAAATACCTGCGTGGCAACAACACAGACCATCAGCTCCTAAACTCAATGATTCACAAAAACACAGGAGGTAAAAATACGCGCAGCGAGGATGCTGAGCTGAGTACTTCCAAGAATCGCGTCCCTCATCAAGAGACAAGACCTGAGCAGGACAACATCCACTCACACTCTGAGCTTCTCTAAGTTCTCCATTCACAGAGACGCTGGGACATGGAGCCTAATGCTGACTTGCAGGTAGAGCTAAAACATTCATCAGTCCATTAAATGGACGTCATCAGCTCCAATCACACCCACTGTCATTGTGTGGTTGAGGCAAAGTGCATTATGATGTTAAACCTGGTGACTGGGACCAAAATATTAATTAGTGGGTCTTTATGATTTCCCAGAATGTGATGTGTTTAGCAGAACAAACTGTTCACTGTTGGAGTAACATCAGCATTAACGAGTCTATAAAGCTGTGAAACCATTTTAATGCTTAATGCAGTATGTCATGTGGAAATATCAGAATATATTTATATTTATATAGAGTTTATTCATTGTACTACCTGTATGTCTGTAGCAGAAAACACCTTCTACTGTGGCTGACTGGGATCTTTGGACCCTCTGATGATACAGTTGTGTATTTTTGTATTACTGGGTCCCGGACCTCTAAGAAAACCACAAATCATGGTTGAATCACGGTTTAAACTCAGTCATACAGTGTTAAAAAACAACCGATTCCACATGCTACCGTCCGTCTGGGAAACAATGTGTGCTCCGTGCTGAGGAGCAGAAGGACCCTTGGGTTTTCCATTTCCTGTGACATCCTCAGTGTCCCACTGTCCTGGAGTCAGGCTGTCTGCTGACATCTCCAGAGCTAAGGCTGATGGGACGTCAGCTCCTGGGCCAGGAAGGAAAAGCAGCCAGTGACTGTTATATTTTCAAACTCACACCATTTTCAGACGTTAGCAAAAGGCTGTCAGCCGTGCAGTGTTTTAAATAAAGGTCTAATTTTGAATGGCAGCGCCTGGAAACACACTCGGTCGCGCAAACGCGGGAAATAAACATGAAATACATCCCCGGCAGAAGCGTGTGTGTGTGTGTGTGTGTGTGTGTGTGTGCGCGTGTGTGCGCGTGTGTGCACGTGTGTGCGTGTGTGTGTGTGTGCGTGTGTGTGTGTGCGTTTGTGTGTGTGTGTGTGTGTGTGTGCGTGTGTGTGCGTGTGTGTGTGCGTGCGTGTGTGTGTGTGTGTGTGTGTGTGTGTGTGTGTGTGTGTGTGTGTGTGTGTGTTTGTGTGTGTGCGTGCGTGCGTGTGTGTGTGTGAGTGCGTGTGCCTGCGTGCGTGCGTGTGTGTGTGTGTGTGTGACAGCAGCGCGAGCGGCGCGTGGAGGGGAGCTGTCACAACGGCCGCCTCTGCATCGCTGCAGCACAGGAAGCAGCGGGTCTGACACCTGCGAGCAGAACCTGTGTACTCACATGGAGCTCACAGGGCGTTGCATCATGAGACGGTGACTTGTGATTCATTAGGCATCTGTTAGATAGCTAGTGAATGGGCAAGTCCAACATCCCACTGCTATAATTATTGAGAAGAGCAAACTGTCGGGATTTATCTGTTTCACATTTAGAAACACTTAACTGCAAATATCTGAGCTCCTCTGCTTCCATCGCTGTCTCCATAAACACTTATTATGACACCACGGCAGTAGTTCTATACACTTGTTGTTGCCATGGCGTCGGCTGCGGATACAGTAACGATGCGTTCAGGCCGCGTTTGCGAGCTGATGGAATCATCCTGCAAACACGTTCTTCATAAAACGTCATTACGTGAGAAGAGTTTGCCTCTAAGTTGTGGCTGTTGTCCCCGGGTGATGGAGCCCGCTGTGATGACCAGCTACGCAGAGCTGTGAGCTGCATGTTTGAAGCATAATGATGAGGACTAATGAGAGAGGACGGGAGCGCGCGAGTCGCATTCACCCCAGCTCTTTATATAGCGACGAACGACTTGATGGTGAAGTAGAGACGGGACCCAGCGAGCGCAGCCTCCGCTCAAAGACAAAAAAAAACTGATGCGTTTTCAGCCTTTTCATGTCTCACTTAAACCCATGTCTGCGCCACAGCTCAACAACAATGGCTGATGCCAAAGGAAAGCCTGGGAGCTGCAGTTGCTCTGTTTGAAAACTCATCCTCCGCAGATATGAATCAGAAGTGTTTTAAACTCCGAATCAGAAATACATTTCATTTTATTTTCTGCCTGACAGAAATTTTGCGACTGGAAATGTTCACATCAAACGCGCTTTCATGTCTGCAGCCACCAAAGTTGTCTGCTCTCCAAAATATGCTGCTTTCTCTATTCTGATTGTAAAAATTCAAGAAATATAAGTTTGACAAATTGGAAACAGGTCACTGCACATTACAGTTCTTCTCACTGCTGATGATGCTCTGTTCTTTTCTTTTGTTTACAGTCATTTGATATTTAATATGGTCACATCGTGTCGTGTTCTGCCCGAAATGGAAGGAATGTCCTCCAAAAGGGGTCAAACAGTGAAGTTTGGAACCAGCCAACAAATGATTTCTACATCTTCCATGAATAAATGTACTTACTGTATATTCTATTTTTAACATTTGCTGTTTCCAAACAGAACATGTCAGATATGAACATTTGAGACAGAACGACCTGCCCGGTTCTGCAGGGCCTTTATTGATGCGTCCAGGAGTAACTTTAGAGTAAAGTTTTTACACGGCGCAGGTCACACACTGCTGCCGTCTTCCCAGCCAGCCATATTTCAGATCGTGTATATCCAGGAGCATCACCACAGCCACAACTGAATCGCCTGACGGTTTCACAGAGTAGGAATTTATTGTCTCATCTTCTGTTTACAAGCCCGGTCCCACACAGACCTATAAAAACCACAGAGCAGCTCGCGCAGGTCAAAGTCAGCAATTTTCTAAGTAAAACAGAGGTTGAGAAACTGTCAGGTTTCCTGCCAGCCCACAGCTTCCAGTTAGTCTCTGCTTCCGAGCCATAAAACAAAAGTCGTGCTCGGCTGCTGAACCCGACCACTGATCTGACATGATGCGCGGTATAGCACATCACTGCATCCTCCATGTGGGGAAGCATTATAGCAGATAGTAAAGCATGTCTGCCCCCAGTAATTTACATGACACGTGCCCTCAATTCATGCACTCTGGAAGGTTGGGCCAGGCATTAATTTAGGCAAATCAATATCCTTTTATTTAGTATAGTGCTCTTAAATGCCCACTGTTGCCTTGTGGGGGAAATATCAATGAGTCCCTATAATGTTGCACTCCACTCCAGTTTGATCCCTGAAAATATTTATCAGGGGAAACCATTTTACTACACAAGCGTAACAAATGGATGTGTCAAAAGGGAATGCATCACCAGGGCAGGCTTTTAATATAATTATTAACTTTGACATGCCCTCATTTTTCAAAGGGCTCGTACTGAGGGACAGAGCCAGTGGCGTTTTTCTTCAACTTCGCCCAGTTACTTCAGCAGACTTTTGTGGCTGCGATGGGGGACGTGCCAGAGGTCCGAGAACACACGGAGGCTTCGAATCGCTTGTTTGAGCGGAGCTAAACCGGTGGCCTGTCCACGATGAGCTCTGTGTGACAGATGGCGTCGGGTCCAGCACCTCAGTGACTTCCAGCCCTTTGGGTAATGGACTTTCATTGTGTAAAACACTGTCGTTGTGTTTGTCCAGGGCTTTTTAATGAGCTTCCAAAATGAAACAGTTTATGGCTGCATGCCATGAATATATACAGTAAGGAAGAGACAAATATTAAACCAGAACTGAATGAAATGTCTGTAGTGGACCTGGTGCAGAGCTGCTCAACAATGTACAAGGTAATGACACTGATAGTGACACTGCGGGTTTTAGATTCTAACTAGCTAACTCTGTAATAAAGAATGTAGAAGCGAATACCAATCAGCCAACCACCCAAAACCAGACCAGCACCAGAACCTGAGGAGACGTGTTCCGCAGTGAAGGAGACTCTACTTTCTTGACTTTCCCCATCGACAAAACCACCTGTATTTAGCGCCCTGTGCTGAAGGGGTTAATCATTTTGCATTTTTCCGGTCGGGGTTTAGTGTGTAATAACCCCTGGTAAATCCTAATGAAGGCTTGTTATCGGGCTTGTTGTGATATTAATAATGTGAAGCCGTCCTGTGCCAACAAACTACTCCAATCGCCTTTACTGCTCAGTTATGTCACTTATGCTATAAATCTGTTTGTAATATTATTGTATTTCAGAATAAAATTTCCCATTAATTTAAAAAGTTAATTAAATAATAAAGATGTAATATAGAAAGAGATCCAAAGATACTTTTAAGTATTTACTACACACATTTATGGGGCTGCCTTTATGAGACGCCAGTCAAACCTATTGTTATCTGAGAGTTGAGGCTCGCTCCGTTTTCACATAGCAACTTCTTGAACGACGGCGAATCCCCTCTGACTGCCTGCATCCAGCAGTTTTATATATATCTGGAGAGAGACAGGGGAAAGACAGGTGGAGTGACAGTAATGGTAAAAGGAGGCAGTGTTTCCAGTCAGAAAACAACTAGAAAGGGAACGAAAGCGGCTACTGTCAGGACAGCGGTTGGGATGTGAGCCCCTCTGTTATGGAGATTCCCCGTTTGACTGCGGAGCGTCGGAGCAGTGTGACAGCTCCAGACACAGGCTTCCCCTCATTGATTCTCAGACTGACACCACACCCCGAAAATCACAAATTCGTGTTATACAGACAAAGACATGACTGGTGACAAAGGATTGGATTGGTTTGGGAAATAATGATAAAGCTTGGAGTCACCTGCAAACAATTCTCCAGTTGAGTGCTGTTTAACTGGTACTTTCATGTGGAGTGTCTGCAGACAGCATCAATAAAGCAGATAATCAATTATTAATAAACTGATAATCAATCAGTACCTTGGTCATGGAAGCTGAGATCGAGTTACTAGTGACCTAATCTTGATGACGATTGATTAAATGATTCACGGCTCTAAGAGAATGAACCATTATAAAGGTGATCATTTGCAGACGATTGCAGTATATTGAATATCTTGACTATTGGTTTGTCCGGTAGTCACACGTGTGGTGGTCGGATTCTCTGTTGACACCACCCAGTGAGTGAACGGCATTATTTGAGAAATGAGAATGTTGGATTGTTGATTTGAACGGCCAACAGAGAATCAGCATGTTCCCGTCCTACTGATAATGACCATTGAAGGGCGTGATAACGTCCGAAGCGAGTGTTCTGTACAGTAGCAAGCAGTTCATCAAGTCTTACTGTAGGTGCAAATTGTTCAATAATTCCAACCTGAATCTTCTTGTGTGTTTTTGTTTATTGATGCACAGCTTGTGTGTCAAATGTGTAAATGAAGCTAAGCTGTGTAGCCTATGGCGACAACAGCACCATTTGAACGTAGCTCCATCAGTGCCAGAAAGAGCAGCTGTGTCAGGCTGTGTCTTCATTACGTCCAGCCTTATGTATTGATATGCAGCGAGACAGTTCCACTGAAAAGATGTGGGGGACTGACTGCTAAGTGACACACACACACACACACACACACACACACAGTTGCCAGATGACAGTGATATGAGTGGATACGTGTGGTTGCAGGGACGACTGCGTGTCGTCCATGTGACTGAGTCGCTGTCAGCTCTCTGAGCCGACGTGTTGCTGCAGGAGGGCAGAGGGTGAGATGGGATAAGTGCTGCATCAGTCTCAGAGGGAGGTTTGTCCCCAGAGAACAAGAAGCTCTGCAATGAGTTCAAAAATCAATGGGACAGTTACACAAGCAGGACTGAGCCAACGTTGAAGGTTCCTTCTCACACATACTGTATCATGAGATGATCTGAGATGAGACCAACAAACTCACAGATTTTATTTAAATGCATTTGACCTTTTATGTAAAATAAACTGCCCAGCTAAACGCCTGCTGAGCTACAGTACGTGACCCTGTTTAGAGTCACTGCTAAAACTAGACGGAATTACTGCATCCACTAATGTGATCATTAGATGGCCGTCATCATGATACTAATGCATACAACAGCTAAATGAAACGCCTCGGGGGGATGGGGTGGCCCCACAGAGGATACAGTTGATTAAAGAGTCAGTGTTGTGAGGTCGCCCTGCGATGGACTGGCCACCTGTCCAGGTTGTACCCTGCCTCCCACCCATAGATAGCTGTGATGGGTCTCCAGCAGCCCCTGCACCCCCACATAAAGGATTAGGCCGCAGAGAGCGAATGGATGGATGCTGTGAGATCTTTTCCACCTGTCGCCTCTAACACGGGGCTGGATGCATCTAAACCCACCCCGTGTGGGTTTAATTACATTGCCTGTGCAGCGGGTCTGTGAAGCAGTGTTTGTGTTTGGTTTTGAGTTTGGTCCTGGACTCGCCTTCGGCGAGTTACGCGATCCACCAACCAGAGCGGAGCAGGGGATGCCTCCAGGGTAAAAAAGGAGACACTTCAACTCTATTGTGCTTGTTTGTGTCCTGGTTGGACATTTTGGAGCAATATTGCTAAAAGTTAGGCTTAAGTTGTTTGAAATGACTTTTGTGAGTTGGGTTCTGCTCCGCCATCGTGGCCCTGCAGCAGCCGGAGCAGCGGCGCTGCCTAGTGTTTGGTTTGGTTTTCCTCTTCTTGGTTCTGTTTGTTTTATAGCCTGAAGAAGCTCTAAATCTGTTTTCAGGCTCCTCTAGAGTTTCTTTTCATTCTCGTGGTAACCTCTAGGTTTTATGTGACTTCCTTTACCGCTGGCGAGTCAGAGTTGTAGCGGTAGAAGTCAATAAAACGTGGACGTGTTTAAGAATCATATTCTTTGTTGCATTCGACCTCAACGGCCCTGGAAGCAAAATGAGTTTAAGTGGTGCTCTACAGTGAAGAGATGATTGGTGCCACAAAGATGAAAATGAACGACCGGGTGCTTATTAATGCTAACATCATTATTTACAGTCATGATATCACTTTGGGGAAGCTGACATAAAATATACTCTACATTATATTACATTACTTCATCAGGAGGCTCCATGTCGTGTGTGGGTACCATGGAAAAGTAAATGGTGCATATGAGGGACTGCAGTTTTTCACACGCTCCCTTGCTGGGCATGACTTGCCAGAGCTCAGCAGGTTATCAGCAGCAGGCTTTAATATGTGCTCCTTCATATTCTGTATATTGTAATAAATGGTTTTTCTAGTTTGGTGGTGGAGTTTCTGTCTCTACGTCACTCCCTTCATCCTCTGCCGTTGTATTTAAGTGTACAGGTTCCAGAAATAGAAAAAGGGTGAAGTCACGGGTTTCACTAAAGATCACTAGAGTAAAACATCTGGGTATTAAAACAGTGGGTGGAGCAGCAGGGGATGATGTGGGGAAGGAATGATCTCAGTTTGTTATCTGACAAACAACACAGAAACTCATTTTTGAAGAAAATTCATTTTAATTAAATGTCAGATTCCCATTCGTCCAAACCAAAAGACAAATGAGGAAACAGATACTGTTCTTATAGGACAGTGAAGAGCTGGAGGCTCTAATACAGCTGAACTGAGCTCTATTGAGGCTGGAGCATAAAGCCATTAGTCAGTGAGTCAACTCTTGGGACAGGTCAGGGCCCCTATAATCACACGTCAAATCAACTGGACCAGACGCTGCTCCGCTGTTATTAAATACAGCATGTCTCCATGTTTAACCGAGGCGTCGTTCAGCTCAAATAATCTTAGTGCAGCTGCTGCTACATCAGCACAGTGTGGTCACCAGGGTCAAGGAACAAAAGTTTCCACGCACAATATAAAATATTAAAGCTTTTATTAAAATAGACCTGAAGGCAAAGGAGGCTTTGATAGATTAACTCCTGCCTTCACCTCTGCCAAACAGCCCCAGTGTCTTAAAGGCAGCCAGCGTGCGGGTCTGGAAATTTGTTTTGTACGGAGCTGCACCATCCGTGACCCTGACGCCGCGGCAGCCGACTAATGCCGCTCCCGACAGGCGTGTGTGGAGCCTTTGGATTTTCAAATTAAATGCACTGTACTGCGGATGAACGATACGTATTCATGATTAGCCTCAGTTGTTCAGTCTGGGCTTGAAGGCAGCTCTGGGAGGATGATTTCATTTTAAGATTTAAAAACATCAGTGACTGCCCTGATTTCCGCATAGACACAAAACTGAGGCTGAAACTCATAAACTGGTAAAATATTATAATTATGATGAAGCGGGATGCCAGCTATCAATAGTTTATCATTAAAACTGGTGCAGTAGCATATTGCAGCGTAATGAAAACAAATTCCCGGTCTGGGCCTCAACAGTTGAGGGCGTGCGACTCTGTTAGGCCCCTAATGCTTTTCAATGATCATTACCGTGGATGTGACGCGGCGGCCTGCTCGTGGCTCTAATGACTTCCGCTCCGTCCGCTCTCTGTGTGCAGCGCGTGTTGGCAGGTTATCAGTACCAGGCAGAGCCGGAAACGCGGGCGCGAGGCAGTTCTGCGTCTTCATTTGCGTCTTCATGATACGACGCCGGCGCTCCAGAACTATTATTTCTCCAGTAAAGGAATGTCAAACCAAGCACACAGCAAGTGAATAAAATGAACTGACTGAAGGCATCATCTGCATAACAGACATGTATTATCATCCTACAACACAGAGATGAGACTGTGACCTCCACCAGCTCCGTCCTGCAGGAGGTGAAACGGGTACGAGACAAGGATGAACTCGCTCTCGCACGCTTTCCACCACTGAGTCCTCGCAGAGATCACGTCTGTCAGCCGGGATCAGACGCAGACAACCTCACACCTCCCTGCTGCATGCGTGCGCTTGTCTGTGTGCAGAAAACCAGGTCCGAACTGGAATCCAACCCAGAACTGTGGTTAGAGGAAGCATTTAGGGAACAGGATGAGAAGCTGCAGGACAATGCATGCATCAGCATCAGCATCAGCATCGCCATCAGCTGCACAATAACGTATCACAGCATGAGAAATGTTACTTGGTTTGTAATTAGCCTCAGTTGTGTGTTTCTCTGCTGGTTTCACTCTTTTAAACATTAACGTGTCCTAAACACAAACTATAAACCATTAAAAGAATCAACTGAAGATTATAGATGATGTGAGTGTGTGGGTTCCAGAGTAGATGGTGATGAAGTACTGTACGTGCAGAGTATCTACTCTACTACAAATAGAGGTTTTTGCGGTTTCTCTGCTTCAGGCTAAAGGTTTTGTTTCCTGTCAAAAGGTGCATTTTGATTTTATTTTATCTATCACAAAATCTGATCGTCAGTTTATGAAACCGGTGCTTCGCAGGTGATGTTTAATGTTCTTTGTTTATCCAGCAGGAACCTCAACAGTCAATGGATTAAAGGAGGAGGAGGACAAAGCACACATGCATAAATTTCAGCTCACACGAGAGGAAACCACCATAAAAGTGGAGCTTCACAATGAGCGCGTTTATTTCTTTGGGTCTGTTTCTCACTGCATCATAATCGGCAGTGGAGCTGAACATAATTAATTCCCTGAGCTGCCAAATGACACTAAGGCAACTTTTTATCCCCCCTGAAAACTCTCACCAGCCAAACCAGGGCCAAGTCGACTTCACATGGATCTGATCAAAACCTGCTTTGCTTCATTTGTTTATTCATAGAATAACTGCAGTAAATAAGACGTGTCTAGTATAGAGTGTCTATTGGTTTGTGTTTCTATGTCATAAACTAAGTATTTTGGGCCAAACCGCTGGACAGATGTGAGCACAGCCCCAGGCTTCTCTAAATGAACCCATTCAGGCAGTCCAAAGACAATCAGGCTGTTTCTTTCCAGTTAGTTTTTTCCAGCAATAGTCAAAGACTGGGAAGCAACATTGTGATGCAGCTCCCTTCATGCATTTCCATTTTTACAATACAGCAAAACATATTCATGCAAGATTTTGCATCGTTTAAACCAAGAAGATGAAAATACTAGCTACTAGGTTTAAGATAATTGCTTCCTGTTTCTTATGTTTTGATATCTCTACTTTGTGTGGAGTGTGTATGTGAGGACTCTAGACTGAAGCGTCTTTGGTGGTCAATATGATGATGTGAGTCAAACTTCATATTAAACAGGACAAAGGATTCTGATTTAAAGCTGGACCTATACTTACATTACTGTATATCTCATAGGGCTTGAAATGAGACCTTTCCTGTCCCTGTTCCCGTGTTCCTCTGGACCTGGAGGCTGAGGCGGGTACCAGCGCTCAGGTGATGCTGCGCGGGGCTCCTCCTGCCTCCACCTCGCTAAACGCTGGCCCGTCGTCTTCTCCTGTCTGTCAGGCCTCATCTATCAGCGTACAACCGCCACCGAGCCCCTCATAGCCTCCTAATAAACACCGCCGCCGCGTTCTCCGCCCTCGGAGGCCGTGGATGCCTGTCCCGCGCGTTGCTGTGAGTGGGCTGAGAAGCCGAGCAGAGATGAATCACCCCGTCCCGGTGGCGTCCGCGCCTCCTCCCGCTCTGCAGCAGTCGGGTCTGCGGAGCCTCATGGACAGAAATAACTGCGCACGTGACGCCTGTTTGCTTGGCTTTAAAAAGAGCAAGGGGACGAGGGCCATTCTGTAAACATATGATTTACTCATCCTCTCATTAGGCAGGAAACCAGATTCATTCATTTATTACTTAAGTTTGTGTCTGAGGTGAGACCAGTGGCTGCAATGGATCTGCAATTCAAATAAGAAGCAAAGGACTTTAATATGATATTTAATATGGAGGTTCTCTGCAGGAGGTAAAGCAGACTGTTATACATTATGCTTTAGTTATTAGCATTTGCTAATACATGCAGGACGGCATGATGGGGGTCTGGCGCCGCGCCCACCGAGCCTCCCTTCTCTCCTCCACATCCATCTAACTCCCCACCACATCTGCCTCCTTCCCTTCCTCCTGCGCTGCTCCCTTTTATATATTTTCTTGCATCGCGTCCCCTCCTTCCTCTGCTTCCCAGTCCCTTTCCTTTGCTCTGCGCTGCTGGAGAGCTTGATGAAAGAACATCTGCTTCCCTTTGGGAAGTCCTTGTGAGCAACATGACAGATTCCACCCCACTGCTTAGGAAGTGAGCACAACTGAAGGCAGACAGAGACGCGGGCGTCAACAATATAGGACTGTACTCTGAGAGTCCCTGAGGTTCCTGAGTGTTTTGCTAAATAAAACCGGAGCTCCTGTACAGAATGTGGTGGGTGTTTGAAGCTGAAGGACACAAACATCCCTGCTGCACATTTATTTACCATTAAGGGATCAAAACCTGAATGTTTTTCTTTACTGTCTGTGTGTAATACAATGATAAAGAAACTGTTAGAACCTTAAAGCTTATGCGTATGGATATTGACCAAAAGTGAATGGACTTTTTTACAAAATGCAAACTCCAAACAAAAAGCCAGATGCCTCCAGCTGTGAGCCGCTGACCGGCAGGGGCAGAGAATTACTGTAGCTAACTGTCTAGCGAACACATCCAGAAGTGGAGGAAGCGAAAACAGTTCACAGTTGTGGTGTATTATCATGATAACAAACAGTTCGGCGCTTAAAGAAAAGCTGCTGCTGGAAACTCAACTCGTCCGAGTGAAGCAAACTGCAAAGTCCTGGCCTAGAGCATGTGAGGAGAAGCACCAGGTTTCAGGTGGACGGATGCCTGCTGGGGCTGGAACGGGACCAGGAGCAGAAGAAGAGCCTGTCTGTGTGTAGCACTAGAAGCTACTAGAGCGAGAAAAGCTGTGGTGTTTACAGTAACAGGTTGAACCCTGGGTGCAGAAGTGAGCCTTTGGACATTAGACCAGCTTTTCTAAGTGAAAATGTCCGTGTTTGCATTGCCATCGATTGCATTGTCAGTATAAGCACTTCAAAGGTGTTCTATTAGAACAGACCTCATTAAAAGATGAAGGAAAGTGAGATGGAGGGGCTTAGCGCCTCCCACAAAATGTTTTGGTTGGGACCAAAATCAATACTTTTCATTTCACGATTTAATTTGCAAAAATACGTTTGTTAGATAAACTGATATGATGCTGAACGCAGCTATGTTTTGAGAACACTGTATCTTTGGCAGGATTTCGAGAGCGTATCTTTTATAAGCATATATATTTTCATGTTTTATAAGAAATCCCATCAGATCAGAGCTTTGAGCCTCAACTCAATAAACCAAAATATCTGGCAGCTCAAGGAGCTTTGTCCTGGTGTCAGTGGGGCACGGCGTCTCAGGAGAAGCATCCGTGATGTAAGCGCACCTCTGCTGGCCTGCCTTCGATTCATATGGTAAAAGAAACTTATGTGGGAAGACACAACGTACAGAGCAACCGCATGCGTAGGACTCGGCATCGGAGCTTGAAGAGGCGCAGGTGGATGAAATCCCTTAAAGCTCAAGGATGAGCCGAGGCGATTCAGACAAGCGGTCGCAGTCAGCGCGACCTAATGTTTGTCCCGTTCTCAGCAGTGACATCTGGAGGTAGAAATGTCAGATTTCCCCATCAGATTAGATTTAACCCATAACATGTACTGTACTGTGCAAGCAAATCAGCGAATCCCATTAGTCAAAGCTTTTGTGCTTGTTTTGTCCTGGAGCCTGGTCAGTCTCTGATTCCTGTGGTGGAAGCCGCGTTCCCAGCAGGGAACTGGCTCAACCTGTGCAAACACAATGCAAATGGGACCCTGACAAAGAGCCGGCGGGAGTGAGACGTGGAAGAGGGCCACGCAGCTGAAGTCAACGTCACCGTCACTTCTGTCCAGCCCCTCAGTGGTTCTGCAGTATATTCAGCTCTGCTGGTTCAGGTGATGGATGGGCGGCTCCAATGAGATGCCCAGCAGCATTAATATTAAAGCAGAGTCTCTTAAAGCTGAGTGCTGCATGTTTACTTGACCCAGGTCTGGTCATTTGAGCCTTTGACATCCAAACACATGCAAACATACAGCTGGATGCGAGTCATGTGAGTCTGGGCACTGACTAAAACCCAGAACTCGTCCGTCCCGTCGTCCTCTACTCAAAGCCCGTTTGATCTCTGCATCGTTTCGTTTTCATTTTTGCTGTAATGCTGCTGTTTTTAAATGGAACTTGTCTCGCGTTTCAGTGAGATTTCATTCCGGTCCTCAAGGCAGATCAACTGTAATATTTGAAGGGTTGTGTGGATCTTTAATAAACCCATACAGAGCAAATGGGAAATAACGTTGCACACAGAGTCACGCAGACACATAAACAGCCCGGCTCATTATGCTGAGCAGCACCCGTTTATTGTTCTGTCTGCTTTAAGGAAAGCTCAGCAAACTGGATCAAAAGCTCACATACTGTAAATACTGGATCTATGCTCCAACTCCTGATTAATGGCCATGTGTAATAATGTAAATTTGTATTTCGTGGGCTAATCTTGCAGAAATAGTTGGAAGAGGAGCTTTGTTATAAAACCGGTGTCAGCAGCACCTCGTGGTGACGGATTCACAAAGACTCATCTTCCAAAAAATGTCAACTCTTCCTTTGTTTCCTCGGATTCTGCTGAGCCCCACGGATTTGTCCTGTTAATTCCTCGGCTCGCGGCTTCGCCTTCGCTGATGTATCTTTATGAATGGCCCGTGCATAACGCTTTCCTTTGGAATCGATATTCGTCCCGTGCATGTTTTTCAATGAATACACATGGATCTCGGGGCTCGGCTGAAAAGGCTGCTGTCACGGGTAATCAATATAGAGCCATGTTTGCAATAACTCAGGTCTGAGGCCCTGCGTGAGCACTTCTTTTGTCTCTGGAAGAGGTGAGCCCTGCGTGATCTGCTGACTGTTGAAAAAAAAAACACACAACGGCGTGAAAAGAAACCAAACTTTATGCAAAGCAGCCGCTGGCTTGGTCGGATCCGAATTGAGCCGCTGATAAACAAAGGCTGCGGAGCATAATGCAGCCTCGGTGGAAATGCTCCCGCCGCTCAAAGTTAAACTTTGCAGGACTTTTTAAATCACTTGGAAGCGTGATCAATAGGCGCGCTCACACAAATCGATGTTTGTGCCTTTGTCGGGATCCGTTGAGTAAGAAGCAGTGGTTGTGTTTGAATTAAACCTGTGTGTTTTTGCCACAGACGCGGCTGAATATCGAAACAACATCGAGTGCTGGGAAGGAAACGCAAGAAGCCGTTCACCTTCACTGTGTATGTAGATCATAGAGCTACGTGAGACAAATACACGAATACAGTTCTCTGTCAAAATCATACTTTTGAGGCTTGTTTTCAAGCAGGAACTCGACAAGAAGCGCACCGGGAACAGATTATAACAGTCACGCATTTGAGCCCGTCATCACAAAGAGCTTCTCTCCAACACGCCAACATTTTACTGCATGTCATACAGTTTTTATCGGTTGCTTTAACGCGGCCGTCCAGTGAAACAACACATTCTCTTAACAGTTCACACACAGGTCTAAACAGCGACTCCAACGTCATAATGACACGCTTTGTTCTTAAAGGCTCTAACTGCGTCAAAACACTGGAAATATGCAGCAAAAACTCATTTTGCCTTCAAACAATACAACTTGCAACCAACTACATGAACACGACCAATCAGTCATAACACAGTGGACACCAAAATACAAACCACTGATCTCAGTGTGAATCAGTGCTTCATTGGAGCCTGTTGCTCTTTGTTGTCTGTAGTTTATGTCAAATTTAACTTTTATGCAAAGAATTGGATCCAGATGAAGATCCAGATTTTTTGAATCCATGACATTCGTTTTTCAAACTGTGGCAAAAAACTAAAATATTGTAAATATTACATAAACTTATTCAGGGATGAGACACAGCCACTGTTGATCCATCCATGCTGGTGAAGAACAAGACATTTTTTGGGTCTAATGACTGATAGATATTTGAACATTTCTGTGGAGGAGTGTCAAACAGGTGCTACGGTGAGTTCATACTGGTCTTACTGGTTTCTAATACTGTAAGTAGGTAGTTTTCCTTTGGTCACAAAGCTAAAACAATGGAGTTTAGACTGTTTGAATGACGTCAGTGTTAACTGTTTTGCAAAAGGGGGGAGAAAATGCAACAATCCAATGAAAACAGGTTCACACATTAGCTACATGTGTCTGATGCTCTGCTGTAATAGTGATGATCAAAATAAATGGAACCTTGTTATGCAAACAGGTCAGAGCGACCGATATAAACTGTAACTCGTAGATGTGTTGTCCTCCCTCTGCTCATCTACAGGAAACATCAGACTCTGCTGTGTCTGTGTCCAGTTACTGGTCCAACTGTCCTGTCTGTGTTCAGTTACTGGTTTTCAATGCAATATTGAAAAAACATTATTAAAACATTACATATTAGCCATAATTACTTACTGTATCTGCACCTTGTGTTTGGGTCTTGATGTCTCATTCAATCCTACAAACAGTCTTAACGTGTTATTAAAGGATTTGATCAGGGTTCCCTTTGTTGAGCCAAAGGGCTAAGCCTTGAAAACTATCAAGTTTGAAGTTACCTTTACAAAGTTAAAGTTGTTGGCCAGCATATAAACAGTTGAGCCTGTCTTTTATCCTTTCCAATACAAACACTGTAACAAACTGCTGTGAACGCACCACATAAAGACGAGCAGATATTCATACGCCGCTGATAGGGACTAATAACAAACGTCCACACACACAAAAGTAACTTTTAATGATGCGGCTTCCTCAGAACCGCCTCACCCTCCCTCCCTCCCCCGCCGTTCCAGATCTCCCCACCTGCCTCCGTCCGACCTACGCAGCAGTTTGTTTGTTGCCTCCCTGCTTTTCATTCCATGTGAAAACGACTTTACATGAAGCGCATGAGAGAAATAACGAGATCTATTGCCTCTTTTTTTTTCTTTCTTTGTCTTTCTTGCCGCAATAGAGAGAAATAGTGTAATTATTGGAGCAGAGAGAGGTTGAGGAGCTGGGGGGGAGGGTGGTGCTTTCAGGGGAGGGGGGGAGCGTGTCCAGTACAACCCTGACCGAAGCGTTTAATGACGCCATAATTCCACTTGGCATGAGGAGGTGGCCGAGGGGCTTCTGCTAATGTAGCGTCGGGGCAAAGTCATCAGGCTTTCACGCGGCCTGACAGTTTCATTAAAGCGCAGCCGTCGCTGTCGTTCAAAGCGTTCACAGGATGAATCCTCGTGACGGCTCCGCCTCCCCGGTCCCCGACCAAATCTCCTTATTCAGTTTGTCTATATGCATATCAGCGGGAACGACAGCGCCGGCTAATCGATGGCGACGGCTAAACAACTTTCTGTCTCCACCTATCTCCCTCATTAGGGTTTAGGTCTCTCTTAGCGTCAGCCTCTTATCTATCAGTGTAATGGTTAGGCTCCCATCGATTCTCTCTTTATGCATCGCCTGCCGTGGGCCTGCAGAGGCCCCACCGTGGAACTCCAGTGTCTGTTTGTTTGTTGCAGCGCGCGTTTCCCTCCGGCTCGTCGTGAAGGAGCTTCACGTGTCGCTCGGGTGCGTTTGAATAAAACAACAACAACGGTTAATTGACCACAGATGAGCCGGTGTCATGACCTTGTGAGTGAAAACCAAACTTTTGCAATTGAAAAGAAATTTGAAATGTGTTGGTAAAATGACCTTCATGCTGCACGCTGCAAACAAAAAGTCTGAAAATTAGGTGGAAGTAAAGAATGTAGTTGGACTAAGCTGAGAATCATTTCTGTGCTGTGGCTGTGGTTTGCCTGTGACTTATCCTAACACACATCTTAGTGTTTACATGCCAGAGTGAATTATTCCGTGTATTCAGTAGGTAAGTGGTGTATTTGACAACGGATCCCTGGTCGGCGTAGATCTTAAAGTATTTTCGTATTATTTGCATAAGTGGACGAGACGGTGGAAGCCAGACTGTTATTAGAGGATGTTAGGCTTTCAGTGGGTTCCGTCCCAAGCGCGTGTTCGGTCCAAACCGATTACCAGAACCGCACTGCAGCACCTGATCAGCATAAACGCAGGCCCGGCAGCGCCCCTCGGCTCGTGCCGGTCCAGATGCTTTGTTTGGTGCGAGGAAAATATGCATTTAAAAGGAACATTTGAAATGAAATTTAATAAAAAAAAATTTAATCTGTGTTATATTTAGTTTCAGTTTTTTTATGTTCTTTTGTTTAGTTTTGTTTTCATTTTTTTCTAGTTTTGCTGCCCAGTTTTGTTCAGTGTTATTATTTAGATAAATAAATTCTTCTCAAGGTTGCAGATACCAAAAACTCACTAGTGTCAGAATAGAATTCATGTTCCCGCCTGCTCATTTCTTTTCACTTTTCACTCTTGTTTACGTGAACTTTTGTTGGATTTAAAAAGAAAGCGTGCTTACGTGTTCTTCGAAACTCGTAAGTGGTTGTCTAAAATAACTTCAAACCCACGTGCTGGGGTTCATGTACGGACCGCATGTTCGTGAGCATCCCGGCCCTTTGGTGTTGCAGCGGATGCTTATCACTCACAGGCAGGTTAGCTCGCGGCGCCGTCGCCCCCTGAAGCACAGCCCCCGCTGTCCGTCCGTCTCCGGCTCCATCAGGCCCCAGTCAACACGCGGGTTTCTGTCTTCATGTTGACTCGGCTCAAGCCTTTGATTTGGATGTGAAATATATTGTAACCGTCGAAGCATCACTTTAACACTTCAGAATAAATAATTCAAAGATGTGGAAGATCAAAGTACAGACACAGAGAACATGAGCACATTTATTAGAGCAGCTGCTACAGTGTGTGAGCATGCTCTGGTCCAGTGGTTGAATAAATGTGGAGGACGCACGTGTTCAGATGCGACACAGAGTTCGTAACCTCAGCTGAAGCTGCCACAGGGATGGAGCAGCTCAATGTGATGTCAGTCTGTGATTTTGTTTTGTTTCCCTCAGTCTTCTTTCTGAGCTGCAGCATTGAGATAGAACCACAAAGAGGGTTTGTTCACTAAACACAACTTTAGAAGAGGATCCGTGCTCTGTAGCATTCAGGCCCAGAATCCTCGGCTGAACATCACACTGCGTTTGTGTCAAGACGTAAAACTGAGGATTTTATCTTACATCACTCACATCAGCACCAAGGAAAGATCAGCAACACAAACCCGAGGCTCAACCGATAGATTCTGAAATGTACACATGGATTTAGTTTTAATAGAGATCTAAGACAACGTGACCTTCCTCTAAACAGAGAAAAATAAAACTCCAGAGCATCAAACTCTAGACCATGGGGCAGTTTAAAACTGACAAATAATTGATAACATTTCTGAAGAAGAAAATGCTGTGATTCCTCAGAGTCCTGATCTGAAATCCAATATCACACGTCTATGTATGAGCTGAGGACTGACATGAAGCAACATGGATTATTGTTTAAATAAAGGTTTCCTGTTTATATTAATTTTGTAAGATATGTCTTGGCTATTTTTACCTTATTAAATATTTAGACAGAAATGGGAAATGTGAGCTGACTTTTAACTTTACTAATTCACAACTTGGAATATCGCGATGATTTAATTGTGGCTTGGTTTTACTAAGAAAACCAAACCTGATGACCTTTTTCATAAAAGTATGTGTTTTGGTTCACTTGAGCCCTGCAGAACTTAATTTGATGAACTAAAAGACTGAAAACACGGAATTTAAGAGATGATTAAACTTTTGAAAATTAAATTAAATTAAATTAAATTAAAAATTGGAGATAGAGCATAGGGTCAGTTTCTTTTGTCTGTTTGAAAGCATCCTGGAACAGGACACACTGAGTGGGTATAGTAGAGCAGTATCCAGAGGAAGACCACAGCAGCCCTCGTTTCCATGGTAACGTTTGATAGGAAGCTGCACTCACACCACTTTTCAGCATCCTTGGGTATTAAAGTTCAGAAAACTTCTCCAACCGGTTGAAAACCGCTGCTGGAATTAAAGGTGCGCATCGATGCATCGTGACGATTTATGTTCCGCTAACAGCGAATCACCAGGGTTTAAAAGGTCAGGGTGACACGGATGAAACAGGGCTGTGTCCTTCCCGCGTTTGCCAACGTGGACCCGGCGCCTTGTTACTATTTTGAGAGTAATGACTTGTGGATGCGAGGGTCTGCCTCCGTCTAATCTCCTTGACTCCCAGACAGGCAATCAGGGACACAGAGATGTGTTATCGCTGGACCACCTCGATGGTGGAGTCTGATACATCATTACACGCTCAGCGAGTATTAGACTCAGCAGGGCTTCATCTCAGCACCAACAACTTCACACATGACTGATATTAACAACTAAGAAAAGACAAATGCAAAGCACAGCATGCGTGTTTCAGCTGGTGCGTGTTCAGTGACCCTTGCGGCTGTTTGTTTGCCAGTCTCCCAGTTCAGCCCAGGATCAATCCATGCACTGGGACTGGGAGTGCTCCCACTGATGACTGCACTGATAGCTGCGCGCACCGTTCACCGTCTGCAGAGCATCTTTGGCAAAGCTTCATTCGCTGGCTGACTGTGGCTGATGGCTGCTGGGGGGATTGGTTTTGGATTGATTGGAACGACTTTGTTGATTCCCTCAGCGTTCATCTTGTCTCGCAGCGGAACGGTCGTGTTACCGCTTGATGAGCCGCCGTCAAACGCACGCGTACAACACGGGCGCTGCCCGTGCCGTGACCCCCCCTCACCTCCGGTTCAGCGTCATCATCCTCGCTCAGCGCTGGTGGGTGATCCCAGCACATTGCTGGCAGTCTGATGCGCTGTAGCTGCTTGATTGGGCACTAAGCGTGTTCTCAGTAAATACGTCCCTGGATGAATGATTTTATGCAAATCACTCGCAACACGAATCACACTTTTAAACCAATCTCACTGATGTTTGCAAAACAGTTGTTCAGCCACATTTAACAGCCCTGATGTAATTAGCATGACACGGACGCGGCTTCACATCATCCACTAGTAACAATGAAAACCCAGCAGAATAACAGTATTGCAATTATTATATTACTATAGTGTTATTATCATTCTAAATAAACAATAATTTACCAATCGAAGCTTTCTGTGGTTCCCAGACAGGAACCACTGAGACACTGAGTCCTGATCCAAGCACCAACGTGATCCAGCTCTTGTCACGTTCTGAAGCCTCCTCTTCATGTCCTCATTACGCGCCCACCTGATGTCAAGGGCACTTGTCCTAATTGAAGTTGACAGCAGAAGGAAGGAAGCAGCAGCAGCAGAAACTATGTAAATAAAGTTGTGGAGTTTTCTGGCGGCTGATTACTGAACCCAGCCCTCGTGGAACTTACTCTTTAGTCACGGCAGCGCTGATGGAAATCCCTGTGGAGAGAAGCTTTAATTGCAAAATCAGTCATTTAATCGTCCAACAGTTTCATTACGGAACGAGCACAAGCCGATCCCCGCGTTCGTGTCCTGTGCCGACGCGGCGTCACCTTAATTCAACTGGAGGCTTGAGTGTGAGAGAGCGCTGACACTTAAAGTGAAGCTCACTGCTCACTCACGAAGGCACAGGAGACGCGTTCCAATAAGGCCGGCGCTTGTCTCACCTGTCTGTTGTTTCCTTCCCCGAGGAAACTTAATAAAGGTGATCAGTCTTAACTAATGGACCGTTCGAAAGTGATCCGAGCAATTCCAGTAAAATGCAATGACTTTGCTGCGGTAGATTTATAAAACAACGAGGGCGGACGCCGGCTCCATACAGAGTCTGGAAGGAAATACAGCTGTGCAGGACCGCAAAGAACAGCAGCATGAGGAGGAGACGCTAAGATGGAGGCGAATGTGGCTGTTTGCCACAGTACAACCAGTCATTCATTCATTCATTCATTCATTCAACCTGTGCTTCATTGGCTACATTCTATTGTGATTCAAGACAACTCAGACACAATGAGGTAAAAAAAAACTACAAACATCGTTCAATATTATTAATAAAATAAAATGCAGAGACATCCACACGTGATGAGACACACGAACCTCCAGGCTGCTGACTTTTCTAATGAAACCTTCGTCCAGTAGCTTTTAGCTGCAGCCCAGGTGACATTTAAAACCGTTTGGACCTCCACGCAGCGCCGTTCAGCAGGAAGCGCTCCTTACTCACCACAGCTGTGTGTATTATTAAGCAATTATGTCTCGACATTGCGACCGTTCGGACCAGGTGGCGCAGCACAGGGCACGTTTTAAACGCGTTGGACTCCTGTGGTTTATGGACGTACGTGTGCAGCCTAAGTTACACAAAGTGAGCTTATTGTGGGTGGAGCTGCTGCTGCTGCTGCTGGGTATAAACTGACTCCACCACAGGAGGCTTGTTAGTGATCCGGTGCCAGTGCAGCGTGGGACCTCTATTACTGACTGTGGTGTAAACTGGGATGGAACAGGTTTGCTTTGTTTCCATTGTGTTTTTTTTTTTCTAACTGCATACATACAGTTCTTTGGAAATATCACTCGGTTGTTTATCCAGCTTTCTGAATCCAAACTGTTTCCAAGTCAGCAGCTGTTTGACTTCATACCTTTCCCTTTTTTTGTACCCTCGCACATGTAAACTTCCTGACCCAGCTGCTCCACAGTGTCCTGCAGTGAGCTGCACGCGAGCAGCTTTGTTCGGCTGAACTTGTTTTTGGCTCTTGGAGGATGTGCTGAACACGACTGATGCTCTGACTGAAGGACCGAGCTGTGTTCAAAACAGATCAGTTCCTCGTATCGCTGCTGGACAGGAGTCCGCCTGCGTCTGTGCTGCTCTCAGTGGTGCTGTGCTCCCATTTAAAAACCAACTCTCCAGAGTCTCAGTAACTGGTTCTCCTGCCTCCTGCTGTCCAACAGCTTCCAGCTAAACGTGTGCGGACGCAGCGTGTCCCTTAAAGCGCATCTCCAGCTTCATTATTGCTGCTGGTCGTCATCGGTGAATTGTGCTGTAACCGTCCTGTCCCCTGGGTTCACCGGGGGGTCGTGGTGTTTGTTGGTGCTGATTGTCCAACTGGGGACCACAGACGACGGCAGCATGCTTGTTGTTAGCTGTTAGCAGCATGTAATTACAGTACGCCTCATAGGGAAGCAGTGTGACATCATATCAGTGATAAAGTCATTGGCTGATTTGGATCCTGGTCGTATCGCACAGACGCGTCTAAGGTGGAGGAGACATGGGCTTAACTGTACACGTACCTACATGTAGCCAACGCTTCTATTTAAAACCAACCTAAAACAATATGTGTCACTTTGTGAGTCTATAAACAGTTGTTCAAACAGACGGTCTAAATGTCTGGCTACTGAACCTTTTCATTGTCTGTGTCGCTGTAACACGATTGATGGAACCATGTGCTGCTTTCATTCATGAACCTGGATATTTGGTGCCAGAATCAATTTTGCAGCACATCTTCAAACTCACTATTAAAATGGTAGAAACAGTCTCTACTGTATTTCCTCATCTGCTTTTTTTTTCCTTATATCTAGAGCCCAAAATGATCCTACTCTCCTTTGGAACAAACATGTAGTTTACACTGATCGTATCATATTAAAGCTGCTTTTCTTTAACAACAGGATCATTGTTTAGGTTAAATTCATACAAAATAAATGCTCTGTCACGTTTGCTACTGTAGATCTCTATTTGTGTCCTAGTGTTTCATTCTAAATATATCTTGGTCCATCAGCAGCTCAGCCGATCCTGTGAACAGGGCAGGAAGAGGACGAGGAGGACGAGAAGAAGAGGAGGAGCTGAACTAAAAGCCTGGTTTCAGTATCGATGTCTGTGGACTCGTTGCCCACAGTCTGACCGCTCCCCAGGGAAACCTCCAGCGCTCCAGCAGATGGCCAGCTCCAAAATACCTTTCTATTTTTACCTTGCACGGCCCCAACGTACGGTAGCAGGACCTTCACAGTAACGTCTCTAAGTGGAACCAAGCAGCCAGAGGTAGTGTGTGTGTGTGTGTGTGTGTGTGTGTGTGTGTGTGTGTGTGCGTGCGTGTGTGTGTGTGTGTGTGTGTGTGTGTGTGTGTGTGTGTGTGTGCCTGTGTGCCTGTGTGCATGCGTGTGGCTCAAACAAAGCCACTGGCCGTGAGCATTAACTCTCTCCTCCACATCTGCGTGACGCCTGTCAGGAGTAATGCAGCTGGAGCTGAGCCTCGCAGTTCTGCTCCACGCTTGTTTATGGCTGTCGGTGTCAGCTGTTTGTTAAATAAAACATAGTGCTGTGGAGGGAACTCATTAGAGGCAGACACACACTCACACGCACACACGACCTGTGGTGGATGCTTGTCTTATAAGCACATGTTGAACTCATCATAGCGTAGGAAACACCTGAAATCATCAGCGTGTCTTCGTGGGTGAATCAAGCAGGACACGATCGCTCGGCCTGAACCGAACACCTGGATCAGCACAGAAGCTGATTACCTGAAACGTGACAACGTTCTCCTTCACGTTACGAAATGGCCACAAACGCGCATTCAGCACTGAGCCTTGACACGGGCTCCTGGGAAAACCTCGGTCACACGCTCGGCGGTAACAGCCTCCGCTGCTCCAGGTGCTGAGCAGGTCCACATCCTGGAGAGCCCTTCATCCCTTCAAACACAAACGGTGTGGAGGATGCGCGTGTCCGTCCTGCCTGAGTCCAAACCAGAAAACCGCTGCATGTTGCTGACACTTACTTTTAGAAGTTTTGTCTGTTTGTTTTTTTTCCAGAACATGCAGTTTGATGGAGAGTCGGTTCACAGACGGGGAAACACCACCAGCGCCGTTCTTTCTACGCTGCGTGTGTGCAGACGTCATTAAACAACCTGCTGCTAAACAGCCTGGAAGCTTTAAACCGTCACATTCAGATGTAAGACACCAAAAGCAATGTAACAGAAGTCACTGCGAAGCTTTGTGAAAATGTGGGAAATGCATTAAAGTACATTTACCCATTTTAGATGACAATCATACAATAGTTTAATCAAAACGCACACGACAACACTGCTGTGAAGCTCCGTTAGTCCCCTCCTCCCTTTGGGCCACACTTAATATATTGCTACTGTCAGAACTCAACAGCTTTATTTACCATCAGCATCAACTCGCTAACAAATCCTGACCCACCTTTCTCATCACCGCAGCGGCGTTTTCCCACCAAGGCCATTAAACTGTCACTTCAAAAAGCGAGACCTGTGTAGAACAAGTCCGACCGCGTGCGCGATAAATCACGGGTGATGTAAGAATGGAGGCGTTGAAGGAAAACCGACACTGACAGGAATCACTAGCGTCGCATAAAACCAACTGAAGCAGCGGCGAGTGTCCAGTTATTCGTCACTTCCTGGGTGGAACCACAGAGCAGCAGTGACGCGGGAGGCGGAGAAACGGGACAATTAAAGTGTGCAAATAGTCCAGGAACACGCAGAAGAACTCTGCAGGACAGTGATGCGTGGTGTGAAGAGGCAGCAGCTGTTACGGCCCAGTCCTCCTCCCCTCATATATTACTGCAGTGCTCTAGGTGTCACATATTGACGCCCTGCGTTTTTTATTGCAGCCCAATAATATCTGTGTTTTGTGTGAGCATGACGCCACAGGACTGAGCTACAGCAGCTATAGGTTAGATCTTCTTTATGACACCGCGCATGTGTTTAGATGCCCTTTTGTTGAATTCATCAGCTTTTCTTTGTTCTGACCCTCTGACACGAGGATTAGCAACAACCCGGACGCGCTCGTCCTCGACGTGGTCGCAGAAGCCGGACGCGCTGAGTTCAGCCTCGTTACCACGGAGATTTATTCTCCGCTGCCCGTGTGGAGATTAAACACTTATCCAGGCTTCATTTAGGCCAGACTCAGTTATAGAGACTAAAAGTGTCTGATGTTAGTCTGTCACATGAAACTCTACTGTCATGACTTGGCTCTACTAATAATGGGAAAAAAAGCCGTCACAATATCTGAGTGACACCAAAGACAGGAGGACTCTGGTACAGTGTGTTATCCCAACCCGAGCCTAAAGAGAGTATCATGTCACTATACTATATAAGGCTTTACAGTAAACTACAGTACAGAGCTTAAGCTTGGACACATTAACAGGTGGCAGAAGTCTGTTTCCCGGCTTCGTTCATTTTTTAATGAGACATATCAAATGAGGGATAAAGGAGTGAACCCGACAGTTACATGACATGAATCTCTTCTCACCGGCCTTTGATGAATGAATCAAGACACGTTTCAACCGTGAACATTCCAAACTGGACCCGCGTCACATTTTGGACCAATTAGTCTGGCTTCCTGCTCGGCAGGGGGGCGTCTGGGAGGTTGGTGGGGTGTTTGTGTTGGAGGCTACCTGGCGTACCACGCCGCAGCCACGCCGGTTTCCCTTCAAGGCACTGCAGCCCCGTGGAGTTTGACTTTATGCTATTAGTCTTATTTACTTTTAATGTGACAGAGACAGAGAACAGCACACAGCAGCCTTTTATTACAAAGGCTTGAGAAATTGGGGGTCGTGCATCACTCTCCCCTCCCCCCCTCCCCTCCGTTGTTTCTCTCCTTCGCCATCCATCAATTCCGTTCCTTTCAGCGTTGACGATGCATTGTCGTAAGTTCACACGTGGCACGCAGGCGCTGCCTCGCCGTGGCCTCGCCCCGTATCCATCTCCATTCCACGCCATAATTCACTTAAAGGTGGCGTCTTCAACGCGACAAATGGACGGGGCTTAATTGGAAAGTGTTACAGGGGAGGTGGGGCTGTTTGTTGTGAGGAGGGGACACCGGCGCGGTGGCGTCGGAGGCTGTGACTTCGGAGAAGGCAGGTGCTTTGCCTGGAGGTGGGCTGATAGAGAAATGGTGCTGCGGTGCACAACGCCAGCCCAGGAGGTGGAAGATTACTGGGCTGCATAGGAATACTGGAATATTTAAACTTGGGTTATTTGTGGTTAAATTATTTATCAATCTAAACTGAAAGAAATTCATGATCCAAAGCTTAAGCACGCGCACACACACACACACACACACACACACACACACACACACTGGATTATGGAGCAGGCAAAGCTCCAGGCTATGGGGGAATGGGTTTCCAGCTTCTGCACATGCTTTCTACATTTCATATCATTTTTATTACCCTGAACTCTGACATAAAATTCATCACATTATGCATTTTTGTTTGTGTAGTTGTTGATAAAATACTGGAGAAAAACAAAAGAACATTCTTTCCAGTTAGTGTTAGTACATACACTGCTAAACAAATCAGATGCGATTCAGAAAGAGTGAGGTTGTTTTAATAAGTAAGAGGCAGCGAACCATTTGCCTTCAGTGGTCTCCTCCATCTGTCTTCAGCCACAGTGTACTAGATTATGGTCCCAGAGGGAAGCACTGTCCCTCACCAGTCAAACCTCCCACACATACTGTAACGGCTGGGACCAGCATATGCATATGAGAGCCAACCCCAGGCCTGGCTCCATACTGGGCAGCGTCCCAGTCCTTAAACCCACCCAGAGTCCGCTTTGACCCGCTTCTGGCTTTGGGAGATGCTACAGGGGTGTGTAGTCCCGACAACATACTGTAGCTCTGAGTCACACAAACTCCTTCTCCACAATAGGATCCATTTCCGTCCTGGATGTGTTTATGCAGAGGTATTATTTATGGAGAGCTTTTCATATTTAGAGAGAGAGAAACAATCAAGCACAATGAAACACATTTTACTAAACAGAACTCTCAACTCCTTCATGTGAAGCTCATTCTACGTGTAGTATTTAAAGTAGTGGAGATCTGTGTGAGACTCACTCGTACGCGCCTGCAGCTGTTTGCAGGTTAGTGCTGACCTCGGAGCAGCGTCTTTCACGGCCGCGCACATTTTTTGAGAGGGCTCTTCAAATCTGATTCCTTCACTGAACTTCGATAAACAGCAGCTCAAAGCCGGTTTCGTCTGCGCACCAGCCCTCGTCCTGTGCTGACTCATAAAGTGACACCATCGTCTCTCAGCAAATCTCTGTTGACGCTTGCTGGAGAATTTCTGATCATTTTCATATTGTATCTAGTGCTTGTTAAAAAAGAAATGAGTGAGAACAAGTCTCTGCGAACTGTTGACATGACAACACAGGCTGCGATTGTCAGGCGTGTCAAACAAGGTTGTAACCTGCTGGAAACTAATGAGTTTAAGTCTGATTAAAATAATGATTATGTCCCATCTAGTCTGTTCTAAGGAATTAGCTCTGCGTTATTGGTGCTGACAGATGCAAATGAGCTGTTAGTGGTCAATGTACAATGCAAAGTTCTAAATCTGACACCGCATGCTACAGTGAAACAAGCTGGATGCTCCAGAACCTCTCACTCCAGCGACGGCTGAGTCAAACTGGACAGAGTCAGAAACTAAAGTCCTTTTTAAGGTGAAGACATCAATGTGTGGCACATCTTGCGTTCAGCTGTGACCGAACTGTATGGGTCATAAAAGCCTTCAAGGTTTAAAAGGTTTACTTCCTGTTTGCTCCTGCTCTTAATTTGGTAACTTTACTGCATTGATCGTCTCCCCCTGTGGCTGTCTGTGTATTAATCCCTCTGTTCTCCTGGCACCTCGTCAGCCAGTCACTCCAGGTCCACTTTAGCCACAACACCTCCTGGTTCTGTTCACGTCAGGCTGCCGACCAGACATTTTATAGAAGTCTTGAACTCTATCTTCAGTAGTGTTTTGTGTGTTCTTTGGGATTTCAGCACCATTTCTGATGCCAGGATGCCTTTCTGGTCATTTCGCTGACTACCATGAACTGTTTGCAGTGTGTGTTCTTGTTGTTTCGCCCTTTCGCCTAACGAGCTCTAGGTTTTCTGCCACGTCGTAACCTCACTGTCTCACATCACGTTGAGACTATTCTTGCCCTGATGTTTTCTGTCCATCTGGTTATTGACTGGGTCCAAGTCGTGGTTTTTTTTTACTATCTCCTCCTTTCACACCTCTCACTGAAAATTCCTGCAGCACCTCCCCATCACTGCACAAATCGATGTTAATAAAGAGCGTTAAGTAGCAGGTGGTTCTTTGGGGTCCACCAAATATTTCATGAGAGTTAAACCCTGATGCTCCGGTAGCAGTAAGTCTCTAATGTGTGTGAGGAATGTCATTGTCTGATGTCACTGTAACTGAGATTTGATATATATTATATAAACTACCTTGTATTTGGATTGAACATCAGTCTGTAGCATTTATGTCTGTGGCTAAGAAATTAGTGATGTGTTAAGCCACACAAAAGAGCCGCAGGAAAGGGTTTACATCGTGGTCATTTATCCAAAAAATGATCTAATTGGACATTTTGTGCCAGCGCTTGGGGAGACGTGACGACGTGACGTGAGGGGTCGGCAGCAGCTCCACAAACAATCAGCTTATCACAGTTTGCCATCGTCCTGGGGAGTCAACAAGTCTTATCTGTGCAAAGGCTTTGGTCGCTCAGCTCAGCATCAGTTACAGGTGTGTAAGTTCTATATGAGAATTAGCAAATTCAACTGTTTGAATTTTAATAACTATACATTATTTGTTGATGATTCTTCCCTCTCTCACCTCCATTTCACCCCAACTGGTCGATGCAAACGGCCGCCCACCCTGACCCAGGCTCTGCAAGTGGCTTTTTTGTATGTTACTGTATATAAAATGTGATTTACAATTTTTTGTATATTGTATCCCCCTTCAAATCCAAAGGTTCAGTCCACCAAGCCATGTTGATTGAGATAGATGATGCATTTGCCAAATAAAAAATAATAATATGTCTAGTTCACTTGCAAACATTTTTACCTTGGAGTATTGTGGAGCACTTTTAATCCTGGCATTGGCCTGTTCATGGAGATTTTTTTTTTTTTATGATTAAAAAAGCCTCATCTGTTGATGCACAAATAATTTTAACTTTGTTCCTCCTCTGTGACCAGAGGTTCTGTACACTACTCTTAAAAACCTGCATTTCCTTTGATATCTGCAAGAACTTATGAAACACCATTAAAAGCAATCACACATATGAAGTCAATTAATATCATGTTATATTGAAGCATTTTTCTGAATGCCTAGATTTTTAAGCCTTGTTCTTTCTTATTTTCACTTCATTAATTCAGTTTAGTTGACACTGAAAGCAAATGAGCTGCAGTTGTCATTGGACTGCTCACTTCTGGTATTTGAGGCTAAGTCTAATTTGCAAGTTAATCTCAAATGAATAAAACCTTTAATCATTTGGACCGTGCTTTGATTTAAATTGTTTTCATTGCAACACAAAGGAAAACGAAACACCTTCACCAAGAGCGACGAGCTTCTCTGTCGCAGGGTCAACGATGTCTGTGTTCACAAAGACACAAGGTGAAGGACCTAGTTAAAAACTGTAAAAAGGCTTCCATGTGTAGAACGTTCATCACAGAACTGGTTGAAACAGCTTAGAGGAAGATCGGCCTCGACTGATGGCAAAGAACTGTGAGAAGGAAACAGCTTCCAGACACTCAGCTGTCAGTATAGTCCTCCACTGGGTGCATCAACGTCCAGCCCCATTCTCGCTTTTAAATACTGTACTACCAAGACTTATATACTTTAAAGCCCCTTTATCACTCAAACTGCCCTAAATGCTGTTTTTAGAGACACTGACATTCAAATAAAGGGAATTAAGGGAGTTTCATTGGTTTTCATTATTATGTACTGTAACTTTCTTATTGTGTATCCTGACTACACATACACACACACTAACCTACAGTATAATGGCCTCTACACTATTTAATTAATTTCAGTTATTCATTAATTTTGTTTAGCATATTGAAATGTGCTGTACCTGTTACAACAACTACGCAAAAAAAAAACAACTCCAAAAACTGTATCTACAGTAGAAGACAAGCAAAAAATGTGTGAACATGAATTTGCATACGCAATAAATAACAATATAAAAATGTTTTACATTGCTACACAATTGAATTAATATCTGTGCTCATCAAGGTCAACTCATACACAGGACTACGCAGTATGATGAACCTTGATTGTGTCACTATAACACCAAAGCCTTGTCTCGTGTGACCTTTGTGACTCGAGCACATTGCGTACATTAAAAGTGTGTGTGTCTAAAACTCAGGCCTAACTTTTGATGGCCTGAAGTTCATTCATCATCACACCAACAACATTACAAGGACCCTGAGGCAATGTGCCAACCAATGTCAGCGTCCATAGTTTTAAATTGACAAATCCAGCAGTTGGTAAAATGACCTTGTGAGCTGACATTTGAAAGTTAATTTATTAAACTGGTCTCTAACAATGGTCTATAATATACATTCAGATTACGATTGATATGTGTAAGTTTATTGCTTACTAAGATGAGATTTTATTGTCCAAAGACCAAAAACGAATGTTAAAATCAACTGTTATTTACATTTCATTCTAAACAGTTGATAAACAGCATAAAAACCACACAAACACAAATATTCTCATAAACCTGAGCAGCAACATGTCACAAGACATGTTGACCACGATCCACCTCATCGTAACCAGGGCCTGTCTCAGCTGATGGAAGGTATGATATGCACAGGCCAGTTTAGCACCTGGACCCAAATGGGAAGATATTCAGATCTCAGTTACAAAAACAAATGAGAGATTTTGATGCATGTAGGTTGATGTTATTCTGCTCACGTGTGTCTCTGTCTATTATTAACCTGAAATTATTTGTGAAAGCAACTCGCTCATAATGAACAACTTGCACGAGTTGGACGTTTCCCGAAAGTTTGGGCAAACGAAATGACAGCAAATAATTGGAGCTGACATGAAACATGGGAGGAACGCAGCGCTACGAGAAAAGCCTGTAGAGCTTCATTAGCAGCAGACAGGAGGAGACGGCCGCTCTGAAAATAATTGAACCCAGCAAAAAGTCGGGCTGGTTGAGCAGGACAGAATGAAATGCAAAATATGATTGCATTAGCTGAAGGGCAGAATATCAATTGGCTTGAACTATAATTTAATAAGTCACTAATGAAGTTACTGTCCATCCAGCGGTCTTAGGAGGAGACTGCTTTGTCAAATGACGATTTCTTTAGCTTCCGTAGAGTTAAAGCTGACCCCCCACCCCACCCCCACTTACCACCATCACCACCGCCGCCACCGTGTTGACAGCAGCAGCAGCAGCAGAGATAAGAGAAGCACAGGCGTCACACTGGACTCCTCGTCTCCCGGAGCCGCGTGCTGCAGGGTAGGACACATCAGACGACAGTTTGCTCTGTGGCGCCGCGCATGCAGCCTAATGAACCACAGCCACATGGAAACAGACCATTAATACCGGACTGATGTGTGACTCTCAGGGGATAATAACCGATGGGAGACACTATGGGTGATGATGGACGTGATGAGCAGCCACTGCTTTACTGACTAGGAACGTGTTTTATTATTCTTCGCCCACAACCAATAGTCCGCCGTTGGAGGTGAAGTTATAATCTTCTCCTTATTAAGAGGAACCCAGCATCTAATTGGAGCTTCTGAGGGAAACTCCTGCATATTAAATAGTGGAGGCCTGAGTTTTAATTCTGCCTTTGTTATAAATGAGATCATCAAACTATTTCAGCATCATAATTTAACTTCAAATGACCTAAAGTATTAACAACAACTACACTCAAACCTCTTGTTAACTTAAAGTAGATTTATTGTTGGGTCATCAGGTCAATATGTAGCTAAAGATATCTATTGGGGGATCACAGGGTCATCAGTGGCCCAGAATGATCCTAACTAGCTTCATTAAATTCTAACACGAGCTTCTGTGATTAATTATATGCAATAGTAACAATAAATTTGAAAAAGGTTAATTTTCTCTCTGTTTAGACTGTTTACACGGTTTACACTGGCTTGATTATTCATGGTATCATGTGACGTACAATAAAAATACTGTAGTCTTATCTTATACAGTACATTAAATGAATTTAGTCTCAATCTGTTTGTCATGATCTATGCACTCCAGCTATTCTACAAGAGACATCTTGAATAAAGCTAAAAGGCAGAATGTGAGGGCACCATAGGGTCAGAGTTCATCCATGACCTGAGTTAAATATTTAAACACAGCCCAAAGCAGGGGGCGAACATCCACAGCCCCTGAATACTCCTCAACTGGCTGGAAGAAGAGTCTCTGCACTCCAGGTTTACCAATGTCAAATGTAGCCACGCTGGATTACGTATATTATGTCCCATTATACAGTACGTATATCCTTAAAATACGTTAAGGAATAAAGGACGTGCTATTTTACACCAGTGAACGATTTCCGAGAAGACGAAACGATTAAAAGTAAAAGCCATCACATAAAAGCCATTGCTTCATTCTGCAGATAAATTAATAATTGTTATTTTCTCTGGTGAGATTAAATGAAAACTTCAAAGTAAAGTAGTCCTTCCAAATAATGTGTTATTTGTACAGATGATGACTCTCTACGTTCCGTCTGATGAAATGTCAAGGCTCAAAGCATCTGTGACTAATATGACCACAAGCAGAAACTCCTTTGAGTGAGTGTAAAAGGTCAAAGGGTCACAGACCTACAGTAACACACACAGTAGGCAGTGTTTTTGTCTAATGCGTCCTTTAACACAGGTTTGTGTTTGTCCATTATATCATGATGTTTCAGAGTGAAATTCGAAGCAGGAAGTGGAGAGTGAGACCAACACTGGCATTTCATCCGCGTGTGATTTTAATGAGGAGGCTGCTCTTCCTCGTTGCTTCGGAGCTTCGCTTCCCTGAGCCGGCGTCAGACTCTCGTTCCGGCTTCAGCGACGCACCGCGCGTGTGATGTAATTGATATAAAGGTAGCCTGTGCTTTTCCTGCTCCGCAGCCGTGGCAGGATCGCGACACGGCTGCGGAGCAGTCAGCCGCCGAGATCGAACAATTAGCTTTGCTTGCAGCGTTTAGCACCCTCAGCGCCTCTTATTCGCTGTGTTTGCATCTTTTTACAAACTACTGTGCACAGAATAGTCAAAGCGGGCGAAATGGCACTTGGTGAGGCAGCAGGAAATTCTCCCTCCTTCTTTCCAAGTGCCTGCAGCAGGTGTGTATTATTGAGGAGCAGGCAGCGCAGGCAGGAGCTCCGTGCTCAGTGGCGCCACAGTGGCATCTGATGCCCTCTGAGATAGTGTCTCCTGCAGCACACGCTGAGAGAAGAGATGTACGCTGCCAAAGAATCGACTTGTTTTGTCTGCCTTTGAGGCCCCCATCTTCCATCTACTTCACACCGCCGCCCATTCTGCTGAGTGTCCGATCCCAGCATGCATTGCGCAGGATGCTTTGAACGCGCTGCCAGATCACCACAGGGCCTGCAAAAGTAGTTTAAACACATAAACAAAAGACATAACCAGCAAGGGGTGAGTGATAGAATGTGCTAGCAGAGCGTTTCAGATGAATCTGTCCTAAACTTTACGCGTAACACACTTGTGCGCTGGGGAAGTGTCTTAAAGTTAATTTCATTCCCATCCTCCCACACAAGCATGAGTTCTCGCAGGGCAGAAGCTGTGTGAGCGTCTCCTCTGGACTCAGGACAGAGAGCTCAGTGCCCTCAGAGGGAAGGCAACGAGGCCGTTAGACGGGTCGGGGCCGAGATACGGCCGGATAAAAGGTGGAGCCGCTACAGTCGATGCCGCTTCTGAAGCAACTTAATCCTTCCCATTAAATCACAAATGCTCCAAATGCAAGCGTCCCACCAATACACAAGCAGAAGAACAACAGAGGATGCCTCTGCTCTGATTAAAAACCCTGGTTCTGTTTGAAAACAGGCTCTTAGAGGTTTTCACAGTGATAATGTCAGTATATAAGTAATGCAGGACTTAAAAGGCATAACATAAAAACATAATGTGCATCAGATGTAAAATGAACCAATACCTGGATTGCTCCATTTTGTTGTGGAGACTTCCAAGTAACTGGTCTCTTACAGTAATGGTCGCCAGTCTGTGTAATTATGTCACGTCTGACTCACTATAAACAACCTTTGACGCAACTGTTTGGCCTTTGGTTGAACAGTAAATCACAGGCCAAGACAACGACTGAGAAGTTTTAACTTAACATAATTTTTAAGGATCATAAATGTTTAAAAAGTGATTCTACAGCCTTTATCAAGGTTGCAAAGGTTTTACAGGTCTGTGGCAAAGTCAGGAAATAACCCCCCACACAAAGCATTTGGCTTTACTACGCATGCATTTGTGTGGTTGTGTCCTTCCTCTGAGTTTCATAATAAAAGTCTTATTCTGCATCAGTGGATTCAGGCTTTAAAAACCTTCTACTCGGGAGCCAGATTGATCCTCCCACAAAAGTTGGAGGACACTTTCGTGCCCTTGGAGTGGAATAAATTGTTAGGAATGTGTAAATTCAGCTTTTTGCAGATTGTCAAATGAAAGTTTCCGCCTAAAAAAAAAACAAAAAACGAGAAAACGAGAACAGCATGATTCGACACTCTGGCTCAAATTTCAGCGTTGGCAGTTCCTCCAGTCACAGCAGGGATGCAAAACAAATCATATCCGCTGGCAGTTGTCCTTGAATCCCAGTTTGGAAGCGTCGCTGGTGCCCAGTCCTCCTCGTAAACACCGTAATCTGTAGAAGCAAACAGTCTGTTGCTTAACATGTACAGCACCGTGCTGCAGCCTGGAGCCAGACCCGGACCGCGTGAACGACCTCTGGCGCTGAAACAGGCGCCTCGAGACGACGGCGTCAGCTGGACTCCGGCCATCTGACCACACTCTTCAAGGAGAGCGGCTGGTCATGAGCGTTTCCTGGAAGGAAGAGCCTTTCTATTAGGCTCATAGTGAGTGTTGAAGGAGGCGTGGCACCGCTGCCTGGGCTGCCTCGTTACCCGGACGACTAAAAATGCCATCAAATACAGATTTTTTCAAGTAAAAGGCTTAAACACAGGAGGTTTTTAACAGAGACCAGATAAACACACACACACACACACACACACACACACACACACACACACACACACACACACACACACACACATCTTTATTCATGGTGTTATGAATATTAGACCTAAAACATACTGTAATAAACTTTCTAATTCTGAATGAAAGCGCCTCTTGATATCCGGAGTCCTTTTTTCATTCCCACGAAGGTAAATAGATGACGTCACCTTTGTATTTGTGTGTCGACCACCTCGCCTCCCTTCTCTCCTTCCATTTCTCCGTGCTTCCAGGTTTTTGTCACATTTCCAGCGTTCGCAGGCGGACGAGGACATATTTTGCTGCAGCTACAAGGCATCGCTGCATGTCTGAAATGTGTAGTGGCATCTGGGACAGCGCTGAACTGCTGCAGCCGGGAGGACCTGTCCTGACAGGCGCGAGCACAGCCTCTGCTGACGAGAGCACTTTGAGCAGAGCGGATCTGCGAGAGTCGAAGTTTTTACCCTTAAACCCAGTTTTATCTGCATTGCAAACAAACTGCATTTCAATGCATGAAGCAATAAAGACAACGTAGGAGTTAAGTTATACTGTATATAACTTATACAGTATACGAACACAATGTCTGAAAATTATTTACATAGTATGTGTGACCATACAAACACATTTAGAATTAAATATAATAATGATCTGAATTTCTGCAAAAGAAATTTACTATTAAATGCATTTTAGTTTTAATTTCAGTTCATTTTTTGTGATGGGAATTTAATGATTCCCATCATTGTCCTTCAGCTCTGAGCTCTGTCCGTCCAAATCACACAGCAGAGTGGCAATGAAGAGGATTTAACAAGATTCCATAAATTAGTCTGCAGAGGCAGGAGCTCCTGCCTGGAGACTCACAATTCAATCATTCTCAATCTGGCACCGCCGCGGCTTCAAGTGTCCCACTCCTTGTATTGACTAACTCGCATGTGACACAAACCTGATGCTTCCCAATCAATCCCATCCACTAATGACACACTGAGTAGCTTCCCCCACTGCGGTGCGGATGTTACGTGGAAGTGATACGACGTGCGCATCATCTCTGTGGACGACGCGGGCAAATACGAGCACCAACACGAGTCCTCGTGTGAAACACTGAAATATGACAGAGGACGAACAGACAACACACACACGAGCATCTGTTAGATGTGCTGCTATTCACTGTGGGTCTGAGAAGGCCAGAGACGTGCGAGCTAAGTCGTGGGATCCTAGATATTGATTATATGACATAACATATTACAGTCGTAGACATATATAGGATGGCTTTTATTGACGTAGAACTGCAGCCATGGCCATAAAGGGGAGCAGCAACCGCAGCTACTTTGTCCTAATAAGCAGAACAGGTCCATTTAGAATTTCTATATGCCCTCACACATGTGGGAGGATGCAGATGTGCGTTCCACATGCACACAGATAATATCACATCAGATAAGAACCCTTATGTCATATTGACGAAAAACAACTTCATGATACAGTATGTGCAACATTTTACATGATGAACATTTGCTTCATCAAATAATCAGTGAATCATTTTTGTGGCTCCACCTCTTTCATTTCATCTGAAGATTTTATGGTATTTCGTATGTTTTCAGCTGCGTCCACCTTCTAGCTTCTCCAGCATCTGCTCCTCCACAGACAGAGGGGCCTTCAGCTGGTTAATATCACCTAACCCAGCGATGATTCATGGGCGGAGGGGGAAATTACACGCGCGCGCGACTCCATTCATATTCTATTATGTTCTAATTTTAACGAGATGAGCCAAAGACCTTTGGGCCAGGAGCTAATCAGGTTGATGATTAAGCGCACAACAGCGCCACGGCCACTGCAGTGTGTCATCATTAACAGTCACAAAAGGTATGTCTGAGTGGGAACAAAGCCCTCCGATTCTCAGAGTCACATCAGACGAGGGGATATTTCAGAAGTTTGCGGGCTGGATACCCCACGGTGACACGCTTTAATCCAGCCCTTGATGACACTTCAGTGGTCGCCATCTCCACATCAAGGCTCTGCCAAAGTCACTGAGCCCACATTTAATGTGGGACACTACACCAGAAGCTGAGCCTGTGATACAGTAGGGCTCTGTATTGATAAATGCATTTAATACTATGTAAAGGTGGGGCAGGCGCAAATTAATACACGTTAAACTCATTTTAACATTGAACTTTTCCTTAAGTACTATATAGTTTACCCCATCAGGAACTTACTGAGGTTTAAATCAAATCCCCCCTGTTCTCAGATTGTGCGTCTTTACTCCTCCACCTCACTTCGTCCTCTTTGGAAACTACATTTCAGCACCTCAGGAGGTGGCACTAAATCAAGACGCAGGTACTGCGATGTGAGTGGGTGTTCACAGAGCTGTCACCTGTGATTGGTTAATTGTCTTGTCGCGGGTATTAGCATAACGAGCGCTATGCTAATAGTCAAAGTTCTCAGTGTCATGGGGGGGGGGTGATCACGAGTAAACGAGGGGAGACGTCTTTTTCCTGCTCGTCTGTGTTGCGATTGTTCAACGGCTGTTTGATTAATTGTGTGTGTGCGTGTGTGCGCGTGTGTGCGTGTGTGTGTGTTGTGTGCGTGTGTGTGACAGAGACAAAGGAGCAACACAAATGGGAAAACGCTGGGAAGGGAAACCTCAACCATCAAGTAGCTGCGACTTCTCCAGGTCACGGATCAGTGAGTTCTACAGTAGAAGGAACTTTCTTTCCTTGAAGAACCAGACTAAACGTTTTACACCAGACGCAAGAACATGAGTCTGTTTTTTTTGGTTTCATGGTCATTTTTTCATATTTTGTTTCTGATGTTTGGGATTCCAACCTTCCAGACTACATACAGCACCCTCCTATCAGTGAGGTGACAATGTAAAAGGCCTGCTACCGCATCGCAGCATTAAACCATTCAAATAAACACCTAATAAAGCTTTACTCTTCATGTGACGCGGACCTTTGTTACAGAACACGCGGAGGCCGTGTAGAAGAGGAGCCGGTGTCATTCTCCCAGGGTTTCTTCAGCTCTGCCTATTTTTGCCTCCTTATTTTCCACACTTTTCACTTCTGATTTAGTCGCGGCCGCTTTAATATTGCTTCCATTAACACCTGCGCTCTGCCTTTCCCTTTTAATATCTCGGCGCAGCAGAGCGCCTCTCAAAGTGACCCTTCTCTAAACTGTTTTCCCCGCTCTTCCCATCACGCTGACGAGAATTATGTGCCACTCCTCCGGCCGCGCCTGTCTCCTCTTTAATTGACGCGTGATATTCTGCAGTTGTCATTTTAAGAGGGAGAACAAGGAGTTGCCATTCACGTTGGCTCCTGTAAAGGGGAGCCAGGAGGAGGAGGGGGGGGGCTCCGTCAGCCTGATGGCTCCGTAATGTGTTTGGGGTTACAGACTCCTGAGCTGTCTGTCAGGGAGCTGAGCCCTCCATCTTCTCTGTTATTCTGGGGACTGAGATTTCATTTAGCCGCCCCGTCCATCAGCCCAGCGCTGTCCTCTTAAAGCTTTCACTTATAAGCTGACTGGTTTTCCTGGCTGTCCTGAGGCGTGCGGGTACCTTCCTGGAATCTTCTCCACTTCACAGCAGATCAAAAATAAACTTTAGGGGGCGAGGAGCGTTTGAAAGTCCTCCGACTGAAGGAATCCAGGGGGAAGGAGCTGGTCAAACAGTGAGGCGACCAGACAATGAGGCCAAATGAGCCTGTTTGTCGTTCACCAACACAATTTTTCATGCTTCAAGATGGTGGCTTGGAAATTGCATTCTGTGAAGATGCAATTTGAATCCAAATGAAACAGCTCCTAAATGTGTCACTTTCTCTCTCAAAGCCCAGAGTGATGTTGCCCATCTCTTGAAGGCAGACTGTTAAACAACCATTCAAGTGCTGCTTTGAGCCATGGAGTGAATTTATGCGATGAAGAGGCTCAGGAACCCTTTGATGAGGCCACAGCTTCTGTGTATCTCTACAAATTGTTCCTATATTGGGCATAAACAACTGATGGCCTGTTGGGTTTCAGCTTCCTCAGTTAATTGATGCTTCTGTGGGCGCGGATGGTTGTGATGGACCTGTCAGTGGCCTCTCCTGCTCAACGGCAGAAGCAGGTTTGATCTAAACGGTGCAACAGCGGATCTGTCTGGATCAGCGGTGAAACGTCCAGATGTTCTGACTCAGATTCCAGATGTTGTGTGTGATGTAATTTTCGGCCTCCTCTTCATTATTTCTCTTAAATCACAGGTATCGCAAATAGCTCGCCATTAAAGTTCCACATTAGTCTCGTCACGCGTTAAATGGTGACGGTACGTCCATTCCAGCATATTTTCATTGAATTCCTGGGCTGTTTTCAAAGCGGTGAGCCTCTGGCAGCTGACATCCGTCCGTCACTGCTCATCCCTCCCTGGTCAGGTATGGATACAGGCAGAGCAGGAGTCGCATGGGGAGCTATAGGGAACTTTCTGTTTCATTTCCACCATGTTGCTGTCAGCAGTCAGCGCCGTAAAGAGCCCAGCGGGACCTGTCAGTGTCTGTCAGGACGGGCGCGCTGACGAGAAGACCTGCGCTTCGGCAGAGGACTGGAAGCCGCGGTGCAGAGATCTAAACCGTTAAAGTGCATCCATAAATGACTGCAGAGCTGCTAATCTTGCACGCACGCACACGCACACACACACACTGTCTAAATGTGCTAAATACTGTTTAGTGTGACTGCGTCTCCATCCGATGTGTTTCCTAAATGCCCGATGTGGCCAAGTCCCACGCTGCTATTAACAACACCACTATCACTCACAGTGTCTGCCGCTATATGTAGCTCAGCATTGCTTGAATTGTGTTCAACACTTCATAATAACACCTGATGCCAACATACAAGACAATTCAATTGTCTGTTGAGCTTTAACTGTTGGTTGACTGAATGGCCCGAGGTGGACAAACCAAAGCTACATCAGTAACTGGAGATGTCTTTGGTCCTTTGTTCCTTGGTTCTGTGGACCTCTGGCTTCTGTTCCTGTTGGCTTCTTCAGTGCTGGACCTTCATCCTGCAGCTGAGTGTTCAGTTCCAGGTCCCGGGTCATGGTTCTCAATCAGGTGTGCGATTTGCTGGTCTTTTCACGGCATTAACGCGTTCCTCTGTGCCTCATTAATCAATAAAGTGTTTTGAACTACTGGTCTTGAGGCATAGGCCTCACAGTGAGATGGATCAGGAGATAAGGCAAGACACGCCCAGAGTGAGCAGCATTCAGTCGCACCACTCAGAACCTACACGGATTCTTTCTTTAATTATCAAAACGTACTATTAAAGCAGATCACAGGCAAAGCATTAAATGTGTGAAGGGAGCTGAATGTGCATCAAGGTCCCTCATCATTCGGCTCCTTACACACAGACACAGAGCATCTTCTTCCTCTGCACAAGGTCGTCTGCTCAAGGACTCAATAAATAAAGACCTTTTGTAATTTAACCACTGTCACTGCATACAATTAGTTTGTCTGTGAGGTCTCAACTATGTTACTGAAAGTGAACCGCATCGCTTCTTATTTTAATCTGCTAATGTCAGGGATATAATTATACAGCAAATATTGGAAAATTAACAAATTTCTCGTATCTTTATACGTTCACCTCGTCACAGTGATGAAATGCCCCAGTTGTGCACAGGTTTTCCTCATTGGCTGTGTGGGAAGAAAAAGAAGCAGAAGAAGGATGACCACACCTGGACGCTTCCTGATTTCCCCGGACGCCTGGAATCGAGGATCCCGCTGATCTGTCTCATCAACTGGTTTTAAGTAACATGTTTCATGCTCCGGCCACTGTTTGGCATCAGCTGCGCCAAAGTCAACGTCCATAGGCATAATTTACCTCCAGCTATATTTGTGCTCACTCACTGGATAATGTTCTTTCCTTGGACATCTGTAATGAGCCTCTAACCCCCAAAGAGCCGCAGTAACACAGATCAAACCACGGAGAGGACTTTTATACTGGGGCCCAGGTGCTTCACAGGCAAACCACTCACCTGCACAGAGAGAAAGATCGTCGGCCCATAGAACATGTTCACGACTCCAGCTCAATGTGATGAAAGTGAAATCGACACGTCGACACGAAGACTTCCTGTTAGATTCATAATGATCCTGCGTTGACTAAACACGACCCCCAACTATAATTGAAAGCAACTGCACTGATGCATTCACAGGGAACAGCGTCACGTAAGTGAGGGGACGGATTAAGTCGCCGGATGACTGCAGTGGAAGCAGAGGCGACGCGTCAGCCGCTCAGCTGGTACTGTATCTGCGCCGCGCTGCAGTCGGGACCACGAGGCTGAACCTCCCTCCCACAACTCAAACTGACAGGCGTTGGAAGCTCCGAGCGCCCGGCCTGTCTCTGTGCGTTTGCCTCCCGCCTCGCCCTCCGAGCAGCGCTGACGCAACGCCGGGCCGCCAAGTCACACACGAGCTGCGCAGACAGCAGGAGAAAAGGCCTGTGATTGGTCAGATGGGGAGATCAGGCGGCTGCCAGGCTCCTTAACCTTAAAGCCTTGGCAGGAAGAGAAGCTGAACCCACAGCTCCGTTCCTCTCTGTCTGTCTGCACGTGCAGCCGGATGCTGCAGCGCTAATGCTTTTCCAGCTGAACCTCTTGCCTTCAGGCCGCCTCTCACGCGTGCTCGTGGCGCTTCCACATCCGCTCTCGTCCTCATCCTCCACTGCTCGCCTGCAGTGTCCTGACTCCCTGCAGCAACTGTTACGCTGTTCTTCAAATGCGCTTTTAAAGGTGGAAGCGCTCCAGGCGAAGACGTGTAAATGTTAAAAGAAAAACATCTGAAGATGTTTGCTTATGTAACGTAGGCATCGGGTTCAAACATCAAACAGTCAGAGAAGTGTTCTCAGAATTCTCTGAATGGACAAAGCCTGACACCCAGCGAGTTAGACCGAGGTCACGGCAGCTCATTTCCTACGGTGACGAGCGAAAGCAATTAAAAAGTGTGCATGACTTCAGATTAAACTCGTTTTGATGGCAAACCTTCATTTGATGGCAAATGAAGGTCAGTCAGTCTGAAAATTCTCATTTCGTCCAAATGTGAGATTCTCGGTCCGATTGGAGAAGCACAGAGGGCGAAGAGACAGTGTTGGGTTCTCGGGGAGAAGCCGCCAGCAGCTCCTCAACGCCCCGATGACAATCAATTACCAAAACCTGTGGTGACGTCACTGTTTGTAGCCAGATGCTCGTTGTTAAGCAAAGTCAGAGAAGGCACCAGATGATGTGGACATTATTACTCTGTAACACTTAGTTTATATTCTTCTCTTTATGAATGTTTTGAACAGTCAATGTGGGCGGAGTTAAAAAGTCAGCCTAAATATATTTGTAGGGAGAGTTTTACGTCCCCTGAGGACAAGGCCGTATGTTCACCGCTGGGGAAGCTACACAGCAGTCTATACTACTCCATCTGTTCTTCCCTTGTGCTGTGTATCAGAGCACAATAAAGCAAGTCGGACTGTACTGTAAGTGTAAACGAAGCACCAGGATCAGTTAGTGCAGCTTCATCTGCTTTGCTTCCTTTACCTGCTGGAGTTTGCTTTGTTTTTGCTACAGTGTGCTCTTTACACTGTTGCTTCTAGTTGCTTCAACCAGGTGCCAGATTATTCATTTAAAGAACAACTAGGTGCCAGTGCTGGGCATCATGGACGCTGCAGTGAAGGAAGTGTTTGTACGATAAACTTAGCATCCGATGACTTTTGATTGATTTCTTAGAGTGTAATTTAAAGTCTCTGCCCACGAGTCTTTGGAGTGTGGGAGAAAGCGAGAGTGGCCTGAAGAACCAGCAGCTAATGGTTTTATTATGTGTGGTACAATTTACTTATTGATTTATGAATTAAATTGTTTACACAAGTGGGATTTGAGTTTTCAATACAGTTGTATTTTTGTGTTCTTTGAGGACTTAAATCTTCTAAATCTAAAATCCAGAGAGAAACTATTTAATGTATATGTATATATATATATATATATATATATATATATGTGTGTGTGTGTGTGTGTGTGTGTGTGTGTGTGTGTGTGTGTGTGTGTGTGTGTGTGTGTGTGTGTGTGTGTGTGTGTCTGGTGGGACGTCTACATGTGTTAATAAACATTAGGGCACGTTGTTATCTCTCATGACTCATATGTAATGTAATGTAATATTTAAATTACCTGCAGCAGCAAACACTGTATTTACTTATTCCACACTCGTTGCTACTGATCTTATCAATGTTCAATCCTCTGATAATGTCTTTATTCTTAGTCAAGCTATCTGATGAAGACTTGTTATCTGCATGAAGCAGAGCCTGGGACACAGAGCGGCTGGACTGATTCTCACAGTACTTGGTTAAGATAGAGACAGATTGTGTTTTTATTACTCAACTGTCTGCTGAGAAGTTAAAGTGGGTGATTTTCTGTAAAACAGCCTTTTTGTTGTTTATTAGCAAACCAGATGGAAATGCCATTTTTTATTTATTTGCAAGTTTTTTGTTAAAAGACAATAATGGGATATAAAAATGTAGGAGGCTCTTACGATAACCAGCGTTATTATAACAAGTAGTAAGCAGTGGTTCTACTAACCTATGAGCGCAAAAGGTCTGACTCATCCCAGGGCCTTGGAGCAGCCAGGTGTAGAAGGATGAGGCAGCTCTAACCAGGAAGCAAAGAAGCTGGAGCACACAGGTTGTAGAAGGAGCAGGTTTGGGTTAATGCGTGGATGGAGAATCAGAGGGAGCTGTGAGGATCTTCCTTTGACTCAGTGAACGCAGCTCATCCGTAGACTCAGTGCTGTTAATTACTGCGCGCTAATCTCATAAACCTTGCGCCGCTCTGTGAACAGGTTGCATCAGAGTGAAAAAGCAACACGACTGTGCAGCTGGGCTAAATAAGCTGAGAGAAGCTAACTTTGAACTCTGCAAATAAAGCTTAAAGGAAAAGGGAACAGACGTTTATGAGAGTGGATCAGGTCCAGGCTTTGTGATGAAGTCGAGCCGCTGCAAAATAGTCCAGGACGATAGAGACTCCTGATGCTACGCTGGTTTATGGAAACAATCTGAGAGGCAAACTTTCCCTTCTCAAGATGATTTCCATTAAATGCCAGAGATTAATCCTGCCAGACTGTAAAGCGCTTGAGGGTCGCCATTAATCCACCCACCGTGAGTAACCTGTACAACGCTAACCATCAGCAAAAGTGAGACGAGCAGGCTGGAAGTCAAACCTGGCAGCGTCTCAGCGGATTACCTCTGCAGTCATCGCAGTAATCACGCTTTTGTCCCTTTTGCTTCAGCACAACTGCACAGATACACATCCATCCACACGCGCCGGCGTACCCTCCGCCGGCTCATCCGAGCTGAATTGCCATGGCAACGCTGGGCTAAAGATATTTCCAAGTAGCAGCGCCATGGCAGGATTTCAAAGAGCAGACGTCTATAAATGCAAACATCCTTTGGAGGAGCGCGATCAGATGCTGAATGGGGGTGCGGTGAAACTCGAGACGGAAGAATTGGATTTAAACCCAACGCGTTTCCGTAATATATGAGTCTGATGAAACCAAATTAGATGAGTTAGATTCTGTTTTTCTGATTTGGTGTAAACAGACCGGAGATCAGCAGGTGTTAATCCAGCTTCCACCACCGTGGCTTGTTTGACGTTAACACGGCTCCATCAGGCTTTAGGCTGCAGCTGGTAATTGGCCCAATAGATGCTAACACGTCCCAGGATAAAAGAAGAAAAGCCCCATTTAGTGGCTCAACTTTTCATTCCATAAGAGCAGAACAGACCATTGTTCAGTTCAAGTGTGACATTGGATTGAATTCTGCCGCATGAAGTGAGCCTCCGTTCCCTTTTATTCTGCCACAACAATCATTTCCCATCGTTGGATTCCTTCCACGCATCTGCACATGAATCAAGTGCTCGGGAACCCGCTTAGATGTTTACGGTGCGTTTCCATATGATCAAGGCTCTGTAGAAACAGGTGTGGGTCATATAGTGAATTATAAACATGTGAAATGTCATTTCAACCTCCTTTTGTCAACTACTGTATGGCGGAATCATCTCTCTCAAACAGATGGTTTTAGATTTCACACACGTCTCACACCATGAATGTCTGTGTCTGCCGTTGCAATCTGTCAAGGAGCCTGCTTTGGTTCGACCCTAAAAGAAATGCATTCATTCAAGGACTGATTCAAGGTCTTTGGATTTCCCATGTGAAAAGAAATGACAAATTTCACTCTACAGCAAAACCAAATTAATATTAGAAGTTACACACTTTATTGATTCATTGGGAAAATAGCTCTGGACACCTGGCAGTTAAACTGTGGACTGGTGTGTTGTACAGTGTCAGTATAAGACCTGGCCACAGAAACTGGATGACTGCTGCACCAGCTGAGCTGCTGCCACCGCAGCATGAGGCCCAATGTGAAATGACCACTTCGTTTTCTGTTACCGAGCAAACAGGTTGCAACAAGATACAGATGCTCAAAGTACCAGCACTGTGTAGCATCTAACTGTGCAAACTACTGTATCTAGTCTGATAGCGAAGCACACGACGCCTGAGCCGTCTGGATCACCTGAAGCCTGTCACTGGAATTTAAATATGTCTGATTCGATCTGCAGTTTAACACCCTTTTCATATCTGGTACAAGCAGAGACGATGTTTCATCTGGAAGAAATGTCATGTGAATTCATCCTGTGGGTTGAGTTACAATCTGTCAGCAGCCTCCTCGTCTCAGCCGAGCCACAGATGCGCGAGGTGGAGGTCAGCAGCGGGGACGAGGGTGAGGCGCTCACACAGAAGGTTCTGAACGCAGAAACCCGTTCTGACAGAACGTTGGACCACGTGGTGAGAAACGACTCTTTGATGCTTTGTCTCATTTACGTCACAGGCCACAACATCCAGCAAGGATTCAGAGAACCTTTTTATGACTATGTTAATTCCCATACGATAAAAATTTAATCAAAAAAAAAGAGCATAAGAAAGAAATGTACCATCTCATGTCTGACCTTGACTGAACCAAAGAATTTACAAAGAATTGTAAAAAGAAAGCTTGTATTATTTTAATGCTTATTCTCCAAGTTAAACATTTACAGAGACTCTGCAGCCTGAAGCCAGTAATTAAAACTATCTCCATCCAAACAATGAATTGGCCTTATACATAAATCAAAGCCAGGTTTCCCACAGCAGAGAGCAGCTGTCTATTAGACCTTCAGTGTTCTTTAGGCCGATTCAGCAGCTCGTCCATCCAGCACCAGATCCCAGGTCCTCAGTCCAATATGAGCGAAACACTGATCCCCAAGCTGCTCTTTGGTCAAATGAGAGGCGTGAGACAAAGGAGCTGGAGGAGCGACTGGCGCGTTACTGACTGGTTACACATTAACAGCTGAGGCGGCGGCTCTGCAGCTGCTCGCTGGCTGCATAATCGCGCTTTAACGCGGGGAATATAGTCGGCAGGGCTCATCCTGTGCTCAATCCATTCTGTTCAGTCGTTTTTAATATCTCTCATCCGAGTCCCTGAACTTTGTGTTTGAAGAGTGGCTCCAGTTGCCGTCCCAGCCTTCTATTTCATGGCAGAGCCGCTGAGACGCTGTGGTCAAATTGTATGACACAGGGTATAAAGAAGAATGTGGCTCTTTCTTCAACGACGTCAAACATTGTCACATCGCAGTAAATCCGGTGCCTTCGCTGCCGTTTAGTTCAGCTTCCTCTCACAGCAGATCATGGCTGAAAGCAAAGGCCTCCACCTACAGCCTACGCATCCACCTTCAGTTCAGACCTCCATCTTCAGTTCAGACCTCCATCTTCAGTTTACGTCTCCACCTTCAGTTCAGACCTCCACCTTCAGTTCAGACCTCCATCTTCAGTTTACGTCTCCACCTTCAGTTCAGACCTCCACCTTCAGTTCAGACCTCCACCTTCAGTTCAGACCTCCATCTTCAGTTTACGTCTCCACCTTCAGTTCAGACCTCCACCTTCAGTTTACGCTTCCACCTTTACCTCAGGCCTCCACCTCCAGTAAAGGCCTTCATTTTCAAACGAAGCCTTCACCTTCAATCCATTCCTCCACCTTTAGTTTAGGCCCAGGCCTCCGCCTTCAGTTCAGGCCTCCACCTTCAGCCCAGGCCTCTGCCCTCATTAGAGGCCTCCATCTTCAATCGAGGCCTCCATCTTCCATCCAGGCTTCCACCTTCCGCTCAGGCCTTCATCTTCAGCCACAAAGACAGCTGTCTCATCTGTGCTACTATTCAGATCAAGACACACCTGCTCATCAATTTTCACCTATTCCCATCATGTGCCTGCAAAGGATCATTAATGAATCTGCATTGTCTCCATTGTGACGGCTGGTAAATCTGGTCTAACCTTCATTTGCCTTTAACCACTACATCAGTCTTTTCAGCATCTCAGCACTCCATGATGACAATAGATTACCTTCTAAATAACTAGACGCGGCCCCTGAACAGCCGCCTTCCTTTCCAGACAGTCAGGTAGTTTCCATATTAATGAAGGCTGGGTAGACAGGACCGAGGTGTATTTGCTTGGACAGAGGACAGCAGACACTCACATTTAATCACGGCGCTGCTGCACTGATGTTTGCTCATCTTGTCGAAGCAGAAGCAATTTGTCATACTTTGCAGGCGATGGGCCTCAGTCCGAGCTTCAAAGAGAGACAATGAGCCGTCTGACCCGGGTCTTCTACCATTTCACCGTATCGTTTTTATGAAGCATTGAGTTCAAAGGTACTGCCGCTTCACTAAGGGACGATTCCAGTGTGTGACAGTGCAATTTATTAACAAAAGATTTTCACAAACTTTTGATTTTGACCCTTCAAAACTACATCTGTCTTTTATGGAGTCGGGAGAAATAGCTGAGCCTGTTTCATCTTTTAAAGGCCTAACTTGCATGTCATAGCGGCGCTGTGAGTCATTCCTCTTTGTCCGTGGCGCTGAGGAGGAGTGTAATGGAGCATGTGAAGGAATGAGTGTTTATAGGGCCGCTTTGGTAAGGCCCGAAACACCCAATTAACTGCAAGAGGGAAACATTGGTTTGTGTTTTTCTTCAAGGCGAATGAGTCAAAAACAAGAAGACACGCTGAAAAAAAACAGACGGGACAGGTCACAAACCCATAACGCAGCTCCATGTCCTACTGCTGGTGGCACAGTTCACCCCGAGTCCGTGTCTGCCATCACACTGGAACCAGCAGCGTTAGACTCAACATTCATAGTTCATGCATGCACACAAAACAAATTCCCAGAATTTCTCCCAGGAGGAACTGGATCTGAACGCACATAGACTATCTGTCATGCTACTGTCTGAATGAATGTGTTTGTGTGTAAATGAGACGCGATCCTTGCGCCTCTTAGCAACACTGTAGCGGTAAAATGAATGACATGCAGTAAATGGAACACAGTGTTTTATAGACTGAAGAGACCAAGGGTCAAGTGTGGAAGAAAAAGCTTCTGGAAAAGGTTCAGAGATCATACACACTTAAACTGCAGAAGAGACTGTAGGGAAGACGCTGCAGTAAGAGCTTTAAATGAGTTAGAGAGTAGAGATTAGTTGATGTGTTTGTTGTGATTAGTTTGGGTTCAATTTAAACCTTTAATTGCTTACATCTTTGTTTTATGTCTTCAGTGGACAGTGTTGGCCAATCCATGTCTTACTTTTCAGGTCAAACTTGTGCATTTTTGCTACTATGTCGACTTTTCACATTGCGAAATGTGTTGTACACTGTATCTGCTCTAAGCTTCCCATTTCCAGCTTGTAATTCACCGCTGCAGGTAATTTTCCCAAATTCCCAGAGCTGAGTTCCACTCTATCCTGTCCTTGTGCTGTCATGCCAAATGGCAGATGCACCCGCTCCTGGAAAGTTTTGGAGGGGAAACAGAGCGAGGGTTTTGGAGCCCAGCTGTCAGCCAGATGAAGCCTCCTGCTCTCTGTGTGTTCTGCGAGCAGCAAGGATTCGGGTTCTGTCGGCAGAGTAAATAACATGTTGTCGTGTTTCTGTCAAAGTTTTGCCTCCTTGGCACCGAACACGCTCTATACAAGCGCGGCGCTGCCAAACTAAGCTTGGCTAATTGGTGATTTTAGACTGGGGATTAGTGAGGAAGCAGAATTCATCACAGTAAACACATGGTAAACAGGGAATGTTTTCCAAGACTTGGAGATGAATCAAATATTGTTACGTTGCTAAATCATTGGGTCTATTATCAGAAAATGTTTCTTGTGTGAGAGTTTTGGGAGCAAGTGTTATTATTCTTTTGTTTAGCATTCTAGTTGATCTTGAAGCAGAATTTCAGGCTCTCGCTTATCAAGCCTGATGTTAAATGAAGTCCCCTAAGATGTCTCAGCTCTTCTCAGGGCGGCAATAACAACATGGCTTGTAACTAGAGCAAGTTTGGGCAAACTCGCCGGCGCGCTCATCCCCATTTAACGTAGTAAAGTTTTCAGCGGGCACCAGGCAGAACAAAGCCCAACTTCAATTAGCTAAGCTCACTGGTTCCCAGTTGGTGCGACTCTAAGGCAAAGGCTTGACATCACTTCTGAGCCTCATCCTCGCCAGAATTTATTACAAGCTTCTGTGATCACAGAACATGTTACACAACCTAATGATTCAGCTTTTATCTCATAATAAAGGCCACAATGCACATAGATATGAACCTTTCACATTATAGAACCCAAAATAGGCGAAGGCTTGCGATGCAATGCGGACTACAATTAAAAGTGTAGAGGCCAAGATTTGTTCAGATGTTTGTACCATTTATGCACATCATCTACCCCCTTGTATAAATAAAGTTAAGAGTGTACAGTATGATGAGGGCATAATCGGGGCAACACAGTAGTTCAATGATAGGGAAAACCTAGAGAGTTTTTCATGAAGCAGTCAGCTTTTAAATACCATCGTCTGTGCTGTTTAAAAAAAGAAATCTGCAGCCACAATGGATTTTTAGGAAAGTATTTCAACACTGACACAGATTTCATCAGTTTTGCTCCGTACGCTATCGCAACTGAACTGAAATGGGCCTGAACAGACGATGGTCTGTTTTAATTAAGGACACTGTATCTGACTCCTTTTTGGTGGCCGGAAGATGTCGATATGTAGACAGATCGTCCAGAAATGTGTCAGTGTTCTGTCCGAGCCCTTTCCCTCACAGTGTCTGAGCCAGAGCCACTGCCTCCATTGCTAAACGTATGGTTTAACACTGTTAAACCATACGCTATGTCACTGATCCCTTCATTACATCATAAAGAGGGTAATCTTAAACTCACTGTTTTAATAAGATAAGATTCTCTAAAGCAGGAAAATATAATAAAAGGAGGGGGTGCACTTCTAATCCCTGTGGCATCAGTCTGTCAGGCACCCAGAAGGTACAGAAATGTATAAAAATGACTAAAAACTATAATCTGTTGATTAGGAAAACTTTAACAGATGGATCCAAACATATTTTAGGAATTACAAGCTGAAATGTATCTTTTTGGGCAGATTTTTATGATCGAACGTAATTTTACTGTCAGCTTTACTACTTGCAACCAATAAATGCCAGATGCTGAAACCAACATTATCACATCCTGGGTCAGTTTGGTGAAAACAGCATTTCCTAAGTATCTACATCTTGTGAACCGCAAGTATTGTTTCTGCAGACTGTTGTTGATCTGCATTAGGCTGATGGTGGGGATCCTTTAAGTGCTTTTGGTGCTGCAGAGCTCTCTAGTGTTCAGGCACCTAGCCTGAATCACCACCTGACCAGTATTTCACTTGCTGGAGGAGAAATATAACCAGGAACAAGCCTTAATCCAGAACATCTACATAAATATGCAGACGACACTTTAATCAGCTTGGAAACTGTTTGTTCCCAAGTGGAAGAAAAAGGATTCAGGACATCCCTTCACATCAGTTTAGTCACTAAACTACAGCCGTAAAATGCAGCCTTCAGGTGTCCTCTGTGCGAATTGCTCTGTATTTTAATGTAAAAGGTAAATCACCTTTGAAGGGGGTGAATACATAAACCACACAAGACATCCCTTTTGAAAGTGCAGCTTTGACAAAGTAAACTGCTGCATGAGTCATGACTAGGGGAATTAGTGAGACAGGAAGTGAGCTGCCAACCTACTGTATCAGACCTTCCACATCCACGCTGACACGCTCCGTTGCTAAGGAATCATATTCACTGGCCCAACAGGCTCTAATGCCCCCCTGTGAGCTCGCTGGCGACAGTCACCTCCAATATGAAACTGTGGGCGGATCAACAATACAACTGCTCAGCTGCTACTCAAGCCAGGCACAATAATCCTGTTAGCCACGCTGACCTCACGGCTGAGGTCCCGTCCAGGAATCTCCTCCTCTTCTGTCTGTGTTCACCTCAGTCAGGCAGGAAAGGCCGTTCTCTCTGCGATGAATGCTTTGTTGCTTATGTCCCGGCGATAAGGAGGGCCTCTGCTGCTCTGGCTCTGAGGGGTTCTTATTGTCATGGCACTGGGACCAGTCACGTGCCATGTGCTTTGCATCACTGTTGTTGGTTTAACAACATCAATAACACACTTGAAATATATGAAACAAAAGAAGCCAATGACGGTGTGATAATTAAACAAAGATCAGAGAATCCATCCATCACACTGTTTTAAAATCTTCTAATCACTTTTTGATGGAATTATAATGAAAAAGCCTTTAAAATGCAAATGTATTTCCTTTCACCGAAGTATCGACATGAGAAATTGTTGATGCTGCACCAATTCTGGAATCTGGTCAAATGCTTCAAAAACTACTGGCTTACTTTGACACGTTGAGCCCGGTATGAAACAAACGTTTGTGTTTTTGTAATAAAACCCAATTTGTGCAGTTCCCCCTGTCTTTTTGCTATAGAGCTATTTGCCTGAACTAGGAAGCTGGTGAAAGGCACTATGGGATTACTGCCAAAATGGACCCATCTTTGTGACTGGCACATCTTTCACTCCAGGTTTGCCCTGCTGCCTTCAGGAAACACTCTAATATCCTCTTCCATCGTCTGTTTTATTACCGGAGGATCAATCTGAGGTTTGTGTTAAGATCTGTCATCACTGCTCATTAATGTCACACTGGTAGATGGAGTGACATGAATACAATGTGTTTAGATTGATGAAATGCTTGGTTCTTTAAAAACACACACAGACAGCGGTTCATCATTTTAGACACTGTGTAATGTTTGTGGCTTCTTTTGTGATCTTTTGATTATAGAGAATCATTTATTTTTCTTTTCCATTAGGCTTCAGCAGAGTAATTGGAAGGTTGGAGAGGATATTACGTTTTAAAAGACAATTAAAGATGAATGTAAATAGAGCTGCTTCAGCCGCAGCTGTTATGCAGAATAATTAGAAAGCGTTCACACTTATAAGGGCAACGATCGGATGAAACCGCATTTAACCTAGAAAGATAAACGTGTCATGTGTATCTGGTGTTTCATTAAAAAGGCATCAGCAAGTCGCTGCAGTCGAAGTGTTTTTAGTTTTAGTATTTCTAATTGAATGTGAATATTGTTGTTCCTGATCGTTATGTTAATAAGTGTTAAGTAACACTCTGGGCTTAATTTCTGAAGAGCATAATGGTTTTCTAAGCTGAAATGTAAAAATCTTTCATGTTTGGTATCTCAGCGCTGCACTCGACTCAGATCAACTTCTCTAATTTCAAGCTGACAAATTGTCAGTGTTTAGTGGTTTTACGCCTGCAGTCTGCCTCGCTAGCGCACGCTCCCAGACTCCATGCAAATGAGCGTCTTTAACCAAGCATTACTGGACTGTGTGGGATTTATTTCCAAACGGCGCTGTGCAAAGTAAACTCGTGGGTTCACTGTGGGTCCCCCCCCCCCCCCAGTTTTTGCCATTAATTATAATCCTGTCAACACAGCACCACTTGTGTAGCGCGACGGTTGCTGCCATCCTCGTGCCCCTCAACGGCACATGCAGCTCGGCTTGCGCAGTACGACTGAGGCGAGAGTGGGCCGGATGCGCTTCCCTTCCCTGGCAGGCAGAGGCTGCATTATGCTAATGCAAGAAGCCAGAGAAAGGCAGAGAGACTGAGACGGAACGAGTGCACAATAAAGAGAGTGTGAAGAAGAGATGAGTGGATGAGGGTGACTAGTGGATGCAAGGTGCGGAGCGAGGAGTCGCACAGTGTGGATCTGCGGGGGCAGGAACGGTGTCACCGTCTACATTTAAAGCCCCCGTTCGCTCTCCTCCACAAATCACTTAAATTGGGTCTGACAACTGTTGAAATCTGGCTCAAATGCATCTGCAAAGACACTGAAACCCTCCAAGAGATACGGCGGAGAACAAGAAGGAGCCCTTTGAACCTAAGATTCCGTTTGTACATCTTCAATCACTAAATATGTGCAAACAAAGCGCATGTATTTTCTTTGTGACCTCTGCTTAAATACCCTGCACCTGCTGATGAAGCCGAGCTGGAGAAAAGCATAAATAGTCCGTTATTAAAGCAAATTTAATAATGGCTCCATCAGGCGCCGTTAGTCACAGATCACCACTGTAAGTACCTTCATCAAATACTTTTTATATCCATGGGATTAAAGAATGGGAGAATTCTACAGCACGAAGGCTGGCGTAATGGAATATAGGAAGGAGAATGCAAAGTGAGCACCGTGTGAGAAATGTGTGGATGCAGTAATGGGAAATGAGGAAGCGGCGTGGTGTAGTGTAGTAAGCACCTTCTCAGCACAAATAGGACTGTTTTAAGCTGCAAACACAGACAAACAGAGGCGTGTGTGATTGTGCTGCCTCAGGACATGCGCACGCCGTCCTCACTGCAGGGCCGCTGTTGGCCAAACGGGCCCGGCTCATAGTCAGCCCGGTGACGGGGATCGGACCAGCCGGTGCCACAGTTCTGGCACTTGGGTAGAGTCTTAGGGGAAAAGTTTTAGAGGCGTTGGGGATGCGAACCGTTAAGCTGCTTAAGACCCCCAAGGGAGTAAGTAACAAACCTAATATCCTCTCAGATAGTGATAGGGAAAGTTTGGGAGCTGTTCATATATTTTAAGTAAATTTAAACATATGCAGATGAAACTAATGGAAGTCAAAGACGATGGCACCGGGAACCTCTGTGCTCCGACTTGCGGTTCCTGCTCAGCTTCCCGGACACGTTGTAAAACATATCTGCCACCGTCCACACTTTCCACCACACTGCGTCGCTGAACCGCTGTGACCTGAGGCTCCGTGCCCTGTGATTTCGCTCTGGCTGCCCCTGTGTTGCTCTGTGAACTGCCCGTGCTGCTGCCTCCAATGACTGACGGCTCTCTGGTTATTTCATTGAGTAGTAAATTAAACTTCTGCTACTATGGGTTCGAGGGGATATGCTGTTGATGTAGCATTAGGTACTGTACTTGTAGTTCTACCTACTGTAGCTGCACCCGTTTGGTTCAGTGTGGCTCCGTCTTCCTCATGAACATGAAACACGCATGCTCCTGTGGCTGCATCGTCATGGGACGCCCACTTTCACACCACAGGCAACAAACTTACCTCACTGCAGGAGCTCCTCACTGGTTCTACAGTAAGTACTGTACGACTTCTTCTTCTGACTCCTCTGGAATATTTTCTGGATCCACACCTGTGTTTTCATTCTGTCTTCTTTCCAAAGACACTCATCACGTATGATGCTTCGCCGAACAGCTGCCATAGATGGTAGGAAGGTGCTGTTATGATCATTGTGATCATTAGGTACGATGATTTTGCATAGTGCCATGGCTCTGATTACCTGTTTTGACTTTTATTTTGAAAATAACTTCCTATTTGGTTATGCTCTCTAGCTTCCTTAAACCCAGTCCACTGCAGTTATTCCGATTATACTGTAGTTTACGTGTCATACAGTATATGCATTATACAGTACAGTTTTATGACTACAGTCATTTTAATGTATAAAACACAGCATAATATGCATTTGTGTCTTATTCTTATTCTTCATGCTTTTACTGCAGAGCAGCTGCAGAGATTCAAAGTTCCACTTGCAACTCAATAGCAGCAGCAGTTCTACAGATGTTTTATACTGTAGGTCTCACATTGCACCTGACAGTTTGCCCCTCACCCGCTTTGTTTACATCATCATCATCTTCATCATCACAGTTTGCTGATGTGAGCTGATGGATTAGTGGTGCAGGAGCCCCGTTCTCCCAAACACCCAGCACATCCACTTCATCTTAGAACAAGGACAGCTTGATTGATTCATTTCCATGCTGTTGCCTTCATTTGTAATTACTTTGATATTTTTATGTCGTTACCACACAGGCTGATGGATAATACGTCTCTATCCACTCTGTGAGTTTAATTGAGTCTCTGTAATGTAAATTCACTGGGTTTATTAAAGGCGAGTGATAAAAGAGATGCCTCCACTTCAGAGCCTGTCAGTTTTATGAGTGTTGAAAAATTTAAGTTAAAGTACGTCCTCATCAAGTGGAACTGTGATTCTTTAACTTTATCTCTTTACTTTATAAACCAATTTAATGTTTAGACTGGGTCAAACTTAATTATAAAGACATATTGTCAGGCTGCCTCGGTCAAGCTGTGAATACAATAGACTAACCCACTGCTGATTACGTGTGTGGAAGCTGCTGGGAGAAAACCTGAGCACCAGGCCTGGCGTTACTACGGTCTGTATTTATTGAACGTCATTATTCTGATAACATGATGCATCAACACAGTGATATCACATAGTGGAAAAGGCTTGTTAGATGGGATTTTTCTGGTGGACCTGTGAAGTGCACTTACCCCATTGGCCATGCATGAAAAAGAGGCCTAATGAATTTGAGGCAGACTGTGTCTGAGACCTCTGTTAAGGCTGAGACCCTCCACTTGTGCATAAATGGCCTCTCTCACCCTTTTGTCCTCTAAAGAGAGGCATTTGTCCCTTAGAGCACGGTCCTGGACCTGCCCCTCCTGATCAGCATCTCTTTTCTCAAGTAGAGCTCTGATGACTCGCCTTCTTGAACACGGTTATACTGTGTGGGACTTTCTGTTTGGTGCAGACTCTGGTCTTCATTAAAACGCTATAACCTCCTCTGCAGCTGAAGCCTGTGGTGTGCTTTAATATTTAAAACTGTTTTACCTTTAGACATGGTTAAATCTTTCAGTAACCCTTATGGCCCTACAGTAGTTTACCTCTTGCCACATTACAGTGGTGGAGGGGTGTGAATGTCCCAGTGACCCTGGGCATCGAAGCTCCTGGCAGGATCTTTCAAAGTGGTCCTAGGGAGAGACAAGGTTTAAAGCAAGTTAAGAAACCTACATCAGCTGACCCCCTGCATGGCCACCGTTCCTACCTATCAGACTATACAATGTAACACAATACTTCTATATATACTGTGTCAGTATAGTACAAAACATACTGTATATGTCGTCATTCTGTTGTTCTGGTGAGGTTCTCTTTTGTTAATTTATGTCTGTGTGTTGATAGCAGTCAAAAAGTATTTCCCTTCTCCTTCCTACACTGTGACTGGATCAGTCTGCCACTGAGGGAGCTGTTCAGAGCTCCCACAGTCTGGTGCAGTGGGTGAGAGGAACTGTCTGTGATGGATGTCAGTCTATCAAACATCCTCCTCTCACGCACCTCCTCCACAGAGTCCAGTGGACATCACAGGACAGAGCTGGCCTTCCTCACCAGCTTGTTCAGTCTTTACTGTCCCGGTCAGTGCTGCCTGCTCCCCACCAGACTATACTGTAGGCCTCCAGATCCTTAAGGAGAAAGGAGGAGGAGTCATGAGTAAAGGAGGAGGAGTAATGGTGGTGATGCAGTGGTGTGCTGGGGAGGGAGACAGCATCAAGAAGACGGACTCCTCACGACTGGATAAGCTGGTCAGGAATGCGGGATCTGTCATCGGCACAGAGTTGGACAGCTTAACATCTGTGATGGAGCGGCACAGAGTTCAGTCAGTAATGGACTATCCAATCCATCCACTCCACAACATAATCGCCAGCCAGAAGAGCATCTGCAGTAACAGACTGCGGTCACTGCCCTGCTCCACAGGCAGACTTAGAAGATTCTTCATGCCCCAAACACACATTTACACCTTAACAGAGGGACTTGCACCTTAGCGGAAATCTGTACAACATTGACAATTGCATTGTTCAGTCAATTGCATCTATTGTCACTGGGTTTAAGGAAACTTTTATTTTTATCTTAGTTAATTTTTTTGTGATCATTATGCTGCTGGAAGATGTGACTTTCCCTCTGGGATAAATAAAACATCCCAGAGGGAATTCCTCCATCATTCATTCATTCATTCATTCATCCATCCATCCATCCATCCATCCATCCATCCATCCATCCATCCATCCAGGGCTATTTGAATGCATTTGAATACATTAAAATAAGAAAAATTCCAGCCAGGAGGAGAAGTAATAGGAGGAGGAGTCGTCTGTTCTTCTCCAAACAAACTTATATATAAATATTTTACATTTTATCAGCAAAAATGTCCAGAGAAAACAGGGGAAAACAGGGAAAATGGAAGTAATATAAAATATGAAAATTGTTATATCCTAAAAGGCCCAGAATGCATTGCACTCTGACGAATCACCTGAGCTACATTTATTGGACCTACCTGTAGTTTAGCCCCGCCCCCCTCTCAGCCCGATCATTGCTGGGGCAGGTACAGAAAAAAACAGGAAGCACTAGTTGTAGTCGGTGAGCACATGGCAAAAAGTCCTCAGATGTTTCAGAAGATTGAAGAGGAATAAATTATAATATCTCTGCATAGAAAATATGCAGGAATCTGATTGTGTTACTTGCCATCATTTCGTTTCAACCCCCATTGAAAATTGGTGAGGTTTTCCTTTAAAGATAGTTAAATTTTTATTATTTATTGACAAACATTTAATATGTCTGAATTATGTTTACATAACAGACTATGCAACTAGTTTGTATTTATATGAGCAAATACTTGCAGTCCATCTTTAAGATGAACTGATTCCTTTTCTCGGCTGCTCTGTGTCAGAACACTCTCACATTCAATGCATTAATAACTGATACCTTGACCTAAAATATATATGATTGCCTTGAGCAGCATATGGAGACTTTGACAAAGGAAACTTTGGTGAACAGTTTAGCTCAAAGGCATCAGGGCTTCAAGAAGCTTCATCTCACATCACTACAGAAATAAGAATCAATTTCACAATGTGTGAGCAGGGAAGCAAAGTCTGATGAGTCATTCGTTGCAGTGATGTCTGGGTGGAGAAGGTGGTCTGTTGGCTTTGGATGTCGCACTAATGGAGGCAGACACTCGGACCGCTTTAGGACTCAAAGAAACCTGGTTATAAGCACTAAGGGAGAGACGCTGGTGAAATTGATTAGGCATGATTAAAGTGAGGGAAGCAGAAGGGACAAGATGGGAAATTCTATTACCAAAATAAAAGCATCCGTCAGGAAGTGGCTCCACTGACATAAGTGACTACTTCTCCCTCGTATCCTCGTATCTGTATCTGTACCTTTAGGAAAATGAGCTGCCTTTGATGTACGATCGTAGCAGTGAGAGGGGAGACAGGAAGCGGGTGTCTGTGCTCAGATCGTACACACAGTCACAGCTCAGTGGTTATAAAAGGTGGTGGAGATCATGACCTTTGAATCACAGCTCGGTCTGACTGATGTTCACGTTTTGGTCCTTTAATCGCCCTGTTAGAACACGGCTAGTCTTGGGCCACTTCCTGGGTCTGGACACTTGGCTGAATGATGATTTGTGTCATAGTGAGAATCTTCCTGCTGTCTGTGTTCGACCACATGGTTTACACGCGTGTGGTGACAAAGCGAGGGGAAACTTACTCAAGTGAAAACCAAAAGGCAGAGCGTTCTGCTCAGCTGTTTTCAGTTTCACCTCCAACGTCTGCTTCCACTTGGGAATAATTATAGACTTCACTTAATCCTTCCAGATGTTTGTTCATTATCCAAACACAGCATTGTACAAAATTATTACATGTTCTTAAAAGCTATACAATGATGTCCTATACAATATGAGTCCTGGTCTAAAGGAGCTAATGTTGTGGACCAATTGGAGCGAGTCAGCCACTGGCCACCAGTACTGGGATGTGCTCAGATGGCAATAAATCCTGCCAAATCCTGTTGCCCTCTGTCAATTATGAGCCATAATCCTTTTTTTGAGAGTCAATGGGCTCTGAGCACAGCTCACTCACTGGGCTCATGCACTGGTACCAGTCAGAGAAAAGCCATTAGCATAACATCTGCTAGATACAGGTCTGATAGGTCTGTGACTGCTCAATCAACAGTTAACCACTGACCTGTCCTGTATCTCTGAGGGATTTAAAAGATGCCTTTTCATCTTTTGTCATGTTTAAATCAGTTAAACTCAAGTTCAAAATCTCATTTGTGCTGGACATAAATTTGCATGTGTCCAATCACAAATCCTGCAAGTCCATATGTCAGCATGGACTAATATTTTTTGTATTGTCAGCCACACAACAGGTTGCAAACATTACAATACACAAAACGTATGAACACGGAGGCGCATCCACTACATGTATGTTCAGCGTATTGGCAGTAACATAACTGCCAGATAGACCAGTCAGCGCTGATTGGTTGATGAGATGTGGCCGCTCCAGCTTCCTGACTGACAAAAGCACTTAGCGTCCCGGTCTCTACCAGTCAATTTATTTGAAGTCTGCTTGGCCACGAACCACCGCTTCATCTGCTGATGTCATCTTGTTTTCAGACAACACATCCCGCAGCCTCCTCTGTGATGACGCAGCCTCTGCTCGTCGCACTCTGGACCCTCCGTCTGCTTTGTGGGACCTTAATCACGACTGACCCGTGGATCACCACGCTCCCTGAGTCACTCGTGGCTTCCTGCTCCGCATATTATGCATGTCACAAGAAAGCAAACTGTTGTGGGAACAAAATTATTCAGATGCCTCCCGTTGTCTCCAGGGGACCTCTGGATCTGCAGCAATTTGGCTGAGGCCAAAATCACCCACCTGCCAAGTAAGTGAGGATGTGCAGTACTTCAGCAGAACGCTGGGGAGGGTACCCTCACAAATCATGTACAACAATGACAATTATTGTTATGAAAACTATTTACATATAGTCTATACAAATACAGTATGTACAGCATGTTGCAGTTTATTTCCTCTAAGGTCTCTAGTATATTCTCCCAAAAATAAGAGGCTCACACCAAAGATTGAAAAGGGCCAGTGGAAGCTCCATCCCAATGAGGGACCATCTGCCTCCAAAGACATGCTGATCACGTATGAACGATCACACTGAGAATACATCACACACACACAAACAAACAAACACAAAGGGTCCAACCTGGTAATAGGAAGTTGTATGAAATTAAATTATCTGCTCATGCTGGTTCTGTCGTAATTAAATTTCCAGGGTTACAGTCGCTGGCTCACTGGAGGGGGCACAATTACTTGTGTTAACATTTTTTCACTATTTAATTTTCAGGTTACTTGACACTAAATAGTTTTTAATTACAGGTTTGTGATGTTAATTAATTAGACTCTTAAATTACTGCCGTAATAGAAGGAATGTGTGTTGACTATTAATAGATTCGGGATCAACAGAGGCGCTGCTGCTGTTAACTGTTGTGTTATCGCTGCACGAGAAACCGATTTATTGGTGAAGCGTCAAACAGAGATACTGTAAAACAGGTGTTTCTTGTTTATTTTTATTGTTTTAAATCTTAATATTTATTTAAAAGCCAGGCACTTAAATAATTTTCTTTAAGGTTAGATAAAGGACAGTCAAAGTGGATGTAACACATGGAATCTAACATCGCATCTTTCCAGATGTTTGTGATTTCAGCTGACTTGTTTAGAAACGAGCTTTTCGGGAGCCACGGTTCTAATGATGATGTTTTCACCCAGGGCGTATTGATTGTCTGAGGCAGCCGACCGGATCGTGCACACCTGTGTCCAATTACCGTGCCTGCCAAGTGTCTGGGCCGCTGCACATTTGACGAGCAAGCTGAGTGCACACTAACCCGTGGTTGTAGTAATGAAATTAGTGCTGGGGGCATTAATAGATTCATACGCGATTGTGGTATTTATAGCTTATTTCGCAAGTGCCCTTTGTGGATAAAGTAGCGTCTCAGGACATTTTAAGTGTGACAACACGGTGTAGGTTGATGATAACTTGGGTTTAAAGCCTGATGGAAACTCTGAGACTCCTGAGACATCTTTACCATTCAGCAAAGAAAGGTATTGCTACCTTAAAATAATACAATGTAAAAATATTAATAAACAAAGACTAATATGAACAGAAATGTTTGATGACAGATTAAGCTACATGTACAGTATACTGTATAGACACAGACGGCTCAGGTGTTTATAATTTGTCTGCTCACACTTTCAAAGTCAGACTCTGTGTGTTTGGATTCACACAAGTAAAAATGTAGCATCTGCACAGAGACATACAGAAAACGCACAGAGGTCCAGACAGATACGTCTCGTGGAGAAGAGCGGGTCCATTTCACCTCGTCTCTCCGCGGCTGCTGGGTCGTTTGTCCTGCATTGATCTCAGCTGCTGCTCTATATTTCTCCCAAGGCAGGTTTCAAGTAAAAGCAAAGACAAGCAGGAGCAACAGTTTTCTCCCGGGCCATCCTAATCACTCTCCCTTCGTTACTGCCACTGTCCGTGTGCAGGAAGTGACCCGTACCACCACCCTCCGCCGCGGACGAATTGACGAGTGGCCCAGCTGACGATGCTCTTTCCACTCCTGCCTTTAATTAAAAAGCGTCCAGGTGATTTCCCCCCCACCTGGCCGATCCATCGAGGGCTGCAGCGAGATTAAAAATGTTAAGTGGTTGGCTTGAGGTAGCTGCCGAGCCCTCATCGCTCCAAGTGTGGTTTCATAAAAGTAATTCACTTATTGATTCGAAAGTCAAAAGTGATATGTGTTGGAAACTGGGGAACTCGGGCGAGGTTGATCTATAGACGAGGGGAAGCACGAAAGAGACATGAAAGAGGTGGAAAAGGCGAGAAGGGAAGCTGCAGTGATTATGTCATGGACGTCACTCAGACGTCGGAGCGGTTCAACCGCTGCTGCTCTTTCTGAACGTTAGCTGGTTGAGATCTGACTGAGTTGTTTTGAGGTGAGCGCTGCCTCGGCCCGAACGCGTCAAACCTGCAAAGGGAGGTTTGGAGGAGAAACATTCAAGGCTTTATTGATCAGACGTTCAATCTTTAATGTTGCTCAGATGTTCTCCTGGAAACCTAGTTAGGAGCAAAGATGCTGTGATGGGCTTGTAAGAGTGGAGTTCTTCTGAGTGAATGTCCTCAGAAAACCTCGGCGGTGATGAGTTAAGTCAGAAAGTGGTGCTGAAAATGTGTTTGTATGTGATTTGCCTTTGCAAACCTTTAACCTCTGATTAATATCAGAGTATATAACAAACACAGTTCATGTCATTTCTGCAGAAGAAGACTAGATGATGGTTTACAGTACAAATCCAGGTAAAATCAAACTTAATAAATAATTACACACACACAAAAGAGATTTTTTATTACTGTAAGCCAAGGGGTAATTTTTGGAATGACTTTAGAAATATATATTTTAAGGAATAAATTCTTCATTGATCCATTCAAGTAACTACAGTAATTTAAGCAGTTTATTTCTATGTGCAGGTCATGGCATGATAGAATATTGCATGACTTGACCCTGAAGAAATCACCAGAAAGAAAGAAATGGACCAATGACAGCTTTCAGCTGAGACGGGAGGATATGCATTCAGATAAGGTGTGTTAAACGTGAACTGCTTTCCTAAAAGATAAAAGACAAGCAGCTTTTAAGGAGGAATCAGCTAGAAATGAGCTCCAGGCTGGTGACACGACCCATAGCACACCTCATCATCCACAAACACAATCACATTGTAGTCTCCCCGACCTGCAGCCCTGAAGCTAAGGCTTCAGAGGAGGAGGAGCAAGAACATGTGAGGCTCTATAGTCAACACTGCTTTGAAGAAATGATTATGGCTGCTTTGAATAAGTGTTCATTATGCTGTGGCAGCTAGAAAAGTAATTTCCCTCACCTCCAGGATAAATGTGTCAAAGGTGTTATTCACCTAGAAGGAACCAAGGAAATCATGCTTTTATGAAACTCAGCAACAAGCTGTCATTTAGTCCATCAGCTAGAGGAGCCACACTGGCTTCTATTATGCGCCAGTAGTGCTGTAATTCTCCTGTGGACATTCTGCCTTGAAACATACCTTCAACATTTTTAAAGTTAGGCTGGTTTGGTTCTGGTGATAGCCACATTACTACGGCTTTACTTTGCTTGGCTCATTGGGTTTTATTTAATGCTTTACTCGCTAACATTGTGTCAGATACATAAATGTTATCGTGTATTGCGAACCTAACACCACATAAACACAGACCAGCAAAATGTCTGATTCAGAGTGGGAGATTCAGTAGGAAAACCAGTAGAACTCCCAGTAGGAAAACCAGTAGAACTCCCAGTAGGAAAACCAGTAGAACTCCCAATAGGAGAACCAGTTGAAGAAGCAATGTTGAGTCATTAGTTGATGAGCATGAAACTGTTTCAAAAGCTAAATTTGGCTCCAGTGCCACCGTCAGAGGTTCTGACTCCCCCACCGTGATCAACCCCTACACCTGCAGAGTGGAGCCTGAACGGAGCACTGCACAGCACACTGGCTGGACCCGCAGTCCGCTCAGCCAGAGTCCGATCAGTGTCAGGGCTGCAAAGAGAAGCACGAGAGATCATTATGTCAATGGGCATTAAGTGGCACAGCTCCTCCTCCCATGCCATCCCCTGCTCCATCCTCTGTGAGCAGGCGGAGGCCTGACACCTGTGGGGTAATTACTATTGTTTTCAATTTCCACGTCATCACTGTTAGTAGCACACATTATATAGAGTATAAGGCACCAGTCGGAGCTAAAGACGTCTAGGAGCCCGTAACAAACAAGGCAGCAGACGTGCCAGTCTTCCTCTGGGCCCCTAAGTGTTATGATTCCTGGGGCCGTTTTTGTATTTCCTGTTTTATTTTGAAGGACTACCTGTTTCAGCCAGATCACACCTGTTTCCTATGTTATCTCCGGTTCACCTTACACTAACTATGGTAGTAATCACCGCCAGTATTTAAGCACCACCTCAGCCAGCAGTCAAATGCCAGATTGTTGCGTGTATACTCACCTCTTTCCAGCATTGCCGTGTTAGTTTACCTCGTTCCTGAACCTCGTTACTCCTGATTCCTGCCTGCTCCTTGTCTGTACCTCTGCTACGATAACCTGGTAACGTACCTTTGACCTAAGACCGCATGATCCTTATCTGTACCTCTGCCGTGCTTACCTGTTGACGACCTCGCCTGTTTTTGGACCTGAACCTGCCCGCTGCCTTTGCACTGTCACTGAAGCTTCCTCGTGTATGAACCTGCCTGACCTGACCACGTTTGTATCAATAAAACCTGTCTCCAGCTAAACTACAATCTTGTCTGACGCTGTGCATGTGGGTCCGACATCTGCCTAAACCCGACACTAAGGGTGTGATGTCATCAGCATCTGTGCAGCTACAGAACACGTGTTTGCCGTTTCCGGTTGGCAGTTCCATTTTTCCCACCAAACAGCGTGGTGATCTTTAAGCTGAGTGATTATTTAATGCAGCCTGTGATTAGCCTGTAAAGGACTCCGGCGGCCACTGTTTGACAGGACAGCCGTAGCTGCACACGTTGGCCTGCACTTTACAAACAAAGTCTTCTAGGAGGTATAGCTCCTTGCTCAGAGACGTAAAGGAGGGAGGCGATAGTGTTCATCTGAATCACAGCAAACAACACATCAAAGTGCTAATCAGAGGTGCTGAGAGGCCTTCATGCCGCCGAGGTCCTGCTGCTTTCGCTGCCGTGATCAGAGCTCGCCTCTGGGACGGTCACACCGGGGTTCTCTGTTAACTATACACACACCCTCAGGACCCACACAGCTGATCTGACCCGTCTACTTCCCAGTGCGACAGCCCTGCCAGAAGCCTCCTCATGTTTACACTGAAAAACACCATGGCGGCAAAGTGTGCACTTTATTAATTATGTTAATAATAACCAAATAATATATGTGAGAGTCAGTGAACTAGTGTAAAATGTGCATGCAGGTAAACGATGTGTTCATATCGATCAACGAAGGAAAACAACAAACACTGAGAGTCACTGGGTCACTGGTTATTTGAAGACTGGCATGAAGGGCCAATTGTCACAGTTAAATAACATTAAACCCTGAACCATCAAAAGTCAACAGAGCAGAAGCGAAAGCTTAGGAAAGTAATGGCAGACATACAGACAGTCTACAAACAAACCAGTTGTTTAATCAAAAGACGAGAACATGTTGATGACGGTGAGAGATTCCATAGATCTGTATCTTGTTTAATGTGTTTGTGGATTCAAACTGCAACTTGTGCCTCCATTCTATCTGTATTACTACAGTGGCTGGATGGTCCAGATGGATGATATTAATGGCTTTATTGGTACATGCTTTATTGAAAGTCGACGACTTCTTCAATTCTTTGTGCTTCATCACGTTTTTATATACCTGCTTTTGTTTTGTATCACATTTGGTAAACAATTAGCTTCCGTCGTGTCACCGCTGTGATCTAAAAGCATCTAAAAGATGCTAACTATCCCACACTGCTGGAATTTTATTAGCTGCGCTGCCAGGAATCCTTATCTGCTCCCAAAGAGAGTAACAAAGGACACATCAATCACTGTTTGTCAGTAAACACTCGTGAATTCTTACAGTGTTCACACCTACAGGTTCTCGATGGTCCACACGGTAATTCAGCCTTCCAGTCTCCAGAGACTTTTCCCCCTTCAATTTAGTGGAAATACACACAGTGTGTGTGTGTGTGTGTGTGTCTGTGTGTGTGCGTGTGTGTGTGTGTGTGTGTGTGTGTGTGTGTGTGTGTGTGTGTGTGTGTGTGTGCGTGTGTGTGTGTGTGCGTGCGTGCATGTGTGTGTGCGTGCATGTGTGCGTGCGTGCGTGCATGTGTGTGTGCGTGCATGTGTGCATGCGTGTGTGTGTGTGCGTGCATGTGTGCATGCGTGTGTGTGTGTGCGTGCATGCGTGTGTGTGTGTGTGGTGGAGGCAGTGGAAGGCAGTGAGCCAAGCTAAGGCAGGGCTCAGCCCCCAGCAGCTGCTTGGCAAACAAGCAAAATGCCACCACGAAGGAAATAAATAAGCCACGGCTTTAATTAGCATCCCTGCTACCACTCCTCCTCTTGATTTCTCTCCTTTTACGTCGAGGGCCGGGGACAGGATTCTGATGTCAAAGAGAAAGCTCTAGGAGGAGCTGCCACCTTCCGAGCCCCTAAACGCTTCTGCTGAAGGCTTCTGTGGCGCGTCCGCCTCGACTGCGGGCTTGTTACCAGTGGAGCGAGGACACAGGCTCTGTGAATCATTTCATTCGACAGCTTCATAAGGAGCAAATTATGGCGCTAACATTTATGCTGTGACAATGAGGCTGTGATGCTGCTGCATATCTGTAACTGGAAATTCCACCTTAAAAACGGGCTTTTCGACTCCATGGCATCATCCTGACAACAGTGAAACCAGTCAAGATGTTGAAAGAATGTTCTGAGTATTTTCTGATGAAACTTTCTGCTGACGCTTAATAATGGGACATGATTCTTATTGGGATGTCACTAAAGTACGAGACATTTTACCTTCAAAGTTTGTTGGTTTTTGCCTTTTTGCCCATTTAACCTTTATCTCCTGTAGCCACAGTGTTGCAGGACTGCAATTATTGTGCGCAGTGTAAAACGGTGTCCATTAGCTACAATGTGTCTCACGTCTTGTGAGTTTACATCAAATTAGGAAAGTTGCACAGTAATTAATTTCCTCTTTCTCTGTCGCTCTACAGATTTCAGTGTTTAATTGCGTAGCGCCGGGCTTTAATCTGCTGCCTCAGTGTCGTCCTCAAAGCTCTGACGAGACTAATGGGCACAGATACGTCCTCTGAATCAGCAGGTGCACTGGAGGTCGGAGGATTCTCAGTTGTCTCAGACATTTCACTGCTGATTACGATAAAGCGGAGTCGTACACGTTAACCGCTCAGCAAATAATAATGATAATAATGTCTGTGACCCAGGTGTAACAAAAGTATGGACCTCCCTCTTTATAGAGCCAGAAATCAGCCTTAGAACCAAACAAACACATCAAAACGAATACAAATAAATATATATGTATTAGTTGAAAGAAAGGCAGGAGAAATTAACTGACTAATTACACTAATGTCAGAGCAGCGCTCATGCTGACTGGTAGGTGGGAGCCTGTGACTGCAGGCTACAGCCAATCAGCTCCAAGAAAAGCTTCACACAGCAGCTAATTACACAAACACAGACAGAGTTTAAAGCACAGCACATAACAGAATGCAAGTACATTCACTTTACAAGCAGCTTCGCCAGATGCCCACTGGGCTCCAGCTTCGCTGAGGGTCATTAGGTAAGTTACAGTACTGATGAGTTCACCGTTTGTAAGCAAAGGCACGTTTTAGCATGGTTCAACAGACCCACAGGCATCGGTTTGTGAGAGAGAGAGAGAGAGAGAGAGAGAGAGAGACAGAGAGCTCTATGACATGATCACGTCCAGGCTCAGGATCAGAACATGAGGCATGAAACACCAGATCTGGTGACAGGAGGTCAAGATCTACTGTACATACTGTATAGAGTCTGCAGTCAGCAGCTTCACTTCATCGAAGAGAAACTAATGATGAGAACAAGGTAAAAGTCACAAGATGAGACATGGATTTAACATGAGATGACGAGGTCTCGGGGAAAACTGAGGGAGGCACAGGGAAAAAAATACAGATAACAAGGTACTAGAATTAATGGAAATAGACCTTTCAAAATGAAGTGCTCAACTGGAAGTTTGGGGGAAAAGTGGGATGGGTTAAATGCAGAGGACCAGTTACGTTGTGACATTCTAACGAGTGTGATAATGACATTAAAAAGATTATCTTCTTTTTCTATTTATTGCAAATAAAGCATGAGTGGATGAGAGGCTACAAAAGAAGCTAAAATGCTAAGTAGGTCAGCTGATCTGTGTAGCCACTGAAACAGATTAGTGTAAAGGATCTTGTTTTGTTCTGTCTGACAAAGGCAAACTAACTGCTGTAACCAAGTTTTAGCAAGGATACAACTCAGCAGAGCAGTGTTTGTTCCGCTAATACACTGTTTGTTTGAGCCATTTCCAGATTTCTGCCACATAACTCTTCCACTGGCAGCAGAGTCTGCAAACGGAATCAAGCAGAGGCCAGGAAAGTGCAGACAAAGGGAGGGCGAGCAGGCAGGGAGGAGAGAGAGAGGAATAATGATGCACGACTCAACAGTCGACGTCACACAAATGCAGGACTCACAGAGCAACACTGGGTAAGTGAATGAATGGGGTAATTCGCTTTAAACCTTGGAATACAGTGACAGAGGGGGGCTTTGTGTTCTCAGGTTGTCTGTGCATCCATGCATACGTTCTCTGATCTCATTCACATGAGCAACATCTCTGAGGATCCGCCTGAAGGAGTTTAATAGAGTTTTACACCAGCATCTACAAAAAGACATTTTATGTGATTTAATCATAATGTTGACTTACTAATATTACAATAAAAAGTGTAAAACATGAATCAGAGTTTTTTTTATTTTTATTTAATGTATTTAGGACAATAGTGCTGAATGGTGATATGGGCGCACAGGTTTGGAAAGTACAACTTACTGTAAATGATGCTTGCAGTGGCAGCAGATTCAGTAGGACTCTGATTTTTTGGGGGGTGGATTCTTACTTTACAAGCTCACAAGTCCATAAGAGTAGGTTAGTGTACAAACAAGTGTTTCCTTCAAGTTTTCTAATAAACTCTTAATCCCAAGAACTAAGCTGCAGTGTCAGTCGCTGTAAGACGAGTCGATCCTCGCTGTCACTGGACGAGAGCTGGGGTTTGAAGTCAGGCCCCAGAGTCGGTCCGTGCCAAGTAGAGAAATAACTATTTGTTTGCATGGTAACAACAAAGTTTTAATTTGATTTCACTGAGAGATCACTGAATAAAACTAAAAACCAAAGAGTCAAACTGTGCTGGATATTTTAGTTATACTGATTTGATTATGACATATTTGCCTGTCAAATGTCAATTAATTCAATTTTAAAGTCATGAATTATGAAGTGTTAGCTCTGTCATCCAAACCTTCATGACCAGCACAACTCTGTGTCTGAGTCTAAATCCCTACGGCGCCCTCAACACTGTGTCAGTGACATATGTTCACTGGAGGCAATAAAAAACATGTTTAACAGACATCAGAAACAGACAACAGAAACAGACATCAAAAACTGTAGACCAGCAACATCAAGGTGTGTGTGTGTGTGTGTGTGTGTGTGTGTGTGTGTGTGTGTGTGTGTGTGTGTGTGTGTGTGTGTGTGTGTGTGTGTGTGTGTGTGTGTGTGTGTGTGTGTGTGTGCGCATACATTACCCCCAAGCTTGCACCCAATTATGGATAAGTGTTGACAGGTGCAGAGCAATGTTTGAGTTCTGTGACTGAATTGGAAAATCTCCGTAGTGGAGTAAAGCTTGTGGCTGCGAGACCTCATCTAATCTGACTGCACCTATCGATCCGCGTTATAAGCTGAAAAACTCCTTAAGCTCCCCAAGAACCAAGATGTTTATATAGGAATTGATTAAATTCTGGGCAAAACAGCGCTTGTATCATAAAGACAGATCGATATCACTTATTCTTCTGAAAAACAATCTGCAGATTTAAGTTGTGTTAAAGAGGCACGGGACAGAACTGCAGCACATGGAACACTGTGAAGAGGCAGAAACCCTGAGACGCTTTGAGACCTGCTACAGCGAAAACAGTCGAATGGTTTGGACCAGTGTCAGGCCCGATCGCTGCCTTTCAAAGTTCATTCAACACTCGTGACCTGGAAGACGAGGATGAGGTGTCACTGAAACCCAACTTTAAAACACGTCCCACTTCCCTCCTGCAGCCTCTCACCATCATCGTCTTCACTGTTTAAAGGATTAAAGGAGAAACATCAGTTTTTAAGAATTTTACAGGATCCAGCTCCTTCCACGCCGCAGAGAGAGAAACCCCACCTGTGCAGCCGCTCCCTTGAAAAGTGCTCTCACACATACACTACAAGCATTAGAATAAAGAGCATGACTTCCTCCCACCTCCCAACTTTGTGAAGCAGCACATCTTGAAGGGTAACAATGCACCAAGGAGCGAGGCCGGCGGGGATGCTGCTCCTCATTATTTCTGCTTCCGTATCAAACCTATCATTTCTGATCTGCATTTCATGCATTTGTTTTTCCTCTTCACACGGAAAATGCATTTTATATGGTCGGCTGAACTGAAAAATATTGAAATCTGATTTAGGCTTTAATGAGCAAAACATCCACTGGCTTTTATTTTTCTTTTCTTCATTGTTGGGGTCTAGTTGCCAAAACAAAAGCCTTTCTCCCATGTAGTAAATGTTGTGTTTAAATGCTGCGCACACGACATGATAGTATAATGAAGTCTAAATCCAGTGACACATAGGGAAGCACCGGTCAAAACAAAGTCAAAAATCAGTGGAGACATTAAAAAGCTAGTTTTATGACAGAGCTGAACCATTAATCACATCATAGGCAGTTTGGACCTGAAAAAAAAGAAAAGAAAGAAAAAGAAAATTTGTTTCTCACAGTTCTTCCAAATTGTCTTATTTTTAGTTTAGGGAACTAACATAATGCCGCCTTCCACACTCTTATACTTTGCTGTTAATTTACATATAAAATTCAACATATTTCTGTAATTCTGAAATGTAGTTCATTGCTATAAATCTTTTTCATGAAATGTATTTTACCAGTTTTCTACAGTATTAATACTTTGAGGAGAGAAAACAGTACTTTACAATATTTTTTGCAATGTATCATGGGAATACAAGCAGTACAAGTAGAGCCCACATGCTTGAGACAATCGTCCAGTTTGAATTTTCACCCATCTTCATCCGTCAGTTTAATAGGTAAGTTTAACAGGTAAAGTACATGACATTTTCAAACAGGTCATATTGTGTATGACAAGTGACAAGACAAAAGCACTGTATGGGATGTACAGACATTGCCTGTTCTGCATGACTTGAATAAACATGTTTGAGTAGGTTGCTGAGCTTATTTCCTAAAATAGCTTAATTGCTGAAGAGAACTATCAAAAAGTTATTAGCATTTTCCATTCAGTTTTTCCCTGTACATGAAAAGCTGGGTATAGCTTTGGGTTTATGTTAATATTAGTATGTCAGTGTGCAAGAATATTGAATAAATTTTAACTCTTATCGTCGTTTCAATTAAACAGGTGGAACAAGAAGACGTCAGCATCTGATCTAGATGCGTTGTTCAAAGAGCACGAGGACAGGATGTGCCCTGGACTCGATGCTTGCTGTCCAGCTCCAGTGGAAGGTCGGCAGCGTCGGCTACTTTACGGATCGGAAGCTGCTCGTCCAGGGTCAGCGTGGGCGGCAGCGGCAGATGACACATTAGCGGAGGAAGCGGGTGATTTGCTCGACAACCGTTCCTTCGTGCTGGAGAAGTTCAGCCGTTCTGTGCCACCGTCACAGGTCACGGCTTTGTTGGAAGATTAGTGCTGCACACCAAGTTTAGATGAACTTCATTTAAACCTGATTTGCATAAAAGCATTGCATTGATAAAATTACGAGCCTGTAAGTCAGCGCAAAGGGGAAAAACCAACCTGCAGGGCATCGACGGGAGCACGGAGCACAAAGACGCTATCATCACTAGATAAGAGGCGTCTGGAGGTTTACAAAAGTTTGATATCAAACTAAAAAGTATGAAGTCAAACATGGATTATGAGGAAGACAAGTGTCTGACTGGTGTGAGGTGCCTTTATCCTTTCATGCCTCTAAACAGAGAAGTGGATCCGTTCATCTGTGTAGGCACTGGTGCACCTCGCTATACACCACTTGTGTTGGTTGACTCATTGTGAAAGAACTAGATCTTCACCCCCAAAACAATTCTGTTCTCACATCAAAAACTGCAAATCTGTTTTCAACAGATTTATCTGTTCCAACTATGATAAGGAACACGTATTTACTAGTCACAGCTGCTACTGAGTGAGCAGAGGAAGCACACGTTGGTCCTCAGGGCAGACGGACAGAGGCTCTGACTCCTCGTATACTCGCGTGTCTCCATTTCACGGTTGGGCTGTTGTCACTTTCGCTTTTTCTCTTCACACATTTCAGTCAAGGCAGCTGTTCACGACGGCTTCTGTCTCTCACACGTCTGCACGCGCCTCCGTGTTGACAGCGGACTCGGGGCCCAGCGTCATCACGGTCACGGATCGTCCGGACCCGTCTCTCCTCCCGTCGTTTCGTGGTCGCGCGGGGTCCGCCCCCGTCTCCACCCCCGTCTCCGCCCCCTCTCCGCCCTCACCGTTCTCCCCCGACCCAGGCGTTGGGTGTGACCTGCCAGCCCGAGCTGACAGATGTGCCAGTGCTAAGCCCCACCCCCCCCCCCCTTCACACCCGTCCGCTCGCATCCGCCAGCCGTGTGACACGGGCCGGGTGCGACGGCCACCGCCGCTCACACGTCAGGCTTCAGGGCCACGATGAAGGAGCAGGTGGCCACGAGCTCAGGCGCAGGCTGCTCGTATTAACCCGAGTTAATACAAACTTCTTGTTGAATGTGTGACAGACTAAAACAGCTGCGCCGTCTTCATGTCATCCAGCGTTTTGCTTTTCTGGGATTAAATGGAAGGAGCTCTTTCTTTGACCCTTGGCAACGCTGCGAACTGAAGCTGAAACTCTCCCGAGCTCAGAACAATTGATTGACGACGCATTTGAAAGAGCGTTGTTATGAATAATGCTTGTTATCGAACGGACTCCGCTGTAGCACAAGGAACTTTCCACCGGCAGAAGCATGTGCTCCGCCTGCACAGCGTCACCCACTCATCAACGCGTGAACGGAAGGAGCGTCTTCATTAAAGCCGTTTACGAGGCTCTTTAACCCGGCCGTGTCCCTCGTCATGGCCCCGTCCTGGCTCCTCCATTGTTCCTTTGCTGTTTGGTAAGGTTTCTACTAGAATTACAGGAGCCAGAGACTCTCGTGGAGTCAGAGATGACTGCCTTTGTTGCACCAATACGAACAGAGCAACTCTGAGTAGACGAATGTGCTTTTAAACCTTTATCCTTTCAGAATCCATTCTGTGCCAGAGCCCGGATTAATAAAGATATTGACAGTTTGGAGTCGTGATGTGACCATTTTCCTGTCGCTAGATGCCCTCTGAGATTCTGCTTTTTATCCGCCCTTTAATAGGTGAAATGAAAGGAGCCATTATGAGCCAGGTGTTTCATTTAGAATGGGAGTCAAAATGAGCGATGGTTCACTAAATGAGCCATTTTACCACTTTTCCTCCACAGCAGCGTGAGCTCCAATCAGAAACTGAATCGCTCCCAATGGAAGCCGCCGCGGCAATGGAGGGCGCTGAAAGGAGAGAGTGGAGCAAAGGAGCTGCTCCTGGTGTGTGGAAATCAAAATGTGATGAGAACAGAGACCTCCACGCTGATGGGACCAAAGAATGATCCCAGGGCGTCTCCTTCCACTTCCGAAACCTTCGCACCACTTTTCATTCCAATGCTTTTGAACATGAACCGATATTTATGACTTTTAGTGATCAGGCCTCCTTTTAAAGGAACTACAGTAAGGCTGATGTGAAACACCAAGACTTTGTTTTCATCACTATGCCTATAACATCAAAGCACTCTTATACTATATATAACAGCTTCAGTCTAGAACCATTACACAGAGCTCTTACTGAGTCTGTTCTATCTCATGCCTTTTTCTTCTCTCTCTGGACGTTTCCATACTCTGCTCCTCCCTGCAAAGCCTCCAGATATTTCTGGCCCTTCTCCCCGTTGCACTGGCCTCCTACACACCCACTCGTCAAAAATATGATAATTAAATATGTTCACATGGGGGGGAGTAGAGAAGTGTTGTTGTGTGTGTACTGTAGGTCGGTGGCTGTGTAGTTAAGGCTTGGTTTGAAATCCAACTCTGTAATGTATATATGATGTAACACATATAAACACTTCAGAACTTGATCAAGTGAACCGGTAAGTGATGTATGTTATTATAAAGAAAATACATTCACACAGCCCAGTCATCAGCATAAGTGGAAGCAGCCATGGTCATTGAGCCAGGAGCCTAAAGCTGGCACTGGGATCAACTGCTAGAACACGTGTGACTTTACAGGGAACCTGGAAATCCTGGAGGAGAGGTCACGGTGGCAGAAACACGGTTTACACTGTGTTAAACAGGAAATGAAATCAAATCTGTCTCCAATACGACAGGGATCACAGGTGCAAAAGAGTTATTATGCTTCAGAGATGTGGCTGTAAGAAAACTTGGCCATGGACAATAACCACCACCAGCTCCAGCAGACGCATAAAGAGGCAGCTGCAGAGGCTGAGCCACAACAAGGCAGCAGGACGCAGTTATCAGCCTCGGAGAAATCAGCTCTGCAGGATTCTGCAGAGCAGCAGGTCTTCACATCAGAAGGACCGACTAGTCCTGCGACTGGGACTGTTGGTGAATCCCTATGAAGCCCCTGAGTCCAACTACCATCACCTACCTGCACCTCAGAGCCCTCACCTGGACCTCTGGGTCATTCAGTGCCGCTGACAGAACCCAACCTGTGAGCAGGCGCTCAGCTACAGCGGCTCCACAAAGGTTTCCTTTTGACTGGTTCTTACCCTGAAAACCTCTGACCTCCTGCAAAGTCCAGCTCTGCTGAAGGTCCTGGACGACTGTTCCGGTCAACTTTACACAGCTTAACCCAAACAGCGGAGAAAGCTCAATAAAAGATCACCACTCTCACTCATTTCAGTATCTGTTGCCGTCTGTTTTGATTATATTCTTGGGGTTGCAGTTTTGTCTTAAATTAATTTTAGCTTAAGAATAAATAAATTAGCTCCAAAAATGGAGGATTTCATTGTCTGGCTGCAGACCCCTGTTATGCTGGAGCTTCAGCTCCCAGATTAATGGCCTGACATCCTCCCCAAGGAATCTCTGCTAGAAAGATGAATTCACATTTACCTCATTTTTGACAAGTGGCCCTAAAGTAACAACGGATGCCACCAACATGTCACGCAGCCACCTGTGCTTTTATTTCCACTCCACAGGTCGAGCAGGTACTGTACCAGCTTATTTGTAAATGGGGACGATTAATATGACTTTATCTGTGGAACTTGGTGGTAAAATGACAACGCTGGATCTTCCTGCATGTTACACACTGATATTGATCCCTTATAATTAGATGAGGATGTGGTGGTTTGCATGGACATGACCAATCCGTTCAGATGTATAACTGATCAATGCTACAGACAACCTTAACCTAAATCCAGTCACTGATCGACTGGATTCCATGTTTACTCAATACTAATTATGAAAGTGATGGTTCTTGTGTTGAAGATGGTGACTGGGAAAACAGCTTCACCTTCAAGAAGGTGAACTGGTCCAGTTTTCCTGAGCTTTTTGGCAAAAGAAGGATCAAAGTGTTGTGAACTGTATGACAACACGCTTCTGCATCTAATAATTTGTGCCAAAGATGCTTAGCTCCATCTACTGATCCACGAGGTTGGACACTGAACAGGTAGACACAAAACCCTTTCTACTAGTTGCATTACATTTACAGTATTGCATACTGTAACCTGAAATCAACGAAATAAAACAATTACTGTAAATTTAATGCATAATTTAATTGCTGTAACATCACAGCAATCTCATGAAACCTTTACTGTGATATCATAATAAAAGTATAAAAGCATGCTGTCAAATCTGTAAAATCACAGTACCATACTGTTAACTCAGTAATCTAGTGTCTTATATTACTGTGAAGTCACAGTAAAGAGCTGTAAATTTACAAGCAGTAGAATATTGTGAAAGTGATGCAATTATTGGCCAGTAATTTACTGAAAATATACGATGAAATATTTAACAGTGCATCAGCCAGTTCATCTTTTGCTTTGCCTTGAAACGCATTCACGTACAGTAATTAAAGATAACAGACTTGAATGTTTTCAAGTTGCTCCTGCACAACTTTCACACATTTATAATAGAACCAGTAAACAGCGGCAGAGTTTTTTAAAGTGTACAAAGCGTAATTTGGGCATGAAATAATCAGGATGTAGGAGCCACAACCACTAGTGCTGCTTGATGTTTGGGACTCAACTTATGAATTTGAGGTACAGTTTCACTGAGCGAAAGACATCTACAGTTGAACCAGTAATGAAGCAGATCCTGTTGAAGCAAGTTGATTTTGAGTGATGCTGGATTTAATCTGAATGAATGTAATCTGAATCTAAATTTTTATAATATCAGAAGGGAAATATCTGAACATCTGGAAAATGACAAGGGAAACAAAAGGGACAGGAAACAAGTTGAAGCTACAGAACAAAAAATCCAATGACAGCAGGTTTTGTTGGACTAAAAAATTTGTTTGTATTTTTGAAAATTTAATATATCTACTTTACAATTTTGGGAAATCATTACGCTTTCCCTTTAGTTCCAATCATTCCTGTATTTGGCTCATTGAAGCTCCATCGGCTGGTGCTGGGGCAGTTTCCACAATTGAAAGGCAGGTTCATCGTCAAGCATCATTTAAGGAAAGTTAGTGAGCAGTGAAATGTTGAGTAAATCCTGATGCATCTTTAATTGACAAAGAAAGAAAGAGAAAGATGAGAAGGAGAAGAAGAAAGAACAAAGGAAGCAGGAAAAGACCATGAATCCAACCATGAATAACAGACTGTGGATGTGATGCTTTGTTCCATCTACAAATGTTCTATATGTTCGAGGGGATGATTTTAGATACAGCAGTCAAAAACATCTAGGTTGTGATTTAAACCAGTACAGGGTCCAGTGTGATTCCCTGATGATGGATGTGAACATGTGTGTGGAAAGTGCAGGAAGCCTCACCGACGTCCAGGAGTAACGCCTCTAGAATAGTGGAGTCTAGAGTAAAGTGTTCTGCACATTTGTCTTTAAAGCCAACAAGCATTAAGCACTTATCAATTTTCTTTTAGATGATTATGAAGCACTTTGTTTTGATCTGTCACATTAAATACATTTACATTTGCGAACAGTTTGAGGGGCATCTGTACTTTAAAGCACTGCATCAGTTGCAATTATTATTAGTGCTGACGTGGTCTGAGTCCAAACTACTGGTGTGTGATTCGTCTGATCTCCTGTGACTACGAATGGATCATTTAAAAGGAGATTCTTCACGTTAGGTCACAGCTGACAGTGGAGTGCATGGAATGAAAGTCAGCATTAAAATGTAGTATTACTGTGAAGGAAAAATAAAAATAAAAAATGTAAACTCCAACGTAACAGGAGCTGGTGCTGGCAGATCCTTCATCACAATAAGAATAAACTTAATAAGGTACAAATGTCTGGTAAGATTGTACTCCATGTAAGAAAACTGCATCACACAGAGCTTGAGTGTCGAGTACTGAGGGAAAACAAGATGATTTGCTCTGAACATTACGATAAACATGGACTCTTAACCCCGGCGCAGGGATCAACACACTGACACGGGGGACTCATGCACACAAAGCTTTTAAATGCTCCTTAACCGCTGCTTTCTGCTTAGTGAACCCAACGGAGGTCACTTTGACTCAGTCGTGATTGATATGCGCAATTGCAGCCTCTATTTGGTAGCAATGCTGCTGCGCGTACACGCATTTCTTACATATATACTCAGGCCTAGTCATTGAGCATCCTCTGAACAAAGTGGATCGAGGATGTTATGAAGCTGGGGAAAGCTGAGTAAACACACTTTTCCTATTCGAGCCGGGGGCAAAGCCTGAGGCTAAAGTGCAGTGGCAAACTAGCTCACACAGTAGAACTTCCCCTCCTACCTCATTCATCACTATATGTTGCTTAAATAGCCCCAGTATTAAAATATGTAATATTGGAAATGTATTGAAATTTGCAGAATAAAGACCAGAGTCTTAAAAGTTGTAAACAACTTACTGTACAGAAACCCACCCTTCTAACAGGGCACACAGGGAGAGCAGTTAGCCAGCTGAATCAATATTTAAGCTTCACGCCTCAGGAGCAAAGGGATGAGGAGTAAGAGAAGGAAGTGGTGGTGATTCATCAGGAGCGGATCCCGTCCCGGGGTTGGCTGGGTTTTAAGGACTTCCCTCTACTCGGGGCTCTGGGAACACACAGCAGCTGTCTGCAGCATAACGTCCCATCACAAGCTGTTTGCGTGTGTGTGTGTGTGTGTGTGTGTGTGTGTGTGTGTGTGTGTGTGTGTGTGTGTGTGTGTGTGTGTGTGTGTGTGTGTGTGTGTGTGTGTGTGTGTGTGTGAGTCCTCGTCTCCACCGGATGGAAACTGCTCACGTCAGCGCTTGTTACCGAGGCGGAAAAGTTCTTCGGAGCACCTGAAAATGGTTATTTAAAGCTTCAACTCTCCTTTAATGCTTTGTAATTACCTTGTGCCAATGAAACGTATCTGTTAAGATTCTTTGACTAAAAATCCATTAGCTCCAGCTTAACAATTCTCTTCCCAGCACTTCTGCTTCACCTATAATTTATTGGATGTTGCTTCAGCGAAGCTGCCCATTAGCAGAGCAGCTGTGATTGGCTGGACTCCTAAAGGCCACCGTCGGGGCCGTTCCCAAGCCCCTATGGCACCACAGTCACGTCATAGAAAAGTCCAACAATCCACAAAGGTTCCCTTCTGTTAAGACAGAAATGGCCAATGAAATAACTGAAATAAAAATGAAAATATTGCAACCATAGACCAGGAAGTGAATCAGTCATCTACAGTATTTGAAGGTGAAATGTAAAAAGAAAATTTAAATTTTTTGAAACTGGAGCCTTTATAGTGTAGGTCATTCCTAACAACAACAAAAAAAAAATCAAATATCAATTTATATATGACTTTCAATTAGTTTCAATTTGTATCATATGTGATACATCGGGTCACAATGGAAAGCCCCCTGGTGAATTGTTGCCTCCTGGTATAAGTATCTGATTGTATACATTGGGTTTTTCTAGAAAAAAAATCTCAAACTGATGCTTTAGAAAGTTCAAAATCTCATAGTCGTTAAGATTGATGACAAATGAAATAGGTTGATAAAATGAACGATAAGTTCTGTTGATATGAGACGTAAACTGGCCTGGGGTCAAATATGACCACTGCTAAAAACATCCAAGAACGGCCAAAAACCAAACCCTGGACTAAAACCTGCTGAACACCTGTGGAAAGAGCTGAAACCTGAAGTCTGGAGAAAGAAGCCCTCCAAACCAGACACGGCTGCGGCATGTTGGACCGACATACCCCTGGGCAAGTGCAGATGTAATGCTGTCCAGACACGCGGCTCTGAGGGGGGGGCACTGCTGCTGTGTGATGCTGTTCAGCTGGAATCTGACGGACGGGCCGATGTCAGACGAGGTTTATTCCCATCGATGCCGAGCATCAGTCACCTGCGTCAGTTTCTCCATTCACCATTTAGGAACCATAAATGTCTGGACGTGGCAGTATTTCACAGTATGTGAACGTGAAACCTGCTGTTGCTGCTGCTGCTGCTGCTGAGAAGAGACATGCTTTTAATACAAACCATGCAAATAGCAGTATTATGAGCGGTTCCAAGGTCAGAGATCTACAGATGAATAGTTGGATGACCGTAGTTGAATGGTTTCAAAGTGTTGTCTTCTATTTATCATTTATTCCCATGACCAAAACCTAAAATGCAGCATGAACCAATAAGGAGGTTTTACATACTTTAAACCTGCATTAAGAACACATGCAGCATGTGGAGCAGAGCCACTGATGTGACCTGCTGCTCACAGTCCCCAGCCAGTCCCAAAGGCCAGGAGGAAGTTACGGCGCGTAAAAAACAGTAATTAAAGCAAAGTTTTGTTTTAAACCAACACAATATTAACTAAACTTCAGTAGCGAAACAAAGCAGCAGGAGAATTAATTAAAGCACCTTCATGTGTAAACGTGTGCTGGTGAATATGCTCATTCCTCAGGTAATAAGTGAATTCTGGAGCTGAGTCACAGCGTCTGGAGCTCTGTCTTCTACAGGAGGTCCAAACCCGTCCCCATCTCCTGGAGCTCCATCAGTCTGAGCTGTCAGCTGCTGTGGCTGAGTCCCGCCCACTCACTGGCCCCAGGCCTCTGTCCACCTCACGGGCCCGACGAGCCTTCCTCATGAAAGCAGCTGCAACTTCATAGTATATGCTGCAGCCATTTGTCTCCCCCTAAAGCAGCGCGTGCAGAGGAGCTTGGATCCTGGGAGGAGTGCTTGGGTCGGCCTGGAGGTGCGTTCGATTCGATCCCTCCAGCGACCTGGCGTGACCCCTGTCTCCTCTTCTGTGCATACTGTATCTACTGCTGCTCTGTGCTCATTAATAGCATTCATTCGTTGCCGTTTACTGTCCAGGTATGAGCTGCACTCCCTCATAACAGAGGTGTCTCTGAAAACGGTGGCTTCACACTGTACAGTAGGCGCTTCCTGTCCGAGGAGACGGACCCATTCGCATGTGACAGGTTAATTGCTGACCTGTGTGTGAGGACGCCAGGTCCACCGCCTGAAGGCGCTGCCACTGTCCACCATTAATAGCTGACATCCATCTGGCGGAGACGCGTGTCCGTCCACAGCCCGAGGCCCCTCCAGCGCCACGCAGTAATTACCAGCTCTGTCTGGCCACTGGGCTGCAGTGTCAGGAATCACACAAGTGCTGATCCACAGTTTTATTTTAGGGTCATATATGCATCCGCGTGAAATGTGCTTCTGTAAAAGTGAGAACTGTTAACTGGTTCTGCACAACGGGACTGAAAAGCCAGCCCACAGACAAGCATGGCTGTTAATGGTGATGATGGTGGTTGTATACAGTCCATACACTGTAAATCCAAGGTGGGTTAAATATTTGACACACAGAACACAGGTCACTGCAGTGGGAGACACCAGTATGTTCATAGCAGCACGTGTCTGTGAAGACAGTCCGCAGATCTACACATAGAATAATGGAGCCGTTACAAAAGCAACAGGTCTCTTAAATGGAGGAGGAAACTTTGAGCAGCAGGAGGCAGCGACAGCTCAAGCAAAGAAAGTGAGACAATAATGGTGAGGAGCGAGTTGAAGCTCACCTGCCGGACGTTAGATGTTACTGTGTTCACGCGCTCCGTGATAAAAGCTGCCTCTGGGGTCAGACGCAGGTCAGAAGACGTTAGACGTTTGTACCGTTGGAGGTAAACAGGGGACAAAAGGCTCCAGACACAAAGAACAGGATGAAAATTGTAAAAAGAAAGAGTCGCTACTGTGATAGAGAGCACGACAGACACCGTGGCAGGAGGGAGTCTGGGGGGAGCAAAGCGAGCCGCTGTGAATGCTAGTGGCTCATTACAGGGAGTGAGCAGCAGGCGATGCAGGAAGGAGGAGGCCGAGTCTGACGGAGGAGCAGAGTCATGGGTCTATACAGTGGAAAGCCACAGCCAGGGTCAAAGTATGGCTTTCGCTCTAAATACCACAAACTGTGGGCATGAAAGCCTTCAAAAGTGCTGTTTAGCTGTTTTCAGGTGTGTGACGTCCGCCGGGCCTTTGCGGTTTGAGGATGATGTTGATGATGATGAAGATGCTGATCCTCCGTTAATTGCAGGCACTGGTGCGACAGAGGGCTCAGACGCCGGTCGCTGGCGTGTGCGAGGGTCGGTTCTGGTGCTGCACCACGCGTCCGTCCACCGAGTCCACTGCAGAGGCTCCGTTCAGGGCGGCGCTGCCTGAGGGCTGGGCCGAGGTTGACTGTGCTGATTAGCCGGCAGCAGCTGACCCAAGCACTAATCAGCGTGAGTGTCTGGCTAATATTTACACACATATAGCAAATGGGTGTGTCCATAAAAATACTGTTAATCTGATTAGAGCGCACAGTGGAGCGGGTGAGATTAATGGGGCTCACCGGTGGCGTCGCCTCGTGCTGTTGCTTGCATCTGCTGAATTTGTGGCTTTAATAAATATCTGTACAGCGAAGGAACAGCAGTATCTGTTATAGTATCTGTTTTGAGACTGAGCGGCTCTGGACCGGGGTCAGGTGGAGGACTGCAGTCTCCCGTGATTGCACATCATCAGGGTTTAGGCATCCAAAGACAAACACGCCTCCGTGCATTCGCGTCCAGTTGAATTATAGACGCGTCTCTAATTGGAGTTATGAGCTGTGGGCTCTGAACTCGTGGACCGTTCAAGGTGGATCTTTATCTCGGCATTGCAGGAAACAAATGTTTGCTCGCAGAAAAATCTTTTTCATCATTTCAGCTTCTTCCATGTGCACAAGTAGAGAGAACCAACAGCTGCTGACATGGATTCATCAGTTGAAACTATGGAAACTAATATGAAACATGAATTGATATTTAAGAAGGAGCCGAGGGTTCACTGCTGTGGCTGTGCAGCTGCTTAGGGAGATCAGCCACACCTCAAAACCATGAAATTAAAGCTGTTTGTCCCGGCTGGCACCAATTGATGGATGCACTGCTCACTGAGGTGCTGTTGGGATGAAAGAGAAACTTCCTGGTGAACAATGAAGCTCTTCATTTGCTTCTGGGCCTGGTAGATGCAGCAGGCTTCATGTGTAAGACTGCACTGAGGACTAAAGCAAAAAGCAGCTGCACTGATGAACAAACTACGGTATGAGCATCTGCATCAGCGTGCTGCGACAGGTTCATCCCTGTGAACCGGGTCGACCTGGGTTTCATAAGGCTAAAGTGGACTGATGTGAATAGAACACACTGATAGGCAGCACAGGCTTCACATCTGTCAGTAACAAGCTGCGTGAGGGATCACACACAGCAGCTCAGTGTCCGTTTGGACTTCAGCGCTGGTGTTGAGGTGGAGGCTGTGGGACAATAATAACAGGCGTCTATGGAGACGCTCCGTGGTCCAGGTCATGGGTGTTTATTTAATTTTCAATTCCAGTTGGATGTCTGTGTGTGCAGCGTGGAGCAGTGGTCCCACTGCCTACTGTATAGAGGAACAGCAGCCAGCTCCCAGCCATTAAACAAGTGGATACGTTGCTGCTGATGTGATGCTCGGGCCCAAACACATCGTTGTCTCTGTTTCCATTTACAGTTTTATTACTGCTACGGGTTGTGTGGTCACATGGTTTCAGGTGCTCCGTCCACCCAGGTCGACGCCAGTGACCTTGTGGTACCAGCAGTAACTGGTACCACAGTACTTCTGTAGTTCCAGTCAGTCCCAGTAATACCAGTCATCGTGGTGGTCATGGCATCACAGCTGCCCAGTTTACAGATGTTACTCCATAAATCCAAGGGGTCAGACTTAACATGATGAGTAATTACAGGTGGTGTTGAAAGTACTGTAACAGTAGCAGTATGATCAGTGTTGGTGCGAGCTCTAGGTAACTGGGATGACTGGGAAGCCTGTGTGTCCGCGTCAGCTTCAGAGGATGTAAAAAAGTACAAATGAAATACAGCAGAGACACTGAGACGCTGAGCTGGTGGTGCTCGTCACAGCACAGCCGCTGACCGGCGTCGACACGGCCGACCAACAACTGCTCACACACACGCACGCACGCACGCACACACACACACACACACACACACACACACACACACACACACTCCTGCTTATGTAAATACAAGATGTGTACTGGTGTGAGGCAGAAGGGAGACACAGATCCACATGATGTTACTACTGTAGCAGCGTACAGCACGTCTCATGCGTGATGAATGACCACACTGCCCCCTAGGGCTGCGAAGAGGCATGACACCAGTCACTGCAGAGGATTCCATTCCTCCCGCAACAGAACAAACACAAGCCAGAGTTTCAAAGAGCGGTTAAAGGGATGGATGTTTTAAATCTATGTTATGAACATGCCACACATTTTATATATGATTTTTTCCACAGTAACAATAGATCATTCTTCACTCAAAGCTGAGTCTCATCTACTGACGCTCTCCTCTGCTGCAGTCTGTCGTCTGCCACCTACTGCTGCTCAGCGATCATTGTTTCCTCTATCGAACTTTGTACAGTTCTGAAGTGCCTTCATGTGATTCTGTGCTTATTTGATGTTACTGCATTACAATTAAAATTGAATGGACAATTCCGAGGCAGAATCCTGCGGTGGGTGGTGTAACTGTGCCAACCAAGCTCATCTGTTGCATCCAACGCATACGTGTTACGCTCATTCATTCGTCACCAGGTGCTGGTTTCATTGGTGAATGCTGGTCAGATTCAGAGTCAGGATTTGTGATGCAGGTTTACAAGAGTGGGCCTGTGCAGGAGAAGAGAATTTGAGAAGTGAAGTAAAAAGTCACCTGCTAGTTTAGATCAGTGTTTTGCTTCAGTTTGCCTCCGAAACAAGCAGATAATGTACTGCATGCTGAAAGCTAAGAATGCTTCATAACATGAAGAAGAAAACCTGCTGGCATCAGTGTGTGAATGAGTGTGAATGGGTGAATGAAAAGTAGTGTAAAGCGCTTCCGATCTCGGAATAAGTACGAACCATTTACCATTTACCTGTTTGTAACCTGGGAAATAAGCTAAAACAACCTGGTCTGACACCAAATAGCACAGAATGGACAGAAACTGAGTTTTCTCTCTACCAGTTTTGGTTAGAGCTCATTTCCTGCATCCTTTGTGGGCTTTCGGCATCGCACCACCTGTGCATCCCTCGCTGGCTCTGCGGAGCCTCTGGAGAACTTGCTCTCTAATAAAATAGAGAGAATGCGCTTTAACTGCTCTCCACAGCGCTTTGCATCGGCAGCCCCGAGCACAGTACGGATGATAGTGTCACTTTAAAGGGAAGCAGAGGGTTACGGCTGCTTTAACTGCAGCCAAATGAATGCCGCCGCTGTAATTAAAGCCCAACGCACCTCCACATCTTCCACGTCATGTCAAGAGCCTTCCTGACTGTTCTTACATTAAGATGGTAATAAATAGTAGACCTTCACAGCTTTTGAACTACATGTCTAATAATATCCTCACACTGTACACTTTAATGCAGCATGTTCCTTACTGTATGTAGCAGTTACAGGAAGGCATTTACTGTTCACTGATTCAATGACATCATTTCCTTCTACACAACAATGGTTTATAGGAGAATGTGTTTTAACCAAAAGCAGCTGTTTATGAATGATAATGATCTCGCGTATGATGTCACAAACATCATTATATCATAATGTTACTTGCCTCCATCAGATGTCATGGTTACTGTGTTCATGTGCGAATGTCTGTACAAATAATAGTTGCATTTGTTAGTGTATTTTGCCACTTGGAGGTAGTGGAACATGAACAATTGTTAGAGGGAAGCTGCAATAACGGGGAATCGCAGCATTATGAGTGTCATAAAACCAAATCAATGGGCTAATAGGCTGAACTGATGACATGAGAACAGAAGTACTGCAGAATAATAATACCGACACCAGCTTGTGGACCAGCTCCATTACTAGAATGTCAGGGGGAACCCGCCTTTGTGCCGCTGGCCGGTCCGACCAGCCGTCTGCTTCTGCTGCCAAACGTTTGTCTCATGAAACGTGTGACACTTGAGTGAGTGACAGTCGTGTGTCTGCCTAGAAATATTATTTATTAAACATTCATACTGAGCTGATGCTAAAGTGGTTCATGTGCTTTATCATCTGTTTAGCTTGAGAGGACACTGTGAAGACGGTCTGCGTGAAGCAGCAGTCGGTGTTTCCCATGACTTCACCTCCTCTCATGTCTCACTTAGTGGACAGACGAACAGGCAGCTGTCGCCACTTGTACTTCAATAAATGATTCTTAGAGAAGAGCTCACAGAGGGACGAGGAAAATGAAACCAGGGACTGGAGGGAGGATGAGGACGGGGTGGGGGGGGCGGTATTATAAGCCTGGAGAACCAACGATGGGAAGAGACAGTGAATGGAAGGTGAAGGAAATAAAAGGGAGCCGGCAATATGAGTGGGAGGGAAAACAGGGAGACGAGGGATATCGGGGGAAGAAAGGGACGAGAGGATGGGATTGTTTGTCATTTATATTCAGTGGTAATTATTCCTGCTGTATTCTAAACCTCAAGGACTCATGGGTCTTGTTTTGATAGATTTTCTATATAGATTACCTCAGTTATATATATATATATATATATATATATATATATATATATATATATATAGAGAGAGAGAGAGAGAGAGAGAGAGAGAGAGAGAGAGAGAGAGAGAGACGTCATACAGAGGTAATGACAGCTTGTGTCCAGCAGATGGCACCAGAGGAACAGTCTGCTTCCCATTCAGGCAGTAAATAGTGGTAAATAGTGTAGCTGTTGTAATGAAATGTGACAGGTCGGTCTTTAGTTTGAGTCATTTCAAAGGTAAAGATAAGAAAAGCTGGATGAAATGTAATTATAGCATTTTATTATTTTCTGGTGTCATGTCTAATCAACCGCTAGACAAACTAGTGGAATGAATCCTAGTCCGAGCCCAGTGTGGCATGTGCCTGAAGCAGCTATGTTGTGGCAGCAGTTTTTAAATGAGGGCCTACTTTTTTTCCTTGTGTTCATGACATTTGTAGCTGTGGGTCTTCTCACTTAAAGTGAGTGATTGCGTTCAGCTGTCATGAATGGGTCATTAACTGCTGGTAGGGCTCATCCACATCAGTGTCTCCATACAATTATGGGTCCATTATGATTTGTTGCTGTCAGCCAACTCCAGACAAAATGAGCACTACTGATAATATGAATGAGGTCACACGGTGTATTTTATGATGAGATGTAATCCTGTCTTTCTATAAGGCCATGGGACGATTCCCATCGTCGCCTGAAGGTGGAGGTGCTGAGCTGTTGTGTGACTTTACTGACGCTGGCGTGTGTCTGCTGTTATTGCTGAAGGACGTTGCATCGGTTTGTCAGACTATGATGTTTATGGTTTTCTGTGAGCACTTGCAGGTTAAGGTTGGGACGTTTACCTCTTTTCTTTCACAAGAACATATTATATAACAGACAAGGTCACTTATTCACATTTGTAAAAAAAATTCTCCCTTTTCTCTTCACGGTTAATAAATTTCAGTTGAAATATTCGCCTGATTCAAGGGCCGAAGGACAAATATGCCCTGTGGTGCAAATCCCTCTGTAGAGACAGATTTGTGATATTGGGGTAAATAACTAAAAAAGTATTTGAATAATTTAAAGGTAAAGATTGCAATGCTTTGTGCAAAAGGATGTTTGACTGTAGTAGTTAGACTGAATGCCTTGTGTGTTTCCTGTTCGTATCCTGGCAGCAACGTGAAGGGCATCGGAGGCTGATCCAGTGAAGGGGACTTTCTCTAAAGGCCTGGAATCAGGCTCTAACTGGTCCTGTCTGTCACACAGGGTCTCAGCTGTCAGCTGCTGTCAGGCAGGTGCAATGATAAGAGTCTGACTGTCACTGTGCTCAGGGTCACACCTAATGGAACAGTCTAACAAATGAACATGAACTGTTATGAGAAGTTAAGGCATCAAAAAATACACGTAGAAAATATAAATGTACAATGAATAACAGTTTTATGACTGTTGTAGTGAAATGGGATGCTGTCTCTTTTCAGTTCACATGGTATGTTTATTACTGTTTATATGAGCCAGTTCAGTAATGGACTTATGGCTCGACACTAAAAAGCATTTTTATTTTTCTCAGAGCAACTAACCCGAAGTGTGTGTAAATATAAATATTGGGTTTGGTGAAACTATGACCCCATTATCCGACCGAAAAGGAGCCGTTCTCGCCTCAACCAGCGGTTTAAAAACTATGAAGCCTGACTCTAAGTCTGTTTTCATGTCAACTGCGTTCTTAGATGCTACTAACAGGCTAACGACGCCAATGAACGTTCCGTTCCGCCTCCTCACAGCGGCAGAAGATGAGGGAGTGGTGCGGCGCGTGACTGCGCGCGTGTAGGCTACTCGGTTATTTGTGCGTTGGGAGATGGAGGAGGGCGGGGGGTGTGTGGGGGTGGGGGGCAGAGTCGAGGAGGCAGCGCACGCGAGGGCAGAAGCGCGTTTCCTGATTGGCTGTAAGGCATTGGTACCCATCTACGTCAAGCGCGATAGATTTACCTCGAACAGGACCAGATGCGGAACCTTCAAACTAAAAGCACGCTTTCGGTTGCATTTATCTATTTCCATGCAGCATGAGCGTTTCACATGAACTAAATCTGTTTTTAAAGACTGGTTTAAGGTTTGCAACATCGAGTGGATTCTACTTTAAAATGCTGACCGATATACTTGTTTACCCTTTTGTGTTATAACGGGCTACAGTTTCTAGCTCAGACCGGAAACGGGCGCTGTGTTTAGTCGAACTTCACGATCTCCCGAGAAAGAGGAAAGGATGTGACTGGATTCTCGCTCGCGCGTGCCTCATCGGCCCCTTCACTTGCTACGTTGTTTGTTTGTGTCCTCTCGTCCTTCGGCGTCGAAATGGAACGCGGTGCTCGTTAGCGGTGAACCTGTTCGACGTCACGCCGCAGCTTTGGACGATGATCCACCGGCAGATCTTTCTATCCCAGGTAGGTCGCGTCCATTGTTGCTGTGTAACGTGAGGTGATGCAGCCCCAGCCTCCAGCAGCGGCCCAGCGCCGTGTAGCCGCGTAACGACGTGTGTCATCCTCCTTCAGCGCAATTCAAGAGGCGACATTTATTCCTAACAGGACATTAACGCAAATTAGTCACGGGCGTGTGTTTCTCTCTCCTACATTCGAAGCAGCCTTTACGTGACATTGTTTTGTGGGACTCGGTTCCCTCGTAGCCTGTTTTTTTCATTGCTAGCACATGCACATCCTTTCTAAAAGTTGCATTTTCCTGCATTAAAACGGCCTAAATTGACCTTTTGCCCCTTGAATATGAGCACAACCAACGTAAATAGGTACCTGAGGATACATTGAGTCATTCTCCATATTTGCCACTCAGCAACGGAGCATTAAATTAATTATTTCCTGGGTTGTGTTTGTGATGTATTGCCACTGTAGACGTCAGGGCCACAGCATCGCCCTAGATTTGGGATTTACTAATATGAGGACAGGCTTCCCCTCCTCTTTGTTTGGGGATCCCCATCCTCAGAATCCTCTTAAACTAAATACTGCAGAAAAACACAATGGTTGTATTTTTCTTTTGTTTTCCCTCTAGTTTGGTGTGGTCTAATGAAAAGTCTGCGCAAACTACACATGCTGATCAAGAACAGACGCTGGTCTCAAATCAAAAATCTGTTTTTGTGGATGTTAGCGTGGTCACAGTATCAATAGTGACATCATCAGTCTGTTAGAGTGATGCGTTCAGACGGATGTAGCGGTGACAACAATGTGCTTCAATGAGGCTCACACTTGCCTGTTCACAGTGTCTTGATGAATCTGCTGGTTACACATTTACCGAGCGAACTGGTTACAGTTTTGTACAGCTCCAGATCCGCATCAATATTCAGTTTACAATGTCAGCAAATATATGACTGTGCATTGTGAGTTCACTGATGCACCACCACGCTAGGATTAGTACTCACGGCATCAAACGATCCTAGTTTACTTTGAGGTGAAACTCTGCTCGTAGCAGCTCCAGAACTCAGCACGAGAAGAAGCCTTTGTGGGAAAAGTGGAGTATTTTAATGTTCTGTGGTAGTTTCTTCTTTTTACTTCTTACTGCAGACTGGGTGAACATGACAGCTCCAATGAGCAGAACCAAAGAAAGCAGCTTCCATACATTATTCCTTTGCTTCTGTTGGATGTCAAAGCAGAGAAAAGCACAGGCTTTAAGTGTTAATGAGACGTATAAGATCACAGTGGAACAGTGCAGAATCATAGCAGCTCCTTATTGTAATTGTTGCCTATGATCTTTGCTATTTCCTGCAGTTTTTCATCTTCACCTTGTGATGCATGTTTTAATTTGCCCTTCTTCTTGCGTTCCTCCGTTGCGTGCGTTCCGTCTTGTGAGGGTACACTTGCATCGGCCTTTGGTAGTGAACTGGATGCTGTCCTGCATATAGACGCTCATGGTGGACTGGATCACGCCGTCTACTTGGCCCCAGTCTGCTGTGTAGAAGGTGCAAGCAGAGTCGCCGGCGCCTGAGCCAGCAGTGATGCTTGTAATCCGGAAACCGTGGCGTCATGTTACAAGATGACTCTTGGAGACGCTGCCGCCTGCTTTCATCACAGAGGCCTGTAGATAGAATTTGTATTGATTTACAGCATGTTGCCTCGGCTGCGATGACCAGTAGACGTGTGAGGCAAGAGGAAGAATTTCCCCCTCTATGATACATATGCTGGATGAGACGATGACATCAAATGTTAGCGGTGTTTATAGACTAAAAGCAGTCAGTTCTCTGGAGTGAGTAAGTCAGAGCATATGGCAAAAACATTTCCGGTATCGGTACCCACCCACATGGTGGCAGCATCACAGTTTACTGCCTCTCTATCACTCAAAATCATCACAGCTTTATTCAACTCAGTTGACATTGTTTCAGTGTTAGTAAAAATGCCCCATACTGTACTCACACCACATACAAACTATTTGATCCCAGCAGTGGGGAAAACCTATCTCTGCATTTGACCCATCCCCTGGGGGAGCAGTGGGCAGCCAAGCGTCCTCCCTTAGTGGACTTAGACTTTTCAAGGTGGGAATCTCTGGTAAAATCAAAGGGACGTTGTGTTTTGGCCCTGACTCCTCTGCACTATCTACCAAACCACAGATTCCTTTTGTTTGCCCACTGAGCTGCAAATTAAACATGACTGACAGCTGAGCTAAGGGGTTGTGATGAAGCCACTGAACAGGGAGCATGACAATGCAGCTTCTTTGTGTTAATGTAAGACAGGAACTCCGTTGCGTGAAAATAAACAGATTTGTTCACCCACCGCTACATAAATGCTCATGAACACTGATGAGTCATTAGATGGGATGCTGGATGCTGCGTCTGATTGTTGCTGTATGTCTCTGTGTGAAGGTCACTGTCTGTTTGTTTCCTATTGTCTGTCTATGTGCTGCGGTTCGCGCCTTCTCAATTATTCATATTTGTATCTCACAAAGATGAAGTATGAAAGTGTGACGATGCCGCTGCACACGTATTCCATACATGACTGTCACCTGCTTCTCTGTCCTGTGGTTTGTAACCTGGCGCCCTTCTCCTCCCGCTTCCCTCAGGTTTTGGTCTACTTTGGGTTGACTGGTCATTATGCTGATGCAGCTCTGTAGTATCAAGGTCAGTGCCCCCACCCCTGTTCCCAAACCGCCTCCACCATCACGCATCACTGTCATTTGCCTGCGTTACCAGCCTCTGCGTGATTCTTTTATATTGTATGTTCATGTACAGAATGTTTTAATGCGGTTTACAACATCTGCAGCACACTGATTAAACCAGCAAAGACTGCAGTGAACTGTACATGCTGATAATCTTTCCTCATCGCCAACTGCTGGTGTAGAGCATCACCCTTTACACTGATCAGTCAAGGCTGGTTGAGTTGTGCCCGAAGCCTCTTTCTAACTGGAGCATTTTCAGATCTGATGTGAGGATAGAAAAGTCTCTGTTGCGTTGCTCTGACTAGTAATGATGCTGCATCTTGCAGCGATCACAGCATCCATGCTGAACAGACTCAACTCTTGGCAAGTCACGCTGCACCTGTGTTAAAATGGATAAGGTTCAGCTGAATCCTGTATCCGGATTCATATTGTAGTAATTCTGGGATTAGTAGTTTATTAAGGTAAGTATTACATGTACAATTCACCTTCCACCAAACAATAACACAAAATAAATGCTTTTTAATAAGGTAATAATATAATGGCATATATATATATGTATGTATATATATATATATATATATATATATATATATATATATATATATATATATATATATATATATATATATATATATATATATATATATATATATATATAAAATTGTTCACTGTACGTTCCCCGACTGCTGATTAACAGAACACAATTTAAAACAGGGATCCAGCAGTTAAAATGTTGTCATGATAACTAAGTGACATGATGAATCTGAAGCTATGTGTGTCAGAGAAGCAGAACTAATCGGTGCCCAGCACACAGATCTGATTAAGAAGTAGGACAGGACCGATAGCTTCAATCCTACACGTCAGTGTAGCAGCATCTCACTACAGCGGACAGTTTTCAGGCTATTTAACATGGGTCTGATGTCTTTCACTGCAGTGCTATGCACTCCGCTTTAGTTTGTGTTTGACAAAGCTGTTGGGTTACACTGACTGCTGTTGCTGCAGCTCAACCTTAAACTTTAAATGGAGACAGACCCAATACTCAGCATCTTCTCTTTTTATAGTAGCTACTCTCTGTAAAACACTGGGTGTCCACCACACTGTGCCTTAATCATTTAGTTGTCAGATGCCTGACTGTGATTAATGACTGTGTGATGTAAGTAAGTAAGATGTATGAATCTCAGAGGAGACTGCCTTTAAATCCGGATTCTTCAGTTTTTTTATTGATGCATTGGAGGAATCCATTGTTAAAGACAACATGAAATCTTGGGAGTTTGTTTAAAGCAACTGTTAAAGTTGGGATCAAAGGCACAGATGAAGCTAGTTCACCATAGAACACATTATAACTACTGTTTATGTAATGAAAATCACAATACTGTGTGTTTTGTGGCAGAACTTGTACCAGAATCGCTTCCTGGGCCTGGCGGCCATGGCCTCTCCAACCCGTAGCCAGACCCGCCAGCGCTGTAAGGATCCAGTTCGTCACAGCTATGGCCCGGAGACCTATGCCCTGAATGGTCTGAACCAGGAGGCCTTCATGCTGGGGCTGTCGCGGTCTACGAGTGACACAGACCTGGTCTCCCCCGACGCCCGGTCCACCCTTACCATCAGCTCCTCTCACTACACAATAGGACAGTCTGAAGACCTGGTGATCACATGGGACATCAAGGAAGAGGTGGATGCTGGAGACTGGATCGGAATGTACCTACTTGGTGGGTGGACATTAACAGTTATGTCGTGTTTGTGAACGAAACCTCAGTACCTGTACAGAGTCTATAGCTGGAGGAGAACAAATACAGAAGCCAGAGCCAGGAAAGGCTCTATAAACACATTTCCAGTATACAGTGGGTTTTAGGAGGAAAGCTTCAGAGCAAAATGTTTATTCACAGATAGACAGTTGATTCCCTGCAACAGATGAACCCTTAACCCAAACCCAGACTTGTTAGACGATGCGGTTGCTGGTGGCCGTCTCTCAGACACACAGTGGATTCCTATTGGCTGTGACATGTGAACGTCTTCCAGTCTCGTGCTCTGTAGGGTTTCACTGACAGCTACCAAAAGAGTAAAAGTGAAATGTAAACTACTCATACTAAAAAATGCTTTATCACATTACGCACTAAACAGGTTGGTCTCCCAGACTGAATGTGAATGGTGTAAACTTGTTTTCTTGCTCACACTGTGATTTCTTGTTGTTTCAAGCTTCTACTTTATGTCACATTTGACACAAACCGTTGTGACCAGGTTCCTTGAGTTAACTCCCCTGACGTGTTCGGTTTCTCTTCCCAGATGAGACTTTGTCTGAGAACTTTCTGGACTACAAGAATCGAGGCATCAGTGGTTCTAGCAAGGGACACATAGTTTGGAAAATCGACTCCGGCTGCAACTTAAGTGACGGTAAGTACCAGAACAATCAAAACTGTATTCTTCAGTTATATGTACAATATTTAATGGTAAAAATGTTGTGAATGCTGAATGGAACAAAGGAACCAACACATCTTACAGTAAAGTACACCAGACTGCAGTTTGGCTGCTGTTTGCCAGGATTGTAAATATTCTGCGTTTAAACTGATGTGAGATAACTACTAATGACATCATCCTTTATTATCAGCGCCACGTGGACCCATTTAAATGGTGACCAGTGACCAACAACAAGTGCATTCATTATAATAGCTGATTAACTAGAGACTCTATTTCTAATTCTCTAAAATCCAACATTTTGACATACAGCGCTTAGAACAGTAGACGTCACCAGCTGTCATTCACATCTCTGCAATCAATGCAAACGTGATTTGTTGTGTTACTTGGGGGTTAAAATAATCTCCCACTCGAGATGACGTGCAAGTGTAACCTCACCTTCTATCTTAGTCCAGTCCACTGAATCTGCCATCTGCACGCTTCCAGTTTAGCTGCTGAGTGACGACACTCTCCAATCTGTGGGTGAAATATAAAACCAATATAAAATCCATCTGGTAATAAAAAAATGCTGGAGTTTCTTTAATATTTAATCACTTTAAATAACTCAAGACTGCTGGTTAAGGCTCAGTTAATCCTGTAGGAAACCTTTAGTTGTGAGATGTTTTGTTGACTTGAGCTGACGTTGTCACCAGCATCTACACCTTTTTTTTGTTAAAGGCCTCTTCAGCCAATAACTGCTCCTCTATTCACATGTCAGCATCTGCACAGTTCATTTCATTTTCTCTATCATGTTGTTTACACTCGTCTGTCTGTGGCCAAGTGAGCTGAAAAGCATCACTATGACCTTAATCTGCTCAATCTGCTTGTGTCCCCTGAGCCTTCAGCCTTTTGCTCTGCTTCAGTTTCAGCTTCTCAATAGGATGTAGTTTCACCACAGTGAAGTTAATTCAAATAAATAAAATAGTCATTTTTCATTCCGAGCTGCGCTAATGACTAAATTCATGAGCTAGTTACTCATTGTTTACTCGCATCACGTGTTGATAAGATGAAACTAATGTGTCTCCGTCGTCCCATGTCTTGTAGCTGAGACCCAGGTCTGCTTCAGATATTACCACGGTGTGACCGGAGCACTGAGGGCTACCACTCCCAGCATAACCATCAAGAAGGGCCCTGCACCTGTGAGTCTGACTCCACCTTTATTTATAACATTTGAAGCTTGATGATATTTGTGGGACTCGACCCGGGGGTCACTTACAGAGCCTTTAAGGACTTATAAAAACCTAAATCATCTACTGTACTAACTGTGAAAACCTGATGTACTGTAAGGAGTTTTTACTGTTGTGACAATTATGGATGTTGTGTTTTAAAAATATACAGGTACAGTAGATACTGTAATCAGTAGAAATCCTTCTCATAATAGCTAGAGCAGAGCTCACCGAGGCCACAGACCCAGACTGAAGCTCTTTGTGCTGCTTTGTGTCATCTGTTCAGACACAGAGCTGTTGCATCACACGTGCCTTCTACAGTTTTTCACCAGGAGAATTACTTTGTCAGGCTTCCAAGCTTCAGTTCTACAATTTGCTAGTGTTCACTTCACTGTTTTCTCCAGTCAGGATTTGTTTACTGGTTTGTTTGGGGGATTGGATTTAATTTTATTCAGATGATAATTTATAGGGGATGGATTATATAATAATCTATTTATATAACCGTGGTTGTAAAATGAAGTACTGTACAGGGGGCTATGGAGTCAAATCGTTTTTGGTTTTTAAATTTTGTTCACATACATAAAATAAGCCCTTGATCTTATGCAGTTGGAACTTAGCTGGTGCTGGGTGGGAAACACTGGCCAATATTCTACATAACTTGTAGTTTTTGTTCTGTGGCAGCTCCTGGAGAGCTTTACACTAATGATCACACATCCCCTCTAGGTCATAATGGTTCTAACATAAATGAATAAAATCTGAACAGACATTATACAAACATTCCATGTGTAACATTTACATTCTCTATAATCTGTCTCAGAAAATACTCCGATGCAGATCAGAAATTTACGAGTGCACAGTTAAATGTGCTGAGCTGAGCATCCCTGTCAGTGATTACTGGCCCACAGAGAGTTATCAGGTCATGTCATCATAAACCTGCTGGACCTCATAAATGTGACACCACTGTCTGGTCCAGACCCACCTGACTTCACATGTCACGTTTCTAGTCTTATGAGAGTAAACAGCCTGGTCATGTCTTATATCTGCATAGTGAACTAGACAGTTTACACACAAGGACGGTGAAGGACAACTGAAAGTTCTAGTAATGGGCAAACAATAATCCAATAATAATACATTAATGCATGACCGTGCCAAAACAACAATGTCCAGAAACTGTTGCTAAAATCACATGTACAGTATCACCACTGGGACGAAACCAGCGGCCTCTGTCTGAATCCTATAATCTATCACCAGTTAAATGAGACCAAACCATTAGAAAAGACTGAAGCCACACACATGCTCCTGTCGCTCTGTCAGTGGTCACTGTCCTTCCACCTGTCACTCAGGCCTGAGGGCATCCAGCCGGGCGATCGAATTTCCATATTTACCTTCCCATTCTGCTGCTGTGGGCCCCTGAAAACGCTGATGGGCCCAGAACCTGATCTGTACTTGCTTCCTGAGCACAAAGGAATAAAAATAACTGCCACAGAAGGAGAGACAGGGAGAGAGGGAGTAAGGCTGGAGGAAGCGGAGGCAGCTGAAGGCAGAATGCAGCCATTCAGATTTTTGGAGGCAAGACAGAGGAAAGCGCCAGGTCGGACTGCTGGAGGCCGACGTGCAAGAAACAAGGGAGAAGGAAGGAGAGTAAACGGAGAGGCAGGAGGCCGTTTAGCCAGATCTGTCTGCTGTTTACGCTAGCAGCCACTCAGACCTGTCAGAAGACACAGCGTGTGTGTATGTGTGTGATGGACGGCGTGTGTCTCCAGCTGAGACTGTTGTCTCCCAAACGTCCTGAAAGGAGGAGCAGGAGGAGGACAAGGCTCAGCTGGATAGCCAGGGTAACCATAAGTATTTGCTCCACTCTTTTCTCAGCACATCTGACAGTCAGCTCAGTAGCTCAGTCAGTCATATTGTATGTGTTTTACTTTTTTACTCAATATTTGTGATGCCTATTAAAATCTTGGTTTTGTAAACGTGTCTGCTAACCACAGCTTGACCTTCTGTTTATTTTTTTTACCTTTTGGTAAATTTTGACTTTGATGTACTACCCCTGCAGGGATCAGTACAGTATGTAATTTAAACAATACACTAGTATCCAATCATTCTCCTCTGCTCCCTCCAACCTTCTCTCCTGTGTGTCCTGTGCTTCTCCTGTATGTTCTGTCTGAGCTTCAGATAGTCATAAAACTGGATAAATAGGAAGGCAGAAACATACTAACCAGACAAGGACTGATTTCTGTTGGACTCACTGAACTCTTTAAAAGCATGTTATTAAATGTAATTCTAGTAAACAAATATTTTGAAAAGTGTCGTTAATACAGAAAACTAGAGTCAGTGATAGTGATGTCACATTCAAAATTACGGTTATTGAAGCAGAGAATGAATTCACATGTTTACGCAAATTGTAGTCATTTAAATAAAGGTCACAGCCTCCCTCAGTTATATCATTGTAGGATACAACGCTGGGTCAAGTAAAGTGAATAGAGCAAAACTGCTTCTGAGCAAATATGACAAAAGGCTTAATAACTGTAGCTTTTCATTACCACAGTTTATACATGAATAATCATACACACAGCAATAAGTGCACTTCAGCGATGTTATTAGGCAGATGTCAAATGTTTTTTGGATACATATTGATGTATTTTACTGCTTTATGGGAACATTTTTACAAATACTTGCCTTTTAAATGTGTTTATGTCCGAACAGACCGGTGGTTGCTGGTTGGTGATTCACATATTAATGACCTGCCCTTAACTTCTCTTCAGTCCTTTATCAGTCCCATCTAGGTTCTCTCAGTAGGACTGCCTGCAGTGTCGCTGAGCTTTCACTGTTTCTTTTAGATGATTAATTAACCATATAGAACAAATACAGCCTCTTTCTTGCCGGTATGTTTTCTAGCGTAACCTGTGGAGGTTGTGACTTTAGTAGAACGGTTTCTGTGTCTGTGTCTGATCGAAAGCAGGTGGAAACTCGTTATTGTAACATTCACCACATTCTACTCACACACGGATGTTGGATTGTATAATAAGATGCCCTTTGTGAACATCGGCCTTCACCAGTATTTAGTTTTTCCAGTCTTTTATGGCAGTCCTTGAAGCAGTTATAAGATGCCTATAAATTATGCATCATGGTTCTTCTTACATTCGCTCTCTTTTCTTCTGCAGTAGGTGGTAGATTAAATAAATTGCGCTGCAGATGGATGAATTTCCATTTGTTAGATTAGTATGGTGGAGGATGTGGAGCTGGCATTTCTGTGTCTGACTGTGCTCAGCAAGGCAGATTAGCATCTCATTAACATGAATTGTTCCAAACATCTGTCATTTCCTTCCTGCTCCTGTCACTTTCATCGCCTTTTTTGTGTGTGTTGATGTTGCTACCCAGTCGCATAAGAATTCACACCTGACACAGACTTATGTGAGAAAATGCTGCAGTATTTTGGTATTTTACAATCTGTTCTGTATCTGTACAATCTGTAATGCATGTAGTTAAAAACAGTGATTCTCACAATGTTTGTCTTGTGAAATGCAAATCCTTGTTGCTTTCCTGTAAATATCTGAACGTCTGCCTGGACCCTGAGTCAACTGGTGAAAAAAGTCATATAAATAAATGACTGTGCTCAATTCTTTTACTGAGCATTTGAAGGTTTACGTACTGTACATAAAGTGCCATGATTAAGAGCACAGTGTGGTGGAGTCCTCTACTTCTTTATCGGCTCCCATCCCCTAAGGCTCCCTGACTGTCAGGATAATGCAGACAGGGCATACAGTAGGTTGCAGGATGGTGTCAGGTGAAAAGCTGCTGTGTTTAAATGATCCTGGACTGAAGTTTAAATTTGCATCACAATTTGAAATTTTTGAAAAAGAATCAGACATCAGTCATATACATGATTTGCATTTTAAATATTTAACTATATTTTAACAGCTTGTTGCTAATCAGTTTTACCTACTTACAGTATCTGCATTTTTGTAACTACATGCTGATATTTTATTTTTATTCTACATAAGTGTTGCCATGTTGCTGCAGTGGCCCATTTTCCTAATGGGTGTCATTAAAGTTTCATCTTACAGGAAACCAAGGCAGATGCTGCTGTAGTAGAGAAGGAAGCATTGAGTGTGTTTTCATGTTCCTCTCATTTATACATACAGTAGTTAACTCTGCATGTATGGCTCTATTTTCAGATATTAAAGCCAGTGGTGAGTCCTGAAGTCAACCATGGACTGGGCAACAGGAGACTCATCAACTTCTCCTTATCAGGTAGGTTAGGTTAGCCTGTACTTACTGGATTAGGGCCATTGTACATCATCAGATACAGTGTTATTGTCATCAAATTAAGTTACTGGACTCACTTGAGTTTTTGAAGTAGTTTGAAGTAGTTCAAAATTATGCACAAAACAAGTGGTTATTTTGAATTAAATTGCACTATTGTACATAGATTATCCAGATGTTTATTACCTGGTACATTACCTAACCATGTGCCTTGCCTGTGGTTTTACATCAGTTATTAAATGTCATTGTCCAGTTTAATCCAACTAAGCACAAGCCTTATTGCTCTGTACTGTATGTCTGTCAGACCTGCAGGCTGTTGGTTTGAAGAAGGGGATGTTCTTCAACCCCGACCCCTACCTGAAGCTCTCCATCCAGCCCGGGAAGCACAGCATCTTCCCTTCGCTGCCGCACCACGGCCAGGAGAAACGATCTGGAGTGGCCTGCAACACCGTCAACCCCCAGTGGAGCGCAGAGGTACGTGAAGCTGCTGTCCCACATGTTGACAGACGTCCATGTTAGATTTATTCACTTATCTGTATCCATGCTGGTGTGTGACCCTGTTATTGGATAAGGTATTGAAAACTTTTAAAGCTTAAATTTACAGTGTTTCTGTTAACTCCAAATGGAGAAAACTGCAAAAACAGATTTTTTTTACGGTTTAAATTTAATATAAGCCAAAGATATTTTTTATTCGGATATTTGTTTATTGACAGATTACATGAGGAATTTAGTTCAGGATTATTAATCAGTATTGGATTATTCTAAAGACTTCTGAAGATGTCCATGAAATCACTTCTTCTAGGGACAGAGATGAGTGGGCTCGTCTTTGGTTTCAGCAACAGAGTGAGAGGATCAATGTAATCCATGACAATCATGTTTGCTCTGTACAAAGCAAGATTAGCCAATTGATTTTCCCATTTAGGACTTTTTCTTGGAAAACCTTGTGTTTCTGGAAAGTTCACTGTCAATCAATCCGGCGATTAGCGGATCAGTGACACGATGGTTTAACTTAATGAGACTTTGGATGAATGACTCTTCACAAACAAAACATTAATTTTATTTCCCAAACACACAGAAATGAATTCACTGGGGTGAATAAACAGTGTTGAAAATAATACTAACGAAGCAGCAGCGTTTGACTGCTATTATAGGTTTTGCAGTGTAAAGTTTAACAAGGGCAAGAGAAAAGAAAATGGTCGGCCAGAAGGTCGCCTCACACAGTTCTCACTGATGTCCCCCCTCTGCTCGTCTCCAGAGGTTCAGCTTTGTGTCTCTGCCCACCGACGTCCTAGAGATTGAAGTGAAGGATAAGTTTGCCAAGAGCCGCCCGATCATTAAGCGTTTCCTTGGGAAGCTGTCGGTCCCCGTCCAGAGGCTGCTGGAAAAACACGCCATCGGGTGAGTAACGCAGACCCAGGTATTAGTCTCGCACTTGGTCATGTAGTAGACACGTCCATCTGCGTAAAACATCAAATTAAACAAAAAACACAAGAGCCAAAGAAATGGAAAAATTCATTTTTTTGCTTTGTTTTTATTCCACTCCATAGTTTAATCTGTAGAGGTATTCTAGCCCACAGTGGGCGAGGCTGTATAGTAGGTGGATGTAGCAGCCTTAACTGTCACGTGACCAACAGATTTTAGTTTCTACTTTTTCAGTCTCCTGTTGTTACTGGCGTTCTGCCGCTGTGTTTGTTTGCAGGGACCGAGTGGTGAGCTATTCGCTGGGTCGCAGGCTGCCAACGGATCACGTCTGTGGCCAGCTGCAGTTCCGCTTTGAGCTGACCTCCTCTATTCACCCAGGTACGAATTATATACTGGTACAGAACGTGGTGAATTCACTCTCAGTCATCACTAAATTAACTGAAAACGTCATCCTCGAGTTATTAAGTATTTCAGATGAACTTGGAAACTTCTATATTTGTTTTGTTGTTAGATGATGAGGAGGTGTCGCTGGTCATAGAACCGTCCCGTTTTGACGGGGGGGACGTAGCAGACGTCAACCACGTCTGTGTCGCCCCTGACGACGACGCGCTGAGTGTGGGACCTGACATGCCTGACCTTCCTCTGGATGGTCACACCGACTCTGTCACCGATGCTCCAACCCCCACCGATGAGGTGTCAGTGCCCGAAGAGGTCCAGCCACAGCCAGAGGGGTCCCCAGAGGTGGAGCAGGGGACGATGGAGGAGGAGAGCACAATGAGGGAGGAGCCCCCGGTGACGGAGCCCCGGCCGGAGCCGGAGGAGGCGGCCTCAGCTCCCCAGCAGGAGGAAAGCGATGGAGTGGATGGAGAGGATGTGAGGCAGCAGGAGGAAGGAATGGAGGAAGAGATGGAGGCGTCTGACCATCACGCTGAGGAGGAAGCAGACGAGGAAAACGAAGATGGGGAGGAAACGCAGCCAAACCCAGACTCTGACGATCCAGTAGCAGTAACAGTAACGGATGAGACTGTAGCAGAGGCCAACACATCCCAGGAGGCTCCAGAGGAACCGACCCAAGGTGCCACAGAGGAGGCCACAGAGGCGGGAGACAGAGGCTGCGCGTCCTGCACCTGCCAGTCCCTCTTCTCCAGCTACACCTCCCATCCCCCCTCACGCCGTAAAAACCGGCCCTGCTCCCTGCCAGTGTCCGAGCTGGAGACCGTGATCGCCTCAGCGTGCGGCGAGCCGGAGACCCCGCGGTCCCACTACATCCGGATCCACCATCTCCTCCACAGCCTCCCCTCGGCCCAGGTCAGACCTCCCAGCCAGGAGGAGGAGGAGGCGGGGGAGGGGGGAAATACGGGCTCCACCTCCACTACAGTAACACCCAAAATCTCCAAAGACGGAGAAGACGAGGAACAGAAGGATGAGGAAGAAGAGGACACAGCCCAGTCTCCCTCTCAGGTACGAAGGCCTGTGTGAGACTAGTTCACAACTCATCCACTGGGATTCTTTGACTGGTTTTATGCTCAGCCTGGTAAAAGTCATTGTGTTCCAGCCAAGTAATTAGTAATGCAGATGGTGGTGTGTCCAACAAAAGCATTTTTAACATCAAAGATAAGTAAAAAAATCCTCGTCCCAGACTTGAGACTATGACCCTCGTTCTTTGTTCTAGTGTTTGTATGGAGGTTGTAGAGAATAAGTTGAAGTGATCCTGTGCAGGTCCAGGAGTGTCCAGGGCCCTGCTGCCACCGCTCTCTGCCCCGCAGCCTCTCCATCGAGCGCCTGTCTGAGCTGAACCGGCTCCTGGAGGGTGAGGGGGGAGACCCCGAGGCCGTCAGGAGGATATCTCCCTCCTGCCTGGGGAGCGAGGACGGGACCTCCAGCAACAGAGCAGGGAGAAGACCTCCGGGTGAGACCGACTGCGAGTTCTGCGACACCTCCTGCTACAGCACCTCCTGCTACAGCACCTCCTGCTACAGCACGTCGTGCTACAGCAACTCCGGCTACGAGGCGAGGAGCCGCTTCTGCAGCCACACCCGCCTCTCCTCCGTGGACAGCAACAGGCTGTCGGGCAGCACGGTGTTCTCGTCCCAGGATGAAGAGGAAGACGAGGAGAGCGCCTTCGAGCCTGTGCCCGACGGAGGCCAGACGCCGGAGGAGCAGGAGGCAGGGGGGGCACGAGGAGAGAGGAGGGCGGGGAGGTGGAAGGAGGCCAGGAGGAGGGAGCAGGGGGAGCCAGCCCCGCCCAAGAACGGTGAGACGGAACTTCTTCATTCTGTCTTAGAACCTGCTCAGTCAATTGTCTACCAGAGTCACACAAAGCTAATAATTAGCTTAGTAATTATTATTTACATAATAATTATGTAAATGTTATTCTGAAGAGCCTTCCAGTTTCCCTTCGCTTTGATTTATCCATGTTCATAACCTAAACAAATGGTGAATGCTAGTAGTACACTAGTACAACGGTAGTGAGCTCATCACTGAATATTTACAGTAGAGGCTTCCCTGCAGCTCAATATTCACAACCACACCTTTCCTAAACAGCAAGTTATTAGTGAATTAATCATTTTTTGGTTAAAACAACATGTATTGATGGACTGGCCCTGAAAAGACAGACTGTGTTCATACTAATACTGGTTCATGTTAGTACTAGTGCTTTCAACATTTTGAACGTTATTATTTGAACATAATATATAATATAATTTCGTACAGTGTTAAGCTTCAAAACAGTCCAGTACGTTTTTTGTTATTTCTGTTATTTTCTGTCTTTTTTTCACTTGGTGGCAGATTTAAGCCCCAGTGTGTTACTGTACTTCTGCTTGAACTGGTAGCTTTAGAGGCGTTTGTCTTTGCATGTGTTTTATTGTTTGTGGCTACACGTCCATTAGGCCAGTGATCCATTTATGATCAAGGCAGTACTGTTCCTTGCAAGTAATAATTACGTAGACAAGTAAAACATTTTAATTAAAAGACAACATGCACATGCAGTATTTTGAGCATTTTACATGATGAGTGTTACACTGTGATGGAAAAGTAGGTCACACACACAAACCAAAGCATCCACCCACACACAGAATTGCAGAAACAAAATTCCCCTTCTCTGAAATGCATCAGGCTGCATGGTGATGTGGTGGTCAGCAAGCAAAAAAGGTCCTGGGTTTGATTCCAGGGTCGTCCAGGTGCCTTTCTGTGGAGTTTACGTGTGTGTGTTCACTCCCACAGTCCAAGGACCTGCAGTCAGGTTGACTGGAGAGTCTGAACAGAGTGAGTGAGTGAGTGAGTGAGTGAGTGAGTGAGTGAGTGAGTGAGTGAGTGAGTGAGTGAGTGAGTGAGTGAGTGAGTGAGTGAGTGAGTGAGTGAGTGTTCTGCTGATACTTTTTGAATTTTATAAAACTTATATTCTAAGAACTTGTTTTTATTTATTGTTGGCCTTAACCTGAATACCAGTGACTGGCATTCATTTTTATTGTTTGATATCATTTGTGTAAAGTTTACTGAATTCGTATTACAGATCCCCACAGCATGTGTTTTAAATTCCATTTTAGTCCATTTTAAAGCATCAACAGTATTTTTTTGTTATTGGCTGAGTTGTGTTACTGGATAATGTGTTGGTCAGTGGGTGTCTGTTTAAGAACATTTGCAGACATTATTAAATCTCAGTTTTTGTGGTAGTTGCAGGTGTCCTGCTTACAGTATGTCAGGGTTGTGTGTTTAATTTGCATTAAACTCAGTCAAGCATTTTGTGTTTACTCATCTGAACAGACATGGAGAATGTGGAGTTGCTATAGTAGTTTGCTGATTATTATATTAATATCCAAAATAAAATTGAAAAATAAAATTAAGTTATAAGTGCCACTGTTTAACTTGACTGAGGCAAGATTAGACCAGATCCAGATAAAAGAAATGCTCATAAATAGATCTCCCCTGATGCTGTGGTCGTTGTTGGTCTTATGGTGGAACTTATTATTTCAGGGCTTTATTTCCTATTAACTTGTTTATAGGTGACTCATATTAGACAAGATAGAACGAGGTTGGTATCGTTGGTGTGAATCCAGCAGGTGTCACTTAGCACAGCGATAACGTGTCTGTACTGTACGACCTGCCTCCACCCCCACGCTCCGCCCTCGCCTTCCAACTCATTCCATGACGGACACCTCCTGCCTTCCACTGTTCATGTCTGCGTGAGCTCGTTGTGTGACAGTGATTTCCAGTCTGCCGCTCAGTGGCGTGAACGGGTAATTGACCTGGTACTGTCTCTCTGATGTTGTGTAGGCTCAGACCTCTCCCCTCCTGTTGGCCACCTTCCAGTCCTGCGACCCAGCCATGATCTAAACCATTTTCCTGCTGCCACTGACCAAGCCTTACCTCCAAGTAAGAAACCACAGCTCCCAGTCTTACTCTGGAGTCTCATCCAGCACTGTGTGCATGCTACTGTGTATGTTTGCTTCATGTTGCGTCTGCCATCATCATCATCATCCCATCGTCCCTCCCTGACTCCCTTATAGTTTTAGTTCAGCTCTGTAGGCTTCACTCACACAGAGTGGGAGCTGAGCCGCCAGCTCCAACTACATACACTTAACTGTTACATCATCCTCCAACTGAGAGGCTCCAAATACTGTGCTATTCCTTCCTCTCCTTTTCGAAAGGAGCCAACAAAGTGTGTTGCTGCTGCTGCAGAAAAAGATTTTTGAACAATTTGAGGCTAAATCTGTAAATGGTACTACAGACCCCGAGGGTTCAATCAATTATTGTTGGTTAAAGCTCAGAAAAAGATGATTGCATCTGAAATTAGGTGAATCACTGAGAGCCGTTGTGGGTTTGTTGTTGCTGATGTCGGCCAAAGTGTAAATAAACACACACCAAACTGAGTCCAGACAGAAAGTAGCTTCATTAAGTTAATCAGTAGGACTTCATTAATGTGTAGCATATTTTAAAAACATGACTGAAACTGCTGCAGTATGGAAAGATTCTACAAAGGCCTGTAAAATACCTTTAGCGTCATGAATGAGCATCCTAATTAAGGGAGAGGGATAAAATATACATTAAAGTTTGTCAAGACACACTGCAGTTCGTGCTGAGATGCATGTGAGTGGTAACGACTGGTCCAGCGGATGCCGAGGGTCCAGGGTCAGTCGCATCCGATGATGCCAAAGCAAACAGTGCACCGGGGGCTGCTCAGACAGTAGTTAGTGACTCAGTTCAGGTGAGGGACACAAACGCACTCCCTCACTGCTCCTTAAAACAGATTTAGAGGTTGTTGTCATAGCTTTATTAACTGCATCATAACTGGTCTCATGCTGTTTCTTGGTTGTCGCGTGTGCATCAGAGGCCCATTCTTTTGTAGTATACATTGTGCATTACGTCACTTTTTAAGATCCTCCTCTTCCTGTTTATTGCCCTCTGATGCTGCACATGCTGGTTTTATCATGTACAAGAGACCATCTGACTCCTACAGGAGCTAGTGATTTTCAGGAGAACATTTGCTTGTATCCAACTAACTGACATGGCAACAGCAAACGCATCCCCAGCGTTGCGCTAACGATTGTCTCCTCCACACAGACTGGGAGGCGCGCGTCGACAGTCACGGCCGAGTCTTCTACGTGGACCACGTCAGCCGGACCACGACGTGGCAAAGGCCCAGTCACAGCAGCAAGTGTGACCACGGCATCCCCCGGTCCGGCTCCACCCAGCAAATGGAGCAGCTCAACAGGAGGTCAGGGTCTGACCGGAGACAGCTCCAGCTGAGATGTTTTAAAATGCATAAATCTAACAATATGGAAATGCATGAGTCTGTTTATACAGTATAACACAGCAGCATCTGCTGCTGTTATAACAGAAAGGACTTGTTTAGTCAATGATGTTTCTTGTTTACTCAGATTATCGCATTTGCATTTGTTTTTGTCAAATCAAATTGAACCTAAAGCTTGAAATTGAACCCAGGCAGTAAAAGGGAGGTGAAGCTGCAGCACTGGAGCACTGCGGCCTTATAGTGAAACATGGCTGACATCTGCTGACACAAAATGGAACTCAACAAACAGCCTGTTCACTCTGCAGGTACCAGAACATCCAGAGAACCATGGCCTCCGAGGAGGAAGGAGGCAGCCAGAGGTTAGAGCGGAGCAGCAGCACAGAGACCGACACCGATTCCGCTCCAGCAGGTGCTTCCCCCGCGCCTCTGTCCCTTGTCCTGCTCAATGAGGACCGTGACACTTTTCCTATTTGTCTAATTGCGTGTCTCACTGTCTGCAGAGCCCTCGTCTCCTGTCAATCACCAAAAGATGAGCAATCTCCTCCAGTCACCTGCTGTCAAGTTCATCACGCACCCAGAGTTCTTCACTGTGTTGCACAGTAACTATGTGAGTGTTACACAGAGGGAGAACATCAGTATTGATACTGTGGGTGTTTAGATGCACATCAAAACCAGCTCCTTATATGGAGGTATGAGCGTCAAACTGTTCTGCAGGCAGCCTACCGGATGTTCACCAGCAGCAGCTGTGTCAAACACATGATCCTGAAGGTCCGTCGCGATGCCAGGAACATCGAGCGCTACCAGCACAACCGGGACCTGGTGGTGTTTCTCAACAAGTTCGCAGACACGCAATTGGAGCTGCCAAGAGGCTGGGAGATAAAGACGGACCCCCAGGGAAAGGTAGACACTGGGAATGGGCGGTGAGGTACATGTAGGAGAAACACTAAACTCAGACACAGGCCAGAGGGTGAAGCCCGTAAATGCACAGTGCAATGCACTCTAACGGACATTTTCCTGCCTCCCACAGTCTTTCTTTGTGGACCACAACAATCGAGCCACGACCTTCATCGACCCGCGCATCCCTCTGCAGAACGGTCGGCTGCCCGGCCACCTGGCCCACAGACAGCACCTTCAGAGGCTGCGCAGCTACAGCGCCGGAGAGGTACAGTATCACCACAGGCACCGCTTCACTACCACCACCTACCGGCCTCTGGTGTTCGACTCAGAATTAGCAAGGATGGCAAGGTTGAAGACACTGACAGGCAGTTACCTCAGAGAATAGAGCCAAGACCCTATACACTGTGGAGTAAAATAGATTATAGTGACACATTCAGTTGTGTGGTTATTAGACGTTTAGAGGTAGAAGCTATCCTCACCGTTACTGTAGTCTAGTGATACTGTCCGTCCATGGTCGCCCCGTGAAAGCCCTGATCTGTTGGTTCGTCCTCAGGCCTCTGATGTGTCCAGGAGTCGTGGGGCTTCTCTCATGGCCAGACCCGGAAACAGTCTGGTAGCCGCCATTCGAAGCCAGCACCAAGCGGACCCCCAGCAGCCGGCCGCACCCTGTAGGCGCCGCACTGAATACCTATGGCTGAGTGCTGATTGTTCTTCGCTGGTGGCTCTAGTCTCACGCTGTGCTCACGTCTCTGTGCTTCTTTGTTCCTCTGTCTCACCAGCGTACAATGACAAGATCGTGGCGTTCCTTCGACAGCCGAACATATTCGACATGTTGCAGGAGCGGCAGCCCAGCCTCAGCAGAAACCATGCACTGAGGTACTGTTCTGTTCTCAGCGATGGTGGCCTTTATACTGTAAAAGGTTAAATATCCATTATAATCAGTCGGTTTCACACAATTAATTCTGATTAGAGACATTGGTTGGTTTGTTTAATCAGATCAGTTTCTATACATTCTTTTCAGGCTGAGCTAAACCCAAATGAGATTTTCTGAATTAGACTATTTTTTTCTCTGTTGCTCAGGGAGAAGATCCACTACATCCGGACTGAAGGTACACAGGGGGTGGAGAAGCTGTCATGCGATGCAGACCTGGTCATCCTGTTAAGGTGAAAACTACACCAACTTCAACACTGAATTTGAATTTATCTATTTTAAATAGTCCCCCAGCCTGCTCCTAATGATGATACTGTACCTTCATTAATCTATCTTTAATTATAACAAATTATTATTTTTATAACAGTTATTTCCTCTCCTGTTTTTCCAGTTTGTTTGAAGAGGAAATCATGTCTTATGTTCCACCTCACCCCATCCACCCGGGCTTCAGTTTCTCTCCTCGCTGTTCCCCTGCCTCCTCACCTCAGAACTCTCCTGGTAGGTCATACATGTCTGGGGTCAAGTATTTCTGGACTTCTGGTGAAATTTTAGTAGTTTTTATTAGCTGGTACTGAAGACAAGGGACAAGGCAGCAGGGAAAAAGCTAGATGCTGACTGAAAACAGAGGTGTAGTGAAGATCTGTTGCCGGAGGGACGCGTGGGTGATAGTAGCAGGTAGACCTAGCTCCATGCTTCAAGCAAGTCCCTTTAAACTCGCAGATAAACACACAGAGCCGACGTGTCCTTGGTGTTCAGGCACAGCTGACTTCAAGTAAAACAAGCCTGCTTTAAGGGCAACCTGCCATGAATGAACTGTGTTCACCTTAACTGTGATAACCTTCTCTGTGTCTGTGTCTGTGTGTGTGTGTGTGCGTGCGTGCGTGCGTGCGTGTGTGTGTGCAGGCTTGCAGAGAGCCAGGGCTCCGGCTCCTTACCGCAGGGATTTTGAAGCCAAACTAAGAAACTTCTACAGAAAATTAGAAGCCAAGGGCTACGGCCAAGGCCCCGGCAAGATCAAGTAGGACATACAGCATGTGATACTGATGATACTGATGATACTGATGATACTGATGTGCTGTTTGATATAACTGCTGCTGTAACAATGTTGATATTGTGGTTGTTGCAGATTGCTGATCAGGAGGGAACATCTGCTGGAAGGAACCTTCAATCAGGTGATGGCGTGTTCCCGCAAAGAGCTTCAGAGGAACAAGCTCTACGTCACCTTCCTTGGGGAGGAGGGGTGAGACGTGTGCATCATCGTCCATTTAACAGTCAATGGCTGTGCAATGGTTTTAAATACTACCAGGAGTATAACCTGTGTTTTTTTCTGGTTCTCAGCCTGGATTACAGCGGTCCATCCCGGGAGTTCTTCTTTCTGTTGTCTCAGGAGCTGTTTAATCCTTACTATGGTCTGTTTGAATACTCGGCCAATGACACGTACACCGTTCAGATCAGTCCCATGTCAGCGTTCGTTGAGAACCATCTGGAATGGTGAGCTGTTAAAAAACCTTTTTGTAAAGTATATAAATACTTATAAATATTAAACATTTATTCATATAAGGTGGCTCCGTTCCAGTATGTGGAGTAACTGGTACCATGACCAGAGATGGCACATGTACGAGGGATGTTGTTCATTCTCTGATCTGTCTTTGTCTACATTCGTCCTACCTGCTGCACCTCAGGTTCCGTTTCAGCGGCCGGATTCTGGGTCTGGCCTTAATCCACCAGTACCTGCTGGACGCGTTCTTCACTAGGCCGTTCTACAAGGCCCTGCTCAGACAGTCAGTACACACACACACACACACACACACACACAACCTTTATTTTCCTATTGTAATAGGAAAACTACAAGATCATCATAAGCTACAAGAGTATGGTGAACCGTTTATAGCTCTCTAAGTCCATTAATTAACACCAAAAAACAACTTTTCACCACAAAATACATGATTCATAAGACATAAACATAGCCAAATATTTTGGTTTGTGAGCCGTGCGTGTCCTCCAGACCCACAGACTTGTCGGACCTGGAGTATCTGGACGAGGAGTTTCACCAGTCTCTGCAGTGGATGAAAGATAATGACATCACTGACATCCTGGACCTCACCTTCACCGTCAACGAGGAAGTCTTTGGCCAGGTCAGCCTTAGCGTTGGGAATGTCTGAACCCTGCATTTGTCTTAATTTTAATCTTAGTACAGTAAGCTTCACAATAAACTCATATTTTTACACAACTTATGAGTTAAGGACGTTTGAGTCAATAGTAAACTGTCAATCTGTTGCCAGGTGACAGAGCGGGAGCTGAAATCAGGCGGCTCCAACCTGCAGGTGACGGAGAAAAACAAAAAGGATTACATAGAGCGAATGGCCAAGTGGAGGGTGGAGAGGGGAGTGGTGCAGCAGACGGAGGCACTGGTCAGAGGATTCTACGAGGTGAAGAGTGAAAGCACACACCATGGAACTGTTACAGAACATAAAGACTAGTTTGGAAGTTTTGTGTCATTTATGGTTACAGCAATAAGATCCCTGATGAGATCAATAAGACCATAATCCTACAGTTATTACACTTATTTTTAATAAAGTATTTCATTTTTTCACACTCATCTTGGGGCTCTGTCACAGGTGGTGGACTCCAGGTTGGTGTCTGTGTTTGACGCGCGGGAGCTGGAGCTAGTTATCGCCGGGACAGTGGAGATCGACCTCAGCGACTGGAGGACCAACACCGAGTACAGAGGAGGTGTGTGTTTGTGCACGGAGTCGCGTTCCGCCTGCTTTTAACTGAGGTCACAGGAAATCCATGTTGTCTTCTCGCTGTCAGCTCCTTTGCTTACTGTATTCCAGGGTACCATGACGGCCATATAGTGATGCGGTGGTTCTGGGCGGCTGTGGAGCGCTTCAACAACGAGCAGCGCCTCCGTCTGCTGCAGTTCGTCACGGGGACGTCCAGCGTGCCCTACGAAGGCTTCGCCGCCCTGCGAGGCTCCAACGGCCTGCGGCGTTTCTGCATCGAGAAGTGGGGCAAAGTCACATCACTCCCCAGGTACGAAGCACCGTTTACTCAACAAGCTGCAGCGACACAGTGTAATCAATGAGACACGTATGACCTGCCATGTGCTTATTCAACACGTCCTATGACCACAGTGACGCTTTGAGGTGCCGGGGTCTTTACCTTGTTCCCTTAACTCAAATGTCTAGAGTGTAATGGAGTATTGTAGTTGTCCTGTCTGGTATATTTATGGTGTGTCTGTGCACTGGCCCGTGCCCACATGCCCGTGGGCGCCGTGATGCTGCCTCATCCCTAGGAGGCATAACTCTATCCCAGCAGGTGGCAGCAGTCCGTGTTCATCGGCGGCATCGGCTCATTGTATTCTCTTTGCCTCTTTCAGGGCTCACACGTGTTTTAACCGTCTGGACCTGCCTCCGTACCCGTCGTACACCATGCTGTACGAGAAACTCCTGATTGCTGTGGAGGAGACCAGCACTTTTGGCCTGGAGTGATCAACAGATTAACGTTAGGCACCCCTCTCTATGAAACACTGGCTGGGCCAACTTGTAAACAGAAAAGTAAATACAGGATGTGGATTGTAGTCAAATACGTTTTTTGGTCATGTGGATAAATGTCCATCACTAATGTAGTACGATGTGGTAAAGTGTGGAGTTTGACACCATTAAAACCACAGCAGGACAACAGTTATTTTTATAACCACTAAGCCATTTACGACTGAAAAAATAAATATACAGTTCTAGCAAATAAAATTATAAGCTAAACAACAGTGATTTACTGTAAGTCACTGAAGTATCTATACATTAGCAGCTAAATACTTGAATCAGACATTTAATGTAAAGAAAAGAGGATAATATTAAAAAATAAAACCCAGGAAAGAGAAGCAAATACAATAATACAATTATAAAAAATAACTAATTCAAGAAAAAAAGCTTTTAATAACTGTTTTTAAATGGTTTCCTTGAATCATAATTAATGATATGCGCAAAGTCTCAGGTGGTTTGATGCTGGTAAATCTATAAATGTGGATTAAAAGAAGAGGTTTAAATTATGACAGAGATTTTTTTGACAGAGAGTTCAACTTTATTACTGTGGCTACAAGGCGTGTGTGTCTGGACTGTGGAGCCCAGAAAGGGGGCGAGCAGGTGGTCTAAAGCCTCAAAGACCTGTAAAAACCTGAAACCACTCCTGAAGATCAGCAGTGGGAGAGTAGACAAACATATAAGATGCCAGAGGGAGAGAAGCCGGGATCATTATCAACATCTTTTTAAGCTAAAGAAAATGACATAAAATTAAGTATTGTGCAAAGAAATTAGTAGCTGCTTAAAAACAACTACGTGTTGTGAAGACACTGTGTCTGCAGAAAGTTGCTCTCTGGGCTGTTGGACAAGTTGTGCTGTTGTAAATGGTGAGGATACAAATCATCCAGAGCTACTGACATACAGTAAACACCCTGCTGTGAAAATAGGACTTAAACCACTGACATCAGTGCCACTAATGAAGCCACACATGCAATACAAGCATGTGAAGGCGCCTCTCCTGGACCCAGACTCTGACCACTACTACTATTAAATATTGTCATCTAGCGACACTTGACCCTGACTTTAAAGCTGGCCTCAACCTCTTACCACAAACATCTCATACCAGTCTCTCCAAGTTGTCTCCAAAGCAGCGACGGATGCCACGTGACTCCTGGGACCCCTCCTGTGGAGACTGAGGTGGACTGTGGCGGCTCAGCAGACAGAATGGCTCAGTTCCTCCACGTGCCGTGGACACTCCACTTGGCTGTGAGTCCTGTCGGCTGCAGTTTGAATGGAGAGCGCTTTCTCTCCTGTTCAAGTCTTCCACTGATGGACCTCATTCTGTCTGCATATTATTGCTCTGTGCGCCAAGCAGCTACTCCACTATCTGAACCTTTACTGTCTCATCATGGCTGGTGTGGGTCTCCAAGGGCTTCACAGATGGGCCTCCCGAACCCGTGCATACCTGTGATGTACAGACAGGCCCGTTGGACAACCAGTGTAATATATATATGCAATACTTACTGTATGATGTTTATTTCAGTGATGGACTGCAGTGTTTCCTTTGTCTACACCTAATCCAGTAATAGGACTGTATCTCAGTTACTACTTCCTCGTGTGGCCTGTGGGGTTTAGTGGTTGTGAGTAAAAGCTGAGTTGCGGTTTTTGCATCGGTTGTTTCTGAAACCCTGTTTGCATGTTATTCTGGTGTTCGTCTGGGTTTCCTGTGCAGAAATCCACCTCCAAACGGGTTTATGGGAGACTGTCACATTTCATTTACACTCTTTTTTTAATTTCTTACTGTCTTGTTGTGGTCCTACTGCACCACACAATACTCATGTAATATATAACACGCCAAGAATAAATGAACCAATGATGCTGGACTGGAATCATGCAGCGTTTAGCCAGATGTGGAGACATCCAGCGTCCTTATAGCCCCTTTTCTACTGTATGTCTTAGGTTGCTGCTGTGTGCAGCTCGTCGGTGGAAGCAACTTTATTTTACACACCAAAGTGTGTAAAATCAGAACTACATGTATGAAAAGCATCATGTGTCTTCAGAGTTAGCTGCCATTTACAGGTTTGTAAAGTGGAAATAACCTAAAGGAAACTAACAGACGCTGACTCTACATCAGATACTAACAGCAGCACTAACAGCACCATGTGTCAACTGTTAGCTGTGTTTGGGTTGAATAAAGAGCACTGGGAGGTAAACAGAATCTAGCTTTGGTCTCACTGACCATTAATGCGAGTCTGTGGGGAGTTTTAGGTTTGCTACTGTAGGTAAAAGTCTGCTGTTAAGTTCACAAAGTGTGAACTCTTCACGAGGATGCTAAACGTCTAGCTAACTTCGCTAACTCAGCCCATGTAAAGATTTAAGCGCTGGGGCTTTATTTAAGATATACAGTATATGTTTAAAATCCCATCCATTTTTTTAAAACGTACGCGTAATGCGGACAAATACAACTTACATTTACAAAAGGTTTCTTTTGTGAGTGTGTCTACTGTTGTAGATGTTCTCAGCAACATTAAGCCAGATGGTTTTTTGTAACAGAACGCATTAAGTCACTAGTCTGACCAAGACCCTAATGGACTTGAGCCGGTGCAGCCGATTAAATGAGAGTGGTGTGTTATCAGTAGGACGGAGCACTACCTCCCTGTGATCACGTCCGTCATCACCCACAGCTCCACGTTAATGTGGGAAACCAGTGTTTGGGTCCAGTCACACGTCCAGGCCTCATGCCTTGGTTCCCGACCGTAATGATGACACTCTGTCTCCACGCGGTGCCGTTTGGGCAGATAATGAACAAAACGCTGTTGTTTTGCACGGGATGTCGAAAACGATCCATAACTTTCACGAATTCATCCAACGTTCGTGTTGTTGTCCAGCACTGGGCTGAGGTCAGAACCCTTTAACTGCCCAACAAGGCTTGAAATAAGCAGGACTGCATTTGTTTCCCGGTGGTTGGTCCAACTGGAGCTGGAGCAGCTTCCAGCCAAATTCAAACCCTCCGTTGGCTAATTGGTGCTTTTTGGAGTAACTGTCCCGAGTCCTGCACACAATTGACTCTACAACATAGAAATATTATGCAAAACCAATGTCGGATTGGATTGAATTGTTTTTTTGGTCTCTGGTGGTGAACTGACGGCGGCGGGGGTCCGATCCGTCCCTGCAGCCATCGTTGGCGGTGCTGAGGCCTTATCCAGGACAACCAGGCTGTGATCATGTTGCATGTCTCTTTCTTTTCTACAAGTTTTTGTACCGTTCTTTATACTGTGTTGTGAGTAAAGGGAGAAATATCTTCCCTTGAATGTTTTTTTTTCTTTTTATTTGCGATCCGGGACACTGCATCAGTCAGTTTGCCTTCACCTTTTAAAGCCTTTGTGTTTGACCACGTCTGTGTTTTCTATTGCATCTGGAGGCGCGTGCTCGGTCGGCGAGCATCCGTGGCGCCTGCTGTGTTTCCACACCTCTCATTGTAACGCGTGGGGCTTTTGGGGGGCTTCCGTGTCACAACGCATGGCTCGCTAGGTCACGTTTGTGTTGATGTGTCGAATACGCGTACACTCATGTTTAATATAAGAAAAGAACGGCCGCAAGCACTTCCAAAAAGGTTGATAGAAGCTATTGTAGAGTTGTTTGGAATATTTGTATCTGTTGGAATAAAGGACAGGATGTCAACAGGTGGCAAATTGTAGCGGCTGTTAAGTATTTGTGTATTTTTAGTGCAATTTATTTGTCTTGATTCTGAAGCGTGCGTGTGAATGGCAGGATGAGCTGTGGCATCTCCTGGTGGCGCTGACGCTGACGCATGCCTGTTCCTCTTTGTAGTTTCACACAGGCCAGATGTAAATAATGCTGAAGGCACAGCTGTCCCTGTCTGAGAAAGGGTTAAATACTCAGGCTGTGCGCTCGCTCCAACGTACCAGACAACTGTTGAATGAATCTAAACAAAAAGGTCACTTTATTGTTTTGCTGCCATTGTGTGGATACGTAGGACAGGAACTAAAAAAAAGACATTACGATTAGAGTGACAATCAAATCTCAAGGTTCATTCTTGAAGGAATGTTGTAATATCATTATCTTGTTTTGGTATAATTCTTAAAAAATAAAATATGATGAAGTACAACTGGACTGGACCTGACTTTGTCGTTGGATTTGAGACACGGTGATTGAGAACAAACAGCCAATGTGTGGCGTGAAGCTGTTTCTCACTGGTCCTTGAACGCCTCATTGCCTCATTTCGTCTGACTCACATACAGTTTCCAAATTCTGCTAAAAAATCTTTTATCTGTGAAGACTTGATGCGCAACAACAAAGCTGAAACATCACATATTACATCAAACATTGTATTTACTGAAATTCAAACAACGCTATAAAGCAATTAGAATTTCCAGGCTGTGTCCTTTTTAACAGCACGTAGTTTCCACGTCCTGTCCTGGGGACGAAGAAAGCAGTAGAGGAGCTCGTCAGTCTGTTCTGCATCACAGCAGGGTGCCACTGCCCGGCTCGGAGGAGTGGCTGCAGGCCAGACGTCTCCACTCCTCTATGTACCTGCACCGTGAGACGTGAGAAGCGTCGTCTCTTTACCGATAGACGATAGATAGATCTCACCGCTGGGCGGAGGGTCGTGCTGTACTGTACCTGTCGAAGTCCAGGGTGCTGCTCCAGGACAGGAGCTGTAGCACGTCGGCATCCTCCTCCTCCTCCTCTTGCACCTCCCGGTCTGCGTCTTCCACTGGGCTGACCACATGCCGACGCAGGGATTGAGCTTGTGGACGACCTCGGCTGTACCTGTGTGTAAGGTGGAGACCATCACATTTTTATAGAAAAGCAAAGGTTTGTCTCACAGAACCTCCTCTTTCACATCTAAATACAGCGAGTCTGCCTGAAATCTACCCAGTATGCATTGTGCAATCACCAGTGTAACTTTATAGATGTTACTTTTTCATTTTATACAAATAAATCTACAACAAGGCAAATTGTGATCATCCTGTATTAATCTGTCAAACATAAATGGCCCAAACCTCCAATAACTCACATCTGCTTCAGCCATTCAATTCTCCGCCTCTTCTTCCACCTGAACACGTCCTGCTGCCGCTGCATCTTGGAATAGTGGAAGTCCATTTTTTGGTTCTTGCATATTTCCGCGTCTTCGCCCGCAGGCGCCGCCTTCGGGAGAGACACAGACTTTGTCGCCTGTGCCGCTAAAAGCTGAAATGTGTCACCACCTGTCCTTTAAACTAGTATCACTGTGACTGACTTCACCTTGACCCAGAAGAGCCTCCAGCTGTTGTTCTCTACGCGCTGGTACCGCCCCGATCCGGCCTCCTGCGCGAGCGGCCAGCCGTTGTTCGTCTGCCGGGCCACGGGCCTCCTCAGGCCCGGCTGGGTGTAGTCCCTGGGGCTGCCGGCGCACACGTCTGCTATAGGCCGCTGTGTGAAGATCTTGTAATAGATACTGGGGGGGAAGGAGGTCTGAGGGAAAAGGAGGGAGGGACAGGGCGTCACACGCAGACACAGAACGGGGAGTGTCATCTTCCCCACTCACCCCTCCCAGTCGAAATCTGATGACGACCCCGGCAGCAGCGTCCAGCAGCTCTGTCTGACATGGGGGGGAGTCCTTTAGCATTTGTTTCTCTGTGAATGATGTTAATTTGACTTATTACCTCCCGAGGGTTGACAGTTTTAAGGGCAGACTGTGGATCCTGCTGGTTGCAATGATTGATCAGCTCCTTGAAATACTTGAAGACCTCCCTGTACTACAGTAGCAAAAGAAGACGTTCACATGATCTCCTTGTACCAGATGCTCCTGCATGTGGGCATGTGCAGCATCCACAGCAGCGGAGCTCACCACGTAGCTGCACCAGGCCCTCTGAATGGTCCTGGCTGCTGCCGCCTGCAGAGCCAGCTGCTCCTCCTGCACAACCTGGTCCTGTGAGCTGGAGGAGGGACGTTCAGAGTAGTAGAGATCTCTACATACTGTACTGTTGTATGTACTCACTCACTCACTCACTCACTCACTCACTCACTCACTCACTCACTCACTCACTCACTCACTGTTTTGTCTTCATAATATAGTCTTTAACAAAACAGTTTCTTTATGTTATTCCTATTTGACTCTAAACTTTATTCTGCTGGTCTTAAAGCTGTGACTGATTTGGATCTTTAAATACTCACATCCCATAATAATCTAGAGCATGCATTGATGCAGGCATTAGGTCATTCTCATATTACTATTATAATAGCCATTCATATCTTTTATATCTAGATCTGGTTTGTTATTATAAATTAATCCAAACCCCATCAATCGCAACCTACATAGGAAAACCTTAGTTACTATTTAATGCGAGGGATATTATTCTAGGAAGCACAAATAATAATAATATTAATTATAATTAGTGCTCAGATGATTCAGATGTAGAGTGAAGGTGATCCGAGAAATTATTACATAAAGGGTGATCAATACTAGATTCCACTGTCGGCTGCTTCACTTTCAGAAAGGACAAATGTGATTCTTACACAATAATAAAGAAATGAAGCTAAAGTTGCTATTAAATTATTCGATGTTATGAAACTTACGTTAATTACAATGTTCATTTCAATTTATTGAAATGTCAGAATATTTTGTTGCTTCAAGCTCTATGTATAGTAGAGAAACATTGAATGTAGCTAACGTAAATATTAAAACCTCAGGACTCAGGTTAGTTGAACCAACAGCTCTGTGCTACAGGTTTTAACATGTCAACACGTGTCAACCTGTAAACACACAACTAGAAAACAATAACTAACACATAGTTACCTCATATCTTCCTTAAACAGTGAATGAATAAACTCGTCAGCCTACTCAGGAAGTTGAGAAGTGATTTTAGTCTGTTACCTGGCAACATGACACAATGAAGCACGTGGCTTTCAAAATAAACTATAGAGAATTATTGACATTCACAACCGTATATAGAGTTTAAAAATATATGTCAAACAATATGCAAAAGTGATTTTCAAAGCCGCTTCGCAAAGTGGATTTATTAAACTGCACTTACCGGCAAACAAAAAACGGGAGCTTTTATTTTGAAGGCTACGCCTTAAGAAAGCGCTAGGCGCGTGTCTCCAGGGTGAATCCGAGGTGAGCGATTGTTGAGAAGGACGCTGGACCAGAACTTCATGTGAAACTGCAGTCGATACAGAGGACGTTGTTTGTGAGGCTCTTGATCCACGTGTCTGTCCTTTAAAAACCACGGGTCCTTTAAAACCTCGCATTTGTCACCACGTAGGTGAAGCCTCAACGGGACGGTGGTATGTATGAATGTTCAACATAATATTGTGCTACTAATCAGAGTCCAACAGTAAATAGTAAAGTTGAAGTGATGAGCGGTTCGTTGATGACCACTAGATGGCGCTGTTTAACCAGCAGCTCCAGCTTCTGCGCCGTTCACCCACGCGCTCTATTCACACTGGACTCGCTTTCACCTCTCAACCTTCCGTATGAGAACATTCAATAGTGGTAAATCCGTCCTTCCATATTTCTGCCATGTTTACCAACACCGCCCTGCATTGTCAATCCTGCTCCTCAATCAGTCTGTCAGTCTGGGACCTCACACAAAGCCAATACCCCAAATGACGTGGGCCGACTGAAGCGCTGAAGTGCACGAGCTGCTTGGAAGAAAAGGACTTATGTGTCAGGACCATAAGCAGGTGAGTGTGGAGGCATCAACCAGTTACCAGGTTTAAGACCGAAGCGAAACTTTATACAGAGGGAGCGTGTGAACCCAGCTGAGCCAGTCAGGGCTCTGATGTGTGTGAGTCCACATCTGTTCGAGGTTGCGTGGCTCTGCAGCCTCCAACCGGTACCTGCTGCAGAGGAAAAGGACAGTAACGAAAAGTGAAAGTGCCCTCGGACGTCTGTGGGGACCCGCGTTCATGCAGGTCGTGGTATTTTCAAAAGCGCCGATGGCGACGTTTGACATGTTCCTCCACTGCGGGAAATGCTTGGCTGCTAAACTGGAGGTCAGGAGGCAGGCGGGTTACGGCAGCATCAACCGGACACCGACACAGGACGGCAACAAAAGACCTCCTTAAAATGTGAGCGTGACGTCGGTCAAACAATAAGGGCTCTGCCTCTGATCATAACTCACCTGACGTCAGCTCGCACAGACAACCTCTCATCTCAGCTCATAAATTCTGGGAGGATGGCCGCGCTGGAAGTGTCCCTCACCCCCTGATCTGGAAGCAGGAGACGTGTGTCCTCAGGTCCAGTACAGGTCGCATCTTTGTGGATGACAGCTGTAATAGTGGATGAGTGAATGTCTGTGGCGCTGTTTCTTTGGGCGTCTAACGGGTTTGAGGCGAGGGAGGGACGAGCTGCTGCGTCACACACTGAAGGCGTCATCTTGACACGCTGAGCAGACCACTCCGCTCGGTGGAGTGGTCGAGGTGCGAGCTCCACCGTCCCACAGAGTCCCACTCAACACATAACGCAGAGAAGTGTCGCCAGCTGCTAAACAGCTGTGACTCATGATGTGATAAAAATGAAACTAGATTATAAATATCTGGATACCAGTGAGGAGAAAATGAGCAGCCCCCCCCCCCCCCCACACACACACACACTGTGTAGCACAGGCCAACAACAGGTGCTTCCTTCACTGACCTTAACAGACCGCAACACATCTAGATTGTGTCCAGATATATTATTTATATCTCCCTGACTCATTGCTCCCTTCATTGTTCAGATCCGTTTGTGAGAGCGCTGATAAAAAAGCAGTCGCGCTCCGTCGGCGTTGAGCATTTGGTTCTATTTTAACGTGGCCTTAACATCAACAATAAACACTGTAAAATCGGGCCGCTGCTCCCACTGTGCTGATTGAACGGCGACATCATCGGGGAGAGCACGGCCAACAGGAAGACGCTCACCTCCACTCAAAGGAGCAGAGGAAGAACAGGGGCGGCGGGAGTCCATTAATACCACGCTGAAGACGGCCTCGCTCACACACACACAGCTTGTTTCTCCTAGTAACACGTACACGGACTCACATCCTCAGTATGAGATGCCCGGAAGCTTTTAAATAGTAGCATGACATTAACGACCTGCACTCAGACACAACTTCAATGATTTGAGGATTCAAGCATAGAAATGAAATGAAATACAGTATGAATAATAATGTTGAGACGTACAGTGGGACACGAGGGCCAATGATGTAGGACCTGTGTGAGGAACACAAGTGGACTTTAAAAAAAGAATGAAATTGCTTTTGTGCAAAAAGAAACAAACAAATTGGAAAAGAACACTATAACAAACTGGGTCCATGAAAGAGGTCAACAAAACCAAAGTACTCTATAAGTAATGAAGCAACACAACTAGAATGTGGACAACAACACCTGACCTGGAGCACGAACAAGGAACAGATATAAAGTCAATGAAAGACATCACAACGCAACAGGTAAGTTACAAAGGTGGTTTACGTGAGCTGTGGCAGCGCATGAGGCCGTACTGTACGATGCATGAGAGCTGCTTCTATGCTGATGCCGCTGCAGAGCAGTAGAGGAGCTAGAGGACAGGAGCTGTGGACTAACTGACTGACAGTGATATTTATTAATCCAAGCGGCCGTATCTATGAATCAGAGAGGCCTGAGCAGCTCAGGGTGGAGTCCTGCTGGGATAAGAGAGGAAGGACAGCAAAGCGGCTCCTAACTGCTAATTGGATCCTGATGTATTGTTGTGCTTTCATACTCATCTCCTCCATCAAGCTGAAAGCAGCGGCAGAAAAAAGACCGAATCAGGAAATAGAAGATTTAATCCATGAAGACACGACTGACGCTTTCATGAAAGATAAGACTGAAGGAATGGCTCTCGTCTTGTTCCGTGCAGCGTCTCCCAGAGCGATACGTTTCCTGTGCCTCAGACCCTCAGAGGAGGCGGCAGCGCTGAGACTGAAATAGACGTCAGGATGTGACGCCAGCGACGTGTTAGAACAGTTATCAGTTGCTCTGAAGACGTCCCAGTGGACGTGACCCTCAGACGCTCAGATCCACAGCCTCAGATTGACTTCTGGATTGTGCTGGCTTCGTTATTCTTCATTTCAGACACAAACTGTCACAGTCGCATTATTAGCTGCTGTACAGTGAATAGGAAATGAATGAACCTATTATTTCTCTCCCAAACATCAACGCTTTTGAACTGTCCTCACTTCTCTGTGACGCTAAGTCCATTGTAAGTCCATTGTAGATGTGACTAATCGGGCGCTCTGACCTTGAACAGTTTTTAGGAGGAGCACTGTAGCTTCACGTCACCACTACAAATCATCTCTGTATATGAAATAGCCCATTTCATTTATTTTTATTATTATGACAACTTCACCGTTTAGTCTGGTTTTAGAACCCAAAACACCCAGAGGAGCCGTGTCTATGGACCCGAGGCCTCTGTAATTAGCTAGACACTAGTGGACTGAGTGCAGTCGCAGTTTAACCAGCTGCTCTCTGATCATGACAGACAATAATGCAATAGACCCTATGATGGCGTAAAGACAGAAGCCTGGATTTTACATCTGACCTGAAGCAGAGAAGCACATTGTAGATGTTCAGTCCTCGATTCAGATCCGAGGTGTCGTATAAGACAGTTTGCTGATAATTCTGTGCAATTAATTTTATGTGAGCAGCAGAACCCGTCATCAGTTGATGTTGGTGTTTATTAAGATAATAAAACAGTCAGCACTGATGGCCTGAAGGCTTCAAGTTCACCACTGTTTACTGCGACAGCTGTTACTCACTGGTGGAACAGCAGCTAAGTGAAACGGCGTCAGTGAATATATTGGTTGTTATCATTCAGCTGGACTTTATGCTGCTGTGAATCACATCCAGGCTGTGCACAGATCTAATCTCCTGCTGTCAGACACTTTAATTCAGTCGCACCTGTGAGGAGCTGATGTTATGCTGCTTCTTATTTAATGGGCCCACGAGTCTGTGGAGGTGCGTGTGATGTAGAGGAGGCAGGCGTCCTTCTGGTCGCCACGGTAACGCGGACATGCTGCCGGACTAATCAGCAACACGTGAAAAAAAGGAGGAAGTGCTCTTTCAACATTCTCAGTGTGGAATGTCTGCAGATCAGCTGTTTGTTTTTTCTCATTTTCCAGCTGGTTCAAGAGGAGTCTCATGTTTCATCATAATCTGTACTTGTTTGGTATGTTAACCTTGCATTGCATGTGGTTTTTTATGACTGTGGTCGACATCATAAGTGCAACGTAAATACAGAAATAATCAAAAGGCTGAAACTGTCTGAGTCTCAGTCTTCGATCTTTGTGAGATTGTAGATCAGGCAAGAAAGAGATGTCATCACTCATATCTGTGGACAAACTCAGCCAAAAGTGAAGAACTACTGTATTCGACATACGCTGCAATAGGTGACATGTTATATAATGAAGTAGTCTGGGTGGGACCTGTCCAGGTCCTGTAGCTTCCTCCCACAGATCAATGACCAACAAGCACGTCAGACAAAGAACGGGTCCTCTGTGAATCCTACAACGAACACAAATGGATGATTCATTTCCCAAACATTTTGCATTGATGTAATATTTATATATGGTGTTGTTGTAATTACTGTACGAATGCAGCAGCTTCCTGCAGCTTTTCAGCCAGTCATGCTGTCAATGACACACGTGCAGGTTTCACACGCTGAGGCAGTAACTGCACGCGATTTGTCCTGTTTTCTGCTGATCTGGCAAGTTCACACTGAGGCAATTAAAGGCTTCTATAATATTCCACTATGCTCACCGCTGCTTGAGAAAAGCTCCATAACAGTGTTTAATGAATCAATGAAGGAACATAAGCTGCTACTGAAAATGCACACACTCCACAGTTCACTCTGCGGTGAACTAATGAGTTTTGTTATTAATAATTGTACTTCGCACACAGGCGCGGAATCCTGCAGTTGGTTTCAAGCACTGAGACGTTCTTAGCCGTGAACAGTGTTTACTTCACCAGCTTTTATCTGACGAATGAATTACCAAGCTGCCACTATACAAACCCCGCAGTAACATGTCGTTGTGCTCCACTAGCAATCATGTGGAGTGCATCCATTTCCAATCCTCCCTCGGCTTCTCCTTTATCCCATAATTACCCCACCGCCCACTCTTCTCTCTGTCCTTTTCTCTCCCAGCTGCTTTTAGCATCATGTCTCGTCCTGTCTTTTATTCGATGTTTATTGTCTGTCCACCTTTTCCTCCTGCATGACAGGTCCACTCCGCTGATCTTTTCGGTGGCTCCGAAAGGAAAAAAGTCCCTTTTAATCCAATTACTGCTCTTCACGATGCTCGTGCCCTCCGAGACCAGCCGCGAGATCTATCATTGGGAAACAAGTCAAATGAAGCTGGGCGGCAATGAAGGCCATTAGAGATAAGCTGAGCTGTTCTGCTACGCTGGAGCTGTGTGGTGGGAGGGAGTGCGCCGTCCATGAAGACAAACGTTGGCGGACGCTCGGCAGGCGGCAAGAATCAAAGACGGCTCTCATCACCATGGGCGCCATCGCTACAGCCCCACAGGTGACGCCTCCACAGACACGCTGATATGAGCCTCTGACCCAGAAAGGCTTCACAGACTGTTAACCTGTACTGAAGGCCCCTATGTTAGTTATACAGGACTATAGGAAGCTCAGGTCACACACTAAGAGTATTATTAGAAGGAGAGAGGGGGATAGAAATAGGAGGAGAATGTTTAGTCACATGATTGAATTCAGTTGCTGGGATGTAGCTGAACACAATGAGAGCTCCTATGGTATGAACGCTTTAATCGGATTAAAATTTTATATAAGCATCAACACACTTCTGTACAGACATGATCACAAACCTGGGTTCTTACGGATCTGAGCCTCAGTCTCTAATTAGTTGGTGCTAGTTTTCCAACGGCTTCTCCTTTGATGTGGAGATGTGAAGGGGCGGCTACGCTTACTACATTAATGGAATGAATCTTTAAGCAAACAGGACATTTCAGCATTTTTAATAGATTATCTGCTTTCATACCAAATATAAAACGAACTAAAGTGTCCGCATGTAGAGCAAATGCCTGAGCAGCAGAACCACCACGGATCCTAGTGAAGCAGAGCCGTTCACAGGGGGTTTTCCAAAGGAGAAATTCATTCTAAGTGAACCTAAAGCATTACTTCTAATCAGAGTTACCATAAATATGTAATATGTATGCTGTGTAATGTGTAGCTTTTGTCACGGCAGCCTCTCGATGGGAAAGCAGAGGCGGCAGAAACAGGAGTTACGGATGGAGACGTGTGGGTTTGCTGTTTGCGTTCCAGACCAGACTCCAGGTCAGAATTCACTCCACTTAACCCGTCTGAAGACTTGTACGCTGTAATGAAAGCAGTGCTGTAGCTGGTGCCACGTTCAGGGTCACGGTGACATGGTGTGTTTCTTTCTGTTCCCTCAGTTCTTTCTTCTTCAGCTATTTGTTGGCAGAGCTGATGAGTTGAGAAACACTGAAAGTCATGGCTGAAATAGAGACTTTATTTTTATGACCAAACTACAACTAATTCACTTCTCAGTTAAACTCATTAATATTCAGTGACATCACCTGGTGATGATTTCAGCTCATCACTTTACTGGGTGTTGACCAGTGCTGATATCAAACCTGTGATTAAATAATGAATAGCAAGAGTCTAAAAATATCTGAACCAAACCAAGAATCGGACTAAAGTTGACTTACAGTATCTGGACTTTATGGGGCGGCAGCGAATCAGGTTGACCAGGTTGAGGTAATGTCCATGTGCCTTCGAAAGCAATGAGCAGACACATTGTACCATCACTACACTGGAGTGATAGTTGATGGAAATGGGCCTCCATACACCTATGTAGATATTGCACCAAAAAAGATTTTGCAGTTGCTATTTGCAGCTAAATTAGTCATTTACCACATTAGCAGTGTATAGAGTGTATTTCTGAATAGTTTGAAGCTATCTTCATTGCAAAAAATTGTCAAACATAGGACATTTCTAAGTGACGCCAAACTTTTGGACGTTTGTATATACTGAAATACAAATATATAATACACAAATACATAATATAATAATCTGTTTTTCCAACTTTATTAAATGGTCAAAGCAACAGTGAAGGGCAAAACAGACATGACAGACAGACAGACAGACAGACAGACAGACAGACAGACAGACAGACAGACAGACAGACAGACAGACAGACAGGCAGGCAGGCAGGCAGGCAGGCAGACAGGCAGGCGGGTGGACGAACGGACGGACGGACGGACGGACGGACACACAGACTTTAGTCACCCTACATTAGAGAAAGTCATTTGCTGGAGCAGCAACGGAAAGACAGCAAAATGCAGAATAAAGAAAAATTTTCAAAATTGTGCAGGATTACAAGCAACATATTACATATTTACATATTTACAGCTCAGGCATGTAGTACCATACTCAAATGTATGCAGAAGTAGAGGAAACACGTGGCATGTACAAGAACATGTAACAGATTTGAAAATAAGAGTGAAAATCTGAGCCTGTCAGACCTCCACATTGTCCAGTCTAACAGCGGTGGATGAAGGACCCGCTCCTTCCTACACAGTGAGTGGATCAGTCTGCCACTGAAGGAGCTGTTCAGAGCTCCCACAGTCTGGTGCAGTGGGTGAGAGGAACTGGCCATGATGGATGTCAGTCTATCAAACATCCTCCTCTTAGCACCTCCTCCACAGAGTCCAGTGGACATCACAGGACAGAAGTCAATCAGCATCTCCTTGGTCTTACTGGTGTTTAAACACAAGTGGTTGCGCTCACACCAGTCCACAAAGTCCATGATGACTGACCTGCTCTCCGGCTCGTTCCCTCAGACACACAGCCAACGATGGCTGTGTGTCTGAGCTGGTGTTGTATGTGAAGTCTGAGGTGTAGAGGGTGGAGAGGAACAGTGAGAGCACCGTCCCCTGAGGGGCCCCAGCGCTGGAAACCACCACCTCAGACACACAGTTGCGCAGCCACATGTACTGAGGTCGGTTGGTGAGGTAGTCGTCGTCCATGCAGTTAGCTTTGTCCACTCCTGCCTCCTCTAGCTTCTCTCTCAGGAGCACTGGCCTCATAGTGTTGAAGGCGCAGGACAAGTCAACCACCCTCTGTGGTTCCAGCAGCCTCCAGGTGAACACGTGGGGGTGGGGGCCGCTGCTGGACTGGAGACGTGTGAGGTGGAGGGGGGGGCGCTGGAGTCAAATCTGTTAAGTTAAAGAACAGATTCACTCATTGGGTCCAGGGACCTCATTCAAATATTGATCCGGATCCTTTGAATGTTCCATTTTGATTAGACTCAACTGCTCCTCGTGTTTAATACTCAGCAGGATTCTTCCTTCATTTTGGGACTCGCTGCCTCACTCTGTTCTCTTTGCAGGTTTCCCTAATACAACAGCTGAAGTGTTCTGGGAACATCTCAAACCATTTGTCATAACAGTTTTCATAAGAGCTACTCTGCTGGGGGATAATGACAAATGTACCCGAGGAGAGCATATGAAAGCGGATGCCTGCTCTCCTCTTTGCAGCTCCAGTACATCTCACTGCCAGCACTCCTCTTCTGCTGATTCAAATTCTGGACCTGAAGCACAAAGTGGGACCTCCGTGTTCCGTGGATTAAACCAGGTTTACGTTGTGCCAGGATGAGCCTTTGAGCACAGACAGACCCTGTGAAGTAGAAGTAAAGGCCATGTGAGAGGGATGAGGCTTTATGGATCAGTCAGTGTATACATTTCAATTCTAGCTGTGTAACCTTTGAGCAGGCAACAACAGCTGCCACTTCATTTTGTTTTGTGCCACCCATTGTGAATATATGAATTTTATAAAGGCATCAGAGCAAAGTGTGATGTATGTGAGCTACAGTTAACGGAGCCGTTCTCATTCCCAGGACCTTGGTCTTCATCAATCTTAATGTAAGCGATCACAGTATATGAAGTCAAAGTGTAGAAGACAGGACCCGGTGGTCGTGGGTCAGGAACATGCAGTGCAGTTCTTATGCTGTACATACAGTATATCTCATGTTATTACTGGTTGAATAGAAAAAGAGGCAGGAAGAAATTCCAATGGACATATGCAGTTATTTAGTTTTCTCACCTGAAGAAGAACTGGAGCAGCAAAGTGCGTGAGCTCTGCAGAACCAAATAGCTTCACCTTGCGATGGAAGTCCATGTCCACGACAACGAGCAAACTGAGGACCCCTTCATCCATGAGCTGGCATGAGTGAAGCAACATGAAATGAACTGACCGAGTGAAAACCAGTAGGTGAGATGCAGTCATCACAGTTATCACAGCCTGAATTCATGCACGTCAGTGACGAGTGCTGAGGTTCATGGCTGCTGACTGAGTCTGCGATTCCTCTGGAGCCACATTTTACAATTACAGGAACTCGAAACAGAATGCTTTCAATGCTTATTGACCACTGGCCACGTTTCACATCTTATCAGCATTCCTCTCACCCACAGGGACACACCCAAGGTCTCAATGTACTCGATTTTCTTTTAACTTGCTGTAAGAACCTCCAGATCAAACCAATGTTCAAAGGAGGAAGTTGTGAGTTGTTGTTACAGCTGCTAAAGCTTTGGTTCTTTTCCTTCCTCCTCTCTTCTCTCCAGCGTTTTGATGCCTTTTCCCAGTGATTGTGAGTGGAGCTCCCAGCAAAGCACAAGGCAGTGATCTATGAGACCTTTAACTGGGCTGGAATAAAGACTGAAGGGGTGCTCAGTGTGTGTGTGTGTGTGTGTGTGTGTGTGTGTGTGTGTGTGTGTGTGTGTGTGTGTGTGTGTGTGTGTGTGTGTGTGTGTGTGTGTGTGTGTGTGTGTGTGTGACTTGCGTATTATACTACACGGAAAGCTCAGAGGCGATTACCAGGTAGAGATTGGTTTCACACCCAGTCACTAATGGAAACCTCACAGAGTAATGAGCCGTAATGAAAGTCACAGTGTCAGAGATCGCGTGTGGATCAAAGAGGCCGTGATGCTCTGCTCCATCCTTCATGAACATCGTAGATCATCAGTAACCAAATGTTTCAGTGACTTCTGGCTCAGCTTACGTCCGTTTGGAGCTAAAACCTTTTGAATGAACGCCTCTGCATTAGCTGAGCCTCTGTCTAAGGACCGTGTACAGTAGCAGCCTGTGCTGTAGAGAACAAATCCAACCAATAACCAGACCGATATATTAAAGTGCCAGGTAGAATCACGTCAAGGAGGTAAATGAATAAACATCTCTTCCCCGGTGTGTTTTCCACGAACCACTCTATCATCCCTGTGTACCCGCGTCATTGCCAAAGCTTTTTTTAAGTTACCAGAGTCTCCCAAGGACAGACAGTCACACATGATCACATGATTATTGGCTGAAGACCCACTGAACACATTCTGTCATTCTAATGATTTAAAGATTTAAAGGCAGTAATTTGTTTCTTAGAATTGACTCTATTGTACAGAAGGTTGAAGCAAGAAAACAGTTGTATCACAGTACACACACACACACACACACACACAGTCTGTGCTGAAACCTGGGCAACAATAATGACCACAAACACAAAATACTGTCACATACTGTACGTAACAAGTCTGAATGATTCTCACATGCTATGAGCATGTTTGGTGGCAGCTTCATGCTTGAACAGTGCTACCACATTAAAAGTGCCTATGCTGTGACCGTGGCGTAACCCCTGAGGAGACAAAGGGACAGACCATCAGAGCTGGTGACCCTCAGACCACCATGTACTCTATTATTACAGCTTCTTTTGTTCCAGACTGCACTGAAACCCCGCTAGATGTGACTGGGACAGAGCGGTAGCTTCACCGTCTCGCTGGCTGTTGTGTGTGTCATGTCCTGCTGAAAATAAAACCCTGACGCTGACCCCGAGTCGTGTGGCGAGTACTGACAGCATTGTGTAAGCAGTGAAACAAAGGGTCAAATCCAGGCCGTGCAGACTACGGCCTGGATTTGACCTTTTGAGTGTGACGTCACAGACTCTCAGCAAATGTGGAGAGAATTTAGATTGTTTTGTGTCTCACTGGTGCTTTTGAATCTGCTTACGGTGTTTTTAGTCACTTTCACACTTTCTATAAACACAATCTATGCAGAGTTATGAAGGGTTAATAGGGACAGACATACTGTTGGGACAGGGCGGTTTTAGAGACTTTGCACTAAAGGAAGGAAGAAAGCCTTTCACAAAGTAAAACATCTGTAGAATAAAGTGAGGTGATAATGCGTTCACGTGAAGAGGCAGTTTGAGACACTTGTACGTATATTTATGGCTACGAGTGTTTCGTTTGTTCGCTTCACCTGCTTTGAAGCATAAATCTACATGAATCTACCAAGCGGGCGACTCTGCCTCGGCCTCTGAATAAGCCGCACATGACGACGATTCAGAGAATCAGAAGTGACGAAAGCAGCGGAGCCGAGAGGAATCAAGAGGCGTCTCGCATTTTCATCTCATTCAGACGTTTTACTACAGGCGTATTTTTACACGGACAAAGGCGGCGCCTGTCACTCCTCCAGTAGCTGTTTGAACATCTGTGCCCTTAGTTGAGCAGTTAGCAGCTGAATCAGCAGATGTGAACATTTGTGACTCTGACTCCATCACTGATGCGACACATGCAGTGAGATGGGCGGCGGCTTGATCTCTAATGCTTCTAAATGTGGAGTTCGTCTGTTAAAATACACTGTGCCAATAAATCGCCCACACCCCAGAGCTCTATCAGCGCCAATGTAGCGTGAACTGAATAAACCGGACCCTGCGGCAAAGCTTTGTGTTCTGATTAGGACAAGTGTCCAAAGTGTTTCACATTAAACAGATTATGTAAGTAATTCAGGAACGGAGTCGATAAAAGGAAGCTTAGAGAGGATGAAGCTGCAGAGCAGAACCTACGTCCTACAAATGCTGCAGGTCTGTAAAAGGCTCTGACACACAAACAAACAATCTTACAAGTTATTCTCATTGAGCACATTTGGTCAAGCGCCAGACCATCACCTGTGTGTTTGTACAGCGTTAGTAGTCTGTGTTCATACACCTGAAGCCCAATTTTCCAGCTCTGCCAGGTCCCGAGGGAAATATGTGTCCGTTTATCTGCTGCGTGCTGCACTACCAGCACAGCTCTATACGGCCGCCGGCCTCTGACTGCGTCTGTGGGTGGTGGGTGGGCGGAGTGAAGGCCCCGTAGCCCAGGTGGAGAAACACCATCAGAAATCAATGTCTGACCTGCGTGAGGAGCAGGCTGCTCCACTCAAACCCTCGGCTGCCGCCGTGCGTCCCCTGCACCCACAGCCTGAACCTGACAACAGATAGACATGTCTGGGTTCAGACCTCACAGAACTTGACCATGGTTGAAATTACATGCTCCTACTAGGAAGAACGACGCAACATCATGAAGTCGTCGTCCGTCAACGTGTGGAAAACGTGTGGCTCCTCTGTTAGAAGCACACAATAATGTGTTTTGGCATGTCAGACTGACATCCTCAGGCTTTAACGATCTCCTTTACGATCCCTTCGCTTCCACCCTCTGTTCCTGGCAAACTCTGGAACATACATATTGTCCTCCATCTCTGGGAAGACAGGAAGTGAAGCGAAAGCTACGGCCTGACGTTTCCATGGAGACTCACGCCGAGAGTGAGGGAAGGGGTCGTTTGGCTGGTTCGAGAATCAATCTGGACACACAGAGGAGCTGTTCCCATGCTGTATCTGTAGGGACCTGGAAGAATCTGACTCATTTTAGGAACGCTGCTGTTGGCTTTTCTACCATTCCACGATTAAAGAGGCCACTGTTCTCCCGAGGAACACTTCACTTTGTTCTGACCCCGCCACCCCCACCCGTCGTTCTGCAGCGTTAATCACAAAGTTAATCACACGTTTTGTCCATCAGCTTCGTGACGGCCAGAGGAGGGAGGCCACAGACCAAGCGCCTGTTACCAAAGCAGGTGGAGTGAGTCCAGCTGGAGGAACACACTGATTGTACTCCGTTATCTCAGAAACGGGAGCATTTCTCAGGGATTCTGATGCTTTTATTACTGTCACAAAATGAAAAATCACTGATTAGGTTCAAAAACGGAGAGACAGCACGTATGAGCGTTGAAGGGTCTCCATTTGCTGCACATGTCTTGACTTTAATATCATTTTATCGTTTTACATCTTCACACATCTGACACACAGGTCTTAGGTGTGGACGTGTTTCCTGCGTCGCATTCACTGCAGGTCAAAGAGAAGCGAGAGAGGAGTGATCAGTCGCACGCAAACGTAACGAGACGCTCCATTTAAATGAAACACTTAGCTAAAAAACCAATGTTGGTACAGTTCTCTAACAATAGATGAGACTTCTTCTGATTAATTTTCTCCCTGTGGGCAAATATGAAACAAATGACAGCAATGAAGCTGAAGGAACGGCCTCAGTGAACGCGTCTGCATCTGTGTGCGTGGATAACGTTCCCTGCAGCGAAGGCAGGCGCCACAATGAGAAATGCCTCCCGATTTAATGGAGGACATGTGTAGATGTATAATGGAGGCTTTTGTGTGTGGGGATGTGCTATCAGTCATCACTGGGTGCGTTCTGTGGAAGGCGTTCATCTCAGCTGTGCAAAATGTGCAGATCTGTTTATTTCAGGAAGACGCATGGACGCCCAGAGGAAGCAGCAAAGCCTGAGGTACGAAGGCTCATTTACATATTGAGTCAGGGACCCGCGTTAGTGCAGTCAGTCGTAGCAGGCAGTGTGATGGAGTATGTACAGTATCTGTGCTTTTTTTAATCCCACACAAGAGAAGAATTTACCAAACAGCGCCGCTGTCGTGATTGACACCTCTCATTACCTTCTCACTGACGGGCTGCTCGCCACCGCTGCTCCCACGTGAGCCCCCAGTTACACATGCACCGTCTGGAAACGTCACGCAGACACGTGTGCAGGGGGGGTGCAGCCTCGGCCTGGGGGGGTGGGGGGGTCATCGAGCCCCTCCACCCACTGCATCGATTTAAGAGCGAGGACTCTATTTACACATGGCTGTCAATCACAGCAGGTCTGGGCAGGTCACGTCTTCATGCCTCGCTGCCTCCACTCTTAGAAGCTCTAACACAGTCTTGTTTTATTCTATTACAGCTCCCATGAACACAGTCCGCTGACCTGTGTGTAACCATGAGCAGTTACTTCCCAGCAGGTTCTTGTTCACCTCCGGTCAGACGAGGGCTGATGGGAAGGTACGATAATGAGTCGCAGTTTGTGCTGGAAGCGACCTCTGCCCTCTGCTCCTGCTGTGTGTGTGTGTGTGTGTGTGTGTGTGTGTGTGTGTGTGTGTGTGTGTGTGTGTGTGTGTGTGTGTGTGTGTGTGTGTGTGTGTGTGTGTGTGTGTGTGTGTGTGCACTCCACTCAAGTAATACTGTAAATGATGAATAAATAAAAACAACACTTAAATGTAGTTGGAAAGTTATTCTAGTCAGATATTAGAAATTCGACAGCGGGTGAGTTTGATGAGCCTTGACTTTAGATGTGTAATGATTAGATTTTGACTTTGTTTACATCTGTCCCCTTTGGGGAGGGTTAGGGTTATTGGTGCAACGCAGAGAAGTGGAGCATCTGGTGAAAACTGTCCTGCTAAGTAAGATTTCATAATAAGTGCAGGGCATCAGTGCTATATTGGCTCGAAGCTTGTTCTGTGGAATATTCAGTTATTTTTTAATACATATTTTTTTATTTTTAATACACAATATAATAGAACAAGTAAAATGTAAAATGATTCAACACTTTACATTGTTAGGACTATGTTCTAACATATTATAATGACATAGTTTCATTATGCCTATGATCTGTTTTAGCTACTATCGACAATCACATTTTAAGCTATATTTTCATTTTGTCAATGACAAACTCCAATACATTAACGTCATGATAACTCTTAACTCTGGTACACCTCGCTGTTTGCAGCAGGATAATCTGCTCAGCTCCTAACGGCACTGACACAACCACTGACCCGCTGTTTTTTTAGTCAGCGGATTAAGGAGCCGTGCTCTGCGCTGATGTCGTCCCGTGGGTCTAACGGAATGAGCTGCTGTAATGTTTTGGAAAAATGAGCAGCGCCGGCCCTCATGAGGAATCCCATGAACTAAATAGTGATCAGTTTACACCTGTAGCGAACGGCATGGAGCAAACACTCGAGGGCCGAGAGCTCACCGCTCTAAAAATCCTGTGACGCTGTAATAAATAGGATTGATTCTCTGTGTCCCTGAGCAAAGCAATTAAAATGGAAACATGTCAAGATACTGGGAATCTGTTAACTGGTAACACTTAGGGATTCCTGGTGCCACTCAGACGTCTCCTTGGGCTGTAAGCGTCCTGGAAACAGTCATCCCTGTTCATGTTGTGCAAAGGTGGAAGTTCACCTGGAAGAAATCCTGTCCTCAGCAGGACCTTCCTCAGCGTGGTCGACCTTCAAACGTCCTCCAAACGCACACAGGAAAGTACATGTCACATTAGTAGTCTACTCACTCTGCTACCTTCATTACAGACAGTGAAGTCCAGGAAGTCCAATTGTGTAACGTTCTCATTATTGGCTGCTACACTGAACCAGTCAACGAAGAAGCAATTTAATGTAAACAAACGATAAACTGAGGTTTTTATCAAAAAGGTATTTACTGGTCTGGTTCATGAACAAAACTGTAGGAAATGAGATCTTTTATTTGGCCACTGGTTCCAGTTTATCCAATTACGTTGAGCTCCTACAAGCAGGGGACTCTAATTGTGCTGGCTCGTCTCCATGGCGACGCCACACAGGGCAGGAGAAGGACAGTGCGAGACCCCTAAAGGCGATCCATGGGGGTCCATTGTCTTGCTCTGGTTCCGTCGGTAGCAGACAGGATGCAGGCCGGTGGTCAAACCAAACAACATTATCTGTGTGTATACACAACAAATCTCCACAGGACCTTTAGCCCAAACACCAGATTAATCCAAACATCCTCCCGAGAGCTGTCATGGAGTCCGTGCGCATGTGTGTGCATGAAGTAGCATGTCAGCAGCGTCTGGATGTTTACACCAGTAAATTACATATTTGGGCAGATGTTTGACCCCAAGGTCCCACATTTGTATGGTTTTTAATGGTGTAAACAGATGGCACCAAATATGAAATAATACAACAATGAATGGGTGGTATAGGGTTAAATGCTCTCACACGTCTCTGTGCCTCCAGTGAAGTAGTTTTAACTGGGTTCATCCCAGTGACAGGCAGTGTTGTGGACCAACTGGCCAGGAAGTGGTGAAATAACTACACAACAGGGGGCAAAACAGCAGCTGGGACCTCTGGACGATCACTGACCAGGCGACGGTGTCCACAGACGGCATGGAAGCAGCGCAGTCACGCTACAGAGGACTCCCAGGAAGGAGTCAATGCCAAAGCTTTGCTCCACATCCACCCCTCCATCATCTGAACCCACTCATGTTTCATTCAAGCCCATAAACAGTTCTGACAGAACCTTAAACCAACACTTGGTCCCAGGCACTCTGTGTGACGCGTTTGTCTGCTTGTCTCGCTCCCTGTCTGTCTGTCAGCCAGCCGTCAGATCGACAGCGGGCGTCTCCAGACCGCCCTGATCTGATGAGAGGATCGTTGAGTCCAGCTGCCTGTCATGGTGTCAGTCAAACATCTGTGTTGGTTCCGTCCCAGTTTCCCACTCGGGCCGCCTGACGCTCATTGTCACTCATCAGTGTCAGGACGAGGTCCGGTGGGAATGCGACAGCAAGGAATATTAAACAGCAGCGTGCGGTTTGGAGACGTGGAGGCTCCACATGAGAGACATGTAACACATGAAGTCATGGAGACAAAATGAAGGCACATCGCACAATCACTGAGCTTCTGAATACTGTGAGCTACAGTCTCTGATTTGAGTCTGAGTCCTTTGGTGCGACCCCAGTGTGTGAGTTTGGAAACGATAAATGACTCTTAATTAAGCATTAGAATAATGGTGACTCTGTCTCTGGCCTCGGTTTCGACCCCTGGAGCCGATCACCGTCCTCACGCCCTCAGACGCTTTTAGTTTACGCTGCCTCAGTGTGATGCTGGAGCCTCCTCCTCTTCCTGCTCCCCACATCCAGATAAAGGGGTTCTCACGCTGAATCGCATCCATACAGACGCGCGTGCGCTGCAGCTTTTATGATGCGGCGGCTCAGCGAAGGCAAACTGTCTGTTGTTGAAAGCGGGTCAGAGCTGCTTCCAGCCGCCCGCTGTCAGACTGTGAGAGCAAATCCTGATGCAGGCGCGTCACGAATTCCTCAGCGAGGTGGAAAAATGGACTGATATATATATATATATATATATATATATATATATATATATATATAAAGCTGTGTTTTTTTGTTTAAATCTGCAGGATCTGGAAACACACGTTTCTAAAGCTCAGGAGCAGGAGGACAACAGAAATTGTGGCTCGGTAGACGGTGAGGCCTGACATGAACAGAATGACACGTACAGAAAAGCATACAGTCAAGGAATAAAACTATGGAGAGAACCTGTAAAAGCTCTAAATACTGACACCAGATATGAGATTAAATGAACTTAGATGTTGTTTTTTCTTGCTGCCTTTCGCTTTTTCCCTTATTGTCACGGTTGATATTTACAGTACTGTGACTGGTAAGTTGTGTGATTGTGTCTACACACTGAGTGCAGCACATTTGTTAAGTCAGCTTTAGAAAAGCCCGTTCACTCAACAGTTTAAGGAGCTAATTATGCGCTCCTGCAGCCTGACACAGGAGCAGAGGCGTATTGTAATACTGGGCTCAACTCACCAGGAGGAAACTCATTTTACCAGCTTCAAGCTTTCAGAAACAAACAGCCAATATTAGATTTTCCCATTCTGAACACAGCAGCGCTGCAAACAGGCGCTGCATGCTAATGCTTTGGGCTTTGAGCTTTCCTGCAGGGACAGACTCACCTTCCACGGCCTCATTGTTCCCCGCTCGCTGCCGCTGAGGCTTGGCAGGACCTCGACCGACTGAGCGATGGGGGGGGGGGGGGGGGGGGGGGGGGGGTTCAAGGTCCGTGGAACACGCGGACTCACTCACAAGCAACTAACCAGCTGTTTACGCGGCGTCCCGCCAGCTTTGGCCTCCGCCGATGCATCACTTACGCTCGAATCAGAAGGTGCGGAGCCGAGGGTCAGCGCGAACGTCGGCATCTGTCTGTTCTGGGACGGCCTTCAAACCACACGCCGCCTTTAATAGAGGTCCTTGGCAGTGTCATCCAGTGAGGAAGGGCTCCAGTGGCAGCGACGCTGCCGTTTAATAGGCCTATAAACAACGATGGCAGCTCTGGTGGGAGGAATATCCTGCCTGTGCCAGTGAACTGCTTTTGTAAAGCGAGCGCGAGCGGAGCCATCTTTTTCCCCCCAATGTGGAGAATCTGGCAGAAAACAGGCGCCGCTCCGACAAACTGGGTCAATACAGGATTTAATCAGACACGCGCGTACAGGCATGAAACCCTGTACGCCAGCGTCACATGTCTTCTCCGGCAGATTAGAACATGGCCGTACATCACATTTAGCCCCGGCGTCATCGCTCGGCTCGCTGACCTTCCACCGCCTCAGAAGAGACGTCTTTGATAGTCAGATCAGTGTGTAAACGCTGGAATCCGACCTCACTACGGCTTTGGAGCTCACAAACTCGCTTCAAACATCCTGTAACAGCAGCTGTTCCTCCTCGTGGGCATCTGCTCAACGAGGCTTCTCCTGGAAGGAAGTCAAACACCTGTGGCAAGTGGATGCTCAGACTGGCTCCCAGTAATTAACTCCACTAAATGCAGTTGCCGGGTTTTGCATTTCACACCCAAGACTTGTTGGGTTATTAGTGGGGTGCGTTTGAGTTCAAATTCCTGCCGTGACTCCTGGGATCGGCCCAGCAGCATCCTGCGACACAGCAGGAGGCGAGACAGAGGGATGGAAGATGCTGATGCGGGTGATAAGTTCTCCTAGTTTTGCATTGAAGTGCATTTTACCTGTTCTCCCCCCACGTCTCCCCGTCGTATTACGCAACAAGGACTGAAGTGACGCAGAGTTTCACAGCTCGAAGCCATGTCTTTGTTTTGGTGGGATGGGATTATTTGTGTGTCTCCAGCTTCTGATCTCATGCCCTGGAGTCAGACGAGTCTCTGGTTCCGCCGAAACACATGACGGCGCCCTGATTAATGCACACATCGCTTTGGTTAAGAGACAGCTCAGGTTCCAACAGACAGGAAGATGAGGACATGCTGATGATGAGGAAATACATGCATGCATTAGCATGCGAACATCACCAAGTGCAGCTTTCACACTAATGTGATGTGTGTGTGTGTGTGCGTGCGTGCGTGCATGCGTGCGTGCGTGCGTGCGTGCGTGCGTGCGTGTAACAGGAAGTCAGCTCTACTTTTAGAAGAATTCTCCTTTGAATCCACGTTTGTGTTCACAGCAGCAGGATGCAACACCCAAAATACAACGAGGTGCTGTACAGACACGTCACTGGAAAATGAAACACACTTCTGAAGCTATAAATACCAAAGATGCATTTACACCACTCAATAAAAAAAACTCTTTCTGCTGGGAATATTTATGTGATCTATTAAACTGAAGCTTCGCTTGGATGTCACAGCCCATTCTGAACAAAGCAGTAACAGCACCCACCGGAGCGTGAACAGCCTCAGATGAGTCCTCATAGCAGAAAAGGTCAATGCGAGAAGCAGGTTCACAGTGTTGTTCAGCGAGATTCTCCCTTTAAGTCGCAGCCTGGGAAATAAGGTCAAGGCCCAACAAGCGGGCTCCCTGCAGCTTTAATGTATGAAAACACAGCAAAACAAGCAATAACAGAAAGTGGGCTGAGGACAAACACTGACACTGTGTCTGTCCCGGGAGCCGCAGTGATGCTGGGAATGATGAAGGATGATGACGGACGCCTGTGGGAACGTCCTGGATCATGTTTACCCATCCGTCCACCATCCATCCATCCGGCCTCCTTGCTGTTCGGAGCTTTTGGCAACGTACTGTGCATCGCGCTAAAGGTCTCCCATGGTTGATGGCGCAGTGGACTGACATCAGCCTAGATCTCAGCCGGGCTTTGTCCTCGTGGGGGTCACAGGCCATCACAGGGCAACACACTCACTTTTTCCAGTCAAGATGCACGTCACTGAAGTCTCAGACGTAGTGTCTGTCCACTAACACGACTTCCCAGGCAAATAAAGCAAAGTACTACAGACAATGTCCACAGTGAGGTCTAATTTACAGAAGAACATATTTATTCTAACCTCACGTTTATCATTTTTAATGCTGGCTTTCATTCTGTGATATTTTTAGTTGGGCCCTCATCCAATCATTCCATGATCCAGTTTCACATGGATCATCAAACTTTCATCTATTCTCATGTTTTGAGGTTTTACAGATGTGAAATTCGGTCTGTGAATGTGTGTAATCGGCCACTACCTACGACCATCGAGACTACGTCTTCTGCAGAACCAGGGGATCTGTGAATTACAGCATCAAACAGACTCATCCTCAACGACGTGTTGGACACTTGATAATGGTAAACACTGTCATGAGGAGCTGTGGCTCTGCAGGAACCATACGCATAGAAATGGTGTGAAGCTGAATCTGAAACATGATGTAAGATGCTGCAAATTACTCAGTGCATTTTAAACAGAGCTTAAGGATGTGGACACAATCAACAAAATTAGACATGAGTTAGTGTAAAACCAATATGGTGTCTGTATACACACATCATAAATGTTGGAGAGGGAGGATTGAGGTCAAATGTAGGGTTGGAGACGGGTTTTAGTGGATTTTAGGTTAAAGACAAGAGGAGAAGCATCGTGTCAGCACCACAGCACAGTGAAGACACAAAGACATAGCTGTGCATGAGTGAGAGGCAGAATCCAGATGTGAGGTCCTCTGGCTTCCAGCAGCAGTGGAGTCGGACCGAGGAGCAGAGGGGGGAAGACAAATATGAGAAAGGTGAAGCCAGGGGAAAGGATCAGAGACCAACAGGTCACATGGCAGCGCTGGTCAGTTGACAGGAAGTGGCAAGTTTGCACAACGTCAACTGTTTTCACTGCCTAGATTAAATCAGTGTATAAAAAGAAACAACTACTGTATTACATGTGTACAAACATTCCTCAAAGGTTTATTCAAATAGATTTTGTCTGACTCTCCCAGTGAACTCCACTTACATCATGTCCTCCTCACACGTAGTTTACTCTTATTCATATCAGCCTCAGCTGCAGCAGCACCACATTCTCGTGGACCCATCAGGTTTCCTCCGTGGTCCAGTTTGTTTAACTGTTATATTTATTTCTTGGCAACTAAAGCGTCATTAATGGTTTTGCCCATTCAACCTTGAAACTGTCTTGTGGGAGAACAAAAGGAAAAGGATTAGAGGAGCTCAGTGAACTGAATTCAGACAGCAATATTATTTCTGTCAAACCAGTTCATAAGGAACGTTTTTTAAAGTCAGCGAGTCAGTGACGTATCTGGATACAGATTTAAGTTTATTCATTTACAGGCCAGTAGTCTCCTACCTTTCACATAAACCTTACGCTGATTCATGAGTTACTCCCACGGTCAAATAAAACCCAGGAGTTTGTTTTTTGTTTATAAATCTGTGGTAGGAATCAGACAGCAGAGGAAAATGTTGTTGAGCTTGTGTGTAGGAGAACTCAGCTGCTGCTGCTGCTGCAACCGCTGCTGTTGGCCAACTGTTTACACAGCACAAATGAGATCATTAAAGATCCAGAGTAACAGAAGCTGTTGGGTTCTGATGTGGAGGGAAGAGTGGGAACGAAAAACGGGGAGGATGTCCTGTTTGGGTCGTGTGCTACAGAGCGTTTACAGGGCTGTGGGAAAGTTTGTGTGTGTGTGTGTGTGTGTGTGTGTGTGTGTGTGTGTGTGTGTGTGTGTGTGTGTGTGTGTGTGTGTGTGTGTGTGTGTGTGTGTGTGTGTGTGTAGGGCCTACATAAACTATAACCATTTTGTAATTATAACATTTCTCCCCATTACCTTGCTAGAGCTTAGCTGCTCTCTTTTTTTATTTTCATACTGTGTGGAAACTTATTTGGCAGTAATTTCAGCTTTTTTTTCAGTTTTTAAGCTACTTACAGTTGGAATTAAGGAGTTGATCTCATTTTTCTGTAACAGTAGAAAAACATTTTTGGATATTGGTGGTATTATATACACATAAATTAACATTACATTATAATGTTAATAATTACGACAAACAACAGGCATCACCCTGTTTCCAAGGACCAACGACCAAACTAGATAAACACATTTGAAGCATGTCCACAGGCTCAGGTCTAGATGCCGGAGCAGACTTTCCATCTTTGCTTGGTTGGATTCATCTCACCTGCTGAGACGTCCTCCGCAGCACATGCTGCCACCACCTTCATATTAGCAAAGATAAGCAGCATGTGGTGATTGTAGTCACCGAATCCTCGTCCCTGACAACCTCTCTTAGACAACCTCCAAACAGGCTGTGGCTTCATCTGGTTTAACCATCCTCATCTAAGCGGGTAAAGAGTGTGACTGGTGCAGAGTTGGTGTGTTATCAACAGACCTCTGTCACTGTAAACTGAGTCCAGTCAGGACAGTTTGTCCCAGATGGACTCCGGTCAAGTTCTACCTTCATCTCACAGGAAACAGGAAGCACCTGAACGCCATCTGGCGCCACATCAGATGCTCGGAATCGTCTTGTGTTGTGTGTGCGTGTGGACGAAGGAGTGCGGAATGAAACACACAAGAATGATGCTTCGGACACGGAACGGTGCAATGTGATGCTAAGTGTGTTGGCTCAGGAAATAAAAGGAATAAATGGGATCAATAGTCATGTACATGTCAGCTTCTTACAATATGATGATGCAAGTTTATATCCAATAAAGAGCAGCGTGAGCCAGGGATGTTTCCTGTCTAATACATGTAAAACATGTTATATGTCAGCTGCTTAGATTTAATCAGACACAACCCAGAGGCAGCAGGTTGTGACTCCACCTCTGACCTCACCCCTCACGTGGGTGATGGAGCCCTGAGCCCTGTACCAGCAGCCCGTGCATGGCACTCTGCTGCTTCCTAACCACAGGGTCAACCCACTTCCCAGTATTCTTCTGTCATCTCTGGGAAAAAGCGCTCATATCCTTCCTGCCTCCGAGATGCGGCGTTCAGCGCTCGGCTTGCTGCCGCGGCGTCGGGACGGCCTCTCGCTGCCCAGCGAACTATTGTCTCCGCTGTTTGTGCCGCCGCAGAAACAAAAGCGCTCGCGAGGCTTCCTGGACTTCTTCAGACGGAATAAATATTGTCTGATATCTTGCCATTTGTTTGTTTGGTGGGACTGAGTAATAATACCGGGAGTGTGCTGTTGTCGCTGCGCAGCTTCGGGCCTCACGCTCCGGCCTCTGGGGGATCAGACTGAGTGTCGACAGCAGAGTCAACACGGCCGGCCGCCTCCCTGCGTCGGTGATGACTGCATTGTTTGACTCGGAGTTTATTTACATGATGCACTGATCAGATTTGAAAGTGCATGGCTGGGTTTCTGTGTATTGTTTCAAAGTTTACACAGACACAAAGCGAATGTGTCATGGATTCAGCTCTGAATGTTGGTATTGTTTCAGTGAAATAGATAGAGAATATTGTCCCAGGTTCAATGCGAGGCCACATTGGCCTGAGCAAATGCTCCCAGGGCTTCGTTGGCAAGTTCTCAGCCGCGTTTTTAAAAAGAGCAAATGAATAAGAACAGAAATGTCAGTCAGGCTCAACTCTGATGAGTTTAAATAGAGAGAAGCTTCACTTTTGCTGGGTGCATCCAGGCTCATCGCGTGTCTGCATGCTCCATTTTCATCTACATGAATCTGGGCCAAAGAAACCTCAATGCAGTTATGAAATGTGTAACTTTATTAAGCTGGAGAGCTGTGGGGCGTTCATTTATCTGAGGCAGACTCTATTTTCGGACTGGATTTCAGAGTGTGACCTATTTCACCCTCCTGTGCTTGAGAACTCGCCTGGAGCTCCAGGTTCTCGCTGTTTTGGGACCAAGCAGAGTTTCAGTCTGCAGAGGGTTAATAACCACGGTAACTGACCTGCTCTAACATTAAACATGAGTGTGGTCATATGGCCGCCATCAATTTACTGTAAAAAGTCAATACTGCAAACACATGGAGGTGGATGTCATAAAGTTGGTGCATCAGCATCATGTGTCATTACAGTACTTGTCTGTGTCAGTTATCATGAAGTAAACGTGTGTGTGTGTGTGTGTGTGTGTGTGTGTGTGTGTGTGTGTGTGTGTGTGTGTGTGTGTGTGTGTGTGTGTGTGTGTGTGTGTGTGTGTGTGTGTGTTCGCTACAGATAAACTTGCAGGTGGAAAAACACGTCTGAGATGATTGTATTTCGTTTTTGACATTGATGAATGTTCATAAGAAAACATGCATATTTACACGGTTTCCAGAGGACTGAAATAACCAGAGAGCTTTCATTCGTATGAACGTCCACTCGGTCGGGAGCAGTAGTTTGTGGAAACACTGCATCTATAAGTCAATGGTCACTCAGCTGAAGGCAGCGGCGCCCACGTTCTAGACAGTGAAGGCAGGTCTGAAACCAGCCTCGTGCAGGTGTCGTGCTGTGAAGATGACGACTCCAAACCTCATGTCCAATTCTTACACTGTAGTTCTTACATCACTCACTTTGGCTCATAATGACACATGATCAAACGGCGCTTCTCTTCTAAAGGCTCCTCCTTTTGTACCAGGTACTTGCTTCAGTGCAAACACAGCAACCGCTTTGATGGAGGCGGTTACCAGGCAACTCTTCATTAGACTGCTGGAGGAAAGGAGCCGCTAACAGGTGCCCTCAACAACTTAACACAATGGCTCGTCTGGACCGGCTGTTTAGCCTTCACGGCACCTCGGTGGCATACGTTGTTATAGAGGTAATAAAGTGGAGTCACCCAGGTGGAGGTGAGTAAAGGTGTGATGTGGTGATGCTAAGCGCTACCTGCCAATCGGCAGGAGGCAGCGTCAGCTTCAGCAGAGCAGCTGAAGGAACAACAGACAGCCGTGGTTTGAAGAGATTTAATCATCGTTGCAGCTGATGTGAGACAAAGACAAACGGACGTCAAGGCTGTGGAGGAAGACAGAAACGTGTGTGTGTGTGTGTGTGTGTGTGTGTGTGTGTGTGTGTGTGTGTGTGTGATTGAGTTCAGACCTCTGCTGGTGAAGGCTGGAGGTCAGAGAAATGATCAAACCCATGCAGTTTACTTCAAAGCAGCGTGTTTTTACTGGCGAGGCAGCGCAGATACAGTAGACAGCGCGACCAGAGTAGGACTGTAGAGGTCTGGATCTCAGGTCGCAGGGTTCAGCGTCCTCCGAGTCCTCTGTGTTCCTCTGGGTATGATGTGTTACACTGCGAGTGGGGGCTCAGGTCCGTCCTCAGGCCTCCCAGCTGTTTGGTAACACAAATAGTCACAGAGGGTTCAAAATCTATCAAATGCTTTTCGTTGAGGTCTTTTCCAGTGGCGACCGTCCACTCATCTATAAGATCAAAGCTAACGTGAACAAAACGTCCCAACGTGGTTTGTTTTTAATGCTCATCATTTCATGTAGCACTTCTCTCCTTTGCCTCTTTGGCTGACAGCGCTCAGGTCCCAAGTCCAAATCCATGAGCTGAAGGGATAAATTGTTTCACTGCTGGTCAGAGAACATCAAACCACCTGCACCTTGTGTGTGTGTGTGCGTGTGTGTGTCAAACAGAACCACCTCCTACGTCCTGAAGGGGATCTCTAGCTTCACAACAGCAATAAATATCACACATGCAACATGGACCCGACAACCAAAACGAGAGGAGATCTAATACAGAGACACCTTAACTACTGTCTGAGAGTTCCATCATGGTGAACGGCCTTAGCTTTGCATAAAGGCTGGAAACAGTGGCAAACATCTGGCCTGGCAGCCTGAGCAGCGTCGCTGGGCTGCGATCAGGTCTGTGCTAACAGGAGCAGCTCGGGCCCCGCTCCTCCCTCCCTTCAGGCCAGGATGTCGCCCCTCTTGCTGCACCACACCACCACGGCGATCATGGCCAGCGTGAGGAACACGGGCACCAGGATGAGCAGGATGAGCGTGTTGTCGGGCGGGTCCCGCCACACGACCTCGTCGATGGTGCAGTTGGAGAAGAAGTGCTTGTGTATGTGGATGATGTATCTCTCCACCAGGGGGTTGGGCCAGTAGCAGTTGAAGATCTGGGACTTCATCTCAGTGCAGAGGGTGAAGAAGTGGTACTCGCTGCGTGAAGGGAGGAGGAGAGGAGAACGTTAGCGCCGACTCCACGGCTACAGGTGTGTGTGATGCCGGTGGGTTCGTCGCAGGGGCCCGGCGGCGTATTTGTGACTGGAACCGGGGACGCACTGGGCTCTTTCAGCCTGTACTCTGTGCGTCTACGTGCTTTCAGGGCCTTTCACAGCTTTGGCGGAGCTGTTCAGGCTTTGGTGAATCCACTCAGACGAGCCTAATCCCCCTCAGTGTGAGTCCCCAGCGCTACAGCTCCCATCCTCTGCCCCCGGCATCTCTGCTCAACGCCACCAACCCACAGCTGAGTAAGTGGCAGAGAATGCAGCTACATGTAGCACACACAATGAAAATTGTGATAACAAAAGTAAGAAATAAATGAGTAGTAGAAGAAGAAAATTAGTAAAAAATAGCAGAACATACGTAAAGAAAGACTCGTCACGTCAGGTATAAATGACAGATGACCCAAACCCTGGTGGGAATACTGGACTCGCTGGGAGCAGAAGCTGCTCCAACTAACAGATCATACATATCAATCTATGTAAGTGTGTTGTTGCTAATGGCACCGGCTCAAAGGCAGAAGGAGAAATCAGAGATGCGCCGTCAGTGCCGGAGCGTTTAGGGAAACGCGTTCCAAATGCAGCAGAGTGGGGAATCACAGCCTTTGAAGTCATGTCCCACACGTCGACCACAGAAGAAAGCAGGCTTCAGTCGGCGGACGGGCGTTAATGTGCTAAAGGCTGCTGGAGCCCCACAGCCAGGACGACAGCGGAGGCTGAGGAGCAGAGTTCATCATCCTGTGCTCTTCATTAGTTGTCGTCAGGGCCTCTGGGCCGCGCTGCCACCAACGTGCGACCCGGTTGGCTGAAAACCAGCGTTATGAGAAAGGAAACGGCAGAGCTTTGTTTACGCGGCCCTCTCTGCTCCTGGACTCTGGCTCAGGCTAATTACACGCAACAACACCAAGACAGCTGCATCACCAGCAGCTCTCACTACGGTGGTGTGCTGCTTGTGTCGCGGCGCAGACGCTCACACACAAGCGCACGCAGCTTAAAAAGGCTTTGGCTGCTGAATTAGGAGATATCTACCTGACCCCCCACCCCCACCCCCCGATTGCACAGACCCGCTTTCCTTTTTACCTGACAGTTGCTTTAATCCTTACACACGGCTTTGAATTCCTCACCAAAGATGTGTTAGTGACCAAAAAGGATGCAAAGCCTGAACAAATGCAGGCGGAGCTCCTTGAAATGCAACAAGGCATGCAGTGCTGCGTCCCCTGCTGATACACGCGCGCTCATGTCCCAGTCACATGATGACTGACACATCAGGGTTTAATTAACGGCGCTTCGGAATCCTCAACATTCCTCTCAGTGTTCTTCTTTCTGTTAATTTCCTTTGGCATTAAAAAACGCTTAATCCTATATTTTGTTTCTCTGCACTTCAGATTAAAAACGCCATTTAAACACTATTTATAGGTCTGACGCAGAGACCTTCTTGTGTTGGTTTCCTTTAAAACTCACTGGAAGATGGACAGAAAATACAACCATGCATAATAATCGCAGCAGCTGTTGATAAGTTTGACACACCTCTGTATAAAACCTTTGTTCACATGTTCAGAGTCAACAAGCGAGACAGAATTGAACTTGACCTAATTCTACCTTTATATTACGGATATATTTTTTTAAGTTGCATGCTTTCGAATGAAGCTTTTTCATATGAAATCCTGTACTGATCGTACAGTGAGCGTGACGAAGCCACATGTTCATTCATTTGGAGTGTAACAGCTTATTATTCACCTCCTCGGCTGTTTTCCCAGTTGAGCCTCGCGTTCAGTGAACACATTCTAAAGCTGCTCAGTGCGTCTCTGCCCGTCGCTCCTCCACTGGTTCCTCTCTCTTTGCTCTATTTCTGGGACATATTGGAGTCTGGCAAATGTATTGACGTCCGTTCAACACGCTCTGTGTGTCTGTGGAGGACGACCCCTTAACTGACACTACAGATAGAGAACACTCAGACCGGATGGCAGATAAGAGCTGAGTGTACATAAGTGCCCACATATCATTTAACCTGCACTGATTTCCTCTGGGGGCTTAAAATGACTGTGGTGCTCTGCAGTAACTTGTGAGAGCTGCTTCCGGCGGAGAGTCCTGAACATATTTGCTTCCATCAGTGCCAAATCGAGACTGCGACGGGCAAATAATGTGAGGAGACACTTCATTCTGCCTCATTCTGTTGTGATAGAGGAGCAGGATGCCGCTCTGGTGTAGAGCACTTTCAAATCTGAACAATTGGGCAGAAGCAGCAGAGGCTCCTCTGACTTATTCGCACTGGGGGCAAAGCAGTGGGAGTGTACAGTAATCCATTGTGGGACTGAGTAAACAAGGGTGGGTGATGATAAATGCCTCAGTGTAAATATAATGAAATAATAATGATAAATGCACATGTAGGATTTAACAGGGATATATGAAAACATTATTAGAACATCAATCATTACAGATCCCGACCACGGCAGTGAGCCAGACGCCGGGCGTTAAACGAATGCACCAACCAAACATCACCGTATCATCATATATTTGTGAATATGATGATGGAAACGCTTCACATTGTGTTTCTGTTTATTCTGTATCAAATTTCCAGGCAGAGCTTTAGAGTGATACTAAGAGCTTTAGTGAAATTAGAGTTAGCTTTATAGATCTGTGTGTATTACCAGCATTATGCCACCACATTTCACTGACACTGACAAAAACCTTCGCTTTATGCAAATTGGAAAAAAAACACAGTATGAATAACACCGCCATGAATCTGCACCAGCTGTTCTGTTGCAGTGCTGCATAACACAAATGTTGAATTAGCACGTGAAGCAAAACTAAAAGCAAATAACACAAATCATTTATCACTTCCTCTGAGATGTGACTTTCGTTCTTGTAATGAACACCTTCCTTCAGGCATCAGTTTCAGTGTTTCATCACGTTGAATACAGGCTGAACATACGAGCAGTGGCCTTAAACAAAAGGCTGCAGACCTACAAACTAAAATAAAAAGGTCCCCACTCCCTCACAGTGGCCCCTTCCTCTCACCTGATAAGAGCTGCTACTGTAAGTGTGATAACGAATGGAGAACATAACTCATTCATAAGTGCCTTGTTATGCTTTGATTCATAATCATTTCTGTACCTGATGAAGTACGTGAGGTTACAATAGTTCTGTCGGTCGATGTGAGCCATTCGCTGCTTGAAGTCCTCTCCACAGTCCTCCACCTCCCACTGCAGATGGGACTCATTGCAGGTTTTCCTCGGTCGGGGGGGAGTGGGCTCTATGTTTAAACTGTCAGTGGCTGAAAAGGAGAGAATAATAACCGAAGGGTAAGTAGGTAAGTCCATGGATGGATGGATGGATGGATGGATGGATGGATGGATGGATGGATGGATGGATGGATGGATGGATGGATGGATGGATGTGCTTACCTGACAACCCCCTCATCACCCAGGTGCTGACTGTAAAAAGAAAATATTCCATGTTAGAGTTGTTCTTTTGTTTTATGGTTTGTAGAGGTTTCTACAGTATGTTTGATATGATTATAAAGGAATCCATCAGATTCTGATGCTGGAAGACTTGTTCATGAGGTTAACTTGGTGACCTACGGTGAAAGGAAGGTAACAAAAGAAATTAAGTAAGTAAAAAAATCCATTTTATTGGCTATCACTTACGCAAAGTGGGAAGCATCAGTGGGGTGATCTACAGTAACTGATAGAAGCATTACTGTCAAACAGTGTGGAGGCGTTGCTGTTTTCTTAAACTGTCCCCTGACGGGCATCAAACATCGACTTCCTCCCTCTCCCAACCAGAGCAGACAGACAGCAGCCCCGACAGGCAGCGTTACCGTGCTGCTGCACAGGAAGCTCTGTCTGCTTTGAACCAACGCCACAAAGCAGGAGTCAAGATTGAAAGACGCCCGGAGGACAAAGACTAAAAATAAAGGCCTTCCTGTTTAAGCATGTGGGGATGTTTTGATGACGTTTCACCTCGTGTTCACATTTTACTGACACAGTCTCCATCTTAAAACATTACATTTCTTTTTCCAGAAGCATGTGAATAAGACATTAAAGGGATGTTACTGATTGCACAGGCGAGTCAGGAGCACGTTTCTCTGGAGACAACCTCGCATTAAAGGTGTAGCTGCTTTAGACGGATACTTCCTGTTAAAGCCCATTGTTCAGTCAAGTATTAAGCCGTCTGACGTCTCGGACTGAATCAGTGAGAAATAAAAGGAGAAAGTGAACTGTAATGAACCGCAATCAAACGAATAATAAGAGCAAGTATGTGCAATCAAGGAATTCCTGTCAGTGTTGGGTTTCAGCAGAAAAAGGAAACAGCGAGTGAAAGCTTTCTCTAAGTGCTTCACTTAAAATGACAGATGAGTCACTCTCAGCTGAGGGCGCTGTCCGAAACCCCCCGAGCTCATGACGGGTCACACAGTCAAAGCCGTGGGTTTATCTTTTCCCGGATTCTTACACTTGACGTTAAATCCACTTCCTGCTTGTCCTCCAAAGGGAACTGGAGAAATCACCAACTGTACCAGGGATGGAGCAGCCAGACATGCACACACACGAGCATGAAAGCTTTACGATAATGAGCTACAACAGTCAGACTGTTGTCTTAAGGAGAGAGACAATCAGACAAGCAAGGATTTCCGCTTCATTGATTCCAATTATGGGAATTTCCTAAGACTAATACCTGAACGTCAGAGGGAGGGCCGGCTGAAGCCGAGCTGCTCTGAGCCTCTTAAACACAGAGAGAACAGATAAAAAGCGGGAAACATTCAATTATGTCCATTGAGGGAGAATGAGGTCCAGGTGCTCAGCTTTTATACCGTCACTGTGATCCGACCGTACAGAACGTCAGAACCCGTTCCGCTCCACCTGACAGTTCCAACAAGCTGCCTTGCGCATTTGCATACGCCTAGATTCAGATCTCAGCTGGCCACAGAGCCGCGGCAGCGACTGTTTGTCTTCCAGGTTATTAATAAGCACAATCAAGATGGAGGACGTGATGAAAATAACCTGTAACAACGATCTGACGGCAGGGGTCCCATCAGTGTGAGCCGCTCACAGCGGGCGGCGGTTTGAAACTCAGCTGCGCGAGCGTGTGTGTGTGTGTGTGTGTGTGTGTGTGTGTGTGTGTGTGTGTGTGTGTGTGTGTGTGTGTGTGTGTGTGTGTGTGTGTGTGTGTGTGTGTGTGTGTGTGTGATGCCAGAGAATAAATGTCATCCCACTGTGCAGAAAATCCAAATCCCACTTCGGGTTTAGAGCAGAATCAAATATCACAGCTGCGACTTTAAACTAGTGGCAACATTTTTTTTGAGGCAACAAGCAGTAAACTGAATATTTACTGTGTCATGAAGTTGATACGGTGAACGTGTTGGCTGCTTGTTCATCTGCCTGTGTGGTGTGACAGTACAAACGTATCCCTGGTACATAACACTATAAAAAACCTGAGTTTTATACACACTCATCAGTCATAAAACGCTAAATCTGACGTCCTAAAGTCCACAGACAGGAACAAATGCTGTGAATCCAGAAGCACCTCCAGGAAACAACCCCCCCAATGAACAGTGTAATGAAATGAGGACGTGAAACTCCTGAATTGTTAATGTCAGAGTCGTCTCTGTGGTTTATGCTGCACGTCCTCGTGTGCAGCACAGCAGCTTCACTTCAGCTCTGCCCGTGCGAGCTGCATCCATTCATTACCTGTATATGGAAACCGATGCTTGATGCTCGTACGATAATTTATTCTCTAACAGAACCTGACATCAGTCCATTCGCTGACATTCACGGGAGCATTTAATCCGTCACACACAGTCACACGTGCCTCCTCATCCAGCTGCCGGCCTATTTTTACCCCATTTATCAGGCTGCCAGGTTCCTCGTGGCCGAGCTTCACAGGACTGTGACTCCGTTGCTGAGGAACGAGTGACGGAGCACAGGCAGCCATGCAAACGAGGCCTGATCCGTCCCAATCAGTTGTGATTCAAACAGGGAGGCTCATGTCAGCGTATATAGGTTCTTCAGACACCACAGAGCCAGCAGAGCTGGCAAATTAACATTTTAATAGCTTATTAAAACACGTCTAGTCTGAATTTAAATAAAACTGTGCCTGGCACTAGTCTCATCAAAGAAAATTCATTCATATCTCTATAGAGTATTGACTCCTAATAAAATAACAAAGATGTAATCAACTAAAATAATTAAATAAAAGTGAATCTCTTCTTTCAACTGCTAGTCAGTATGTGTCCATCGTTCCCACTCATCTGGGAATTGTCTAGTCCACAGAATATATAAAATCTATTTATGGCCCAACTTGGGTTGAATATTTATGGTATTTATAATGATGATGATAGGGATGCTAGAGTGAATAGAAGAAGTCATGTAAAGCCCGAGGAGAAGTGAAAGGGCTTCAGAGACAACCTGCAACATCAGGTCTGTATCATTATCCCCAGCAGATGTGGAGTGGTGTAATAAAGGTTTGTCCATAACGGTGGGATTTAATTAGAAAAAATGTTCCTCCAGTGATGCTAATAAATCCTTGTTGGTTTAAACACAGGATATGAGGGAGGTCTTGTTCAGATATGGATCTGTGCCTTTAGCCTGTGTTTCCAAATCTAAGACATTTAAAGAAAAGGAAATAAACACGTACATAAACAAATGAGCTGAGCTTTCAGCGACATGAACGGAACTGGAGAAGGAAACGCTCCTCGGCTTCCTGACAACCAGAAGCACAGATCTGAAGCCCGAGTCAACGTAATCTGGGTCAGCGAGTCAATGCGCATCGTTGTTATGTGCATACGTGGAGTAGATCTATCAGTGGGTGTGAGTTCAGTCTCCCACTGATAGAATAGTCACTATAAAAGCATGAGATGTGGCTACGAGGGTGTGATGTCTGTCACCGCACCCACTAATGAAGCAAGGGGTGAAAACAGACGGTCTGATGGGAAGCTTCGATCTCTGTGGGTCCAGTTCCTCCTGGTTCTTCACAGAACCGCCCAGTCTCCAATCACGCAGCTTCACTGGGTCCCTGAGCAAAAACCTCCCTGTCTGCTCTGATCAAGGTCTGATCGATGCTCAGTCCTTGAACATTTGGGACGAGCTTTTAGGGATCATGCAGCTTTCAGGATGTTGGTTTTGAGCTGAGAAGATCCTTGTTGTCACCTGATGTTTTACAAAGGTGGATCCACCAGGATCCATGAAGCTCATTTGGTCCAGTTAATATGAAAAGATGTCCCAAAGAACAATTGAACTTCCAGAGAAACACGCAGACCTCGTGCCTAGGGCCCGTGAGGTGAGAGCTCCACCTCTGCCCGTCTGAGGCCATTTAAAGCCCATCTTCCTCCTGTGAACAGCAGCCAGCTCGTGTAACGCCACCGCTTCTCTCATGCTCCATGTTGTCACCATCTGCACAAAAACAGCTGCAGCCGACTGAGACGCTGTGACACTGACGTGAAGCGTTTCACAAATGCACATGAGGTCAGCAGGAAACGGCTGCTCTTTATTCCAGGGGTTTCTCAACCGACCACTGAAGAAAACAGCTGCCGAGGAGTCATTCATTCCCACTCATTCCAGGACCGTGAGGCATTTTTAACCTTTCACCCCCCACAGAGCAGATGGTTCAATATGCGGTGACAGTGGTGCTGTTGCTGTGATCAAACAACATCACGCAGAGGATGTTTCTACTTATCTCCCTTCCTCACGCCCGAGAATTTCCATGAGTGAAGGGAACTATTCCCAGCAGTAGCCAGAAATATTCCTAAAAAAGCAGCAGCGCTTTCAACTCTGATCCTACTTCTTTAAGGAACTGAAGTCAGTGTGTGAAACGGCGGCAGAGGCCCAGGCGGAGCTGCTCACAGCTTTAGTTTATCAGCAGCCACTCATTGAAGCACTGCCACAACCTCAGGATCCACATCATCACGGTGATTTATGGTCAGTTCCTGTTTATGCAGGCAGAATATAAAAGAATAAAAACAAAAAAAATAATAAAACATTTTTTTATTCAGAATAGTTTTATGTTTTTCATATTGGAGTACTCAAAATATATTATACCTGTAGGTTCATGTTTTGGATTATGAACACCTGCAGCTCATCCTTCCTGCCTGGGATCGTGTTTACAGCATGAATTGTCTTATTAAACTTATCTAAGTTTGCTGTACTTTAGTTTTTTTCTCTGCTTTATCTGAACATATTGTCTGATAAATGTGAGGATGTTCCTGTAAACTGGGCCATAAGCTACTAGTTCACTGCTGAGGACTGAATCCCATCGGTTCCTGACAGCACATGCTGTTACAGTACTGAGCATAAGTACAGTGATGTGTTCTGTTCATTTTGCTACATAACAGTGTACTTTTTATTATGTTTACCTGTTCATATTCATTTACCTGGTGTCACATCCAGGTCTAATATTACACTATCTCTCGTCCCTGTGGTGGGTTTTCATTCAGCTTCCAGCTTCATCTTGTTTGTACTTTATGTGATTTTTCCCCAGAGCAGATTCATGTCTTTGAATCATTCCTGTTGTGCTCGGTGGGTAAATTATAATCTCTGTCCTCAGCACTAAGTGTTTTTTTTAGAAGCAGGGTAATAATTTGTGGATTCACGTACCGTGCTCGCGTCTACATTCAAGCCTGATTTCTTTTGTCTGCTAATAAAACTGGGACGTTGTGTGTCTGGCAGGTCTGCGTCTCCTGTGGCCGTGGGCAGACATCTGCTGCTGTACGTAAACCCTCCGCAGAGGCAGGGGCAGTTTCTCGTTCATGTTTGGTTCCGAAAATGCAGAAAAGCAGAATCGGGCCAGACAGACAGCTTTCACAACCGGTTTCACAACCTTTAGTATGTGTTGAGGCAGGAAGTGGAGGCAGGTCCAGCAGTGGAGCTGCTGAATCTTAGCTCCGTGGAGCCTTTTAGCATCTTTCAGCTCAGTCGAGGTTTGGGCTCCTACTGGTTTAGTGACAAACCATTAAAAACCATAGAGAGGCACAGTTATAGACTAACAGGTGATTAACTTGCTTGAGACGACAAAACGCTGCAGCGACTCATGATGTGTCCTAATAATCGACATGGGGAAACCAGATGAATGTTGTTTTGAGAGAAGCGTCTAATGGTGGAAGCCATTAAGCTGCTGGAGATAATAGAGCAAACATGATCCCGGACACCATGTAACGACTTTGGCATCTCCATATTCAGTTCTAATCAGCATAACAGCTAGAGTTCAGCTCAGCCATGGATTTAGCAAACGACCTGTAGGGTCCTTTATGGCCCAGTTTTAGAGGAATCCAAGCTGTTCTCAGGGTGGAGGGGTCAGAGGTCAGGGAGCGGAAGACGACACTGAAGATTGACACAGATGCGCAAGACGGAGGGGAACTTAGCAAACAAACACAGGAAGCGCTGAGGTGTAGGAGAAGAAGTGGAGGAAGAGTGTAGGGGTCGTAGGCCGGCAGATAAAGGAGGGGGCGGCGGCTGTGGATCAGGTCGGGGACAACAAGCGTGTGCTCGGCTGGTGCAGCAGGCCAGCTGGTGGTCTGAGCGCTAGTTTGACAGCATGCTGTGGGTGACGGAGGCGCGCGAAGGGCTTTTGGGATAAGAGCCCTGTATAAACGCAGCCCATTTACCGCGCGGAGAGGAAAATTGCAGCCAAGCTGGAGCGGACAGGCCCCCGTGGAGCCCATCCATCTGTCCGCTGGCGCTCACGGCCTGTTTGTTAGCGCTGCCCCGCTATCACGCTCACGTAAACAAGGGAGCATCATTAAAACGTTTTTTTTACGTGTAATCATGTACGTCGACGGCCCGGTGGCTCAGCAGCAGCAGCGGCAGCTCAGACGCAGCACGGACCAGGTCTTCACGCTCCTCTTCATCTCTTCACTTTTTTAACAGAATGGCTAAGAAATGCCTGCAGCCACTCGGTTTCATCCTTAAACCACAGTTTAGTTGCAGCACGTTTAACGGGCCGGTCATGGATGTGCATCACTTTTCCATTTTTCACCTCCTTCAGTCAAAACGACCAAACACTTTTCCATAAATGTCCGAAGTAGCAGCATTCAGCGCTGGGCAGGCTCTGGATCTGTCCCGCTGGTGTGATGAACGGGGGAGGAGCTGAGCCCTCGCTGCCTGTTCAGACGCCAGTCACGCCGTCACGGCTCCTGTTTATCGCGACCTCTCTTTTCCGGTCCCACCGTTCTCATCTGATGACCTTGTTCAGCAGCCGTCGCGTCTACTTCATATTCAGGACGGGCACTTAGAACGCGGGGGTCTGTGCAGAACGCTGTGGTCTGACACCTGCTGATGAAGCCTGACCGCAGGGAGTTAGGGTTAGTTAACCCTCAGCCTACTGACTATTTACAGGCCGGACTGCATTCTACTTCTACCACCATCTCTCTCTCTCTCTCTCTCTCTCTCTCTCTAACTCTCTCTCTCTCTCTCTCTCTCTCGCTCTCTCTCTCTTTGTAAAGTACCTGCAGGTTCCCTGAGGTTGTAATTGTGAGTAGAGGCAATATAAAGAAATACATTGAAACACGACTATTTGTGTCTCACAACCCTCAGTGCTAGTTTCTCATTCGAGGCAGCTCACACTAGAGCATTTTTTTTTACTTTCATCTCCAGTCTTTTTCATTTTCATAAGACCCTAAACCTCAGCATCATAGTGTCACATCGCAAACATGTGTGCTTTTGAGCAGGAGCTTTGCTCATTTTCACTAAAAACCAAACCTTTAAAACGGAGTCAGTGAAAGGAAGTTGACTGAAGTGTTAATTAAAGGTTAATCTAAGCTTGATTGAACGTATGAGGCAACAGTTCATTGGAGCAGGATGTGGTTGATTGCTGTCTAACAGCTCACGCGGGAGGGTCGGGTATTTTCCTCATTAGGTTCCTCCTGCTGTTCTCATTTTCACTGAAATATGACTTTTTGGCTGCGCGACTGCAAACATTGTGTCATTATTGGATGAAATGACTCCCGATGATTAAAGCGTCTCCCTGCTGTCACAGGTAGCGCCTTTCATTTCCATCTATCGCCAGACTGGCCGTGGAACGCACGCTCGGCTTCCTGCTCAGTTTATTAGTGCTCGTTACTCGCCTGAACGCGTGACTCCGGCCTCTGGGAGAAACCAGACGCCTGTCAGACGACCGGCAGATGACCACCGTCCTCCTCCAGCCCCGGCCCGTGTTCCTCTGAGGAGCCAGACGCGTCCAATGGCTCCGGCACATAATGACGGCGGCTCTGCCCTCTCGCTCCTGCTCAGATTGTTTCAGTCGCCAAACAGCTTTTTGTACTGCATTCCCAAGAATAGACCACTTTACCTTTTTGATTGTGCACTATATTGTTAATGTTCAACCCTCTCTCCTGATCTCCCCTTATATTCCACCAAATTTCAGCTAATTTCAATTGGCTTTTAATAATAATCAACAACTCAACTGTAGTGACTGTCAACTGTAGTAAGTAAAATAAACTATTTAAAAAAAACAAATATGCATACAAATTATATATATATTAATAAATGGGTATTATTTCTTTTGTTATGACACTTTCACCTTAATCAAAATCTTTTTTTGAATAAGCATGTGGCTTCAGAGCTGATCTCAGGTCTGCTATTGCTCCGACCTCCTTCTGGTGACTTTTATTCAGGTAATAAATTTATTAAATAAATTATTTGTTTAGTATTCTAAAATGCATTTAAGGGTAAGTTGAATTCGTATTTTATAATATATATTTTAATAATATGTATTTTTTAAGATATTGAATAGTTATTTCACAAAGGAGGATGTTGTGTTTTCCACTGTTCCTCTTTCAACAGTTGAGATCTGACATGGCTGATTGGACCTAACGAGCTGAAAGAGCTGATCAGATGACAGTAAAGGCAGCGTCCACACGGAGCGAGACCCAGGAGCCCAGCGTTTGCTGCCGGCTGTCGCTTGAAGTCGGCGTTAGGCTTTGATATGAGGACGAGGAAGGAGGCAGAGTTCAAGTCCCTCCTGGTGCATGAATCTTTAACAGGCATGTGAAAGATTAATAATGCTCTTTCACATTTTACTGCAGCAGAGCTGCAGCGTGTGTTTAAACACCGCTCACAAGCTTCAAAAGCTGCTTGGCCATAGACTGAACCTGGTGGCGTTGGGTATTCTAAAGGTGCTGGAACACACAGCTCACCAGCGCGCAGCCTGACCTGGCTCACTCATGACATTTACAAGGCTCCTCATACACTCGTACAGTCTGAGGTAAACTGGCTTTTATCTAGAATAATCACCCTGTCCGTCAGTTCGTCCCAGGGTCACGTACACACAGACAACAACTCACACTGATGGACATTTTGGAGCCTCCATTCAACCCGCACTGTGGGAAAGAACCCAATGATGAACTAAATGTTCCTCCATCTTCATAATCTGTCCTGTCATTCTGTCATCTGGAGGCAGGTGAGCAGAGCTCCCCGTGCTCGGGAGACGCCGCGTTACGAGCCTGAACAGCGGCTGAGGAGATGCTGACGCGCTGAGATGTCACTGGAGCCGTGAAAAAGGCCTTTCACAAAAATAACTTTAACACGCTTTTTCTGTTTGGAGGAACAGCCGAGCCCTGAGGCACCCCCGCCCCCCGCTGTGAGAGAATGTGTAGCTGTTTACTGGGGGAAGCAGATGCGTCGCGCTCTGTGGAATCACTGATGGGACATCACGCGTTGTACAACGCGTGTGACATTAGGTCCTGGCTGTGTTTGAACTCATCTGGCCTTCACTTTTACTTTCCCTGTGGGAATTTTAAATGGGAAACTCTTGGAGGACCAGAGCGTTCACAGGAAGCCGCTGCTTTATGTCTTCATAGCCTGGGAATCTAACCCCTCGCTGCTGTCGCAGCTCCGGGGAGATCCCACATTTACCATTTCATAGGCAACCTATCAACAAGACAACACGTCCATTCAGCTTGCATTTTCCACGGCTCTGGGATCAACATGTTTGAAATCCAGAAATCTGGATACCCAGCTGTTACATGGCAGATATCCAGAGGGGCCAGGCTGCAGATGTGGAGCAGACACATGGCAGAGCCTCCTGTCTATTACATGTTTACATCATCTCTTTGGATCTGTGAGCTCATTGCTTATCCACCTGCAGGTTTACCTCTTTACAAACTCCAGGGAAGCAAGTATGAAAGCACAGAGCTGGTATTTAAATCAAGTGTCATCTGGCCCAGATATGGGAGTGTCAGACCATATGGTTTTGAAATGTGAGCTGAACCACTGCTCTGCTCGAGCCTTTAGCCTAGATACCCACATCCTGAAAAGGTCCCTGTGTAGCAGAGCAGCACGAGCTACAGCTTCCACTGCCAGCGACAGTGATCACAAAGAAAACGGCTTAGAATAACTACATTAATGCTTGTGTCCCATCATCACGGAGCAGGAGATTATAAACTATACATTTAAACATGACATCAGTGAATCTATTATCTGGGTTCATGACTTAACACTTGCACCACATGAAACATAATTTCATACATGATTTCATCCTTGTACGACCGGTTAATGAGCCAGATCCTGAAATTCCCATTGGCCACGATATAGGTCAGGTCTGCGCACTGGGGCATGATGCGGTGCTACGCTGCATTCCCCCGCTCACTGATATGACACATGCCTGGAGATCCTGATAACTTCTTCCCCTGCTGATACATTAAGGCAGGTGGGGGGGCAAATAACACGCGTGTCCTGCGTGGGGTGCAGCCTGCAGCCGTGAATGTGCGCTCACGCACCGGAGCGCGCGGCACTGGTGTTGACGCGTCCGGTGATTTAGGCAATAAATGAACAGACAGTTGCACTCACCTAAAATCCCAACGATACAAAGTTTCAGCGGAGCGAGCTCATTTGTATCCATCACGCTCACAGGGTCCTGTCAGGGGGTCTGAATGAAATCTCAGCTGCAGCTCCTTGAAATTCTGGATTTGAAGCGAACCATAATTGAATTCATCCCACGTATGCAAATCCGAGTTCGGTCATCCTGTCCCGAGTCCTGGAGTCCGAGTGAAGGATCGGCTTGAAGGAGGAAACGGCCGGAAAGAGACACAAAAGCGACCGGAGCTCGACTGTCGCGCCCAGTCCTGTGCCTGCGCCGTGGAGTCGATGCACAGGACCACCGTCGGCGTCCTGCATCCTCTGGAGGAGGAGGAGAGAGAGGAGGAGGAGAGAGGGAGCCCTCCCCACCAATCACTCACGCTCAATACCTGAGACGGCTGAATACCTTGAAAATCTCAAACTGTGACTGAAAGGCGCAGAATACAGAAACCGGTAGTTTAGATTATTGCTTCTTCCTTTAAATTGCCATTACAATTAGTGAAGCCGGTAGAGTTCTTTCCCATCATAGGTACTGTAATAACAAAAACTGAATCCTCACTACAGCCCAGTAATTATTTGATGGACCGCTGATGGACTCAACCGCTGAAACAACACTGACCTCGTCTGGTTTCCTCTCACACTGCAACTTTGTAATTGTTAAACTGGACGAAATACAGAACGAACAGCAGCACTGAGAAACAAAGTACAAAAGAATTTTTATTTGTTTGTTTGTTTGTTTTTTGTTTGTTTGTTTGTTTGTTTGTTTGTTTGTTTTGTACTCTTTGTCTGTACGATGCACACACGTAATTACACGTACATACGTGCGATTAGCAATATACCTATTTAAAAATAAATATTCATGATTAAGTTATTCATAAAAAATAAATATATTGCATATGTATACATGTTAATTTAATTCATATTTAATTTGTATTATTTTAAAGCTGAATAATAGTTAAAGCTAATGTACACGGCTGCAAAATGCAGCATAATGATGCTCACTAGCCTTTATTATATTAGACACAGCCACTTTATTAGGCGCCGGCATAAACACAGTGTAATACTCAGTCGCCGTAGACAGGGGGCGCTGTTGTACCAGCTTAGCGTAAGGAGGAGAACTGCTGGCAGGTGGTGAAGGGTGTGGGAGCGACACGGACCAAATCACTCCAACATGTTTGTCCTGTTTAGTAAAGCAAAAGAGAAAATAATTATGAGATGGTTTTCATTCTGCGAAACACAAACTGGATCATGGCTCCCTGGAATTCTGTATCACCTATCAAACAAACCGCCAGTTTCAAATCTCAACAAGTTCCCCTAACAGGTTCTAAAGGACAAAGGTCACCGCATGGTCACACCTTGGTGGAGCACCGGTCATTCGGCCGAGGGTTGAAGCACCTGTGGCCTCGCGTGGCCCTGGGGGATTTGTATGGGATCAGATAGAGGTGCAGCGTGAATTGGGTCGGGGGTCCAGCACAGGTAGGCTGCGTCCTGAAAAGATCTGGGGGAAAAGGTTATCGTGTAGCGGATGGAGCTTGAGAATGATAAACGAAATAATAATGAGCCCGTCACCCCTGAGTGACGGCCACAGCAGCTGAGGAGGAAATGGGCCAGGTTCCGGTGGAGGGACGTGGTCGCTCACCTGTGTGCGCGCAGGTGCTCCACTTCAGCCTCCACATCTCACTCCGTTTCTCAGCCGCGCTAGATTCCGATCTTCGTTTTCGGATGCGCCGTTGAGCGGCGAAGGCGTCGGAAGCGTTAATAGGATGTCAACAAGTGACGCAGGAGAGACGGAGCCCCGAGTTGTAGGAGGAGAGAGAGCGACGCCGGAGTGCGGGACGGCGCGGACGAGCAACGCAAGGTAAACGCGAACGTCTCCGAGCGCCGCTTCAGCGACGGCTCCGGGTGCGGGGGGGCTTTTACCGCGCGCCGTCGAAGGGCTCACCGTTGACGTGCACTTTTAACGCCTCCAGTCGCTTCCCGGACACTTTTATCCGCGGCGCGAGTCGTTGCGTAAACGGGAGAGGAACCGACGCCGAACTCCGTTTAGAAAGCGGCGTATTTAACGTGCGGCGCCTTCCCGACGCTCAGAGATGCTTTACGGAGCCCGGGACAACTTATAGCGATTCAGGGCTGCGGTTTAGTGAATTCGACATTAAGGCGGTTCAGTCATTTTACGTCTCGCAGTTTGTTCAGCCGCTGTTAAATGACCTTCCTGTAGTAGAATAGCGCCTCAAAACGTGGTCATTTCACTTGGACGTTTTGGATGTAGAACGTCTGGATGCGTTATTATCGTGTGTTTGCCGTTTATGGTAGTTAACTTCAAAGGTTTGACAAAGGAGATGTCATCATTTGGATTAGTTATGTTTTCAAATAGTGTGTGTGTGGGGGGGGGGGGGGGGTGACGTCACTCTCATCGGGCTGCAGTAACCTGGCCCGGTGTGGTTGAGCGTGGTTTGCTGCGGGTTCAGCGTCTCAGCAGGCGAGCTCATACATGCACATCCAGTGTCTGCCATAGTGGAGGCTCAGTGCCGCTGCCTGTGCATGTCCACTGCCCCCGCTCTCTTTATTATCACATCCTCCCGCTAATCCCCTCACAACACGTCTGCCTCTGCGTGGAACCCGTGCAAGGTGCGCAGCTGTAGGTGCGGCAGCGGACGGGACGAGGCACTCGTCGCGTCTCGCAGAGAAGTGGAGCCCGTAAATCATTTACAGTAGTTGGACCATTACACGGGGTTTGTCAGAGTTGAGCGCACACCCACGCGGTTCGGGCTGGATCCTTGCGCTTATATAAGTGTTAGCTGGCAGATCCGGCGCACACACCCACAGCCAGGCCGACCTCCAGGGCAGTGTGCACCGACGTGCTTGCGCTGCGCGAGGCGCACACAATGCCGCACGCAAAGTGCCGTTCAAACACAACAATTAGTCAGCGGCTCACAAAGCCTCAGAACAAACAGCAGATGAAGCACCAGGTACGGCTGAGCATCCGAGCGCAGCTCACCTGCGTCCGAGGAGAGAGAGGAGAGAGTCTCCTGCTGTGTGAGTGCATTGGGAAAAGGCCAGTGTGCAAAGTGAGATTGTAAATGACGCTGATTCTGATTGTTTGGTTAAGAGATAACATTTAACTGTTTGTTGTTGGTTAACCAATATTTAATTTGACAGCATTTGGCTGGTTAATAGTTAGCTCCATGCCAGCGAGGGATACGTGGACCGATTTCTGCAGGCGTGTGATCATGGAATCGCTCAGATGATTAGTAGAATACTGTGTGTCCAGTGAAACTCCAAAATGAACGGGCAGGAGTTGTCCGAGCTGCTTCTTGGATGGAGTTGTTTTGCAGCTTTAATGCAGCATCGTTCAGGTGAATAAATAATAAAATAATTGAATGAAGCGGAAGTAATCCAAAGGTTAATAGATAAGGTGATGAGGTGAGGTGAAGTTAAAGGTCGGAGCTAAAAGAAGCACAACGACTTGCTACCACTCATTTGAATTTGTAACGAGCACAAGTTAAACTCAGAATCCAGAAACGTTGAAACACCAGCAAACATTTCTATCGCACTGAATTATGATCATGCCCGAATCTGGCCGCGTTTGAAAGCTTTGCAGCATCCAGCTGGTGCCTGTTGCAGCACCGCTCCCCTCCAGTCATGAAGCTCAGTCTCTGATCTGTCAGTTCACAGTTTTAACGCCGCTCCGGATGAAGCCACGTTTGCTGTAGCATGTATTGTTTTGCGATTTGAATTATTGTTTGAGCTTTGTACATTTTTTCTGACTTGACCCGTTGTAGGATACTGGGAGTAAACGTCATCAGGGGCTCCAGTGCAGCTTGTAAATATGCTTCTCATTTGATATGGTTTGAAAATCTCATCAGATATTACACAGTAAACATTAACCTTGATGACCTGTGGCTGGTGTGTGCGCACAGTGCAGAGCAGAGGTCAGTGAAGGAACAAATGATCACATTAAACATGTTCATCCTCTGACAAACGGAGCAGCGCAGTGAAAAAACGGCCGGTTGCTATAGACACAGTGGAGTGAAAGTTGACTGTGGGAGCACAGTATTTTAAAACTGAGCGTGTTGTGGTGAGGCTTTTGTCTGAATCACATCACTAGAAACAGACATAGGTGAGGATAAAAGAAATCGGTTTCTCAACCGATGCAGATAAGACTGAGCTGACAATAAAATGCAAGGCAGTCTATGACAGTGAGAAATGACATTCATAATTTATAATAATTGAGCTTTGTTGATCCCACTTTGGGGAAATTAACCCCTGCGTTGGGGAAAACAGCTGCGATGCAGCGTCCAGGGAGCTAGTGTGAGCTGTGACTAGTCTGTTCATTAGCAAAGCATTTATCATTAACACACAACACAAAAGGAGGTGTGTGTGTTTGAGGCATGGACCACTACTAGAACTGAAACACAGTCAGTTGTAGCTTCTGCAAGTCACAAACCGGTGCATGGACGTATGACAAGAAGCCATTATTGTGGCCCCATGGAAAAAGATGGGAAAGGTTGTTGATGTGGCAGAAATCCAGCACAGCTCATGCAGCATTGTGAAGTGGGAACAATGTTCATATTTGTAGTAGATGTCTGACACCATGCAACAGTTCACACACTGAGAATCCTGTTTAAAACTTCGAGCTCCACCAAGTCGCTGTGCAGGCGCTCAGACCCGTATGGCGGCCAACATGAACCCCGAGGGTCACGTGACCCCTGCGGGGCTTCGGCGGCACTTCACAGCGTTTCTCAACTCCTGGACGGCTTCGCAGTCGAATTCTTGTGATGGCACATTTCAGACACTCCGCACCTTAGAGCTAAGGTGGAGCTGGAGGTGCAGCCAGGGATCGAAAGCTAGTGAAAACAGGCCTGAAGTGTCTGCAGCGTCAGCGGCTCCGCTCCGCGGGTCTGTAAACAGCTGCTCCTCGTGCTCCAGCGCTCGCCGCCGCATTGGTCCACAGTTACCTGCTGCTCCCAGAAGCCCTACTGATGTCACTGGCATGCGTGGAGCTCCTCCGTCGCCCCGGGCAGAGGCGGGATCACACGGCACCAGTACCACCCGCCGTGGAAGCGGTGCCGGCACGAACGCCGCCGCCGCCTCCCTCGTGTCACGTCATGTCAGGCCCCGCTTATAGCTGCGTGCAGATTATGCCCTGTTGAAGGAGAGATGATGGAGAGGTGGAGCTCTGCAGGACAAATCCAGGTTGTTAGACTCAGATCATCGCACTTCATGTCACAGAAAGCCCCTGGATTACAAAGGCAACCAGTTAAGAATCAATGAAGTGAAGTGAAACCTGCAGTGTCTCGGGACGCGCGACCGCTGTGCTTTCCTTCGCTGTCAGTGTTTACAACTGACTGTGTGTTAAAGGCGCATACGCATGTGAAGTGACTGTGAGTGGGTGTGTTACTGTGGCTCCAGTTGTAAGAGAAAGTGAGGAGTGAGGCCTTATATAAGCACAGTTTAGACGATAAGCAGAGGGAACTGCATGAAATCAGGTCAACTATGGGTCAACGGTTCAATCTGCAGCGATGTGATTACATACTGGAACTGAGGGTCCAGGAAGGTAAATATTAATATTTAGGAAACATGATTAGGGTTTAAAAGATGAAATAAAACACATGCTGATTTGGAAGATTATGAATTCTAATTTGTGCATGAGCAGAAGACTGGGAGTTAATGAATGTTTAGATGAATTCATTTTACCGTGTGTGTGTGTGTGTGTGTTAGAGCACAGGAGGATGAAGCCTTTGACCGTTTCCAGCAGCAGCGTCATCATGGTGACATAAGCCCACATGACCCGGACAGTCACCTGTCAGCAGTCGCACAGCAGGAAACACACCAAGGTGAATCACACACACTCCTGGAGTTGCTCATAGTGATTTGGTTTTTGTAAACGCCTCCTCCAGTACAGCGCGTACCACAGGCTCATCCTCTCCTTTCCCTGTGTCAGTTCATTCTGAGGTCCGGGCACAGAAGCATGTTGGCTCCACATTCACATCCAGCCTCTTCCTGACACTTTCCAGTCATCGCGCAAACAAACGGGAGCGACGACCCACATCCCACCCTCACAGGTGAGAACGAACAGGAGCGAGATCATGTGACATTTGAGCTTGTTTCATCTGTGGTCAGGATTCCTGTTTTTGTGCAGCTTTACCAGGTTAGACCCGGACTTAACCCAGGGACTGTGAATTACTTATTACCCTAGATACCACAGCATGATATTCTGTTTGTAGTGAACATGTGCTGCTAAGCTGCGCGGCTGCAGTCTGCGTGAGTCCCTCCCTGTGATTTTGGCATACCTGTCTATTAGAGCCTATTTGTTTAGCGAGGACACACCTCTGTACCGTACAGTGAGCACAGGCACCAGGACCAAATATAGACTCCTACCAGCAACGTGTGCGACCGTGTGCTAATATGTGCAAAGCATGTGCTGCCATGTCCTGGATGAAAAGCGTCTCAGAGGCGTGACAGTGGGAAAGTGTCTCAGTACCGAGGGACAGAGGCGAGGAATGCTGAGCGTCCTGCTGAGCAGCATGGTTGAGGCAAATGTTAGACATTTGATCCTCAGACTTTTAGATCACAGAAAAGACTAGAAGGCGGTTTCAGTTGAGAGCAGACTGTAAACCTGAAGAACCATTCCAGAAGTGTGCTTTTGCTGACACATTTCACTAATGTTTATCTCTATCTGAGAACCAGACAGTGCTACTTCAGGTACATTCAGTGATTCTCAGTATTAGTTTGTATCTGTCATAACGTCTATATTGTGTCATGTTTACGTGTATTCAGCAGTATTGATATTGTTGCATATGGTTACACAGTAAACGCCTGCGTCTACGCTGCAGCATAATCACGTTTTACCTGACATCTCTCTCCTGTTCTGGCAGTTTGATAGAAGCACAGAGAGCTGAGCGTGAGGACGGCAGCTGTCAGGTGAGGATCAGTCTTTGCCTCACAGTCGTAATTGTCCTAATGGTCCTCATGGAAATGCAGAACTAATTACCGGGCGTGCAAATGTGTCACAATTCATGGCAACACCTTCAAAGGCTCTGAAATGATGTGAGAACCACATAAAATACCACAGCACGGTACGTGACACTGCGTAATCCTGACTGTTGTTCTAGGAGTTAGCGACGGGACGGGGTGTGTTTGTGTCCTTGGACGTGTGTCTGTCCAAAACAAGTTGTTCACGGCCGAAATCTCCAAAATAGATCCAGTACGGGACCTGAAGCGGCGTGCTGCGAAAGCCAGTGCATGACATTTGCATGAATATGATACGAGAAGCTGAAGTTGGCACATGAAAGTAATCAGACGTTAATGACTGTGGAGTTTGACATTGATGATATGTGGTTTCAAAGTACAGTCTGTCTGGGATATTGTGTGTCACTCTAATGATTTTAGCTGGAGACAAAAATGTGTTGAGAAATAGCGTAAATAAAATGTGAACATTTACAATATGTATAAAAATAATTGCTTTATAACATCTGCTTTTCTTTTACCAGGTCCACGGACAGACTCCAGAATCAGCCCACTGTCGACTGACCCGTGAATGTAACGGCCTGCACAGAATCTCATCTGGGGACAGCTCTGACTTTAAAGCGCTCGTTGACCCATCAAACTCCGGTACCATGTTGTCGTCCACGGTGGTTTCGGTTCTGGCTCCGCACTGGAGCGGCCGACGCCGCGGCAAAAGGTTAGAGGAGACGAACGCCTCAGAAGCCCAGGGAAGTCCAGGAGTGGCGAACACCCTTAACCGGGCCCAGCAGCCCAGTCAGAGCCAGCGTCTTTCTGATGGGCTCTTTACAGACGGGTCGCAAGACCGTCCGAGGGTCCCTCCTCTGGGGAGCAGGAGCCACACCGCCGGCTGGTCAAGCAGCAGTGGGCCCGCGAGCCTGAACTATGACTGTCAGAGAAAAATGACCCAGACGGTGTCGTTGGATGTAAACTCTGGAAGACTGGACAACAAGTCTGGCCACACGGCTGCGTCTCCTCTGCCGCTCCTCCATCTTAACCCCAATGAACAAGCCGGACCCTCAATGTTAGGCTCCAAACCAGCCACCGGCACTTCGCTTCTAACCCTGAGACGATCCAATGTCTTGTTTTCCTCTCTACCCCTGAACAAAGACACAGAGGACAAACAATCTCAAATGATTGGTTGGTCCAAGTCCAGTCTTACATCTTCCAAACATTCATTTCAAAATAAGGCACCTTCTGATACGAACCAATTCCCCGAGTTGCCGGCCCGTGCCACACATTCGTCATTTGACTCCACCCTAAAAGAACCTTTGTTCTTTAGAAGAACCATCCTAACATCCAAATCCTGGTGGAAACAGGATGTTCAGGAGGACGGTTTCCCTCCAACCACCGGCGATGCAGCCAAGGTGACTGACACCCACAGCCCCCCCACAGATCCCCCCCGTAGGGATCACAGCGACGTGGCCTCTGCTTTGCCCAACGACAGCCAAGGTTTTACTGGTTCGACCTCCAGCAACAGAGACAACAGTAACACAACAGAGTCCGTTTGCAGAAGTAACACTAACCTTGCTATGAAGACACAGGGAGGACTTCACAATGAACTAAGAGCAACAGACTCACCTGACCACAGGTCAGATCCGCTGGTCAGACAGTTGTATGGCTCCCATTTAAAGACCAGGGAACCACAGGAGCCTCACGGTCTGACCAGCACATTGTCCTCCTCTATAAATACACCACTGACTCCTACCAAGGATTTCAAGCTTCATGAAAGTAATGGCTGCATTTCAGAAAATCTACCACGGCCCACTTTACTGAATCCCACAAGCTCAGCTTCACCCACTGAGAGAAGCAGTACATTTAATTTGAATCCTTGCTCCCCCAGGTCCTACAGCCTCCCCACGTCGCCTCACCAAAGCCCGTCTGACAGGCAGGCTTCTCCTTCCGCCACCAGCCAAGCTGATTACACCTCCGCTGTTGCCCCCAACACCAACTCTAGCGCCGCTCTTCATTCCCATCCTGTTTCTTCTCAGCCTAGCAAACACACCTTATTACACACCGGCTCTCCTTTCCAGGCCCCGAGCAGAACCAGCCCCTCCCCTCTTGGCTTTGAGAGGACCTACGCCTCCTTACCTAAGCCGTTCCGCCCTAAACCAGTGTCCAGCCTGATTCCCAGTGTCACTGGTTTCACCAAGAACCACACCAGCCCGGTGTCCACTGCGTCTATCTCATCTTCCACCACTGCAGCTACAACTGTCCCCAGTCTATACCTCACCTCTCCGTCTGCCATTAAAACCACTCCCACTGCTGCCTCCGTCTCCTCGCTCCTGACACCTCCTGCGACGCCAGTCGGCCACAACTGCGCAGACATTTCAAGCCCAACACTTTCAATCAATCCAGAAAAAGACCCCAAGAAAGGGGAGGGGAAGAGAGTCAGGCGAGTAACGTGGAACGACTCAGTGGACCTGCAGCATCCTGGGTCCGTTTCATTAGAGAAACCCGATCAGGTCCCCACAAACCCCCTGTCTCCTTCCAGGTCCCCCCGAAACGTCAGCACTCCGTCCATCTTCTCCTTCCTAAGATCCAACAGTCCCAACAAAACTACATCTCCCCTCAGGTCCCCTTCCCCTAAAACCTCGAGCATCCAGGTGAGGAGCGGAGAGAAGTTTCGATCCTTGTCGTCAGACTCTGCTGATTTAAAATGCAGGGAGCAGGAGAGAACGAGGCACAGGCCAAGTGACGCTGCGATCTTTAACCAAGACAGACAAGACTTGCCGACCCACAGGCAGGAGAGGACGCAGTCGGTGGAGGCCGACGCGGGTCAGAGCCACCCGTCTGCTCCTCTGTCTCTGCCTCCAGACTTCCCCAGCGGTTACAAGCTTCGTTACAGCTCGCCCCCTTACACCAGTCTTGTGTCCAACAGGTCAATGCATGGAGAAACCAGGGCTAGAGCACTTAGACCACCCCTCTTCCAAGACGCCTCTCGATCAATTTATTCCTCGCATCCCTCCTCAAATACCGATCCTGCCGAAGTAAAGCTGCTACCCACATCCAAGTCCCCCACTTTGCCTGTTGGCCCAACTCAGCCCCTATGTATGTCCTTGAAAAACAAGATGCCAGAACATTCAGAGTTTGAGCTTCTACAAGCTGATGAAGCCAACAGTAATCACAGCAGGAAAGGCGGCCAGAGCCACCACAACGGCCAGGTATCGCTTGTTAATAACAGAGTCCACATCACCTCTCGCTCTCTGGACAGTGACGCTCACGACTCAACGTTTGTAACTGAGACACTGGTTTACAGCATTAAACCTAAAGTGGGTGCGCCTCCCCCTGCTCCAGCCCGCGCATCACCTGCACCTTCACCTTCACCACTTCCCACAAATACAAAGGCCTCTGTGGAAACCAAGCGAGGTCAGCAGCCTCACAGAGGGCAGAGGGCGGCAGAGGCTCATCCACAGAGTCACTCGGATCAGAGCTCCAGTGGGAGCAGCTCAACAGAGAGTCAGCAGTTAGAGGGGGAGGGCTGGGGCAAGAAGATGAAAGCTACCGTGCTGGGTAAAAGCAGGTTCTTCTCAATGGAGAGCCCAAGTGAACAAAGTCAGAAGAAAAGCCGGTTTGCACTGAAGAAGAGCGTTAGTAGCCCGAACCCCAGTTTATTGAGGTCGGACTCAGAGAGGAGCAACAGGCCCAACAACAAAGTGGACCAGGTCCTTAACAAACTCAGACAAACCTTCAGCAACAAAAGATCTGATGACGATGCGTCGTTTCCATGGAAATGGAGGAGAGCCTCCCATACGCCTTCGCTCAGTGGGTCCAGCGACACCACTACAGGCAGCAGCAAAACCCTGGAGGAGCGGGAGGACAGAGGAACCGAGGGAGCTGAGAGATGGGCACCAAACAAATACACCATCGTACCGCCTTCACCGGACAGCAGAGCAGCGCCCGGGGATCAGTTCTCAGCCGGCTCTGACCGGGACGGGCTCAGGTCCGATAGTAAACCGCAGGTTCACGTGACGGTACACAGCCCAGCGGCGCAGCCGTTCGACTACTACAGCGACAGCGGAGCAACAAACCACTTCCTCTTCTGTAGAGATCCTCCTGGACGAAGCGGCAACCCTCCTGCGTGTTACCCTGCTCAGTGTAGGAAGTCCACCTCCAGCCCCAGGAGCCCTTTCTCGCCCTTCTCCTCTCTCTCACCCCTCTCCCCGTTCTCCTCACCTGACGTGACAGATGACAGCGTCTTCTACAGCCCGAAGCTGCAGCGCCGCAGAGAATCGCCCTCGCCGTGCGACCCGGGGGAGGGTCTCAGCCTGGGGGCCTCCAGGAGGAGTCGAGCATCCACAGGTCCCCCGAGTCCAGGCCACGCCCAGGGCAGCCAGCACTTCGCGTCCTCCTATGCTGATCTGAAGTACGGCATCGAGCCCGGCAGGTCGTTTTCTGTGAGCTCGGTCCTGTCGAGTCGAGCCTCGAAGCCTGGACGCATTTCCACTGGATCCAGGATCATGAGTGTTGGCGACCTCTCCGAGTCCGTCCTGACTTGTGCAGGTGCCGGCGGGGACAGGGATCGGGGGTCCTATCCGCCCGCATGGACTACGGGCCAGGATTGCCAACCCGCTATGAACTTGCATTTGCCCAGTGACCCTGGTAAAGTGAGGTCCAGGTCCCTTCCTCGATCACTGACCCTCGCTAACTGGAGCTCAGGAGTGTCCATCTGTCACCCTGCTCCTGCTGCGTCCTCCAGGTCAGCCCGCCTCTGGAGTCCAAACATGAACCCCTGTCACTTTGCATGGGATGCTGAGGCTCCTCCGACTCCTCCTCCGACACCCCCCCTGTCCCCTGTGTCCAGACGTATATCCAAAGCTTCCAGCCAGGCCTCTCCTCCTTTCTCCAGCTCGCCGGGATCCCCGCAGAGTGCGGACAGCCAGACGTCCAGGGGCCATCGGCCCTCCAGAGGTTACGTCTCCAGCCTTAGCACTTTTGAGGAGTCCTCAGACAGTAGCTCGGACACGACAACAGACGACGAGTATTACCTAGAGACGGGCGAAGAAGAGAAGGAGACTGAGCTGTGAAAAGAAAAATGGAGCAACGTCCACAAGAGCAATGATGCACAGGGGCCTCCTCTGATCGTCTCATTTTAACCTGTTGGGATAGTCGGTTGCTTGCATGATTTGCCTTTTAAAAGTAGTGGTTGTATCACAGAACTGAGCGAGCATGTCATCAGCTTAGTGTGTAACCTGAAGCGTGTACCGTAAATACAGTTTAAGAGGAGATTTTGACTTTCCTGCAGTTTGGAGCGTTGCATGGCTGTAGTGAGCTGTTTAATAATCGCTCTGCTGGTTGAGGCTCTGGACGCCTTTTGTCTTTAGGTTTGCATTTCGTCCTGCTTCTTAACAGTGCGTGCTGAGATAAGCTGCTGCCATAGAATGTACCACGTGTGTTCTACTGTTTGGACGTTGAGAGTAGCTGCGGTTTTATTAACCATTTTTTTTCTTTTCACCTTTTGTAAATGGTTTGTGTTGATTATTAATATTGTTTGTACTGTGGGATGAAGATGATGTTCAGATTAACATTCTCTGGTGACTTCATCACGTGCTCTATGCAGCGCCTGCTCTTATTTGCTCTATTTGCACAACGACAATAAAAATTCCTAATATATCTTTTTATAAATAAACGTAATGTTTCCAAAAAGAATGCTTGTGGACGTTTACACTATAATTTGACATTGTGTAATTTCATTGCTGTGTTTTCCCATGACAGTATTTACATACCATAATAGGTGCAGCGGTATGCTGGCTGTTGGCTGGACAAACTAGATCTGGTGCCTGAGGCCACCTCCAGTCGGCAGGAATGCGTTGGTCATATTAAACTGTGTTTTGCTGGATGTTATCTACTTTAAATAGTGGTGTAGGTGGAGCTGTGGAACAGTTTCACATAATTCAAGTGGGTGTTTCCTTTTGTTCTGTGGCAACACCCGGCGTGTTATGATTAGATAAAAGTGTAAAACTGTCGCTTTGTGTCCAGGTTTGCTGAGAATGGCTTTGTGCGACTTATGTAAGTGACTTTCTCTCATTATTTCCCCATGTGCACCACATTAACCCTGACATCATGTGGGAAAGGCGTCGCACCGTGTGTCATAGACCTCAGAGCAGCAAGTGTGGATGTTTCCATCTTTATGTCATTGTGATGAAATGGCATCATTGTTCACACTATGGTTCAGGTTTTATTACCCAACACATGAACAACATGCCTCATAGGCCTGAGAGAAAAACAAAAACGGAGCATGTGCATGAGACAGTTAGGACCCACTGCTCAGCGGAGCTCAGGTTACCTGTGTAGGGAGACTGAACAGAAGCTCAGGAAGGGAAGGTCTGACTGTGGCAATGCTGAAAGATGGAGGTCAGTCGGAAAAAGGCGTAGCCAGATGTTCTGGTGCTTGGCATGTTGAAAATACTGCAATAGCTTATTGAACCCTGGGGTACCAGAACGTGGTCCAGCAGTGTTGAGGGTATCACCTAAATGTCACTTTTACCTCTGAGGATAATTTGACAGACCTGGGGGCTGTGATGTAGAGTCATCAGCCTGTAACGTGCTCCTGAGTGTCACACAACAGCAACTCCACTGCTGGTTGCAGACCTGGGGTCATAGGTTGTGGTATTAAAATCAAACAGCCCTGAATAGGATGGAGGTGACGGTGCTCATCCAGGTGTTCCCCCGGTCAGACATGCACTCAGCTCGTCTGGAGTGTCTGCACGTGTGGGCCTGTGATGGACCGGCGAGGCCCTCGCCCACTGACAGCTGACACAGACCCAATCATTGCCTTCAGATTCAGATGATGAATGAGCGAGTGGAGATGCTGCACAATCAGACTCTAACCCCCAAACCGACGGAGGCAGGAATTGGAGGTGCTCCGTGCAGCCTCGCCAGCCGTCTACAAACCCGACTCTCTGCCAGCGACACCATTTGTCAGTTCATTTGTACTGTTGTAGCGAAGTGTGAGAAACACAGTCCTAGTGTTGTTGCAAAAACTGTTCCTGGGTTTCTCTGAGCTTCAGCCACAGTATCTGACATGTCCCTCGGGCTTCAGCTCTATTCACGTATAGTGACACCACTGTCAGCTATAGCACGACTGTGACGGACATGAAGGGAAGCTGTGTTTGTCTTAAAGCAAAGACAGAAGCTGCTCCTGTACTTCCACCTGCAGCTTCCAACAGGACTGATGTTGAACCTTTAACACATGATAACAGTATCACACGCTGTGATGAAGCAATAATATCAGAGGTGTCTTTGATTGAATTTGTCCTTGTGTTTTTTCTTGTCTTAGATTTCTTTATCAACTGCTTAATAAAATAGATTTAGTCTCTATTCACCAGTTTTACAGCGAGGATGTTATAAAACCAACAGGACAACGATCAGCTTTTTAAATGTTACCCTTTTTTTGTGTAACAGCTGAACTGCAATTACAGGAATCTTTGAAAATCACACCATTTGTTTTTTGGTGCCAAATCTTTGTGGCAACCTGATATAATTTTCTCATTATTTAGTATTCAGTTCAGCCAAAAACAGAACATTGCTCATCTGGATAACGTTCTAATAATCTTCTTCCAGAGATGAAAGAAGGAAAACGATGCTGAGATGCTTTCAGCGCCATCATGATGCAAACAAGCCGACAGTCCTGTAATGGCTTCACAATAATATATATATATATACAATTATAGTGTCAGTGTAGAAGCTCATTTTATCAAACTGCATAGAACATGTGTGGAGGGACATGATGGTTCCCTATAAGACAGACAGAAACAAACTGTCCCCCAGAGCAGAGACAGTATCAGACCGCCTACAGTCCATCCAGGCTCGACATGTGTGGAGGACGCGTCTGCATCCAACTGAACTGGAGGTGGGAATAGTTTTTGTTGTGTGTTGCTGTAATAAGTCTTTCATTAACTGCATGACGTCCCCCAACGTGTGAGGTTCTAGAGGTTCTGTCTGGACTCCTCTTTAATAACAGTCCAACTTCACACTGACCTTTTAACCACATGTTAGTGTGACATTCGCCAGATCGCAGTCGTCTCTGTAGTAAATGATTGATGCATCATGTATCCATGGCAACACATGAACACAAACTAAACTGTCCTGCTGCCTCCAGGGGCTTTGTGTTGTAGCAGCCTCACACTGAGAGCTTCTCATGAGCGGAGCTCTCTGGCCATCTAATGGTGGAGGAGTGTAGTTCACCTCAAACGCTCCGCACCCAAACTGCTCCCACTGCTTTTATATGCGCTCTGCTGTGTTCGCAGAAACAGCCACTACAGTATCACAGTGATAGACGCTGCATTAAAGAGTGAATGATGGGTGATAAGGTTTCCTTTATCAACGCTTTACTGCCTTATGCTTATTATTAGCGCACGTTTCATCACTTGGCTGGAACTTGACCTTTTCCTTTTAAGGATCTCTCTTCAGCCGCCGGCTCCGCGTTCAGGGAACACTGTGTTGTTGTTTTACGGTTGGATACCGTCGTCAGGAGGCGGCTCAGAGTTTAATCACTGTCGGCGCTGTTCAGCTTCGCTGCTTCAGCAAACCTTCACCTACAGAACACTCAAGTGTCCAAACGCTCAGCCGGACAGGAAGACAGCTCCTTCCATTCCACTAATGAGCAGGAAGCTCCACTTTCTCTCTGTGCTCATTCACTCCTTATCGTGTATTACACACAGGAGCAGGGTGCATTTTAAACCCATTTCCTCTTCATTCCACTGCTGCGGCTCTTTGCCTTTGTGCATCGTGTTGACCGGGAACTCTGCGTCTCAGCCTCCTCCGCCTATTCAAGCTCATGCTGCAACTTGCCTGCTTTGTGCTGGATGGTTCCTCCTAAAATAATCAAGACTGGCAAATTAAAATGTTCCAGCTTTGTAGTATTTTGGCTCACGGCCTCTTCTGCAGCCTGTTAATAGGCCGATTAAGGCATAACACCAAATGTTCTGATCTGGCACCGTGCTCTTTTATCCCTTTTACTGATTAATGACTCTCTCACCTTGAGACTTATACATGTTTAAATCACATGCACCCAGCAAACTACATGCATTTTCTGCAGAACAGAAGGGACCCTGGAGTTATCTACCTGGCCTCCAGCCTCTGGACCTGCCTCAGCTCAATGCTGGTTTACTCTAGGTGAACCCTGGTGACCTGCTTATTCCTCAGCTCCGCTGCCATCGCGGCGGCATCAGTGATGACCTCCGTCTCTCTACCTCCTGCACAGCCTCCCCACAGCTGGGCAGTGTCCACCCCCAGCTTCTTCTTCTGGTTCAGGAGACATTAGTGTGAAACATTACCTCATTATGAGACACTGAGTCTGAATATCTCAGTCTCTTCTAAAAGGGACTTTGTTCTTTTGAGACGTAGCAGATCCATCTTCTTATTACAACTTGCACTGCCTTGCTTTCAACTATACAGTTTAAATCAGTGCTCAATGTTGAGACTGTGTTCAATTTAGTGTGTGTCATTAATAGTGTAAGTGTCTTGTCAAATACTGGGCTTTTTAAATGTATCTGTCCCTTTGTAAAAACAATGACCTGATTTTAGGGTCAAAATGTTATTTTATATTTAAAAAAATCCCCAACACAATGCGTTAAAACAAAGCAGGGTGGAGTGAGGTGTTTCCCTTCTGCTCTTGAGGTATGACGTTTATGAAGTCCAACAAATGTGTCTGGCACAGTGACAGACACACTCTCACACACTGGAAGGTTGGGCTGTGGAGTGAGTCTCCTGTCAGGAGAAGCTGCTGCTAAAGGCTGCTCACTCATGGTTCCTTCCATCTGATAAACTCTCTGTCCTGTATGTGAAGCAGCTGTCTTGAGTTAGTTGCTATCGCAGCAGGATATGATGATTTATCTTCATTAAAAGCCATTATTTAAAGCTGATATCAGGGCAGCTCTTACAGCATCGTGTGAGTGCAGTGCCTGCAGAGCGATACGTCACCTCATTCTGTCCGTCTGCATCACGAGAGCCGACCCTTAGGTTCCACCCTGAGTCCAGCCTGGTTCGTAGTTCACTGTCCCTGTAGGAAGCTTCTGATCTTCTCCTCCTCCTCCTAAAGCCATGCCAGAAGCAGCCAGGAGGATAAAAAATGAGGGAAAGAGCGCCGCTCCGCAGGTCTTCATAGTTTTCCTTAAATAGAAAGGTCATAATAATCACTCTACAAGGTCATAGGACACAAACTCTCTCACAACTCAGGTGATAAATAAAATAATAACACCACAGTGTCCACCGTGGACTCATTCGAGTTCCTAGGGTCCACAACCTCCCAGGACCTGAAGTGGTCCCCCACATAGACACTGTCCCAGGAGCCATGTTCTACACGGCCATCATCCAGTCTGTCCTCTGCTCCTCCATCAATGTGTGGTTCAGCTCAACCACCAAGCAGGACAGACACAGACTGCAGAGAGTGGTCCGGTCAGCAGAGAAGATCATCGGGACTGAGCTTTCCATCCATTGAGCATCTGTACCGGGCCAGACTCTGTAAACCGGGCCAGACTCTGTAAACGGGCAGCAAGCATCACTGCTGACCCCACACACCCCATACAAAAACTGTTTAAAGTCCTCTCCTCTTGCAGGCGCCACAGAGCTATGGCCACTAGAACCACCAGAACCACCAGAACCAGCAGACACAGAGTCAGCTTCTTCCCCCAGGCTGTGTCGGAGCTGAACTCCATCACATAGAGGACTCAGTAAAAAACGTGTGGTGCAATTCTTAATTTATTTTATTTTATTCTTTATTTACTTTTTGCAAATAATGTAATTGATATGTAAATAATTACTGTTCGGCATGAGGGCAAGAAAAGACAGAGTCAGACCAGATCCAATTCCTTGTTTGTCTTGTGCAAACCTGGCGAATAAAAACGATTCTGATTCTGATTTGGATTCTAATGGTGGCTCTAGAAACTTAACACGTTAGCTCAATGAGTAAATTAGCAGATTTACAACCAACTATACAAACTCAGAAGTGAAACCCGCTGTAACAAATACGCTTTAGTGTCACACCGTCCTGAACGAGGCCACAGCTCGCACTCATTCATGCTTCCTGGTTTCTGCGTGCTTCACATTCTATCACCTGGGCATGAAATGTGACTCTGCAGTGGAAACAAACAGAGGGAAGAATGTACTGTAGGCACCACCACATGTGCAGGAAGGAATACGGCCTCATCCAAACAGACGTGGGCAGAACGTTCTATTATTGTACAGGTTGACTCATCATCATGTGTTCATACAGGTCTCCTATTTCCATCCGAGGTCAGAGGTCAGCGTCATGGAGAGACTCACCTCCGAACCAGCTGGCTGATAATATTTTCACAGAGAGATAAAAGAGATGTGAACGGCATCACACTGTGACGTGATCTTTAGAGAAGCAGTCAAGATCTGCTCGAAACACACAGAGACCTTCAAAGGGACAGAAACTCCCCAAATATATAGTCACTGTGACGTGTTCAGCTTCTGAGGATTATCTTGTTTCCTTGTTCGTTTTCAGACTCCACGGTCTCGGAGTCATTTAACTTAGACCTAAAAACTGTTCTTGTTAGTTTTCAGTACATGTTCAAAGGTTCGGCTCATTGTAATAAGACTTAAAAACAAATGTTTGTTTGTTCCAACTGTTTTAATTGGACAGAGGGCTACAGAGTTAACAGCATCATACTCATCAGTGACCAGTCAGACAAAATAATACTCCCATAGTGATAATAAGTCAGTGTATAATTGCTAGGACTGGTTGAGTGCAACATACAGAGAACATCAAAACTAGGTTATCAGCGACGCTTCAGTGTCCTTCATGAATCCATTCAAAACTCCTTCACACCAGAGTCCAGTTGAACGTCAGCCCTCAACCAGAGAGAACGTCTGACCTCGCCACAGGAGGACCTCCAGACCTGCTTTGGTAATTGGTCTGTGATGATGATCATGTCATCGGCCAAACACACTGAAGGAGCACTAGGTTTGATGTGTGGATGGAGACGCTCTGGGGCCCTGGGGCCCTCTTCAGCCCCCCCACGGAGAAAGCACAGTCATTGGGCCCTTTCTGCAGCTGCAAGGAACATTCAGCTAAAACACGGGGGGGGGGGGTTACACACTACAGAGAAAAATAGACAAAAAAATAAGGAATGGTGGCCTGGGTGACCGTTTCCACTTCTCTGTTTGCTGGGTCTGTTCATACCCGTCTATTCTCTACTAGAAGCTTCTGAGGAACGAGAGAAAAAAAAACAAGCCCTTCAAGTTGCTCCAAACATGCACACAGGAATGTTGTGAACGACCAGAGAGAAGAGAAGGTTGACTCCAGGCCACGTCACCTCAAACAACCTAATGACACTAATGACTAATAATTAAAACGGCAGGCCACTGGATAAATGACTGATTATGCACATTAAGACCATAAATAAGATATAAATAGATCTGGCTCCAGGCCAGATTCAGCAGGATTCACACATTCAAACACTAACATCCTCTTCATCGCTTCTGTTTTTGCAACCTCACATTGAACTTTTCTGTGTGACACATGACTCGGAGCATTCAGGAAGTTCACTTTCTTGATTCCACCTGCAGGGGTTGTTTCAACAAAACACGGCCCAAGAAGTTAAAGAAACTAAGTCTAGAGTATTTACAGTAGGAAAGCTGCGAGCTCCGCAGGCCGAGAACCAGGCCAGATGTGAACGCATCGCACGAAAGGACACAAGGATCGACTTCATAGTACTTTTCTGTACCGTTGTCATACACATCAAACACAATAAAAAAGAGTCTATGCAGGTTCAGACGAGCGCTAAGAATAAATGCGCAGCGAGCAGCTAACAGGGTCCGCGTGCAGCAGTGCTGGTGTGCGGCGTCATCTGGTCAGAAGGGAACGGTAGAAGACGCGAGCGTTTGGAATGACGACGGCATGATATGTTAGGAAGCTTAGACGCTCGGCTGAGTCTCTGTGCTGCCCCGTCCGTCCTCTCTGCCGCGTGAGCTTGCTGATGGGAATGTCGTGGCGGCGCTCCCTGCGGGCGGCTCAGGTCTCTGGGTTGGGCGTGGCGAGCAGCGGGACGTTGTCCCTCCTCCTCCTGCCCAGCGGGGGGCGCTTGTACTGCTCCCCGTCGGCCAGCGTCTGGGGCAGCGGCTTCCTCTTGCTCTCGGGCAGCAGCAGGATGGACAGCACGGCCAGCAGGGCCAGAGACGAGTAGACCACGTGGTGCAGGAAGTAGCCGTAGTGGTTCCTCAGGTCCATGAGCGGGGAGCTGAGTCGGCCCACGCAGCCCAGGGCGAGGACGACGCCCACGCCGGTGCCCCTGCGCAAGCACAGCGTCATTAGCGTTAGCCGTTAGCTCAGCTTTGGCTCGGTGTCATTGTGGAGGCGCGCGATGTCGTACCTGATGATGGTGGGCATGACCTCCGCAGTGAAGAGGATGCAGAGGGATGCAGTGGCCTGGGAGGAGAACAGGCCCAGCACTGAGAAAACCGTAATGGCTGCCTCGCTGAGGTCTGGAGGAGAGCAGAGCGTCAGTAACGATGGAGCACGTCGACGTTTGGTTCATGAAAAACACACCTGCAGCTACAGCCGACCTCTCAGCCTGTGGTGCTTAATTAACGCTCTGACTTTGCTGCCACTGCAGTGTCCTACATTAACTCCATGTTTTACTGGAGTTCAGCCACATGGGGGAGACTCAGACCAGGGCTACGGGAAAACAAAGTGGGCAATATTTTCACACAAGTGGCTGAAATTGGTGTTAAGCTCACGTGTGCCTTTACGTTTGTTCCAGGAGGACTTAAGGATCCAAGGGCTTTAATCCTAACACATACTGGTTCACTAACAACAGGGGGGGTGACAGTGGCTGGGACCAAACAACCAAAGCCAGCTTACACTCCATGAGCCCCAGGAGGATCAAAGAGGCCAGCCCCGTCATCGTCATGGAGAGCAGCAGGATGCCGCGGCGACCGCACCTGTCCACTGCTGCCCAGAGCGAGAGCCAGGCCCCGCCCCCGGCACACACGGACAGCAGGTACGTCCAGTAGAAGCTGGGGGCGGTGCCCCTGACGTCACCGCGGAAGGAGCTGTAACAGTGACTAATGCCGTGAGAGATGAACCTGGGGGAGGACACGGAGGGAACAGGCACGTGAGACATAGTGTCTGTAATAATACTGTGTGTAATACGAAACTGCGGCAGAGAGAGAGAGGTGTGAGTGTTCAGCTGCCACGTGAGTGAGGACCTACGAGGTGAAGCCCAGCACACAGATGTTCTTCCAGATGTTTCTGCTGTGGAAGAGCTCAGGGAAGGAGAGGCGGGGCCGTGAGGAGGGCGCCGGCTCTGAGTCCAGCTCTGCAGAAACACATCAGCCATGAGCTGACCTGCTTTTTCCGTTAATCAATACGCTGCTGCTGATTTGTCTCTAACATGACAAAGACTCAGTTCTCCTCCCCTCACATCTGTTTCCCTCTGTGGGTTAAAGCAGGCGCGCTCCTGATCCAGGTTCCTCTACATCTAAACTCAGCCCACCTGTGAAGCTCTCGTCGTCCCTCACTTCTCTGCTGGAGCGTCTCCTGTCGCTGAAGGAGTTCACGTCTGCAGATCGCTCCAGCAGGAGCAGCCAGCGCGGAGACTCTGGAAACACTCCGGGAATGCTGCAGGAGAGCGCAGACGACAGGACCTGCCGTTAGATGTCACAGTGCTGCTGCCGTGACCCAGATTTGTGGAAAATAATCACAGCGGGTGAGGCAGTAGTTGAATTCTTCACTTCTTAATCCAGCTGTAATCCCATTTACACTAAACCTGCAATAATAATCTTTCCTAAATCTCTCTTAATTTGATTCTGAGTCTGACATGAAGGCTTATATCAGAGTTCCTAGAGGAACTGAGGGCCCTAATGTGCCCTGACATTAGCTAAAAGGCTGTGAGTGATGAGTGGATGGGGATCGATGGGAACCGACAGCATTTAGAAGGTCAGCTGGCATCAAGACACATTAGGTCCTCATCCTGGCTCTGTTTAAACGGCCCACCTCAAAGTCATTACAGAAGCCCGCCCGGACCCACATCAGTTCACCCACAGGGCCAACACACAATGCTGTAAACATGACCTCTACTTCATCCTCCAGGATCTGGACCAGGATCCTACGCCAGGACACTGTTTGTGGATTTGTTATCCCAACACTGCGTCCTTTCTCCTCTGCTATTCTCTCTGTCAGCTGCACATCTGGACACCGATCTGTCAAACCGCTGAAGTTCACATATGACACCGCCGTCATTGACCTCATCTCTGACAGAGACGAATCGGCCGACAGCCGTGTGATGGATCGTGTGCTGTCATGGGCAGCATGGAATCACATTCTCCATCACAAGCCGGTTTGCTGCAGCCACGGCCGGGGACAAGGACCAGCAGCAACGCATCTTCCACTCAGGAGAGAATCGCAGAGGACAACCCCCCCCCACCCCATGCTAGTAGAGAGCATGTTCATTGTCTTCACCGAATCTGAGGAACATGAGACGCAAACGCATGCAGAAGCTCTCTTACCCGTAGCTGAGAAACAGCATGAGCGGTGCTGCCCCGGCTCCCAGCAGCCCCCTCCACGACTGGCAGCCCAGCGCCACCGCCAGCAGCAGCAGCTCCCCGGCCACGGTCACCAGCCCCCCCAGCGTGGTCGCCAGCAGGCGCAGGGGCGGCTCGCACAGCTCCAGACCTGGGGCGAGAACACGCACACCCTCCGTCCTCATGCGCACCCATTTACTGCCCTTTAGCAGGAGCGCAGCCTTGATCTTTCATACTCACGGGTGATGTACAGGGTGAGGTACACGCCCGCACTAGTGGCCGCCAGGCAGAAACGCATGACCACGAAGATGGAGGGGTACGGAGAGACGCACACCAGCACCCCGAACACCACCGACAGGGTCAGAGAGGTCAGCAGCGTCCTGGAGCGGCCCAGCCTGCAGACACACAGCAGCACGAGCCCAGCGGGCAAAGCCCAATACACAAAGACGGCGTTAGAATGCAAGAACAAAGATTTACTTCATATAATATTAACAGCATGAGAGACGAGAGCCGGGAGACGACCGGTCGGGAGAAAACGGAAAAAGAAACACTAAGTGGACTATTTGCAGTTTCCTGTTTTTCAGCAAAGGTTGGTGATGAAACGTGATCAGGACTTCACCAAAGTAACAAAATACACAAACACAGTCGTTCTAAGCTGTTACGCGTTACATAGGAACAACACAGTTCCTTCTGTGCCTTGAGAAACTCAGACCCACAGCAGCAGGAAGGACTTTGTCAAAGCAAATCTGCTTCTGCTCCTTCAAAAACCACCACTGTGTCTGTTTCATGTGTGCGTGTACAATAAACTCAGCCAACAAACCGATATTTAGGACTTTTCAGGACCAATATATGCTTAAAACCTGGAAACTTTAAAAGTTCACTCACTAGTTCCTGCTTCTGCAGCAGAATGTAGAGTTCATGCCACTCTGTGTAGATTCTGTAGGAATGTACAATGTTCTCACCCTCTACTGTCTTGGTTTACTTCAGTTTATGCAACATAATTAAAACCCCAATACCATTAAATGTTAATTGTAAAGTTCAATATTTTTTAATGAATCTGATCAGTGCGTGTGATGATCAGCCACTTTCCAGCTTTGTGCCGATTCAGCGCTCCTTTGTTTCCTGTCGATTTACACTACTCCCCTTCTCTGCTGTGCTCCGCTCACTGCTCCTCACTAACAGATGCTGAGCTCAATTGCTCGGCAAATTAATGGCGGCTGTTAGCTGATTAAACTGGCATCATCTCCTCACAGAGTTGCACCTTTCTCCAGACCTATCAGAGGCGCCAACACAGTGACTTCCTACTGTGTGTGTGTGCGTTTGTGCGTGTGTGCGTTTGTGCGTGTGTGCGTTTGTGCGTGTGTGCGTTTGTGTGTTTGTGCGTGTGTGTGTGTTACCTGTCTGCAGTGTAGCCCAGGCCCAGACAGCCAGTCAGGATTCCAAGGATAAAGCACACTTCCTCCACTGGGACCAGCCAGTATTGACCACACACCAGGTCCCACTGGACAACACACACACACACACACACACACACACACACACACACACACACACACACACACACACACACACACACACAAGGGGTGGGGGCTCTGTTAATGATTTTCTGCTCTGCATGCTGAAGACCTGGTTTTATTAGGTACAGTACACGAAGAGGACATATCAAGGACGTGTCAGCAAAACAAACTAGAGGAGAGAACAGGGACACGAGAAGTACACAACGGGAAAAATAATAACAAAAGGTCATCGAGACGACAAGAAGCCGAGTCAGAGAGCTTCACGTCTGACACCTAGTCAATTAGTTATTTGGTCTTTAATGCAGAAATTTACTTTGCATTTGTGTATGAAATAAAACTGATCTGATATTTACAATAAGGAAACAACAAGAAGACAAAAAAGGAAACAACAAGACAACTATGAGGAAAACACAAAGGAAACATAGAGTGTGTGTGTGTGTGTGTGTGTGTGTGTGTGTGTGTGTGTGTGTGTGTGTGTGTGTGTGTGTGTGTGTGTGTGTGTGTGTGTGTGTGTGTCTACTAAAAGTAATAGTAACAACAGTAGTGTTTTACCCAAACATTGTGCTCACAGCTGCTCAGTAAACAAATATCCGCTGTCAGACGCGGGTTTTATCCACTGATCTGCAACAGCTGAGCTACTAAAGCTAAACGACGTGAATGAGGTAAAGAGGCAGCACCAGCAGAGGCCACTGTTAGAAAGGCCCGGCATAATTGGAGGCCCTGTGCACAGACACAAAGAAAGCCTGTCGCACAACATCAGCCGCCGGGCTCATATGTATGCACACTGGGTTTAAGTGCTCACGGCTGAGGAATGCTTCAGATGACGGCAGCGGGGGACATGCACACAAACAGGTTCAGGAACTCCACAGACCAGTTTTCTCAGGAAGCCCGGTTTGTGTCTGGAGGTTTGTGACTGAAACCTGACGCTCTGACCCGGTGTATTAACAGGCTGCTGGCTGAACTGGACTTGTGAGACACAACGGAGAGCTCCCCACTCGCACCTAGCTCTGCGTTCGCTATGCTGCAGTGGTGTGGGTGGACGCCCAGCTAGCAGCCAACAGCCCTGACGCCCAAAAACCCACAGACCCCTTCACCAGCCTGGGTGGAGCGGCTCTGGGTGGAGACCGTCAGCGGCCTGGACTGCAACCAGTGCAGAGCTTGAGCAAAACACATGTCCACCAGTGCGGAGCCCAGTATAAGCAACCAACACAGGGACTCTGTGCTCGCTCAGCCTGAGCAGCTTGCTCTTTCCACCCGATCTGTGCCACCCTCCAATACGCTGCCGCTGTCTGTGATGTGATGGAGAAGCTGCCTGTGAGGCATCGTATCCACTAAATGTTCCCTCGTCACCGCAAGAGCTCAGGCACAAGGTTCAAAGTTGTGGCCTGGAGCTTGAGTGAAAGAAAACGGTTCAGGTTTCAGGCCTCGGGCTTCACTTTTCAAAATAGTTTCGCATACGTGTGAATATGATCTCATATTACCTCCGTAACGATGTTGTTCCTCAGCCCCTCCGTGACGTTGTAGTCCCATCCGGCCTCGCAGCCCACCACCGCCGCCTGGCTGCTGTTCACGTACTGCTTGCACTGGGACAGGCCCCCGCCGTCCCCGGGCCTCCTCCCCTTCTCCCACGGCAGCGAGGCATTCAGGACCTCCGGTGAGGGCAGGGGCCCCGGGAGGTGGCAGCGGTGCGGCGGCGACAGCGTGATGAGCGGGTCCGAGCAGAGGAGGAACGCCAGGAAGAGGTTGGGCAGGATGGAGAGGGCGATCAGGACTCTCTGCTTCTTCCTGCCCAGCGCCAGCACCATCACCTCGCCGGTGGGAGGCAGCGAGGGGGGGGCGGGCAGGGAGGAGGAGGACGGAGCGGGGGAGGACGGCACCGGCGAGGAGGGGAGGGAGGGAGGGGGGGCCGGGCACGGGGAGGGGGAGACCAGCGGGGGGGAATCTGCAGATGTCATGGTGCGGGAGCTAAAGGTGGAGGCTGTGGCGATGGCGGTTCCCCAGGTGGAGGAAGGAGGAGCTCTGTGGGGGAAAGGAGTTACACAGCGTTAGTCCACACTTTATTATGCGGTTCAGCGAGCGCGGCGGTTCAGAGGCCTGACTCCGCCGCGGCCTGAGCTGTGTTCACACACAGTGAGATGCAAACCTGTCTGTTATAAAGGTGACATCGGTGTCATCCACGTGTGGTAAAAGCTGAAAACCAGCAGCAGGAAATCCAACAAAACCGTGACAAAAAGATCTGAATGAGCCACTACGAATCACAAATTAAATGATCTGTAAGCGTTTACAACTGCTTTCAATGTCACACCACCACACGTGTAATAAACGAGACTGTGACTTTCCTTCAGCGGACACCGTGATCTCTTCGACTTAACACCGTGTTTAGTATCAGCTTTCCGTAAAGGTCCAGAATAAGAGAAAAGCTTGTTTTCGGGTACCAGAATAATGAAACTGCTTGTAGATTAAACACAGAACCACCGGATGTTTAGTGGCCAATCAATAAACCCCCGCATGCTGAAAGGCCCGTTCGGTGCGGACTCCTCTCCGGACACAAAGTTTCTCCGCACATGGCGCCGGTCCAGCGTGGAGCCTGACGCGAGGACTCCCACCGGGTTACATAACGGCCCACGGAGGGGGACGCGAGGCTGACACGCCGGGGAGGCCTCCGTACCGGGACGCACCGGCGGGGCCGTCACGCGGCTCCTCTCCGCTCAGAGCCCACGAACCCGGTGCCGGTGCCGCGACTCACCCTTTGGACGTGGCCGAACGCGCGCTGGATCCTCCACACGGTCACCGGAGCCTCGTCTGCGCTGCGCCTCGACGCCAGGCTGCTCCTCGCGCTGCACCGCCGCACATTCTCCCCCGGAGAAGGAGGGACGCCAGCTGCTGTTAGTTGGTCCCCAGCGCCGCCGCCGCCGACTTTGAGGTGTGATGGGATCCGCCGGGATGCTACGCCGCTGCCCTAGCGCTGCCGCTTCAAAGCCGCGTTGCTAAGTCCAAGTTTGCGCCTGTCGACGTTACATAAAACAGTGAAGCGACGCAGGACAGTGTCCGACATCATCTTAAAGGGAAACGCGTCGTCGCTCTGGTGGTGGCGGACAAAGAGCAGCTGGAAAACGCACTGTTTTCGGGTCGAGCGGCTCCGGCGCACTTCGAGAAACATCGGCTAAACTCGTCCAGGTTACGTCTCCTTGCCGACAAAGATCGTTTATTATAGGTTGAAAACTCACTGCACGGTAAGACTGAGCTCCCCTCCTGAAAGAAGCGTCCCACCCAACAAACAGGTGGGAAAGACACAATTGTAGTTCAAATTAAACTACATATTCAGTGCTATTTTTGCGAATATACAAATAACCTCAAATATCAAAAATTTGTAACATTTTTTCTTGTAATTTAGAGAATTTGTAATTCAGTTGTTTTCCTGGCGCTATTAAATAGGTTAATTTAAGTTAACTTGGAATGTTCCAGTGTTCTGTGATTTCAAAAGCTTATTGTAAATTATTGTAAATTTCAGATCGAACAAAAGTACAAAGTACAAAACGAGATGCTTAATCTAAAGAATAGTACAAACATACTATATAGTGCAATAACATTATTACTGATACTGGTACACATACACCATTTCAAAACAGTGAGACAACAAGTACCTAAAAAGGATGTGACAACAAATGCAAAGACAGTAGGTGCTCAGACTCTGAGCTCAGACTCTGAGCACCTACATTTTGCTCATAATGGAAGCTCTGACGTCAACCAGCAGAAGGAACAAAGGGCCTGGGACAGCAGACATCCACATCCACGCCCTTTGGGTGGAGCAGCCTGGCACCACAGGTGCTGTTCAGGGTGCGTTTCGTTTGCTTGCAGGCTCAGCCTTCACAGGTTGAAAACCATATCAGGAATTTTACAACTGACTTGGTAATGAGGTAAATGAGCCATGTTTCCTTAAGGCCAAACATGCCTGAAACTCAATAAGCTGCCTGATCCACATGCAGATAGATAGAAGGCCGACAAAGGTTACAAAGGTGTTATATCACTGCTTCAGTTCTCAGCCCCCAGTGGATGATTTAATATACAATAATATACATTTCCTCTTTGAGTGGAACAATGCTCGGTTTACACACTTCAAGAATTCATAGCAGAGTGAGACCTCTGTTATTGGACTAATCTCTGTTCTGACCTGTGAGACTCTCAAAGGACCGCTACGACAAAGACGAGTCAGACGAGCCGAACAAAACACTGTGTCAAAGTATAGTGTGCTTAGAGTTGAAACGTGTGGAAAAACTGATTCATGTCAATTCACTTCCTTTCGGTTTTTTGTTAAATTCACAACAAACCTTATGACGGTGACGCTTTACACTGTGATATTTAAGACCTCGTACAACTAAAATACAATTATTAACTTTAACATAATATGTGCACGTGCAAATGGTCCGTCGAGTCTCTCTCTCTCTCTCTCTCTCTCTCTCTCTCTCTCTCTCTCTCTCTCTCTCTCTCTCTCTCTCTCTCTCTCTCTCTCTCTCGCTGAAAGCTTTCTCCGCATGGTGGAGCCATAAATCAGCGGACCGTTGTGGTCCAGGTTGTGTTTTTTTTACCCCTTTCTCTGGGGAACAACTGTAATGTCATTAGTTTAGAGAACCTGTTGTGGGCTCATTCATCTCTGTAGCGCGATGTGCAAGCAAAGTCTTTTACTGCACCAGCCCAATGCAGCTACTGTAAATCCAGCAGCAGCGTAGATGGTCAGCGCTGACGGAAGTCAATGGAGCGTTTAGTGTGTTTATGATGTCGAACATCTGGATTCACTGCAGAGTCGTGCAGCAGTCGTGACTAAACGTTGACTCTACAGTGGTTTTAGAACAGGTTGTAATGGTTTCAGTGGGAAGATGACAGATGTGGACTGGAATACACACACACACACACACACACACACACACACACACACACACACACACACACACACACACACACACACACAGTTTCTTAATGCTGTCTTTTGCTTTGATAACTGTTCATGTAAGTGACACGTCACTACTTACCCTCAAACAGGTTAAAATAAAACACAATGGATGTATGGACCCATTTGGAATCTTTCAAAGAGTTCCCCTTTAACCTTTAGATACAGACTATATAATACTGTGAGTGTTACACCACCGCTGCAGAACATCTCCGTGCATGTTATGTCATTAACGGCGCCTGTGCAGAGCAGTCTCCATGGGCGTACTGGGAGATACTGGTTCCCAGGGCACAGACGGGCTTGGGGCCCCTCCTCTCCTGCACAGGAGCCACATGTGAAGTAGATCTGTCGTTGTCTCTGATGCATTAGTGCCTCTTTTTTAAGGTTTTACATCTGCTCTCAGTCATGTGGCGTCCTCTTGTGTTTCTTTGTAAACTGTAAACACGTAACCGCCTTTGTTGGGGGTGGAAGTGTTGAAACGGAGCTTAAAGCTCGATGTTTGGGCTGTTTATTGTCTGCTGGCTGCAGCAAGTGAGCGGCGCTCGCTCAGGGTGGTGCTGGGGTTCGTATGCTCCGCTGATGTTGAGTAACCCGGTAGGGATTCGGTGAAACACAGTCTTTCCTCACTCTGTGGAGATGTTGCAGTCCTGGGACCACAGATTGCCCCACATGACGCTGCAGGACATTTCAACAGACACGGTCACACAAACAAGTCAATATGTGTCTCCGAACACACGGAAAGAAACCGTGTCACACTTTCACTCTCCTTCGGAAACGAAGGACCGATTAAAATGATTTAAGATAAGATGATTTTTTGAAGGTGTTTTTGTGTTTTGTTTTGAAAATGTTTTTTCTGATTTATTGCTTTTAAAATGATCATCAAATTAAACTACATTTGTGTGCATGTTACGTCTTTTGGCTGAATTTCCTCAGGTCCTAATAACATGTGAAATGACTTAATCTGCTGCTGCTTCTATTCTTCTGGCTGCCTTTTTCGGGTACTGAGTGTCTGGCTGGCTGCCCCGACCCCCCTCTTCTGTGTCTTGTATCTCTGTGTCCCTTCGCTGCCGTCACAGCCACAGGAAAGCCCTGGCAGCTCGAGACACTGATACTATCTCTGCGCTCCTCATCTCTGTCCTCCACTGTGTTGAAATCTCGCCCATCCCACAAAGGGAAACCGCTGGTGCACAACGGTCCACGGCATGACGTCCGTTTCTGTGGGTAGGCAGCTTATGGTAAATAACGTGGCAGGTGCACGCCATGTTCACCGATGGACGAGTGACGGGTGAGTCAGCGAGAAGCTGCTGGATTCTTAAGACGCTCACAATTTAAAGTTAACAGCGTGGCTTCAGTCCTTCGCTGCATAAAACACTGCGTCAAAATCATTTCAAGTAATCCCACATTTACTTGGAGCGTAAAAAAGAAAGAGAGACTTAGATTTCATTGAATCCTCCGCAAACCACAGCTTGTTGTGTAACCGTGTTAGGCAACGACACTTACAATCAACTCTGACCATGACGAGAATTATCAGGTAGACGATTAGGCTGCGTTTGTTAGATCAGATCACACAACAACCACAGTGGTGCTGAGTGGAGACGCTATGGTCACTCTGCTGTGCCATTCATACCGCAGCCCAATAAACATTTACAATGATCGACACTCAAACCTAACACACATCCTCCAACTGTTACAGTACTTTCCTAATGCTCCAACCTCGGGGTCGTGGCTCCTCTTTCAGAAAAACCAAGGTCACGCGAAAGTCGTACAAGACTAAAATTTTATTTCTGCTGTAACATTCTGTGAATGTCCTTACATAAAACCTACGCGCTGCAGCGGTGCGTCAGAGCTTAGCTTCTGCAGCTCAGACCGGAGTTTGAAGGATGGTGTCTTTTACTAGCTTTTACAAAATCAGAAATACATGAGCCAAAAAGAAAGTGTGTGTGTGTGTGTGTGTGTGTGTGTGTGTGTGTGTGTGTGTGTGTGTGTGTGTGTGTGTGTGTGTGTGTGTGTGTGTGCGTGTGCGTGCGTGTGTGTGTGTATATGTCTGTGTGTGTGTGTGTGTGTGTGTGTGTGTGTGTGTGTGTGTGTGTGTGTGTGTGTGTGTGTGTGTGTGTTTATGAAAGGACTAGTGCTTCACATCCCGGCCTCTCCTACTGCGCTGTCCTCTCCTCCCTGCAGGTGCCGCTGCGACAGGATGTGTTTGAGAGTGTCCAGCTCCTGCGTCAGCTGCCCTATCCTCAGCTGCAGCTTCTGGTTCTCGTCCTGCAGCTGCACGGCTCTCTGCTGGGTCAGCAGGATCCTCCTGCGGGCCTTGTCCCGGCTCTTCCTCACGGCGATGTTGTTCCTCTCCCGTCTCATGCGGTACTCCGCGCTGTCCTTGCTGATGCTCCTCTTCGGCACGGGACTCCTCATGCTCGGCAGGAGGAAGGGGGAGAAGTCCTGGAGGTTTTCAAGCACAAACACATTGAAGCGGTGTGTCGGTAGAACGACAGACATGGGTACGTTTAGATAATTGATGACCTGCTGAGGGCTGCTGTGGCTCTGGTGGTGGTTTGTGCCTCCCATACTCGAGGTGTTGCCAACGCAGGATGTGGAGTAAGGTAAGTACGGCAGTCCCATCATCTGCCCTGCCACTCTGTCCTCGGTGCCCACCCGCATCATTCCCTGGGTCTGGCCGTAGGGAATCATGTCCATCTGAACCAGCTGCCCGGTGGAGGCGACCTGGTTGGAGGAGACCGGGTTCAGGGAGTGGGCCTGACTAGGATACGAGCTGGCCCACTCCTGGATGACAGAGGACACCCTAGAATCAGACATCTGGAAGAGTTAAGAGACAGAATCAAATGCAGCAGATTTAGTGGGAATTGGGCCTTGACACAACAAAACATCACTCATAGAACTATGAAGAAACACAAGACGAGCAGAGAGACAGAGCTAAGTAACTATTACTACTAGTGTGTACCACACTGGGGAGGTTTGTATTATACTTGCTTTATTACCTAAGTAACTGAAAAACAAATTCATAATAATAAATTCATGTATTTAATGTATTAACCAATATTCACTTTGATAATATTAATCCTAATTAATCTACTTAAACTACTGTATACTGTGTACTATGACTTTTTTCATAAATCTACAATATTCCAGTATAATGTTTGTAGGAAAAAATTCTTTGACTTGTTTTTTCTTTCACTGCTGTGCCATTCATACCTGAGCCCAATTTATCATTTACTGACGAAGTGGTAAAGAATATGACTTAGTTTAATTATATTTTAAGCATTTCACAGATGTGAAAATTTACGTATAATAGTGTTAGTGGTTAGTTTTAAATCGTCTGTGTTGGACCATTTAGTCTGTGGCTTGGCATGTCAAAATCTACAAGTGGTGTTTTGACTTTTAAAGTGACAACAACAACAACGACAATAATAATAATAATAATAATAATAATAATAATAATAATAATAATAATAATAATAATAATAATAATAATAATAATAATAATAAAGCAATTTAAAAAAATTAATGACTTAAAATCAACTTTTCTCCTAAACTTACAAATTCATTTATATTTGGCATATATGACTCTCTCCTCCAGAAAATCTCTAGTGTTTATTTAGTGTATTTCTAAAGTCAAGATTTTATGAATAAATTAATTGTTTAGTAACAGGAAATTACCCAAACGAATGAGGGAAGAGAAGGAAAAAATATAAACTTAAACTTAAATGATAACATTTAAGATCTGAAAATATACATTTTTCAGGACCGTATTATAAAACAGACAATTAATTAGAATTATTAAAGTATATTTAGTACTTGAACACCTACATATATAAGAGCTAACTAAAGAGTTGCTATCTGACTTACCATGACTGCTCTGCTCCACCAACTGAATATTCGTGAGGTTGCTCTGAAAATTATTAAGTCAGTGACAGGTGCTGCTGATGCTCAGTCCATCCCTTCCTCTGTAGCTCTTTCACACATGCTCTCTCTCTCTCTCTCTCTCTCTCTCTCTCTCACACACACACGCACACACACACACACACACACACACACACACACACACACACTTTTTTTTTTCTTTTCTGTCAGAGTGCAGTACCAGTGTTGCTCGTCGTTATTAAATAATAGTTTATAGCTTCTTAAAAACTTATTTTAGTGTTTTCTCAATAACACTAGTTGAGGATCCGGAAGTTCGCTTCGTTCCCTTCCAGTTTGTCCCTCTGCGGCTTCCATATTGAATTTGAGATCAAAATGGCTGCCCCTATCGACAACGTGAGTAGAGCTCGGTCATAACTTACTGTAGATAAACAGTTACTTTCCATTTCGTTGTTTAAATTAACTTTTGAAGTTACCCTAACTAATTAAAACCTGATGTGAAACTGTACTTGACATGTTTCGTGTTTTATACTGAGCTAACCAGATGCCTAGCAACTAGCTTACTGCATGTTGCTATCGTTAATGCTAACGGACGCAGTGTTAACCTTACTTTATTTTGCTTGTAGGATTTAATTGAAAGTGATATCCCCAAAGCGACGCAGCTGCTGAATAATCTCACAGAACAGGTATGAGAATAACATGTCTTACGTGTGTGTGTTGATGTATCCAACATAGGATATGTACATGATATTCGGCATCTGATTTGTGGATAGGATATAATAAGTTGTGGATAGGATATAATAAGTTATGCAAGAACGAGGCATCAGTGTTTTCAACCATTATCACGTGGATAGTGGAGATCTTGACAATTGTGATGTGTAGATATTAGTTTTTATGACAACTGAGACTCTGATTGATTGATTGATTGATTGATTGAATGATTTTCTACAGGTGGCCTCAGTCACAAGTCACATCCGTGACCTGTTAACGAAAGTCAAAAATGGGGCATTTAAAACCTCAAAGGTAAGCAGGGACTGTGTCTGTCTGCCTGTAGTGGGTAATGCTTAAACTCCATGTTAAATAATGAAGAATGCTAGTATGCTTCCATATATTGAATTTAGTTCAGCTTTGTTTATACAGCACTAATTCACAACCTCAATCTCAGTACACTTTTCAAAGTAAAGGTTAGGACTATATACAAATCCCATGTCAAAAACATTTAGAGGAGCACTGGGCACCGAATTAGGTAAATGGCAACATGTCAGTAACTTGACAAGACATGCATAAAGGATTTAGGCCTTGTATGTTGTAGCAGGGACATCTAAACAAAATGAGTTACCCGTTTTTAATGAAATGTTAAAATTTCTATGTTTCAAAGCCTGATTTGCCGATGCAACTCTTCACACATTTTTGGAATTAGGGTTGCAGACGGACTGTCTAACTCTCTATCTAACTTCTCTGCAGGGTTTGTCTTTCTTGGACCTTCGGTATCACCTGCTGCTCTTCTACCTGCAGGATCTCACTCACCTGATCAGCCTCAAGACAGAGGGAGAGAAAATTAAAGACAGCGAAGCATTGACCAGGGTGGTCACAATCAGAACAGTGAGATGTTCAACAATAAAACACTTAAGTCACATCTGTCCAGCTGGCAAAGTGTCTCTAAACATACTTCCACTAACTGTTTTTTTTAAGGTCTTGGAAAAGATGCGACCCCTCGACCACAAACTGAAGTACCAGATTGACAAACTGGTCCGTACAGCTGTTACCGGCCATTTAGGTAAGACGATGAAAGAAAAGATAAGTGAAATCATGCATCAAATGATTTTCTTTTATCTTACCAGAAGTCTGATGTCAGATGTAAACAGCAGCTTATGCTTTTGTTGACTTTTAGCTGAAAATGACCCACTGCACCTGCGTCCTAATCCTCAGAATCTCATGAGTAAAGTAAGTCACCGTGTCATCCAGAAATCTTTGATTCCTGCACGTTTGCATTGAATGTAGTTAAGTGTAACATCGTGATTCCTCTTTGCACATGTACTTAATAAAACAGCTGAGTGAATCTGAACAGTCTGAAGATGAGGAACAGCCAAAGGTAGCTTCAGATAAGCCGGCAGCCCACTACAGTGGCAAGAAATATGTACCTCCAAAGATTGCCCCAGTGCATTATGGTAAAGTTGATTTACTTTGTTTTTTCAAATTACCACGTTATTTAAATAATAACAAACAATTCTGTTTAAAGTAGTTTAACTGTTGTTCTTTGTAGATGGTGATATGACAGAAGCAGATAGGAAGAAGGCCAAGATGGAACGTCAGCGACGGGCAGCTCTGAGAAGCTCAGTGATCCAGGAGCTTAGACAGCAGTACAGTGATGCGCCCGAGGAGATCAGGGAGAGGAGAGACTTCCAAAGCGAACGGCAGAGCCGCGAGGACATGCACAGGTACACGCATGCTCACTGAGTGGGAGAGATAACCAGAGGATTGGGTAGTAGTCATTGCTTGTTATTATTTTAGTTGTTCATTGTAGTTCATGTTTTTGCAGAAAAGTGTTCATTAACATGGATACAGTTTATGTAAACATATATACAGAAGACAAAATCTAATCTTTAATATACATTTATTTTAAATTTGTACCATTCTTCTTTAACAAGACAGTCCAGAAAATGAACACTATTACTAACATTGCTAACTTAACTGTTTTATTAATACTGTAAAATTAGTTTGAACATTATGAAAAACCAAAGGTCAGTGGAAACCAAATTCATCATCACATACAGGTCCACGTTACTGGTTTATAAAATAAATACACGGTCAATACATTTGAGAATATATCTATGACCAGGTTTGTAATTTAGAAGTATACTTTGTCATCTCTTTCCTTTGTTTTTGCAGGAAAAACTTTGAGGAATCAATGATGGTTCGCCTTAATGTGCCAAAGGCACAGAAAAATGCCAGGAGGAGGGGAATGGGCATGTCTAGACAGCTGGGCGGTATCACACACTTCGGTGACATCACTGCGCTGACAGGTGGTGACGATGACCAGGTGAGCTCTCATCACATACTGCTTATTTAGGCTCAGGTAGATCCAGGTCTCCATACAAACTGCTAACTAAGGCGCTCATACGTTTTGTACTTTTGGTAACAAAGGCTTTGTATTTAGATTACATTGGTGCTGGTGCTAACACTTTGATTTAATTGGTACAGACTGGAGAGATGAGTCGTCCCAAGAAGAGGAGGAAACTCATGAAGAAAACGACAAAGCGTAAAGGTAAGGACATAAAGTTTTGGGGTCATTCGACTAAATTATTTCCATAGCGTTGGCATGTGTTGTGTATTCAGTATATTGACTCGTATTTTAGGTCATGTAGGTTTTCTAAAACCACATTATAGAAATTTTTTGGGTTGTAATAAAACTTTTCTTTCTCAGCTTTCAGAAAGCACAGAAGGACTTGATGCATGATGCCCAACTGAAGACCAGAATAGGAATTCTTACAGATTTAGTTACTACCACAGCTGTAAAGGCATCAAATAAGCAGTGAAAATAAAGTTTTTAGTCCGTGGAATAAACCTTTGCAGTCATGTTTCATTTTTCTCCATTAGAGGGCAGCCACAGATTGAACTGGTAAAATATTTAACACTTGCTGCTTCAATTTCTAAACTAGTGAGTGCAAATGTGTACTTGCTTTAATAAATATAAACCACCCAGAATAGGCGATGGGTGAGTCTCAAGTCCTACAACACAAAAAGTCAAACCCCATATAATAAAGTCCAGTTGCCTCAGTACAGAGGTGGAAACATGTTTTATGGTATCTGTACTAGAGTACAACTGTTCCTAATCAAGTACATGTTCTGGTTATTTCATAAAACGTGAAGAACAGAATCATTGTTCAGGACAAAGTCACACAAACAGTCTTATTTTTACACAATGTCTTTATTTTTTTTTCCCTCTAATTACAGACTCATGGGATAAAAATAAAAAAATCAAAACATTTCTTCAACCCCACTCCCCCTTTTTTCCCAAAAACAAATCAAAACCGAGGAAAAAAAGTTTCCCCACAGTCCCCACCCCTGTCTGTCCCCACCCTAGAGCAACAGCTTCTGCCCCCTTAATTATTAATCAATGCCATTAGCTCCTCAGCCCTTCTCAGACAAGCCGTGACTGCACTGCGCCAAGTCAGAGAAAGGGGGCACCCTAAGGTCCGCACTGTACACCCAACGCCCCCTTGCGCTCTGGTCCTGCCCTCCTCACTCAGCTATGCTGGCTCCAACTCTCTGGATAGAAATCATGTGGTATGTTGGCTGCCGGTTAAGTGCCGTCTGTACTGCGGTGTGCTGCGTTCAACAGGTGAGTGTGTGTGTGTGTGTGTGTGTGTGTTTGAGAGACATAGTGTATAGAAGAAGTAAAAGCATCATCAGCGCTTGCTGTTGTAGTAAATGCCCCCTGCTGTGGGCCTGTGGTCGCCCTGCCCCCCGCCCCCGCCCCCCCACACGGACAGGATGGGGTGAGTGTGCATAGTGGGAGCAGAGAGAGAGATAGACGCTGCGGAGACAGTGGGGGGGGCCGGCGCAACCTGGGGAGGGGTCGTCAGCCTCCACTGGTCCTGAAACCTGAAACGACAAGAAGTGGTCTAATATACAGAGAGAGGAGGGGGAGGAGGGAGGGGAGGAGAAAGATGAGAGATGGGAGACAAAGAGGACAGAGGGTGGGCTGGAATGTGGGGGGAGCTGCATGACGACAAGGCCCATCCATGAGTTCAAAATAATATTATGCATCGATAATCCAAATGAATACTGAAGTATGAAACCATGGTGGGCGGGGAGAGTCAGCATGACTTCAAAATGCAGGGAGGGGAAGAGAACAGCAGGCAAAGATTTGGGATAGGAGAGGGGTGATACATTCTCAACCACAAACTTAAAACAGTGGCTACTGGAAGCTTCACATATGAACGGTACATCAACAACAAAAACATGAACACGGCATTTTGTTTCGTTACCCCCTTACTGGCGGTGGAGGGTGAGTGGGTGGGCTGTGTTGATGGTGTGAAAGCAGGAGGTCACAGCCAGACCAAGGACACACATCTGCAGCCTGAGATACCATACCATTCTCTTTTCCCCTGCCCCACCCTCCCCAAATACCCAACAAAAACATGTGCTACTGGATTGCCCCCCCCAGTGGCCAACTGATACCTTACCAGGGCTGACCGCATCAACCTCAGCACACGCACGCTCACACACAACCTCACACTGCGGCAGTCAGTCTGTGTCCACCATAGGGATTTTTTTTTTTCCTTTTTTTTTTTGTCTTTTTTTCTCTTCTGGGGTTCTCTTCTTTTATTGTTGGGGAGGGGTGGGGGCTTTTTGTCATTGTGTGTGTGTTTTCTAAATAGAAACAGAAAGGATTGATAGTAAGGGGAGAGGGGTGGGAGGGGTGTTTAGTAAGGGGAATACCACGATGTTGTTCGCCCTCGGCCCCTGGAAAAGAGAGAGAAAAAGAGGGTGAGTTTTTTTTCCTGATGGCACCAATTTCCTGGTGTGATGTCATAGAATAGTTGTGTATGCGTGCCGCTATGGGCAGAAAAGGGTCTGCTGATATTTCAGTTGTGGAGGTCAAGTAGAAGAGGGGAGGGGGACAGATGCTGGGCTAATAGATCAGCAAGATGAATACCAGTGTTCACAGGTCAGTAAACAGACATGTGTTAAAAGTATTGAGCCTCTGATCAGTCTGGGAGGACGGAACTGAACGAAGCTGTGTGAGGAGAGCAAGTTTTTGATTTCCACATATTAGGAGGAAATAATCAATGTGTGGGTGTGAGGGGGGGCGGCAAGGCTCCCTCTCCCTCTTTCTCTCTCTCGGCGTCTCTCTGGGTGAGAGCTGCCTCTGGGGTCACTGCGGGGGAAGACTGAGGACAAACAGCACCACACACAGAACCCCCCGAAGCAGGACATACATACGTGAACACGCACACAGATACACGAGCGCCACCCCCTCACTCACACAGCTCAGTGGCAACAAACAGGTCACACTGGGACTGAAACCAGTGGTCAGGCTGCAGTAATGAACCCTCGTATCTGGGAGTGAATCAGACAGTGTGTGCGCCAGCTCATGTACATGCAACAACACGGACCCGTTTCACGAGAAGCATGGGGACAACAGGAAGCTGTTGCGTCTCCTGGCTTGCATCCACAGCCACATTCATGGATGTAGCTGCAGAGCAGATATTTCTGCTCAGCGTCTTTGTAGTTTGAAGCTGTTACACTCTAACAAATGGCTCTACTTCAGTCTCATGAAAGAGGAAAAAAAACAAAACAAAACAAAAAAAAAAAAGCCCAGCATAACTTTGATCCTTTAACAAAACTCAGAGGCAAGCACTGTGAAATTCCATGTTTCCAACAGGCCGTGCAGTTTGCACACAACAAGGCACAAGTGAGTTGTGCTACCAGGTTTGACTGGACACCACTATAAATCTTTCAGTCATTACTGTCAGTAAATTTAACTGGTGGAGGCTTGATTTAATATCAAATAACTTTATCTTTTGTGCCTTGTTCTGTGGGTGAAGCTAAATCCAAGTTAGCCAAGGGGCAGGGTTGGGGTTTCTTGGTATGTGTGGGAGTACACAAAGTGTTTAAAGAGATTCTGACCTTGAGCTGCACACACTAAAACAGAGCACTGAATAGGATGAAGTCTTTTCTTTCTTCAAGCTACTGAAGAGGGATTTCACTGCATATATAACTTCGAGAGTCTAGAGCCAAATCAAAAATGAAGCAAGAAAAATAGCAGAGATAAAATTAAGCAGCGGCCTGCCAGGAAACTTGGCACACTCTTGCTCCTGTTTCTCTGAAATAAAAAGGGCTCTACACACGAGTCCAGGCTCTGCAGCAGCATCAGCCTCCTGGGAAATCTTAATTTTTAAGCAACAGAGCTTGGCTGAAGGATCCAGATGACCATCAAATCAGACTGTCGTCTCTGGGCTCAGTGCATGTGTGGACCTAAGCGTGCTAAATTTGGTCACTCCACTTCCTGTGGCATTCTTAACATTTAAAACCAAGCGACTGCACAGATAGTGCCTTACCACGAGGAGTTGTGTGTGGAACTTATTTTATGTAAACTGGGACTTGCTCTATAAGCACTGAGAAATGAAGCGCTTGTGATGTCTAATATCACCAAATCAACCCTATTTCTTCTATGATGCCATTTATAAAAATTACACAGCTCCAGTTGCTCATATCCTTTAAACATTTTGGACTCACAGTGACCAACAACAGAGCGGACGTAAAGGCCATCACACTGACAGACCCAGGCTCATTATGAAGAAGCACACCAGTCTCAATGCACAGCAGTGATCAAAACCAGGGTCCTCTTTGTTACGAATCAGTAATAACTGACAACACCCAAAGCAGAGGATCAAACATCTTTAAAAAAAAAAAAAAAAAAAAAAAAAAAAAAAACACCCACACAAAAAACACATTGCTATGGATCACTTAAGTCTTCAGTTCAAGAAAAAAAAAAAAAAAAAAAAAAAAAAAAAAAAAAAACACACTTAATTTGGAATCTGCGATGGAACTCAAGAGTTAAAGTTCACATTTTCAGCATCATGTGCTGCTCAGTATTTATAAACAGCAATTTTATTCATCCAATCCTCAACAGCTCACAGATGACCAAGCACTGATCTGTGTAAATTATTGTAACAATCAGACTTCAGCACCTGACATCAGCTGTATTGAAGATGACTCTTAAACTACTCATACTAAGCCAACTCAGGTCCACTGACTCAGCAGTTCAAGGCTGGTTTAAACCTTGTTTTCTGGAACAGGTCCCTGGTAGAACAGACTGATGTGCACTGAGCCTGTCCGTCTCCAATGAAATGGTTGTGATGTGACATGCAATGAGGCCCTCACTCCCACAGCTGTGTGATGAGATCTCTATCCTGAATGTTTAGCACATCTGCCTGACAATAGAATCAGTCTCTGGAAAATAAATCCCTTTACAATTCTCCAAGCACATTTATTTAGAATATTTAAATTATTGTCAATTATAACAGAATCAAACTGTCTTGCTTCATACTTTGACAGTATAAAGAAACAATTTGCAAGTTTTAGTGTAGTTTTTCTAGTACTTTCAATATAAAGTAGTAAAGGGTCATGGCATAAAAAAAGTAAACTGTGGTGTGAAACTTAGGGAAAAGACATGCAAACTGTTAACCAATGACTGAACCACATATACCTAAATGAAACTAAATATTTTGTGTGTACCTACATAACTAGATCATTACTGGTGTGTATTGAGTACAATTACAGGAGGTAGTTCAGCAGCTACAGTACACAGAATGAACTGATGTCCTCTAGGCGATATGTGGTTCTGTAAAACTCAAAAAAGATGATTTACAAATGCATCACAGTAAAACAAGGTCACGTGAAGCTGCGTTTTTCTCTGATGTTTCATCAGAATACTGGAGCCCTGAAATGTTTGGGGTTTCACAAAGCATTGGAAAATACATTTCTGGTATTGGAGCCTGATGTCGCAGATGTTACTGTGTGGATAGAGAACTCAAAAGCACACAGAAGATGTGTTCACACAGAAACCCCTATCCTGGGTAGACAGGCAGAACTCCTGGCAGTCAAGAAATCTATGCTCTCAATTTTCCAACTCTCAGAAGTTTGCTCACTTGAATTAATCCTACACTGGACTAGTGACATTAATGCATCTAGATTTTCTTCTAGATCATCTTGCGATTCACAAATTCCATCCATAAGTGACATTTAAATCGAAACAAAACAAAACAAATAAAAAACAAGCGAGACAACCCACTTGTCTCATCAGCCGTGGGAGAGCTTGTAAACTGTCCAAGTCGACTTCTGCCTAGCCTCATGAAGTACAAACAGCTAGGTGCAGTGCTGTCCCAGGTGGGAGGCACCTTTGCATTGGCTCACCTGAAGGCCCGTCCTCTGCCTCTGGGCGGCGTGTAGCCACTGTAGTAGCGTGCACGTGAGGAGAAGTTTCCTCCCCGTGAACGAAAGCGAGCCCGTGGAAACCCGCGGTCTGTGGTGCTGATACCTGGTCTGTTTGTTCTTTTAGCGCCCACCTGTGGACAAAGCACCAGACTGGTCAGCAGTGGTAAGATGCTACTGTTTTTATACCTTTTGAACCCTGAGGCTTAAAAAAAAAAAAAAAAAAAATGGTCCGGCTAATTTGTGACAATTTGTTGCTACGCTCCACAAAAGCCAAGCCAAGCCTCTGAAACTGAAGACAACAAATTAAGTGGTTTTCATGCGCAGAAGGAATCAGTAAATAGTGATTAATTACTTTTGCAAAACTTTTTTTAACCATCCGTGTAACAGGCATTGTTTATTAAAATCTAATGGGTGCTGCTTAAATTCAGGTGTGCTCTATAGCCTGGAAAATTTGTTAATAGGGGAAGTTTTCTTTTTCTTCAGTCCATCAACTATGATCTGAGAAAAATTTACCTTTATCTGCCTTCCTCTGAAAAGGGACTCATCCAAAGCCATGGCCGTCCTAACAGACTCTTTGTCTGCAAACTCAATATAGGCAAACCTGCAGGGGGAGAATAATTATATACACAAACAAATGTAGAAAAAAAAATATAAGTAGAGGTACAAATTTTATGTTTGTGATCGTTTCCTTTACAAAGAACAAATAAAGCGGAAAATCCAGATACACTACATGGGTAAGCTGAAAAAAGCTGTAGCTGGGCAAGTATCAATGATGATAATCATGAATCTAGCAAAAAGAACCAAGTTGTTCTAGATTTGTGTGAATGACCCTGAACAGTCGATTGGCAAAATGATTTTGTTTTGTCTTGCCGTTACTAAGATTGTTCCATTATTTGTAGAGGTGCACCTAAAATCTCTGTACCCACATTGAGCCTAACTTTTATTTGCCCGATAAGATGATGACCTCTACTCATTCACTGCCTACAAAGTCAAAAGGGCAGTGTGTTACTTTACCCTTTGGGATGCCCTGTGTATTTGTCACATAGGATGGTGACTCTGTTTACTGAACCGCAGCCATGAAAATGAGCCTCAAGCTCTTCTGCCGTGGCACCATAGTCCACCTGTAGACAAAAAGGTTACACATCAGAACAGACATACATATAAATATAACATCACCTTTACAGAGTTTTAAACCTTATGGTAAAAATTCAAAAATGTGTAGAACCAAATCAACATAATACAGTGTTTTTTAATCTATTCAGTTCTCATTTTTAAATGGACACTGCTTTTCTTTTCACTGATTAGTTGATATAATCAAATCTCACTAGTGCCAGGAAAGAAAAAAAGTGTCAACATAGCTGATTACATGAACACACAGATTTACATAGGATGCATTACAATTTTGACAGCGCAGATTATGGCATCTTCCATGCTCAGTTTTAACAAGACTGTCAAAAACATCACGCTGTTCATCCAACGTGTTAGCCTGTGACTTAACCTGAATGCACAACTATGTTCTGACTAGTGACAACAGAACAGAGTGTAACTGGCCACATAATGCTACTTATTCACCTTTGAAGAGGTATGACTTATTAGTATTTTTGAGAAATAAACATTTCAAATTTTACCTGCATTTTCCCTTTGCAACTAAACACAAATCGCCTTTATTGGAATTCCAAGTGCAACACTGTCCACAATAACAACAGGATTTCACAGCTGTAGAGCTCAAACTACTGTCTAGTACAAGTTCTCACCAATATACTATGAGCCTGAAAGACATCTGAGGACACATTAGGCGAGACAACCCTTAATTACAGTAATGCTGTTTGTTTACAGTAAACACAGTATTTCACACCATTGTTAGGCACAAGAACTACTGGAGACTGAAACTATATAATACAATCCAATTGACAGAGTTACTTACTACGCGCTCCAAAATCAACAATATGTTCCCTGCACAAAATTACCCTTTAGCTCACAAAACATGAATAAGGTTGTTTTTGGGTTGGTATCAGCTTTATTATCAGAATAAATGTATCTAGCCTAAAAAGACAAAGCATCTACATTTTTAAGTGGGCTTTATATGTCAACATTTTGATTTAAAACAATATTTTGTTAAATGCCATTAACACTTGTAAGACGACAAGATATGAAACCAAGACAGTTACTCACATTTCCGACATAAATAGATCTACCATCTGCCTCCATCTTTTCCTCGATGGACATGATGACAGGGCCGACTGTAACGAAGAGGGGGAAAAGCACTAATTTTTCAGATAATTCTCAAATTGTCAAAGAACAAGAAAAGAAGAACAAGGACTCCTTCAGGAACAGTCTTGTGGTCTCCACCGAAATCTACACACACCTGGCGGGGGGCTGAGATTCATCTGTTTCTCCACCTCGTTCTGTAGCTCCTTCAGTTTCTCTGCCTCTTCCTCCATCTCTCTGACCCGAGCTTTGATTGCCTCCAGCTCCTGGAAACAAAAAAGTCACACGGTTAGAATTTGGACAACAAAAAAGATTATTTATTTATGATAAAGATGTAAGTAGGTTCAATGACTCTGCCATAGTCCAGAAATCTACACCAAGATTCCCTTGATTGGAAAGTGTACTGTGTGGCTCATTAACACTGTTTATAGAGTTACTTGTCTTCTCACACACATATTTAAACAACCAAACCACTTATTTGAGGCTATCAAATATGCTCATGTTGAGTAATTATGACACTCTTTACTTTCCTATGAGCAATAAGCAAACATCTACTAAATATGAAGTCAGAATAAAAACCCAAGAGAGACTTTGGTTTGATTCCTGGGCCACCTCGGTGTCTGTCTGTCTGTATCTGTGTGTGTGTGTGTGTGTGTGTGTGTGTGTGTGTGTGTGTGTGTGTGTGTCTGTGTTTTCTCCAGACACGATGACTTTCTCCCACAGAGCAAGGACACATAGTTAGGCTATCCGGAGACTCAAAGGGTGAGAGTGTGAATGGTTGTCTGACCATGTGTGGCCCTACGGCGGACTAAAGACCTGTTCAGGTCTGTTCAGGCAATTTATTAATATAAAATGACAAACCGTTGATCCCTTGAAAACATCCATCTGAATAGGATTAGCACGTCAGCATCACTGCTACAAATCAATTACATAATAGATCTAATAAAGTAATGAATGAATCGTTTGCTTCTTATAACATTTACCTCATGACATTCAAAAAAAATTGATCGGAGCAGTGACATAAACAAGTCCGCGGTCAAAAAAAAAAAAGTATCCTCCACACAAAGCTAAGTGCCAACAAATTAAATATTCCTGTGGTGACCACAGTGATGAGAGGTCCCTCCTATCTGACAGTGGTGCACTGCAGCACAGTGGGAGCCACTCAGTCCTGCCCAGGGCTGCTGTCTGTGCCATCACAACGTGGAACGTAAAAAGCCCGTTGTGTCAAATGGATGCAGTGACACACACAGACACACCATATTGAGCCCAGGTCTCACCAGACAGGAGTAAAATGCACAAGACTGCACGCGATGGCAGCGCTGGAGTCGTATCCCCGTTTCCAGCACGTGCCTCATAGTCTGACACAACAAACGTCGACAACCTTCAGCTACGCGCGCCACTGTGTATGCAATTGCACGAGCACACGGATAGTGGCAGCTTGTGGTTACCGGTTTTGTCGCATATTCGGTGCAAGCTCTTCCCGCCCCGCCGTAGCAAAACAGTGGAGGATGTAAACCCAGCCCCTGAAATACCGCAACCCGCTGCGCTGGATGCCGCTAACCCAGTGCCGCGTGCAACATGCTGCACAGGTATTAGGGGGGCGACGCCACGAGCGTGCAGTGTTGGGAACTTAAAATTTGGGTTGTTGTTATAAAGACGCCCCACAGCCTGTGCCCATGCCATGCGCAACACCGGCCGTGGTCCAAAATGAAAAGCCAACAACGGTCAGGTGCACGTCTGCCGCCTAGCTACACCCCAGCTGGGGGAAACTAACAAGCCTACTCTCTAGCTATTCACCGTTCTGTTATTAATGGTAGTAACTCTAGCCAACGCAGTAGTAACAGCGTAGGGCGCGAATGCGGTTTCCTCTGGTGATTATGGTTTACACGTCTAGCTGCAGCACTTGAAGCTCGTCCGTACCATGCGCTAGCGTTAGCCTACCTTCACTCGGTCATTTGCATGAGCTTACGCCGGCGGTTGAAAGGCAGCGGCAGCAGCAGCAGCATAATGGCGACTTAGAACTGCATAAAATAAAATTACCGTAAGCAGGTCGCCTTCTCAAGCAGGTAGACTCGCCAATCTGCGGCTAATAGCGGCGACCTGTACTACCCTCGCCCCTGACTTATTCCTGCATCTTCGTTTCGCATTTTTTACGGACGAGGATTTTTCTCCCCAGCAGCACGCGCTGCTCTCTGGCGCAGAGAAACTGGCGCCTCTCTTGCGCCAAGATGGCCACCGAAACCACGCATGTCACCACCCATTTATACTGCACTGCGTGACCCACAATGGCGGTTAATATCGACCTGGCGATAACAGTAAGACACACGGCATGTGACCCACAATCTGTAAAAAAAACCTTATTACCTTCACCCACCAAGCATTTCAGATTGATCACATCTAACTGTATCGGATTTACCAGCTGAAACAATGCCCTTCACTTACCGGGTCTTCAATCGCGGCCTCTCCCTCTTCTAACCCGGGTTCTTCATCACCGACACCCGGGTCTTCCAGCTCGGGATGTCCTGGGTCTGAATCTAATAGGGATTCCTCTGCTAGTCCGTTACCGAACTCCGCCATCGTCCTGTTTCAACGGTATCGACGGTCCTCGTGGCCAAACCAGCGCTGCAGGCCCGTACTCACACACGGGGGTAACGTTAGCGTGAGCGGGCGGCGGAAAACGCCGCTTAGTAAAGTTAAAATGGATAATAAAAGGCTAGCTATAGTTCCAGCCAGTAATCAAACAGCGTACCACGAAGCCGGGAACCCGCTTTTTCGCCTAGTGCCGTCGGTTAATACTTCTAATGTGAAGAAGAGCCTAGCTTATTTACTAAAATGTATACATAAAAAGGCGAGGACTCGGCGGCGCCGTCCCTTCACTTCAGAGATGGAAGCCGGGGGCGGAGCTACACAGCGCTGCAGCCGTAACAACTCTCAACCTTATTCGTCAGTCAATGACCTCATACACAAACCCCCTCGGTGTTAGCCACATTTCTATTGGCTAATCCCACAAGACGTTCCGCTTTCACAAATAGCATGCGTGTTAGTAATTGGATTACATTGCAGTCAATCAAATAACGTCGACGAGAAACAACTGTTGAACAGACTAATTTTGTTCAGCGCACGTTTCAGTGCCATTTGTTTAATGATTACTCAAGTAAAACCTCTGACTGCAGTTTGTTTTACGAGTTAAACATTAAATCCAGACAATAATAAAAATAACCCAAAAGCGCTGCAATTAGACAGAAATGCATTGTTGTTCAACTGAATTTATTTCTATTTCTGTATATCAAAGAAAGCATAATGGAGACCAAACACAAAAAGGCAGGTACAAGTGAGGAGGAAAAAAATAAGCTTAATCAAAACTCTAACAATTCATAACAACACTGCCACTATTATTGTTCAATATTCAAAGAAATACCATTCTCCTCTGAGCTGAGAGCTGGCATTTAAAACCATTATGGATCAATAATAATCAAAAACAGTGATGAATAGTAGTAATGATAAATCGTATAAGTAGTAGTACAGTTATAACAATAGTGATAATCAAAGTGACAATGAAAAAAAGAGAATAAAAAGCAGATCTCCATAAAAACCTATCTAGTTTGGACAGTGCAACACCGTGTTTTTGTGTGTGTGCGAGTGATCCCAGTCATGAGGTTCAAGCGCTCCAGTCCTTGCTTCACACAAGATACAGTTTCCAACAGGTATAGAAATTATTACTCATGAAAGCACATGGTTACCCCTTTGTGTTTCAAAACCCACAATGTGTGACTTATGTTAATGGCTATGTTTGCTTGAAATATCTGTAGCTTGTGCAAATGAAATTGTGGACTAGTGCCAAGTGTCAAGTCATGGGATGTCCTTTACAGTTTGCATTTATGAACACCTCTCTTGCCATCTGTCAACCTCAAGATTGCTTTTTGGTTTTTGAATGACAGAAAGCAAAGGGAGGATTACTTTGGAATATCAGTTATTTTTTATATATTTCTTTACAAAAGCTCATGTTTTAGTTTTGCATTTTTTGTTAAAACTATCAATAGTAACATTAATGTACAAATTAAATTGAAGGAGAACACCTTTAGTATGTTATACGTCCTTCAATGCAGCACCATCTCATTACCTCTCACTCAACGTCTAATTTTTCCCCAATTTGCTTTCTAGATTTTAAGTATCCTTCCTTTCCTTAAGGATACTAGTAATACCCAACTTTATCCCTTGTAATGGTTTCCAGATATTAAATATCATTGCACAGCATGTAGGTTATTAGAATTAGTAACTGAAAAAGAATTAACAAAAGGGGACAAAAGTATCCTGGAAACACTCTCTCAAGCCCTGTCTTTCAATATTTGCACAGGTTTGGCTTTGACCTATACAGAAATTTGTTATACAGTTTATAATTGTTTCTATTTTAATGTTTATAAGAATCAAAATGAAATTATATTTTTATTTTTTAAATACTCTTAGTGGCAAACAAAACCATAAAAAACATGGAAAACATTGGTCTGAACCTCTGCACCAAATTTCTATTACCTCAGACTTTTAATATTAAAAGTTACAAACTATTACAGGGCTTGGCTTAATGCTTCTGGTGTTGGTGGGGCATTTTTGTTCAAGGCCATTATAAATATCGTCCTAGTGATTTCAAGAGCTGTATGTCCACAAATGAGATATACACATTAGGACAGAAGGTCTAAAAAAATTCTGCTGTCTGGGGGAAAAAAAGGCTGTTATTATAGACCTTGGCCAACAGAATGCTGTTAACTATAAAGTCAAGATTGTCTATGTTGTAGATAGAGAAGGTGACATTTGGTGTTTCCCTCCCAAAAAAATGGATAAAAACATTTTGGAAAAGAGCTCTTTTTCCAGATCTAGCACAATATTACTTTTATATCTAAAACATATTTAGTAAGAGTAGCTGAAAAAGAATTACATGACTTATATTAAGGCATCCACCATGCATTAATGTATCTTTCCATAAAAAGACACTTGCATTAGAATGCGTTAAAAACTTTTCAAACAATCTAAAAATGTATCAAAGTGCGATAACGCCAGGATTCTATGTTCCTCAGCCTCTTTTTGCCCTGTTTATTTGGATTGTCAGGAAAACTATGAGCATGTAAATGGGGAAACTAGACAGCCCTGTTCTCTCTAAAGTACCTCTAGTTATTGTCCAAATGAGTAGACAAGACTCATCGGATCACACTCTTGTAGCAAATTAAACAGTGACAGTCAACATCAGTTATTCTCCCAATGGTTCAGTCCAGACATGGTGTAGCCAACAATTCATTGCAGTAGAAGTAAAAGGAAGCGTAAAAAAACATTTCCACAGGAGCAAACAGGGACTTATTAATGTGAGTATTTCATGTTAATATCCCAAAAAGTCTTGCTTTGCCTTGGCATCAGCGTCAAATGGCCACTTCCAAAGAGAAAAACATTTGCATCAGTCTTTAGGGGAAAACAGTTCAAGCACGGCAAGCGTCTTTACAAATTATAGGAAGGTCATTGAAGTTGAAGTTAAGTGTTACGTAACCACAGGCTTACAACCAGAAACATGGAAAAAGTGTGTGAGAATGGAGGGAGGCCTGGGATGTGTTCATCACTTATCAGACAGCCACTGAGTGAGAAGCAGCTTGGAAGCTAGGCTTTTGTGTATTGGATCCGAAGTGAATGGTTTGAGTCAGTGAAGGCTGGGCAAAGGGGTAGTGGGTGCAGGGCAGGGTGGGCAGCCAACTTCAGAACCTAATATTAGTTTTTGAGGATTAGTGCTCAAATTTGTTTGTTAAAATCAGAGGATCCCAAACGGGCCCAAGAATAGTCAGTTTTTAGACCAATCCTGATCTGGAGTTTAACTGTTGCTGGTAGTCGTTGGTGGAGACGACTCGATAACCCTCTCCGCTCCAGAACCAACACTGGAAGAGTTTCCCAGAGCAGTGTGAGAGACCTGCGAGGCTGACATTGTGCCACCAGGTCCGTCATTACTGGTGCCATTTTTGTTGACTAGTGTTGTGGGCTGGCCAAAATTAGTGGTTCTCAGAGTTGCCAGATGATGTGGGGAGAAGACGTGGGCCCTCGCTGCGGCTCGGGACTCAAAGGAGACATTGCAGGCATCGCAGCGGCCCGTCAGGGTCTCCTTTGCCACAGGCTGGCCAGCCACCGTGGAAGCTGGAGATTCAGTAACTGACAGCTGAACGGGTTTGGGCAGAATAGGACGATTGGCTTTAAAAGCGCTGTACTGCAGGTAGCTCGCCGAGCTCATGTCCACCTTCCCACCTGAGAGGGGAGACTGAGAAAGGAACAGAGGGAGAATAGGACACAAAAAAAAAAAAAAAAAAAGGGGGTTTAGTGTGGAACAACTTTCAATGAACAGAAGACCTTTATAAATTTCACAGTATACAAATTGTAATGTAATATAACGCTCATAGTGTTGTTTTTTTCCCCAATAACATATTCAAGACTTAATAAAATAAGCTGGAAAAATTTGCCAATATATAGTGGCACTGACATTGTGCGACTGGACAATTAGGAGACGGATATTAAGTCAATGTTTTTGTACACAAGTTGACTTACCATTTTTTCTTGCTGCAGCCTCCAGCGCTTTTCCTTGGCTCTGGTATTTTGGAACCAAATCTGCACCACCTTTAGTGGTAGATTGAGCTCAGTGCCAATCGCCTCACACTCCATAGCATTAGGGTGGGCACAGGTCTCATAACACGACTGCAGGATAGACAGCTGTAGGCAGGACAAGTGTGTGCGTGGCCTACGGCTGGACGAGTGGGGCAAAAAGCTGCTTTCGTTTGGAATCGCCTTGGTTGAGACTGGTGTGGTGGGACTGGCCACTTTGGCAGCACTGGGTGTATTCGGACTGACCGGTGCGATGCTAGGGGTTGGAGGGGGGTGGATGGTACGTGGAGGCGTGTGTGTTGGAAGAGCCAGCTGCTCTCTCGACAGAGTGTTGATCTTAATGGGGCCTTTGGGAGTCCAGTAGTTGAGCCCGTTCTGTTTCTGTGGTACCACGCCTACGGCAGTAGGCCTGTTGTTTATTGGAGTTGTGGGTAACTTGGGCACCATGCGATTAGTGGCCCCTGGTCCAGGACCCATCTCATTTTCATTGTCTCTCTCCTCATCAGTCCTTTCGTCTTCACTCTCATCCTCTAGTTTCCGTTTATGAGCTGGCCTCGGGGCAATAGGGACGAGATCTTTTGGTGGCGCTAAAAGGACAGGTCCACTGACTTTTGGTGTGACTTTGACCATAGTGATATTGCTGGTGGTTTCGAGTTTTGTCTTTGGCACTGCAGAGGCACTGCTGCTCACAGGAGAGACTAGAGTAGAGGAAACCACCTCCTTGGGCTTGATGGGAACTGGGATTATTTTTTTCACCAGGCTTGGCTTCCCCAGCTCCTTTACAGACTCCCTTTCTGTCTTCACAAGTGTGCGAACAATTGGACTTGCTGTAATGCACCCAGTATTGTTTGGAGCAGGTTTGTTAGAGAAAATAGGTTTGGAAAGTGGCCAGGTAAATTTGATCAAAGGTTTGCCAACTGCTGCCAAGGTGCCGTCGCTGATGAACCTGACCTCACCCTTTCGTTCCCTGGCCCTCATGTTCTGGAACCAAATCTGAACAACCTTCTTTGGAAGATGAACCCACTCAGAAATCTGTTCGAACTCATGTTTCCCAGGATTTGGATCTTTGAAATAGCAGCCATACAGAATGTCGAGTTGTTCAGCTTGTATTATGGTTCTTGAGCGTCGCATATCTCGATACCTTTTTCCTTTCGACTTCCTCTGCTGTTGTTCTTGCTCCTTTTCTCTTTCTTGCCCATGTTCCCTTTCTGATAACTTAGCATTCATTTTCTCTGCTGCTCTCATGTACATGCTAGACTTCGCCATGTTATTACAGTTAACCAGGCTTGTGTTGCTGTTGGAGGGCATGGCAGAAACCGGTTCAGACTTAACTTGAACGACCACCAGACCTTTGGATGTGGGCCTCAGGCCCAGCCCGTCCAGCAACTGGCCCTTTTGTGCTGCTATTTTATCAGAAAGAGATGAGGTGGATGCACATTTTGAATTGTTCTTTCCCATGCTGAGGTCAAGAGCAGACTCACAGTCACCACCACCATTAGACAGGTAGTGAGATGTCTGGTTGCGTGAGGAGTGACACTGTGAGAGTAGAGAACTGGAGAAAGTGGTGGTGGTTATTGGGTGAGGAAAGACAGGTACTTTGTTCCCGTCTCCAACCCCTGAAGGACTAACAGAAAGGACATAGGGACTAAAGAACCGAGCAGAAAAGGGAGTTATGGATAAGGGAAGAGGATGCAGAGTGCTGGTTGGGATTTCAGGATGGTCCATGGATAAAGACTGGGAGCTTGGAGGATCCCCTTGGGCCTCCAACTCTAGATCCACATCTGAATCCTGTCTCTCCTTCAGCTCATCACGCTCAAACTCACCCTCTCTTTTTTTCCGTTTCGCCCTCTGACCCCCTCCACTATCCTCATCTTCATACTCATCCTCTGCATCTGAGAGAAACACAGTAGTGGAGCGCAGGACCTTTCCTCCCACAGAACCCTTTTCACTATGGGCCTCTCGCTGTGGTTCACTTTTAGCAGGGCTTCCAGGACCATCCCTCAAGGACTCATTCTGACTTTCCTCATCAGTCATAATGACTGAAGTGTAAACCTCATTTTCTGAGTCAGATGTTAGACAAGTGTCCCCCTGAACCTCTCTCCCAAAGTCTCTCTGTCTGCGTTTCCCTCTTGTATTAGACAAATCTATTGCCTGACTCCTCGTAGCTTCAGTGTCATCTTCACCTTCTGCTATGATCAGTGAGCTTTCCTCGTCATCATAGTCAGAGCTTTGGCCATGGCTTGTAAAGCCAGACAAGCCTTGGCGATGTTCTAACTCTGTTACTCTCGGCCTCTGCTTGGCGTGTCGGGCCTGGCTTAACCATTGTCGTACCTCTTCCTCAGAGAGCCCTACCTCTCTACCCAGTGCCTCACAATCCTCATGGGGAGGGCTTGCAACATCAGCCTCACTACGTGACTCAAAGAATGCCCAGAGAACCTCTGACTGGAACTCTGACAGCACTGGAAGGTCTGGATAAATAGAGCCCACTGTGCTACAATGGGACTGTGTTTGGTTGGAAGTTAAGGCATGTGTATTCGAGCTGGATTTTGGGGTGCCAGGACAACCACAAGGGCTAGTGCCCGATTTCTGAGGAGTGGAATCAGGGCTGAGCGTAAGGTTTAAATTCAAAGGACTGAGGCTTGAGTTGCTGGGCACGGATGCAGAAGGCGAGACATTATTGCGGAGGCTCTTCTCTGTGCCCACTGGAGAGAGATTCAGTCTAGCTTCTTTATCACCTTCCAGGTCCAACTGATCAGTCGCAGCATCTCCATCTGTTGTGCTATCTCTGTGTGCCTTCCCATTGTCTTCATTAATCTCAACCTTCATCTTGCTTTCTATATTGGGACGTGGTGAAAATTCTTTACTGTCCTCTTCCTGTAGTTTGTCTGTTTTATCCCCATCCTCAATCTGAGCCAAGGCCTTCTTTTTAAATGATTCCTCATGGTCTTGTTTCTCCTGTTCTTTCTCACACTTTATAGTCTGTTTTTGCTCTTCTGGGGAGGGCTGCATGTTTGTTGGAACTCCTGCAGAGGGCCACTGGTTTTGTAAGCTGTTAAGTCTTTGGGATAGGACGGCTTGCTGGGGTGTGGTGAGGCCTACTAATGGCACACACTGGGTGAGAAGCTGGCCTTGCTGGTTCTCTTGCTGCTGGGTTTGGGCTTGGAGCCCGTTCAGGATCAAGGGCATGACCATTGGAGGCTGAGGCACGAGCTGAGGTGTAGCGGCACCTGTAGCAGCACCAGTCGCAAAGAGGGAGGGGATGAGGGGGTGCGAGAGAGTGTTGGGACTCGATGTGAGGAGAGTAAGGAAGGCTGAGACGGCTTGAGCTGAGGCCACAGGAGAGGTGAGGAGGGAAGGAGCCACTTGTGAAGTTTGAATCAGCTCTCCATCTTTTGTGGCATTCACCATCGCAGTCGCTGCAGCAGGGCAGTTAGAGGTGTTCACTAACTGAGCGGTTCCGCTCCCAGATGTGCTTACGACAGTGTTTGGAGTGCTGCTTGTGCCGGCTCCTAGGCTAGGGGTAGCCACTGCACTGTTTCTGCTCCGGGTCTGATGCAAAACAGACTTCATATGGCTCTCCAGGGTGGTGGCATGATTGTAAGAGACTCTACATGTAGCACACTGGTAGGGTTTGTTTGTTATGTATGGCCGAGACAGCACGGGCACTGAAGGAGGCTGTGCATCACTTACCGCAGGTTGTTTTGCAGAGCCTGTTGTCATTCTCTGAATGTGAGATGCCGAGTTGTAATGAACACTCAAGGCAGTTCTGCTGGGAAAACTTTCCAGGCAGGCATTGCATTTGAATGACTGCGTGTTATTTTCAGCTGGTAAACCATTGTTACCCACTTCACTGGTGTCTGGGACTTCTGTGTTTTCAGTTGCATTTTGCCGTTTGGTTTCCGTGAGCTGCTTTTCTGCCTCCTCTGACTCTACCTCACCTCCCTCTTCATTTATTCTCTCTTCCTCCATTTCTTTGTTTAGAAGGGGCTGGGTCGAGTCTGAAGTCTCACTAGACTGACATGGATACGACATGATGTCTTCAGTGTGCTCAGGCTGTGGAGACTCAGCATCTGATGGGAAGAAAAAAAAGTATATACACATGTTTAATCGATCTAGTAAAAGACAAACTAACTGATGGTAGAAGTACAAATTTGTACACTAATGTAATTTTTAGCAGTTTTGACACATTAGCACCCACCTTAAGTGAAATTCCACTGCAATTTAATTTATTCATCAAAACTTTTTTTCTCAATTAAATTAAAAATGTATATTTTCTACCCTCACCCCTCACCTGACAACTTTTGTGCACCTTTGTCCTCTTCTCCTCTATTGGCACCCTGTTTTAGAACAGCCTTTTAAAAAAAATAAAAGAAAAGAAAAAAGGAGTCAGTCTAATGCAAGTTTTGAGGAGTGCAGCATTTGGGTGTGACTCATTGATGCCTTACTAGTCTCTAATTTGCAAATTACCCTAAAGGCACAATCTAAGTGTCCTTTGATCAGCTCATCCAACTAAAATTCCTTCATTTCTTACACTTTTCACTAAACTAAATTTCATTCAGGTCCTACTTTTACTCAAGAAACATGTCAAAATGCAAGTATATGTTTTTTTTTGGGGCGTTAAAATAAATAAAATAGCCACTTTGAGTAACAATAAAAAAGACTAGTTGTTATGGTAAAATTATTACATAGCAATTATGTATAGTTTTGAACCTTATAAAATATCATGCACTTATTATGCATTAAACTGTTTAGCCATATTTTACTCTTACAAGGGCAGTGTAAAGAAAAAAAACATCAACACATAGACAGATGATCACACTTTGGAGATATTTTGGGCAAACTGTGCAGCCACACTTACAATGTCCAGCAGTCGCTCCACACAAGACGGAAGTACACTGTGTTGCTCAGTAAGATGTAAAGACAGCAAGGTCCTGTCTGTTTGCCCTTGTTGGCACAGAGGGCACAGCCAATCTGCCACCCCATTGCTTTCACTGCTCACCTTCTCTCCAGACTCCTCCTGGGAAATAAAGAGAATCCTCGTCTTTATACACCTGCTTATCATTGACCATAACAGTTGTATAAAGTATTTCTCGGACGAAAGACATGCAACTAATGTCTTGTGACCAAACTTTGAATGGACAGCGTAACACAGACACTCTTTATGGATCGCTGTTGTGTGTTAAACCATACGTTACAAAAAAAACAAGTCACGTCATTTTTTACAGCAAAACTGATCTTAGATGAGGATTTTGGCTTCTTAAAGTTTCATTTGTGACCTTCTTTGAAGATTAAAAACACTTTGAAGGGAGGTTCCCAGCATTCTGTCTGCAATAAGCGTGTCACATTACACAATAACACAATTGTTTAAATGACACCTTTGTGATTTTCTAACGCTTTCAAGCAGGTTTTTCTTTGCACTGCTGCAAACTCCAACAGGGGTCCGGATAAAAGGTCCATTATTTCAGCCTTTTTGTCTGAGTCAGCCTGACTCTCAGAACACTGATCTGGTCTCACACGTGCACATACAATGTTTTAAATGCATAATAACAGCGTGACAACGCAAACACCAACAATAACAGGTTCTCCACAAATTAAAACCACAAGCGAGCTCTTTTAAGGAAGTCGGAATAGACCATGTTTGCTTATGACTGCTCCGACATGTTTTTGCGAGCGTTAATAATCAGAAATGCAGCCTAGACAGCGATTTATAAGAATATGGGAAGATCCCAGTGCAGCTACAATCCTGACTTCCTCCTCATGCCAATTAGCAAGCTAGCAGGCTTATTTAAGCAGATAATATTTCCACAAGGCTATATCTGTACGAATAATCAGGTTTAAACGCTTCCCATCATGGCTTTCGTATTTCAGACTCAAGCTATAACCACGCTGACGTATCATTGCTCATAGTTGGCTAATTAATGAGCAGACTAATTAGCTATGCCGACCAGAGAATCAATTAGCTAGCAGGCTAGGCTGAGGAGCCCCTCTAAACGTCGCATTACAGCAGTGTGTCGGGGAAAGCTGGTTAGCTCGTTAGTTTGTGAAAATAATCCTGCGATGATAGTCACATACTGTAACATGAAACTGCCAGAGACAAGATTGGCATCAACATAAACTGGCGCTGGACCGCAGCAAAAGCTGCGCTGCCATTAAATTCAGAAACAAGTAGAGGTTGAGCAAATAACAGTCGTGTCACTTTGCTAGCTAGCCTGTTAGCACAGAGATAATTAACGCTCCTCAAACTGCCCTCACTCGCGGCACAAACTCTGCCTGCTCCAGGTGGGAACTGCGGCTCCAACACGCAGGCAGACTTCACCCAGAATCAGAAAAATACACCGACTCGGCTCCACAGCAACCTCGGCCTCGAGTTATTTCCTTACCCTGCTGATTGCGGGCTGCCAATCGGGCATGTAGTGTTGCACCACCCGCCGCCTGCTGCTCAACAGCGCAAATTGAGGCCTAGCCGGACTAAAGCCATTTAATTAATGAACGTGGCTCCGTTTACAGATGTGTTAGAAAACACTCGCACCCCCTCCTCCTCGCCGCCCAGCAGACCAGCTTTCGACGCGTCCTAGCGCTCCGATCCATACCTTAAACACTTACGGTGCAACACATGGTCATTTAAACTATCATTTTAAGCGCTCCGAGCCGTAATTGGCGAAAGAATTAAAGGCTAAAAAGCTAGTTGAAGCGCAGTACGTGCGCCGCGGACGGCTCGACGATGGGGGTGGTGTAGGGAGAGCAGGCGAAACGGAGACGAGAGGCAGAAAAAGTTTGGGATTTAATGTTGGATTTCTACACGGGATCGGATTAGTATGAAGCCCAATCCGTCGTTCGCTCGATCCTCTATCAGTCGCAGGCCACTCTGCTCGCTCATATCGGCACAATTAACCGATCGCAATGACGTTTAATTAAGTTGAGAGCAATTAGCTAATGCGTTTTTACCTGCATGGTCTCCGCTCCAGCACGCACACACGCACACGCTTCCTCTGTGGCTCCTCAGAAGTGAAAAGTTTTCTTTCCTGCCCTCCCTCTCTCTCTCTCTCTCGCCTGTTCTCCCCCTCCCTCCCTTCACTCGCCCTATCCCTCTCTCCTTCCCCTCTCCCCTGTAGTAAACAGACCACAGCTCCCCCCGAGGCTGACTGCTGACATTCAGACGGGCACGCCGATAGAAAAACCTTACATAACCTGATTATTAATCAGTGAAGCGCCGATCACTTATTGGACAATATGGATAGATAAGGAAATGCTTAGATACATTTCCAAAAAAAAGCAAGCCGATGCCTGGATCACCCCCCCCCCACACACACACACACACACACACACATCATCTTCACATTAAATGTGAATAAAAAATGAGCCCCCATTCTGCCAACTTTGAGTGTCATAGTGTGACGAGTTAATTAGCGGCAGGCAATAAAGATATTGCGGCAATGGCGGCTTCCAGCACCGCCCGCACGCATTCTGACATGTTTTCAGTCCGGCGATAGGTGTGGTGAGTATGTGGAATAAATATTTATGAAGCTGAGCGGATTAAAACTGCACCATCTGTAAGTCTCTGCGTTACTGGGACAGGAAGTGATGTTCCCCAACACGCTGATAGGCGTCTCTCCTTTCGCCTGTGTAAAATGAACTTCCCTGGCGCTTAGGCCCCGCTCGGATTTATCTGTCGCCCTGCTTTTGATGCCGAATGCGTGTGAATGAAGGACCTGAGCAGGAAAGGTGCGTTTCAGCGCCGTCGCTGTGTCCACGATGCTTTTTTGGACACTCTGTCGTTCACTGCGTTGATTTTCAGTCGCAGTTCGTGCGCGACTCTGCAGCCGTAGCGTCGTGGGCCAAACGAGTCGCGTCGCATTATGAGCTACTGTACTTACTGTTCATTGTGCTCGTTATTTATCTGTTTAGATTTTGAGGATTTATTATTTTAGTTTTAACCCAAATACCGTCCACAGGTTGATCTTATGAAATATAATGATCAAAAAGGCAAATGAGTATAAAAATGGAAACTTCTATCTTCGTGTAAAAACTTGGAACGCATGGTAAAATCTTAGGGATAAGAATAAGGTTGTATGTATATTTGAACCTTTTTAAAGGGTAATTTATTTGATATTATTAGAATGTGACCGCATGCATTTTAAACTTGCAACAGACAATAATGTTTTAATCGTTGGTAGTTTTAGCTATAATAATCAAACTTATGTAATAGGCAAAGTAACACTAAATGAATAAATGTACTATCATGTACCTACAGACATTCAAAACTGTGATTAAGAAGTGGTTAAATGTTCTGTTTTTTAAGCCGTCCATTAAAAGTGATACAGTTCTCTCCAAAAATCATTAGAATCAACAAAGACAATATTGTTGATTTGATAAAGGCAGTGTTAGTTTTACTGTTAGTATAACATACAGTACCTGTTGATAGTGGGAAACATAAACAGAACAGCATTTTGACAATTTAACCTTAAGCAAATGCTTCTTGTAACTGGATTAGACCTTGTCCAGCAGTTCTGGGTGATTAATACAAAGATAACATTATAGTGAAAGGGGCGTCATGAATTGGGTCTATTTTGCTTCCTCTGGACCTCAGAAGGATTTCCCAAGCTGATTAAGGTCTCCTCAACCCTAAACCGCTCTACGGTTTAGGGTTATTCTGTCTCACCGTCACTGGTTTGTTTCATAAAAACCTTTTGTTTCCTGGTGCATTTCTATCACAATAAAATAACAAATGAAAGTGACAGCCATATTGACCAATGTATTCCCTCAACAACATTTACTGATATTTAGGTACATTTTGCTTGTAATCACAAAATACTGTTGTTGCAACTGTCCTTGCAGATGAGTGTGGAAGTGGAGAGGAAGTTTTTATTCAGTGCAGACACCTTAAAAAAGCTTGAAGAGATCGGAGGTACGCGTTTTAATTTCTCCTCACGCATTTAGACTCGGTAAATTTAGAGCGGATCTATGTCAACTTAAAAATGGACAGTGAAAGTATTTAATGACACTAATTGCTGTGTGCAAATAATTCTCTAACTGCAGTGACACTGGCCATCTGTCTCCAGCTAATAATGCAGCTTAATTATCTGTCAGGCTTGTGTGTATTTCTTTGTTTATCTTTTCCCATATAAATTGTATTTGTTCCTCCCTCTTCTTTTCATTAGCTCTGTGTATTGGCCAGACTCAATTTCACGACCAGTACTTCGACACCCCCGAGTTTGACCTGACTCTGAGAGACACGTGGCTGCGTAAACGCGAAGGATGCTGGGAGCTCAAGTGTCCCACGGCGCCTCTCGGGGAGCAATGTGAAGCGGCAGCACTGTGTACTCGCTACAAGGAAATTACCAGCCTCGCTGACATTCAGCTCAGGGTTCAAGAGGTCATCAAAGACAGAGACACAGAGACAAGTGCCTCACTCCTGGATGAACGTTGGCTCAGCAAGATGAACCTGGTTTGCTTCGCGGAGTTTACAACAGTCCGGCGGTCGTATAGGTTACAGCAGGAAGGGGTGAAGATAGATCTGGACCAAGCTGACTTTGACTACAGCGTGGGAGAGGTAGAGGTGATCGTACCGGAGGGAGGAGATGTGCAGTCCGCCCTGGAGAGGATTGAACAAGCAGCTCAAAAGCTGGGTGAGCTCAGGCGTGTCCAGCTTCTAACATATAATAAAGTCAACATACAAGAGAACTTTCCTTATTCTGACACGCCAACATTCAGTCAGTCGGTCAGAATGTTATACCTGGCCACCGTTTGTGCTGTATCCTACACATGGGATAGGTCATTCATTAATTATTTCCTCCTCTTCACAGGTCTGAATGGTGACAAGCGAATTGAGGGAAAAATGGACGTTTACCTCAAAAAGCATCACCCACAGCACTACATGAAACTAGTGAGTGAGCACATCTTATAAGAAAATGTGTGTCATTAAAAAACTCTTTTAACATGTGCTCAGTCAAATCTGTAAAATGAGGTCATATTTATTAGAAAACTGTAAAACCTTTAAAGATCCTCAAACCAAACACAAATGCTAAACCACTCTTTTCACTTGAATGGAAGAAGTAAGTTTCAATTCTCTAAGCAGATGATATTAATGATAATAATCAATTGTAACAAGGTAGCATCAACACAAGAGGTTTACATTTACTGTGTCACTGAACTTTGTAAACTTTATTACTGTGTGTGAACAAGTCAACGAGTTAACTGTCAAAAAGGACCAGATCTTGATGTACAAACAGTTATGTTCTCCTAACAATAAATAAATATCAATCCTTTTCTAGAGTTTGTAGGAGTTACTTCCTTTGTCCTCCAGCCAGTTAGTAATGAAATGTGTAGCATTGCTTTGTGGCTTTCAGATCCCTCTGAAGGCATGTGAATGATAACAAGCCTCCTTCAAGGACATCCACCAAGAGTTTGATACAAAGGCTCCTTTTAGAAAGAATCACGGTATTTATTTTTTTATGCTTTAAGCCTTTGTTTTACAGAAATGATTGCTAAAGTGAATTATTTTCAACTTAAATGTTAGAATCTGCACAAATTGAATGTAAGTGATCTTCAGTATCTATATGTAAACGCTGCACTATCTGTTGCCGATCCTTTGTGAATTATGCAGCAAGATATTTTATCAATATTAAATAGGGTCACCTAAAAAATTCTAGTTTGTTTTTCTGCTATACTTCATATACTCTATAACAGACTAAATATGCCAGTTGAATTCTGAGGTAAAGATTGTGAAAAGTGGGTCCACCCTTGTTGATATTATTGCTCCAGTAAACACAATACTCATAATAAACAATAATAATGAATTCAGTAAGTACCTCCCATTCTGTGAAAACCGTGGCCAGGAACAGAGTTAGCAGGCTGGTTGTAGTGGTCAGAGGTGTGAGCACATGTGACCAGCAGAGGTAAGAAAAGGTGAGAGTTCAGTGTATCTGTGGAACAAGCTGAGGATGACGCATGCTGCTATGCATGCTAAACGAGCTAAAGAGCTAAACGCCACTAAAAGATGCACACCTGTGAAACACACCAATATCCATTTGGCTGTTATTTCAGCACAGTGAAAGTGGCACTAAACACATCCCAGTAAAATAGTGATGCTTCTCATCATCATCACACATTATAAGAGTAAGCTTTACGCATATTCAAGAAGATTATCATCTTTAGTTATTATTACAAAATACAGAACTATTGCCAGTCACTAATAATGAATGAGCAAAAAATGCAATTAATTATTGTACTGAGCTATTTTTCATGGGGAATCATTTCACTTTGCCTTGTAGCAGTGTGCATGTATAGTTTTGTCTGTTGTCTGTTCATTGGTTTATGATCTAATTATTAGTTATTGGTTACAACAAGGATAATTAACACAAATGTTATTTCGAAGTCTGCGTCACGTGACGATGAGCGAGCACGCGCAGTTTTTTTTCCTGACTTTTGTAAACAACATGGCGACTGACGGACTGGTCTTACTAGAGGACTGATCAAACACTGACCTGTCAAGCCTTCAGCTTTTAGTGTTACAGCCTTGTCTTTTAGTCCGTGTGGAATTTAACTATCTAAAAAAGTAACTGGGTCGGAGCGAAACGACATATAACTGAGGTCGAAGAGCTGTCAAGCAGACCGTTTGGCAGCCGAACGGTAACACTGTACTTCAGGCGTTAGCATTAGTAGCTAACGTTAGCTCCACAATGCCAGCTTCTGCATAGAGCTGGAAAGGGACGTTGAAAATTATAATCCATGTCACAGTTTGTCAGTTCGAATAAAGTAACGTGTATTCAATTCGTAGCTTACAATTTGAATTATACACATTTGTCTTTTGCAGCTATTAACACCTAACTTGTTTTTACGTTACCTCCGTGTTTTTGTGTTCACCTGCCTTAACACAGGTGACCCTAAAACGGCCCATTCATCTCACTTTATTCTCCCTGCTAGGCCATCTGCAGTCTATGGGCTCTCAGTCCAGTTCTGGGATGTCTGGTGGAAGGAGCTCTTCCAGTGACAACCCAGCTGAGCGCTCTGAAGCAGCAGAACCGAACCGGAGCAGTAGCAGGAACCGCAGGACGGCAGACAGGCAGCAGGCGGACAGGCAGTCAACATCAGAGGAGGACGTCGACTTAGCTGAAGTACTGGCTTACCTACTAAGGAGGTGAATTGTCTGCCACAACGAATATTTACACAAATACCACAGTCACTGCGAATTGTTTGTGATGGTCTGGGTAAACACGTGGACGTCACAAGCATTTAAGTTTGAAAGGGCCACAGAAATATCCAGCTGTTCCAGGCGTCGAAGATGACGCACGATATTAACCAAGGTACCAACAAGTTGGACTACATTTTATAGATGTCATAGTTCTGTACAGTGTTGAGCCTAAATGACAGTTCCTTTCAACAATGTCTTCATGATTTGAAGCCATAGCATAAAGATCTATGTGGAAGAAATAGCAAATAAACTACTAAAAACACACAACATTGAACAAAATCAGTAGTTAAAGACATCAGTTAGAATTATCACTAAGGTTTATGTGTTACATTATTATTATTTTAAATAGTACTTAATAAACTGAGAAACCTCACAAACTAATATAAACTTTTATGTGTCCCACGCTGGGGAAATCTTGTTTATGTCTTTGTCACTATGTTATGGAATAGTTTTGATATATTTCCACCATTTCTTTATTCAAATGTTATGTTACATCTGATTTATCACTGATTCCAAATAATATAAAATAATTTAATCTTAATCTTCCACGATGAACCTTGTCCCAAGATGAAAAACATCATCTAGCATCATATCACGATATGACAAATTTTCATAAATAGGAGCCAGTATGACAATATTTACTTTTATGATTATATGGGCATGTCGGTCATTCTAATGAAAAACAGGAAATGATTTACAGAAGTAGAATTACTCACTGGTGAGAAACCAGAACCTGCTTGTATGATTTAGTATGAGACAACACTTGCGCTGTATGTATGTATGTATGTATGTATGTGATATTATATCCTACACAAATAGAGATTTCTGGTCATCTGATATATATGATTGACTTTAATATGTATATTTATTTAAAAGAGATTTTTAAAGAGAAAAAACAGTATTTGACACCTGTCATAGCTAAACTTTCACAAACAGGGTAGAAATAATTCCTGGAGTAGTTTGATGAGTAAAAATCCTTTTATTCAAATTATTTGCCTTAAATTTGTTTTAAACCAAATATTTATATACAATCCTCTGTTTGCTGCTGATTACTACCGTCACACAGCGTGTTGCAAAGAGATAGAAAGCTAGAGAAAGCGTGGCCACACACACTTTATTGTTAGCTAGTCTAGCACATTAACAAAAGCATTAAATCAACACCACATGATCTCAGCTGAGAGCCTCCAGACCTCAGAGCAAAGCTGAGACAGAGTCATATATATATATATATATATATATATACATGTGTTTTATAAATAATCATACGATAATGTGTGCGATAATAACAGTAACAGATAATGTTGTTGACAACAGCTGTGAGTTTCAGTGTCCACAGTGTGTACTCAACAATCAGCCTGAGTTGAGTGAGTGTGTTGCTGGAGCAGCCTATATGAAATTTAGGTGAATGACTCTACACTTTGTGTCCAACTAATACAGTTACAGTGGGTAAGGCCAGGTCCAAGATTTTGTGTTGAAGTACAGGTGTGTAATGGGTCAGACCAGTGCCGAGTGTTGTGAGTGGCAAGTTTGACAAGCTGGACCCATAGAGGACTTGGGTGTTAGTTTACTCTTGTTCCAGCCTCCCTGACTGCTAAATGTAAACAATAAGATGTTGATTTTGAGAGACCTATTCTTATTTTCTTAGTTTTATATTTACTGCTGCTTTTTAAGAAAGTCAAACATATTTTACATTCTTTATTGATGGAAAAATCTATAATAATAATAATAATAATAATAATAATTGACTTTTATTAACCCCATTGATCTCTCTCAAAGACACACCTGATGCCAGAAGCAGAGCTCAAACCTAGGACCTTCTCAGGATAATGCTCTTTCTACTGAGCTACCAGGCCACTGTTTTTATATTAATGCAAGAGAGTTTGATTTTACTAAAATAATTGACCTGGAGGTAGCTTGCATATGGCCTTTAGATAGAATGAAGTAGAAGGAGTGTAGTTTGCTCGTCTGCCAACTGAGCACATTAATCACATTGCTTCCAGTGCTGCTAAAGCTAATTGAGGCTTTGGAATCCTTTTCCATGTTTTAACATAATTAAAGAGGCTGGGAAATGTCTCAATCTTGGTAAAGTGATCGATTACAACTTCAGGCTCTTTTGTCTGGAGGAATTGTTTGCTGAATGCTTGACTGTTAGTCTGCAACAGCACAGCATCACAAATATCAGTAAGAATTTAAACAAATAAGTAACTCTATCTGTAGCTGTTAATCATTTTATAAAGATTACTCTACTTTGGAGCAGCAAACTGTTCCTCTGTCTGCTACAGTGGAACTGCTCTGGGGAAAAGAGCTCAACACTCTTGTTTTATCTTTAATGTTCTTTCACTCACAGACATTATCTTAGAGACCTGTTTTGGTCATTAGAGACCACCTGGCTTATGAATATTTGGTATCTTGATGCATAGACACTGTGTAATGTTTTGTTTTCTCTGTTAAGAGTCCTTTAGTTCTTATCCACATCAAATCTGGTTCGGTTGTTGAACTGTGGATTTGTGTCTTCCAGGGGCCAGGTCAGACTGGTCCATGGTAGTGGAGCCACGGGGCTACAGCTGGTCCAGTCATACTCTGACTCTGATGAAGACAGCGATGGAGCCTGGGAGGGTCGGCTGGGAGACCGCTACAACCCACCAGGTAGACTACAAATATATTCCATTGTTCAGGCAGTAATGTAGGACAATAACTTGTAAGTTTGTCTTTACCAGCATTGTGTTCTAAAGCATGCTGTTTTAGTTAACAGAATAAAAATGTCCTGCAGTATTAGAAAAGCAATGTTTTGGGATGGAACAGTGTGTTGCGACACAGTTTGCTTTCAGTTTATTTGGAATTCAGCCAGTACTTGGTAACAGCAATGGGACGAATGTCTGCCAGCACCATTTGAGATTGCAATTAAACATGCAGAGAGTGTTTGAATGATGCTTTAGCTCTGTGTGTATATGCATATTAGGATGTAAAAAATGTATATACAAGAGGAAATGAAGTAAATGGTAAAGTGGTATAATATAATTTTCAAGGAAGCAAAACAAACTCTGTTTACCTGAGCTAGCTGATAGAAAGTCCTGCATTATAACCCCACTTTCACTCAGCACAGTGCTTGTTGGAACATAGAGCTTTGAATGTTGTGCATCAGCTGTTGAAGCTTCACCACTTTGTTCTCTTCAAATGAATGCCTATCAACTGTTCTGTCATATGTTAACTAACACTTGTTTGTGTTGTTTTGCTAGTTGACACCCAGCCTGACACACATGAAGTGGATCGAAGTGAGATTCGGACTCAGATACTGCTAGCGACTGCCTCATCTGCTCTAAAAGGCCGACACAGTTTCACCCACATGTTAACAGAGGTCAGTCCACACACACAAACAGTAGTATTAGCGTTCAGACCACTGGCCCAAAAAGTGTCAAGATGATTAGTTTTCTTGTGACTAATTTGATGTTTTTTTTGTGATGACCTTGTGGCTGTTAAGAGAGAGCAAGGCAGATGTAGAGGCTCCAGTTTTTCTCACGGGGAGTGCAGCCGGATCCGCACACAGTAAGCTGTTCACGCTCAGGCCCATTTCCAGTATTAAGACTTGAACTCAGAGAAGCCATTAAAATCAGTTCAGTCCATTCAAACCCGCTGTTGATTTAGCAAAAGCTTTTGTTTTTGCCTGATTTTCAGACATGTCTTGCTACAGAACAGAGCCTTATCACCTTTTATTGCATATTGTTCATTCACACAGTTACACGTTATGTATAATAGCTGTTTATCGGTCCTCTCTGATGGAAGAGAGAGATTATAATTTATGTAGATTATACACAAATGCACAGTGTATAATTCTTAAACTGTGTGTTTAGTGTTTCTTGAGCTACTGCTACATTGGAAGTTCCCCTTTTGTATTAACATGCCTATGTGCATTGACTGATCCATCAAGAAAACTCAGGCCGCTATCTGTCTATTGAGATTGGCTCATGTGTTTGTCCACAGTTTCTTGCCAAACTATGTGTCCCACAAGGATACGTACCAGCAGAAAGCTTTTTGCGGCGTTTACAGTGACGATGGCAACATGTTCCTTTCTGCTTGCCAAGGTAAATAAGTCCAGATGCAGAATGAGGACCCACAGGACCATACTCATAGCTGATTGTGCTAGTTTAAAACTGCTTAGAAATCACTGGCACTATTCACACACTGTCATGCAACAAATGTTGTAGAAGTAGTGGTTGAATTTTGAGTTAATTTTTTTTTGTCTTTTCCAACCCTATGAGAGTATCTGTCATCAAAACCTTTATGCTAGCAGGAGCTGAATACTGGTTGCAGGGTCATCCACATGGCCTTTTAAACTTGCACGTAGTAGTAATAGTAATAATAAGTAATTTTAGATTAGTAGTTTGTAACATTTGCGCTGTGCGTTGTGCCCTGCAGACCAAAACATCCGCCTGTACGACACCACCAAAGGCCGCTTTAATTTACGGCGAACAGTGAAGGCTCGAGATGTGGGCTGGAGTGTGCTGGACGTCTGCTTCACCCCTGACACTCACCATTTGCTCTACTCCAGCTGGTCTGACTACAGTAAGTCTGGGAGTCCCTTACTATGTGATGCAATGGGCCCTAATAGCCCTGTTTGTTACTTGGGTTCCTGAAAATGGTTAAAGTTAACTTTAAGTTAACTTTATGTCACACGCCACCAAATGGATGCTGATGCTGGTGGTGACATTAGGATCATATTACAGTTTTTTCATGACCTATTCATTCATTCCTGCTGTACTGTAATCAATGTCACTATAGTTAACAGGCTACACTACAGACTAGGGCCAATAAAAAGCTAGCATAGAATGTATGACGAATCAAAACATGTTAATTATTACATAGCAATAGTCATTACATTTTGAAAAAAGACATTGTAAATCTGTGCTCAGATAGCCGAGTTGCTGTGACTGCTCCGTCTGGTAAAGGATGTTTACTTTGTGGGCTTTGTTTGGAGGCTAAATACTTTTACTGTAATTTGTCAATTTTGAGGTAGTATATTCATTTTGTAATATAGATTTAATTTTGATTGCATGCTCTATGAAATATCAAAAAAAAAATAGGTAAATGTTATGGCCCTGTGACAAAATCTAAGACATTTAAAAATAAGCAAAGTTTCACATGTAAGACGTGTAAAACCACCTTTTCCTGCGTGTGTTTTGTCCACAGTTCATTTGTGCAGTATAGAAGGAGACAATGAGAATCACACCGCCTTGGACCTCAAGTTAGTGTTTCCCTTATAGTTATTTGTAACATTGCACAAGATGTAATCTTTCATTCCCTTCATTCATTACCACCTGGATAAATGATGCTACCAGATCTCACCATATAAAATTCCATCCATTTTCTCACTAAGTGCTCTGTTCCTTAGTTTTTATAACAGTAGCATGGTTTGACAGCTGTCCACTGTAACTGTCTGTCAGTAATCATGCTACTAGTTTCAGCCTACTTGGGTGTGTGACCATGTGTGTTTTTTAGTCCAGAAGAGAGGAGGTTCTGCGTGTTCTCACTGGCTGCATCCACAGATGGCAAAGAGATTCTGGGAGGGTGAGTACCATATGTTCTGCTGTTGACTGTGGTGACTGGAATCTCGTCGTTGTCAGATGTACATTTTAGCAGCTCTTCTTACCTTGTCTGCCCCAAGGTGGAAGTAAAACAACTGTGTGTGCTGGGAGTGCTGCCATCCTAAAAGCATCCCATTACTTATGATATGATATAATATAATAGGAAGCAGTCATCAGTCATTTTAAGATGCTCTGAATTAATTCACTTTCCTCTTCATTCCAGAGCCAACGATGGCTGCCTTTATGTTTTTGACCTTGAGCAGAATAAACGAACGTTGAAGGTCAGTGTCTGTTCACATTAGCTGCTTGTGGTCTGCTATGCTTCTGTGTGTGTGTGTGTGTGTGTGTGTGTGTGTGTGTGTGTGTGTGTGTGTGTGTGTGTGTGTGTGTGTGTGTGTGTGTGTGTGTGTGTGTGTGTGTGTGTGTGTGTGTGCGTGTGCGTGTGCGTGTGTGTGTCAGGTCCACCTCCTGTATGTAAGTGTTTGTCAGCTAATTAAAATGCTCACATAAAGTACCTTGGCCTAATAATCAAATCACACCTCTACAGTTTCCACACAATGTGTCATAGACTGAAAAAAGAATCAATGTAAGTGTTATTTAATGTCCTGAAGAGCTGTAGGGTTATTTTTGTTGCTTGTTCTCAAACATAAATAAATTCAAAGCTGACAATGTAAATACAATAGTCCCTTGTGTTTGATTTAAATCTAGCCATTGATTTAGTAAAAGGTTTATACTATTAAAATAAAAGTCATATATCTGAGCTCACCAGTAAGAACCAATGGGCTTAAGATGTAAAGATGTAACACTTAAATCTCACTCTTCCTCTGTCTCACTGACTCTTTCTTTGTCTCTTCTCGCCAGATTGATGCCCATGAAGATGACGTGAATGCGGTGGCATTCGCTGACTTCTCATCTCAGCTGCTTTTCTCAGGCAGCGACGATGCCCTGTGCAAGGTGTGGGACAGACGGACGCTGAGGGAGGACAGACCACAGCCTGTCGGACAGCTGGCCGGCCACAGAGATGGCATCACTTTCATCCACAGCAAGGTGGGGGAAGTACCCAGCTCCTATTTCCCAAACCCTTACACGTGGTTTAGATCTGACTGTTGATTGGTGGGGGATGTATACATGTCAATATTAACTTGTACATGTCTTCTCAGTCCAATCCCTTAGCCTAACCTGATCTGTTGAGGTGCACTTCTTCAGCCCAGTCTTATCCACTCATGTTTTTCAGGGTGATGCTCGCTATCTGATCAGCAACTCTAAGGATCAGTCCATTAAGCTCTGGGACGTCAGGAAGTTCTCACCCAAAGAGGGACTAGCAGCTTCCCGCCTGGCTGTCACTCAACAAAACTGGGACTACCGCTGGCAACAAGTTCCCCAGAGAGGTGTGGAGGGGGAGGGAAGGTTTCCTTCTCACATTATAATGTGTTTACTAGCAGACCCTTTTGTGTTTTTTAGCTCTAAAGAAACACAAGCTAACAGGCGACACCTCGGTGATGACGTACCGTGGTCATGGCGTTCTGCACACCCTCATTCGCTGCCGGTTCTCTCCAGAGTTCAGCACTGGGCAGAGATTCATCTATTCTGGCTGCTCCACTGGAAAAATCATTAGTGAGTCTCATCATGTACAGCAGCAGAATATGTCTGATTGCTTTTAGATGCTTCATGCCCAGTTGACCTTGAATAACTGAACCAGCTGCATCTATGAATTACTCTTGTGTGCAGTCTATGATGTCCTGACGGGTGCCGTGGTCTCCAGACTGTCCGGCCATGACGCCTGTGTGAGGGACGTCAGTTGGCATCCATATGAGGACAACATCATCAGCAGTTCTGTGAGTTGTGTCAAAATATAAATATCTGAATAATGATCCTTAACATTTTTTTAAATCTACACTGTTAAAGTTTTAAATGAGCAAACTGCTTTCTGTAGTGATAAAATACAAAGGATTAAGATGTCATGTTAACAACAGACAGTTAAAGGACTTTGCACAAATATGAATGTTCTCTGGCTCTTGTTAGAAATAAATATTATAGTTGCAGGTTTCACCCTCAGCTATTAAGAAAGCGTAAGATAGTGTTTGTTTCCTAATGTCTAATACATCGGCAACAGGAGGCAGTTCCAGCTACTATACGAGTCAGTAAGCCAAGATTTAGTAAACTCACATATGTCTGTGCAGATCTAACAAGCCCACTTGAGCAACACTAAGCCAAAGTGGTGACGAAACAGTGTGGTAGGGTCTGAGTCGACCGTTGGGGGTGAAGCGACTGAATAGTGGAGTTAAAACTGAACATTTTAAATCCTGGTGAAACTGTGGTCTCAGTGATAATTCCTAACCCTCCTTTTTATACCGTGAGTACCTGCTTTAACAACACCCATTTATATTAAATAATAGTGTTTCTGTTGTCTGCCCACAGTGGGACGGAGCTGTCCGAATGTGGGAGCACAGGCAGACCCATCCTCTGGAGGAGGAGAGAGAGCGGGACAGGGGGACTGACAGCAAGTGAGATGTCCGAGGAAGAGACATCAACACAAAGGGGCTGCGATGGGCCCTTGAGAAATAAACTCTGGCAAAGACTTAAATATCTTTTCAATTCAATGCTGGATTTAATGATTACAATTATATAGAGTGATTGTGAAGTGTTCATTTGGAAGGCATTGTAGCCTCAATGTTATCAAGGTCAGAATAGACACTGAGACGGGCATCTTTGCTTCTTCTTTTTCCATTTTTCCTCACCTTTGGCCCAGAATAAGCAGGACTGAATCACTTCACTTGATGTGCTGAGGTTCTAACCACTAAGCACTTATTTAAAGAGCTTTTGGCATGAAATGGTAAGTTCCTTCTAATGTAATGTTGGATTTTCCAGGGAGAAACCAAGGGTGATAAATTGTGTATAAATGTAAAGTATTTTAATGGTATGTGTATTCAGGGAGTGAATTTAGGTAGATGTCAGCCTCCTCATCGGGGCTGTTACGAATAACATGAGTGTGTCCTGTTTCAGGGGATTGTGAAACATTTGAGGAATAATCTAGTATTTAATTTGCCAAACCTGTCACTACGTGGTTGGCTGTTCAGGGTTCAGCACTTAACAAATTAAATCAGTGAGTCAATTCAGAAAGAATATTGGTTAGATAATGCAAATCTGTGATCTGCTCCAAAAATGATGATTATATGTGAAACTATCAGTCAGATTTGGTTGTGTGTGTGTGTGTGTGTGTGTGTGTGTGTGTGTGTGTGTGTGTGTGTGTGTGTGTGTGTGTGTGTGTGTGTGTGTGTGTGTGTGTGTGTGTGTGTGTGTGGATTCAGACTTACACACTGACCTGTATATGCAACTTTCAGGTGTTTATATCAAACCCATCTTTCCCCATTTTACAGTAATAATAAATACATTTTGTTTAAATGTATCACAAAGAAACAGCTTTGTTGTACATTTGCAGCCCTCTAAAATATTAAAAACAATCACATGAAACCTTGCTGCAGTCATTGGTTTCATTTGGCTTCCCTACTTTCTCCGGTAGCACTAGATCTGCATTTAGCAGCAGCACATAACAGACTACTGGCAAATTAGCTGATAGAAAAGCGAACAAAGCTGCCTGGAGGTCAGTGCACGGACAGCAGAGCAGGCAAAGCCCTAAAATTAGACTGGATTCTTCTGGAGTGTTCGCATTCACATTGTAGCTGGATCCGTGGAGTACAGTAGGGAAACACGCCATGTGGCCTGTAGTCAGTATGCTTAAAAGCTTAGCATTGTAAGGATGTGTGGGAAAGACACAAGAAACGCACCGTCATCCAGCTGGAGTTTAAAGATTAAAAAAGCAGCAGAGTGTTTTACTCAACATGTAAAGATGAGATTTATTCATTATGGCTCTGATGTGAAGACTTGGCCTGGGAAGGAACAAATCAAACACTGGATGTACTGTGAGAAACGCAGCTGTTCATGTGCCAAATGCAGACTGGCAACAGTTTCTAACTTCAATTAGTTCTGGCTCCAGCAGCTGATTCTAAGAATGGAGGAGTAATGGAGAAGCGAGGAAGCGGCCAGTGAGCCGTTTTATGTCAGAATCTATTATTTCTGCAGGATTTAGTTGCTCCACGTGGTGTTGGTTTAGGTCCTGCAGCATTGCAGTTTACTTCACACCAGTCCTGCACTTGAACTGTTTGCTCATTGTTGGGAAGAATGGGGTAGTTTCCAGCACCAGCCATCAGCGTGTCTCTGCTTTCAGACTGTTGTGGAGGGGGAGGGCTGAGAGGACTGAAGGGTATTTTTATAAAGCATGTGCTCTCCTGCACGTCTGACAGTGATAAAGTAGCGGGTCACACACACGGAGTTGAGCACTGGGCTCGAACTGCACCGAGCTAAACCCAAGGACGCTCGCTCCAACTTTCCTCATTCTCAAGAAGGAAACCATGAAAGTGGGGACGGAAAACTTCTCCGGTTCAGACGTCAACATGGAGAAGTTGTACAAGGTGTCGGTCAGGCTGATCCAGCCTTGGAAGACCGTCCTCTGGCTGCTGGACGCGGCTCTGGACTTTGGAACGGATCTACTGGCTAGACTGTTAGGAAGCCGCCTGGTCCGACGGCACTTCCACCTGCTGCTGTCTGCCTTGGTTCTGTTTGGACCCCTGCTCAGTTTCTGGGTGTCGAGGTATAATGTCTTTGCAAACAGCAACCACTACGTGTACAGGTGAGAGCTGGGGCATGAATCGTCATGGCTGCGGGTCTGTTCTGTCTGTCGACTTAATAGTTTGCCATGTGATTTATAAAACAAAATGCATCCACGTGGACTTGACTAAATTGAGAGATTTAATTACCATCGATTGTATGCGTTTATAGTCCTCTGTACTAAGTGGAGTGAAGAAATAAAGGGTCTGCATTTTATTCTAGGTTTATTCTGAAGCATAGCGATTATTACTTCCCACTCCCCACAATAACTGGCTGATTCAACCCTTTCACAGGAAGTTTCTCAGGTCCACGTGGGGCTGGACATGCGTCCTCACTGCCTCCTTCATCCTCCTCCGTTCGCTGGCTGCACGTCACCCGCCATCTCTCACCCTGCGCCACCTGTCCCGTGTGGCGGTGGTGGGCCTGCTGTGGCAGGGGGGCCAGCGCCTGCTGACGCTGCTGGAGGACGCAGCCGGGGCCTGTTACGAACCTCTGAGCCCACAGGACGCCGAAGGCGCCGCCGCCGCCGGACAGCTGCCCCTTCTCCTGCACGAGGACTGGACCAAGGCCTCGTGCCTCAGAGCCAAGCTGGTGTGGAGAGGATACGACGTGTCCCAGGACGTGCTCGTCCTCTGCCTGTGCTGTCTGCTGCTGGTGGAGGAGCTGTCCGTGTTCCACCCTCACCTCGGCCAAGTGAAGCCACCACACGGATCCCAGGGGCTCCCGTTACGACTGGTCTTCCTCCTGTGTGCACTCCTACTGGCTCTGTGGGTGTTCCTGCTGCTTTGTTTGCTGGCACACTTTCCCAAGTTCCCTGCCCAGCAGTTGGGGGGAGCTCTTGGCTACTTGGGCTGGAGAGGACTCTATCAGGGCTGGTACAGGTTCAGGTCGAGCTGGGGCTGTCCAGGTTTGCCGAGTGATGGACTTTTCACCTCCGCGGACGCGAACAAAGAGCCAAGATAAGATGGAAGTGGGTAGGTGACATTTTGGGGACAGTGGTGGAAAGAAGCTGAAGATGCGAGCAAGGTTTTGTCAAGACAGTTGATAAACATACATGGTCACATTGGACGCCACTCAGATCACAACCACCTGGAAAGAAAAAAATCAGTGAAGCCAACGGTACCAGAATCATGTTGCTTTATTTTGTCATGTGAAACCAAACTGCAGCCCAGTAAGAAGAAGCCGTTTCTACCACAGGGGGAGTCCCGTTACTTTAAGACAGTGTCATAAAACACTGGTTGTATCCTAGAAAGCCAGTGAGGGAGAGTTTGCTGGCGTCGCTCTCAGTAGATGAGAGCTTTCCCGTCTCCTCTGGGTCTCTTAATCTTGTCGTAGTTCTTGTTAATGATATCAAACAGCACAGCCTGCGGGGGCAAATAACACACACACAAAGTCAAATACAGATATCCAACGTCCTTTAAATGGCAGTTTAATCGCTGTAAACACGACAGCTGTGACCTTACATATGTGTTGCGGATGTCCAGAACCACGAGGCGGAGCTCACGGTACTGATACTGGTCGAGCTCGTGAACCAGCTGTCTGTAGTCTCCCTGCAGCACAGAGCAGACACACACAGCGGGGCGTTAGCCTGACACATGCAGGCGTAGGATCTGAACCACGTGCACACAAACATGAAGTGAAGTGCAGGAGACACTCACCACGTGTGGCTGTTTGGAGGCTTTGGCCACAGCATCACCTCTCTCACTGTAGTATCTGGTGAAGCAAAGAGAAGAGAGATGTTTTTCATCCTTCATTTTAAAAGTCATAGCTAGATCACTAGTCTCTAAAGTTCCACTATCTAAATGTTTTCCACAGAGTCACGCAGACTGTCAAGGCTTCAGGCCTGTGTGAACTGCCTTAGTTCAAGTCTGTGGCATATTTTGATATTTTGTTATGTGTTGCACCAGAACAATTAAAGACCTTCATTATACTTCCGAGTACAGTGTATTTGCTGTGGGCTCTTACTTTGAAATCTGAGTTTGGAACGCCTCGATCTTGGTGCGCGTGTTGGTCAGCAGCTCGAACACTTTCTCCTGATGGACAATCGCATCAGGTCAGGAGACGTAACGGCGGCACCGTAACACAGTATCAGCTGTTACATACCTGCACAGCCACTCCAAAGTTGTTACCATCCTCAATTCTGGGAATTTGGAGCTGCACCCACATTGACACCTACCAGATAAATAAATAAAAAACATTACTGTAAGACAGGAGTTTCCTTGGTCTAAACCAGCCCCAGACGCTCAGAGGAGGAGGGACGACGGACCGTGTTGAGCTTCTCCTTCAGAGTCTGGATCTGAGGCTTCACTTCCTGCAGCAGACTCTCGATCCGCTCGTTGCAGCAGATGGGACCACAGGGAGGCCCTGGAAAACGACAAGCTTCAGCACGGGTTCATAACCATTCGGCAATTCTTCACACAGATGGTGCCACCTACAGGATTTAGTCTGTTTTCTCTACTGAGAAGTAATTAGTAAAGAAATAAGGATTGTGCGAAAAGAAAAAATTCTATAGTTTTACAAACCTATTGAGTGACTGAGCACAGCAAGTGCAAATGGGAGAAATAATCCTGTAACCTAAGATTTAAGGTTTTAAGTAAATGCTGTTATTGTAAGTGACACTGGAGCAACTCAGGGCTCTGTTGTTAAGTACCTGACTCTTCCTCCTCCTTGTCCTTGTCCTTGTCTTTCTTTCCCTCCTTCGCCTCCTTCTGCAAACACACAAAAGGCACCAGGTAAGCACAGCTTTCTACAAGTTTCTTCCAACTATTTTACGATTCCGGAGGCTAAAATCACTTAGTTTATAGTCAGCAGCCACTGATCTATTTGATCGTGGCTCTGTCACACTCCCAGACAACACCTGAACCTAGAGTGGGCGCTACCTCCTCCTTCTTCTTGCGTTTGGCCTCCTCTTTAGCGGGGTCGGGGATGGGGATGTCCAGCGGAGCCTTCAGAGACGTCAGGTCCTCACAGCTGAAGGACGTCTGACAGGGAAACACAGTCACAAACGAGATGTTGCTCCTGATAGATGCTTCTTACAACACATACGTAGGCCTGGAGCGAACCCGCAGCGACCTTTCACCCAAACCAATACCTTCAGCAGCATCTGAAGCTCCTCAAGCTTCTGGGGGAAAAATTTGGAAACCAGCTCCTCTGCCTGTGGTTAAAATAGTAGATCATGTGACACAACTCACATGAATGTAAAACCAAAACAGACCTGTGCACGGATACGTTACCTCCTTGGTGAGCTTCTGACAGAAGCCATCCACCTGCGAGCGAGAGACTAAATGAACACGGGCCACTCCACAAGTGCAGCGGTGCCAGTTGGTGACTGGGCCGACAGGCCGTGGAGAAGCTAATGGCGCCGCGAGCGCTCAGATTGACGTCTGCTGGTCCAATCACCCCCTGGACTCCAGCTCACCTGCTAACGTCACGCTACACCTGTCCAGGTGTGCGCTGCTGTGACCTATACGACATACATCTACAGTATGTTGGGACGACGCTAGCGGACACCGGAACTCACCTGTTTCTTGGAGTCGAGGCAAATGTCCATAGAAGCCATGTCGTCTCTGTGGAGAGAAGTTGGGACAAAGTTTGATTCAAGCCTTTTCCACCTTTTTCGCGAGACTAAGCTCTTTATCTGAGCGACTGAAAGCGGTGCACGACACCGAAAAATACTCACAGTTACTCAGCATAAAAACCGAAAACGAAACTAAGGCGCATTTCAGACAGTTCCGTACTTTCCCAGGCTAATGGCTTATGACGCTGTTGCATTATGGGACTTGTAGTTTTCAAACGTCTTGTTGATCCTAGTCTATAGTTCGAATCAAATACATATGCTCGCACATTGTTTCATACTTTGCTAAACTATATTGCAAAACAATAATCGATCGTATAATAATTGAAACTACAGACTTTTAAACCAAAATTATTTTTCAAAATTTTATTTAAGTTTTAGATAAACGCAATAAAAATAATGTATATCGCTTTTTAACTATAATTTAGTGTTACTGCAAGCTCTACTATTGAATTGAATTTATAATATTAGTTAACTATAATATTAGCAGCTTGTCTTCATGGGTGGACACTGAAACTCACAACTGGATGTTCAGGAAAGACCTGAACTCACTTTTCAGTTTGGCAATGGTTACTTTAATCTGGACAGTCTCTCTGCTTTGAGTTAAATAAAGAGTGATATAATGAGCTCCTATTGTTTAAAATCCACTGTTTTCTTTAACTTAATACTTTAATACATACATATAATGAGTAAAGTCACTGCTTGTGGTGAATAACCACTTTAGTTGTGGCACGTTTGGAAAATGATAAAAGCAACGAAGTAACATGACAAATAAATGTGATCCAAACTGTGTATTTGCTTATTAGCACCCTCACAGTAACACAATAACTGTCTAGAAATGGTATAAATTTCATTAGTTATCCCATGAAATGTAAACTAATCTCATGACATTTACTGTTCTCTAACTGTGTGACAGCTTCCACTAGATGATGCTGCTGCTCTCAGTGCAGTCAATTAAATTAGCATTAGCAAAAGACAGGAAGGAGATAATGATTAATACAAGCTCTGTAAAGATGTGCAGACGGGTTCAGCATGGTCTGTGCTGTACAGGCTGTCACAAGGAGCCAAACAACTGAATACAATTATAAAGTGAATCAAGCTTGAAGACAACACATTCAAAGTTAATGGTTCTGAAGCAGACAATCTGACTGCATGACATCAGAGGATGGACAGAGTCCACCTCAGTGTAATCACTGGCTGATAAATGTGTGACTTGATATTAGATTCTTCCCTCTACAACCGGTTTGGTACATTAATAGTTGTTTTGCGTACATTGCCTCATAATGAAGGACCTCAGTACTATATCACCAGCCAGGCATGAGGTCGTATTCAAGGCTGGATCCAAAGGGCAAAGGCGGCACGTGTTTCCTGTGTAAGCACCATTAGTTATTGATTGTGTGATTTGATTGAGTGAGTGATTAAAACTCTGTGTGTGTTATTCATTTCACAGAGGCAGTTGAGAAATAATAGGGACAAAGGTCACGTATGCGCAGAAACGGTGGGAGGGAGAGAGGGAGGGAGAAGCGCTTAGGAGATGACCTGATTGGACGGCGCTCCTGTGTCACAGGGTTTGAGCACACCCACCAGCTGACTGAAATCACAGCTACTACTAGGATGCTACTAGGATTTCTATAGACGTACATTTTCATTGAGTTTATACATTGTGTGTGTGTAAAACAAACACAATGGAGTCACTGTTTTGTATCTGTCTCAATTTCACAAATGGAATATTTCAAGAACACCTTTAGGGAACTTTTAAATTACACACGGCGTCACTTGGACACAAGATAAGTGGATTAGATTTGGTGTTCAAAGGTCAGCGTGTAGGCACATCTGTCCTGTTCCTGTGAATGTGATATCTAAGGACTTAAAGTCAAACTGAGTACATTTTATTGATCAAAGGTTACAGACCAAGGTCACAGTCTAACTAGAACATTATTCCGTCTGGAAAAACCTGAATTTGACTGACATAAACTGTAGTGAAACTGGTTTGCAAAGGAAAACAACAGGTATTTCAATACAGCAAAAGGAGGAATCTAACCCTCTTTTTCCTGGATACTGACTGTGAACACTGATGCTCCTGTTGAAAGAAGAGATCATCTTTGAAAATGAAGAGCCTGACTCCTGATTATTAATATTCTGATGTCTAGACTGATGTCTATTAGTCAGTGCTTTAAATCTGAGCATTAAAGAACCAGACAAACTCCCAAAAATAATCATTTTGGGTATTTTTAAGTGTGTATTTTCTGACTGGTGAAGATTTGAACACAGCGACTATTAGTGTATAATTGTAAAAATTGTGAATAGGTAAGCCAACACAATCAACAAACCTTGACCTCTAACAATACTAACTAGTATCAACTCTATACATGTTTCCAGTCATGTTACTGTGTCCAATTGGTTCGGTGCTGACTCTTAGTGAAGGCTTTGAAAGCATGAACCTGAAAATCCAGTGGTTGCAGACGGGTGATCAGCCAAGATGTCAGAGATTTCATAGGGTTTCATTTTCATTTCAGTCAGCCATGGATGAATGTATGAATTCATTCATAGTGTGCGTGTGTGTGTGTGTGTGTGTGTGTGTGTGTGTGTGTGTGTGTGTGTGTGTGTGTGTGTGTGTGTGCGCTATTCATGTGCACTGGCAGTCTGCTGACTGTGCAGGGCCTCTCACAGACTGTGGGGCTGCAGCGCTGGAGTTTGACCAGAGAGGTTGGACTGTTGCATATCTCTTAGTCCAACCTCAGTTCCTCTCCTCCTCCAGGTGCTGGACTCAAGCGCTTGCAGAAAATGTGTTATTTAAAAGCCAGACTGCACGTTTAATAGCAGGTAGAAACCTCCTGCACGGTCAGAAGAAAATCCCTGGATCTTTATGTTTCTGCAAACCATTCGAGGAGTCAACCAACAAGGCAGAATGCACTAGTCCACCACATAAAACCCTACAAAACATGACAATGGCATCACGTTTCTAACAAAACAACATGTTTGTGTCCAACTTTAGTAGTGTTGGCAGTTTTAGGGGCGGGGTCGAGCGCGTGCGTGCGTGTGTCGGCGGTTCGGATTCGTTTCCGGGTTGTGTCTCCGCGCTGCTTTTCGGTTTGTGCAGGATCTTCGGGAACTTGCATCATCCCGTGGCTACGTGCAGCGGAGGAGACCAAACACAAACATGTGGATGGAGGCCGACGACGAGCAGTCCTCCTCCTCCTCCTGACGGCGACACGCGCGTGACTATATAAAGCAGCCGTGGGCAGCGTCCAGCACGCCGGTCACGTCCAAGTGTATCAGCAAAGTGCAAGGTCCGCGCACCGGGCGTGAGTGAGCCGCAGACGCTCCCCACGTCACCTCAGCACGTCCAGCCCGTGCCTTGTTAAACTGTCAGCCCCCCTTTTTACGAGCCACTTTTACTTTGCAGCGAACATGTCGTGTCTTTTACTGGGAGTCGTACGAAGGTGAGTTACTTTACAACTGCTTTTGCGTTTGAAATAGTGTGTAGCCTCGTGAACTCGGGCTCGTGAGCGTCTCCAATGACTTTATACCCAGTGTCACGTTATTTCACTTTAAAGAAGCTAATGCTAACAGGTCGTCAGTAATTGGGCCGCGTGCACGTATCGTTGATTCATTCGCGTATCTCATATGCAGAGACCTGGACTTGCTGGCAAAGCTTTGGAACTTAAATTAGTTTGAAGTTCCTACTTAAAAAGGCTAGAAACGCATTAATGTGAAGCTGCACAGATTTATGCTTAATTAGAACACGTCGGTGATGGACAGAACCAGTGAGGACTTGGGTAGAACTTTGAGGAAGTTCTACTTTTGTAATTCAGCATTCCATCTAATTGCTAAATGTAGATAATTTTCAGATTGAGATTTATAATATAACCCCATTATGTAACTTATTCCTAGTGTCAGAGTAACATGCACAATGTGTAGTTTGGTTCAAAGTCAGACTGTTTGATTCAAATGTGATCAGCAATGAAGCCTATAAGGTGTGAAAAGGAGCCCTGGCTTTATTAATGTATATATTTTTTAAATTACTGTATATGCACTATAGAGTAAACAATAAAATATTTCCTAATATTAAATTACATTTGTAATTAGAACATATGTACTGCAGGAATACCCCAGTTAGTGGAGTAGTACTTAATCCACCAACTGGCAATGCCACTTTTTCTGAAGAGGAACCTTTTTCAGGCTAAGTGATCACGCAGAACATTACATCCATTGTTCGTCTACATGTTACAGTCCCTAATTTACTGTCTTTCTTTGTAACTATATAAACCCTGACGTTATTGTGGAATCTGGATTATTTTTCAGCCGCTGTCCTCGCTTCAGCCACAAACTTGTCAGACTCGATCTCAGTGACAGGCTGCAGGGCAGGCGACAGAACGAAGGCCTGAAGGTGTCTTTATAGATCAAACAGCAGGCCAAAGTAGTGTGAGATTTGAGAGGACATCTTGCTCCAGATGTTGTGATCCCACCACGTCACACAGGAAGCCTGGCGCCCGTGAGCTCCCCACGGCGTACGTGTGGTGTTTTATCTTGGCGTGATGAGTGACTGCCACCATAGTCGGTCGCATGTGTGTTAGTGACAGAAGGCCCTGTGCCTTTTGTTTGTGTTTCTGCATGAGAGATTGTTATTGGCTCGAGTCATCACTGCTCTATTTACCTGAGTGTCCTGGATCATGTTCTGTGTGTTTTCACCTGTACTCACCCTACTGTGTGTAAAGCTAACGCATGCAACACGTGTCTATGTCCTACATGATAATGTCGCACGTCTTTGCTCCGTGTGTAGACTCTGCCCTAAACAGGCTATTGACCAGGATCTATCGGGGTGGGCAGGGGAGGAGTGATGGCTGTAGGTGTGTCTGCATGAGGTGCGTGAGGATTGGTTTGCTGGTTCGATACGTGTTTAAGGGACGGCGGCGTCTCCTTGTCGTGATGCTGGAATGAATTCTAGGGTTCTTTGTTTATTGACGCTTCTTTTCTGGATCTTTGTGTCTGAGTGTTTGTCAAATGTAGTAATGCTTGTGTGGTTGCATGTATGGGGGGATGGGGTGAGGAATGACAGAAAACCATGAGGCAATGAATGACTTCGGGGATGTTGGCTAAAGGTCACTGAAGTCTGCAGTTTAAAAGTTCTGTCTTCATGAATGAAAAGAACAAAATCTGTGACAATTTTAACTTATTGACATTGCTTTCATCCTCAGTCTCAGGTCCTCTAGGCCTGAGCTTCACACTTGTTGGTCAGATTTATGTCAATGGGAACAACAAAGTAAATACAGGAAGAGGATCCCGTACTGTGGACTTTGGCTGTAGCTGCACTTGCTGTGACAGAAGAGTCCATGTCTTTGATTGTTTGTTACATAACCGCTCTGGCAGCTAACATCCTCAGTGCTCCACAAACGTGAGGGAAATAAAGGTCTATAAACGAGAGAATTTACAACGCACATGTAATCAGATGACGCCATTCAAAGCTTTGGTTCTGTCTTGTTTTTTACAAATTCTCAGCAGGATTTTTCGGAGCCAACCTCAGTGTGACAGAAATAACTTTCTTTAACTAAAGGCAGTAGTAGTGTACGCAGCCCCAAAAAGCCTCTGAAACCCCCTGATAAGGTTGTAGTGCTTTCTGCGCTAGATGTTGGTCTGATTGGTTAAATACTGTGCAGCATTTCACACAAGTTTTGCTTAATTACCATGAAATCCAGAATGGAGCAACGTCCCTAGGGACTAATTGAGTGTATACTAATCTGAAAAGAAACAATCACTCCTTTTGATAAGTTACTGCTCACCCAGGAAACTTTCTATTCTCCAGTTCCTGGAAAAGAAAAGTACCAAGAACTTCAAATGGAAACCAACCTTTTTAAAGGGCAGAGGAGTCAACAAGACTGGTTCTGAGTGTTGATACAGAAACTGCTGCCCTTGAGTTCATTAATATTCTATTTCCTCAAATTCAGTGGAAAAGGTCTGAGGAGCAATTGATGGAGCTTTGGGTTGTGTTGTGCAGTAACATTTAGTGAATTATTTACTGACTCCACTAGAGACGTGTTTTGTCTTCAGGCCTAGGAGAAGGTGGTACAGCACTAGCTCGGCTCGGAGACCTCTCACGTTCCCAAGATTGCACTTTGACAATGATGAAATCACCTGCCAGTGTTTATCTGCCACTGTGTGGTTACTCAGCAGGACGTTGTGCTGTGATTGCGTTCTCGTGTGGTAGTTTGAACTCTGAGACTGGCATCATCCTGTTTTGGCTCCTCTGGTTGAGTTTTAGAACCGGCGGTTTCCTCTTACCGTGCATGTTCCACGTGCCCTTTGCACAAACCAACCAGTTTTACGTGCTCAGCTGCATGAATGATTAGGTGTGTTCGTGTAATTAACGTAACACAGGTGATGCATGTGAACTTAACAAAGATGATTATGTACAGTAGCTCGTTCTGAAACTACAGACGCAACAGGAGTGTGTGGTTTATAATCCCAGTCTAATTATCTGTCTGTTAATTAGAGCAAGGGTGTTTCATTACAGCTTATGTCGAATCCTCACTGGGGAGACGTCGTATATACATTTCATGCTTTTCCAAAGATGACGCACTCCGGCTTCATAGCCAGAAACACACAAGCTGGCATAGACATTGACCATGCTTGTTTGTGTGCTCCCCTATTTATGTGGAGTTGAAAACATTTTGCAGTGTTAATGCTTTTAAACCACAGAACCAATCATCTCCTGTTTGTCCAGGGGCGTCTCTCTCTCTTTGCATTTCAGTGTGTCTAGCGTTCACTAATAAAGATAAAAAGTTAATGGGTTGTTTATCTGCTTACTCCCAGGCGTGGAGGTGTCGGGGCAGGTGTCGGGGTCCGGTCTCTGGCCTCCGTCCCCTCATTGCCCTCGGCAGTGGCAGACTTTGTGAAGGGAGCCGTGGAGGAATGTAAACCCTCCGGGGTGCATGTGGTGACGGGGACAGCAGATGAAGCAGCCAACATCCTAGCAGGCCTGGAGAGGGATGGGATGGTCAAGAAGCTTCCCAAGTACAAGAACTGGTAAGAGCTTTACACACTGCACACACATGCATGAAGGGGACTCGTATCCTTTCTGCATCATACTGAGGTTAACTTGTGTTTTGCAGCTGGTTGGCACGTACAGACCCAAAAGATGTGGCACGAGTGGAGAGCAAGACTGTGATTGTGACCAAGAACCAGAGGGATACCATCCCAGTCCCAGCTGGAGGAGTGAAGAGCCAGCTTGGCAACTGGATGAGTGAATCAGACTGGCAGAAAGCCAGAGAGGAGCGGTTCCCTGGCTGCATGGCAGGTACACAAAATGCCTGTGTTCAGTAGCCTTTGATGGTTTCCACCCTATCAATAGGTTGGGCATTTTATCTATGATAGATTGTCAGTGGGTGCCACCTATGTCCTTGTGGTAATTTTAGTGAGTGAGGAAATGCAGTGTTAAATTATTTATGCTTTTCTCTCCTCTCTGCAGGTCGGACTATGTATGTGATTCCTTTTAGCATGGGTCCGGTCGGCTCGCCTCTAAGTAAATATGGTGTCCAGGTACTGACTGTGCTTTTTTATCACTTGCCTTGTATCTGGATTGTTCTTCCAACTCGTTATTTATTACATAAATATTCATATAGCATTTTATGCAGATTGGTCCTTAAGGTATGAATTCAAATATTTGTTTTCTTTCAAGGTGACCGACTCGCCGTACGTTGTGGCCAGCATGGGAATAATGACACGAATGGGGACACCTGTTCTAAATAAACTGGCTGAAGGAGTGGAGTTCGTCCGCTGTCAGCACTCTGTGGGTCGCCCTTTTCCTCTCAGAGGTACGTGGGCCTTAAACAGGATGCATTTATCATTTGTAACCTTTATAGAAGATTTTACAAGTTCTTGTTTCCTAACTTTGTTTTTCAGCCCCTCTAGTCAACTCATGGCCCTGTAACCCAGACAAGGTGCTAATATCTCACCTGCCAGACACCAGACAAATCCTGTCCTTTGGCAGCGGCTATGGAGGGAACTCTCTGCTGGGAAAGAAGTGCTTTGCCCTCCGCATCGCCTCCCGCATCGCCAAGGATGAGGGATGGCTAGCAGAGCACATGCTGGTGAGAACAAAGAAAAATCCTTTTCATTTTTTAACTCGGCGTTTGAGAAACTTCACATTTGAATAATAAGGAAAATGTCCCTTAAAGGTCAAGTAAAGACATTTGTAACACATCTCCTCAGATCCTGGGTATCACTAACCCTCAGGGAGTGAAGCGTTATGTAGCGGCTGCTTTCCCCAGTGCCTGTGGTAAAACCAACTTGGCTATGATGAAGCCAGCTCTGCCAGGGTGGAAGGTTGAGTGTGTGGGAGATGACATCGCTTGGATGAAGTTCGACAGCCAAGGTGAGTAGCGCTCACGCTCCATCGACCCATGTGTCACGCAGCCCAAGTTGTTTAATGTCGCCTCGGTCATGCTTTTTAGGAAAACTCAGGGCCATCAACCCAGAAAATGGATTTTTCGGCGTTGCCCCAGGCACCTCAGACAAAACCAATCCCCATGCCATGGCCACCATCTCCCAAAACACCATGTTCACCAATGTTGGTGAGACCAGCGATGGGGGCGTGTGGTGGGAAGGACTCGACCCTCCTGCATCCGGCGTCTCCCTCACAGACTGGCACGGCAAAACCTGGAAGCACGGTAACGTACAGCTGAGTGGCTGTCACAATGTTCAGACACGCTTCATCGAATCCAAACGAAACATAATGTTCAAAGACATTAAATACCAAACTGTTGTTTCCTCCCTGTCAACAGGAAGCTCGACCCCCTGTGCGCATCCCAACTCCCGCTTCTGTGCCCCAGCAGGTCAGTGCCCTATCATTGACCCCCAGTGGGAGAGCGAGGAGGGCGTTCCCATCGACGCCATCATCTTTGGTGGCAGAAGACCAGAAGGTTGGTGCAGCCAGTATGTTGTTGGTGGAGGGGCTTTCTATTTTGAAATATGACATTAAAAAGTATTATAGAGGATGAAAGGCAAAATATTTATTTGTGATGTTCCAGTTTTCTTTAATATCTTATTTATAAATCTATTTCTATAAATGTTACAGAGCATCTGACATTCATTAACATAAGCCCATTAAATATAGTGGACTCAGCACAACACAATGTTTCTACCTAAGTGTTGTATAGTAACACAAGCAACTCATCTATACTAATGCTGTAATGTTGATGTTGCCAGGAGTTCCTTTGGTTTATGAATCCTTCAGCTGGCAACATGGTGTCTTTGTCGGGGCTGCGATGAGGTCTGAGGCCACGGCAGCTGCTGAACATAAAGGTATAAACTTATCCTACAAACACATCAATCTCAAAACGGTCAGAACCAGCAGACATTCATTTAAACATTTGTCCTCAGGTAAAGTGGTCATGCATGACCCTTTTGCCATGCGACCCTTCTTTGGCTACAACTTCGGCGACTACCTCACTCACTGGCTGAGCATGGAGAAGCGAAAGGCTCCCACTCACCTGCCCAAGATCTTCCATGTCAACTGGTTCAGGAAGGATCCCAGCTCCGGAGCCTTCCTGTGGCCCGGCTTCGGTGAAAACGCTCGCGTGCTTGAGTGGATCTTCAAGCGCTGTGGCCGGGAGAGAGAGGACGAGGCGGCCAGAAAGAGCATCATCGGCTGGCTGCCACAAGAAGGTGGCATCGACACTAAAGGCCTCGGCAGCAAGGTGGATATGGGCGCCCTGTTTGACGTGCCGGCGCCTTTCTGGCAGAAGGAGACCAAGGAGTTGAGAGCCTACTTCAGCCAGCAGGTTGGAGCCGATCTGCCAGCTCAGGTGGAGGCTGAGCTGAAGGCACTGGAGGACAGAGTTCACAAGTAAAAACCTACGATCAGATCATTAGCATGGAAGTCACTGACAGGGTTTACGTACACAAAATGAAGTTATGAATTGGAGACATGTACCATCAAGCCAGAGTGGTGGGTTGTCAGCTTTGTGGTCTCTATGGTAACCTCTGCTGCACTGTTAAATACAGTATATTCACCTGGTGACTTTGATCTGGCTTTTGCTACTTTTCTCCTCTGACAAAAAACAACAGTCAAATATTACTGCAACATTTTATGAACATCACTTTATGGTTGGGTTTTTAAATCATCAGGGAAACAAACAAAATACTCAAACTTAGAATTATCATTATTTAAAATGTATCCTATTTATGTGATGTTGACAGAGAACAAAAAAATAAAATCTGTCCTGTCCGATACTTTTTTTTTTTTTAATTTGTAGCCCAGTTGACAGAAGCAGCAGGTGAATAACTCTGGTACCTGTATGGACTCGGGGCAGACCCACTTGACCCGGCTTCATGGTACAGACCTCTTTGACTCAAAAGTGTTGGTTTGATACATTTTAAACAACTACTGGGCTCTATACACCACTGATTTGTACACTACACAGCTTTCATCTTAGTTCTCTTCTCAGGTTTTCAGTACATGTCATGTAAGGAAATTTAATGAGACACCTTCATTCAGTACATTACGCTCTGCATTGTGTTTGTTTGACAAGGCGTTTTGCAGATGGACCAACATCCAGAGAGGTTTCTAACATTCTGACTCTTTCATGAAAACAAATCAGTCATGGATTCATCTCAGGCTTAAGTAATGGGGAAAAAAATAATGCAGTATGTATTTTATAGACACTACGGTACGTCAGACTCATGCCTTAACTGACCATAAGCAGAGTGGAGGTACGACTGTAAACGTGAAGGTTAGATTTCTGCAGTGTGATCAGCAGAGCCGAGCAGTGCCTTTTTAGACATGTAGCTGTTCTGTAAACCAGACTGGTTATGTTTACAAACTAAACCCAAAGATCTCATTTAGGTGGCGTTAAAGCATTTTTTACCCTTTTGAAAAGACTAGAGCTGATTTATTATTGGCTGAGTCTCTGTTTGCCTACAGTCCGATACTTTGGTGCAGGTTTTCAGTGAAGCAGAAGACCACATCTACATCTATATACATGATGTTTGATTGAACTGGGTGATTTCAGGTGATCTAGGGCTTTACACAACATGTGAAACGTTGGACCAATAGAGGACAATGTGATTATGAAGCATTCTTTGAAAGTGTGCAAAGGTTTTTGTTACAGTGCAATGAATAAAGTTTCTTTTAATGCAGTAAGTGGTGTTCATTTATACTGAAAAAAAATAAAACTCTTTACACACTAAATAAAACATGTTTTTTTAGAAATTAAAGCTGAGCCGACAAACTAGAAAATAGAAACCATACTGTATGCTGATGCAGAGCTATTTATAGCTGAGACCCTGTTTGCATTTATTACAAGTAGGAGCTTACACAAGTCAGTAACAATCTGATGTCGAAGAACAAATGTAGTCTGTACTAATTTTATATGAATCTGCAGCACAGGGAAGGATGTAGAGGTTTTTAACATCAACACCTCTTGGGTGTTTAACAATTACTGTGATCACAGAGCAGTTGAACAGCAGATGAAGGAGTAGCAGGAGCAGTTGAGGATTCATCTGACTTTTGCTGAGTGACATCCTTCTGTGCTTCCACTGTTTAATGAGCTGAGCTAATTGAAAGCCTCCTGGACAGAGTCTTATTACAAAACTACAGAAAAATTACACTCACAATGCAGTCTTTTTATCAGTTGATTTTGTTGCTGTTAATGTCACATTTGCAGAAAAAAATCTAAAGGTGAAAATATATAGTAGTAATATATAGTAAAAAGAATGTAAATTGGTACTACACAGTAGAATTCAACCACAATGAAAATACACTCTACTTAACACTAATGTTATATTTTCCAAAGCAGACAATTTTATTTCACATTTTTAACAAACCCAGGACTGATTTTAACTACCTTGTTACATTTATTAGAAGAAAGTGCTCTGTCATTGCTCTGCGGTGAGGTTTTCTTTGTGTTCATGAAGCATATTCAGAAAAGCTGTGTCAGTTTAGAAAAGAGGGGGCACCCGGATTTGAACCGGGGACCTCTTGATCTGCAGTCAAATGCTCTACCACTGAGCTATACCCCCTTTAAACACATTTCAGACTATACTCTTTTTAAAGACAATATAGCCAGATTTGATACTGGTTCTGTTGCAAAAATCGGATACTAGGTGTTTTAGTGGATCTTAATGGTGTAGATAATGCTGATCTATGTCTTATTTCTTTTGTTTTACAGTACAACCACTTATCGCAACTACCCACTGGCAGCGGATGTGACGTATTGAAAACGCGACATAACCGGATGCTAGAGTTAGAGAAAAGAAAGTGTAAGGAACGGCATTACAATGGTACGGATGGGTTAATATTTTAGGGATGGGTTAATATTTTAGGTTTTCATAATCTCCGCTAAGGTTTAAGATTATTGTCTGCTGCTGTAGGCATGTTACCATCAAATGTTTGTAACTGTGTGTTGTCTGTAACGGCTGTGGGACCAGTAATTGTGAAATTGACAAGTCACTCGAGCTAACGCTAGCTAGCACCTAGCTATGTGCTGTCCGTATCAAATGCTTTGGCTGTCGACTGTTAACATTCCAAATTAATGCGTTTCTACTAACAGTCGGTTTGTGATGTTTTTCACAGAATACCCGAGGACTTCGTTCGCAGCTGAAAGACAGTGTCCCTGTGGCGGGTCTATGTCCACAGGGAGCGTACGGCGTCCAGGACACCCTGCGGAGCGGGTCAGTCAGTGATAGGACGCTGAAGTCAAATTAAATGTGCATCACCATTCATACACAACAACATAGTTTCTCATTCAGATAAATCCTACTATGTGCTACAATAAAGAATTAAATATTTACTCATTAACCCAATAGATGGTGGCACCAATATCTAATCATAATCCAGTCTCCTTGTACAGATGAAATGTGGTTCTGATTACAACCTGCTGGTTGTATTTCTAATTTTGCTGCAGATTTACTAGTGTCAAGAATGAGCTCCTTCCCAGTCACCCATTGGAGCTGTCTGAAAAGAATGTAAGAAACTTTTGAATTTCCTGCTGTTGTGTCAAAATGTCTGACAAATATTACAAAAAAAATTATAATCTCTCTCTCTCTCTCTCTCTCTCTCTCTCTCTCATATATATATATATATATATATATATATATATATATATATATATATATATATATATATATATATATATATATATATATATATATATATATATATATATATATATATAAATAAATATATATAAAACATATACAGTAGTTGTTGTTTTTTTTCAATCCATTTGGTTTCTGTGTTTGTAGTTTCAGCTGAACCAGGACAAAATGAATTTCTCGACCCTCCGAAACATCCAAGGGCTTCACGCGCCTCTCAAGCTGCAGATGGAATACAGGGCAGCCAGACAGGTAATGTCTCAGATTCATATCCATATTCCTGATGTCCCTATTCCCTTTCACTTGATTTTACAGAGTCCACTGAACTGATCTTTCGGCCATCCTTTCAGATCCAGCGACTGCCATTCCTACAAAGCTCAAACCTGGCTGTGGACACGCTGCGAGGCAGTGACGACTCAATTGGCTTTGAAGACATCCTCAATGGTGGGTAACTTTCCCCTTCTACACTTTCCCTGACAGTCTGCACATAAACTCTAACCACATGCACCTTGTTTGTTTCTGCTGTCTTTCAGATCCAGCTCAGAGTGAAATCATGGGGGAGCCTCACATGATGGTGGAATATAAACTGGGACTGTTGTGAAAGAAGAGAAACATAGATCCGCACATAGATTTAATTTTTGTCTTGAGGCATACATTCATAAACAAGGTTGTGGAGAGCGTTTGAGTCGGTCATGTTCTGTGAAAGATGCTGAAGGGAGGAGTTTGGTGGTGAACCTGTAGATGATTTGGAGCTGATTTCAGTCTGGTTGGCAATTCTAATAAACTTCACCTTTCTCAGCTGTTGTGGGTTTAACCTGTACTCACATTATCACATTAAAGTTGTTTTGTCATTAAGGGGCATGAAAAAAAAATGGATAATCTTTTTGTAAATATGTAGTCATCAACAGTAAAGCTAACCAATTTTAGCTCTGAGTGGCAGAGCTAAAATTGGTCTATAGAAACCTGATAACACATCAAGAGGTACTTGGAGCTGTTTGCCGGTGATTATAGTCAGTGTGATGAACAAGATGTAGGAAGCTGTAATTACTAAAGTTCACAAATTTGTAGAGTCCCGATGATGATGTCATGACTTTGAACCCTTCTAATAAGTTAATTGGTCAAGTCTGAATTAATTTGAAGCAGAGCTTAAACACACAGCTTCCTTGTGTGAAGTTGGGCTCATCTTTGGTCCAACATTTGAAGGTACCTGTCTAAACAAATATATTCACATCTGAACACCATGGGAATGTCTGGCCATCATGTCACTCAAGCACACAAAAAAAACAAGTTGTGTCCCAAAGGTAATTGGAAAAAGTTTGTAGTGATGAACAACAGTTACAGTTGTTATTTCAAATAAAACTAAAGTCAAACAGTTTCGGAATAATTACATTATAATATATTCAGAGGGATGTCGTGGTATACGTTCAGCTAAAAAAAGCATATGGTTTCAAAACACGCTCAAAATTTAAAAGGCTAGTCAAGTGCGGTGGTGAGGGAGGGGAGAGAAGAAACGTAGAGGTTCTGTAACTCACTGTAGCAATCAATTGAAATCTCACCACCTTCGGACCAACCACTCATACATGATCTCGGTACTCGTATTTAAGGAGGATCGATTTTCTAATATGTTTGACATATGGTGCTCAAAGTCAAATTACTTATCTATACAAATTGTAAGGAATTGCCGACATAATATTTATAGAAAGTTCATCCATATTGTGTCTAAGTGATTTTATAACGCCAGATATTTCGAAATTACAAAAATACTGCGGACCGCAAAGCATGCTGGGAATACACACTAGAAAGGCAGCATTTAATCCGCCCTAAAACGGTGCTGTGAATAAATTCCGTTTGCCTCATGTGTTTTTTTACTTTATCTTCTGGACAAATTAACCAGAGGACTGCTTGATGTCCATCGATATTGTCAGATAAGGAAAATATAAATCCATTACTTGCAGGTTAGCATGGGCTTCCTGACGTCGTTACACTCCGTTTCAAAATAAGAGTCTCTTAGACAGCTCCTCCAGTTCTAAAAACTGTCAGACCTTGTTCATAAACATAGTTCTACACATTACACTATGAATTCATGTTTGTATATGCTTTAAAGTATTCATCTAATTAAACTGTGAGTTCACAGATGGGTGAACAGGTTGAAAAATAGACATAGTCACCAGGTCAGACCGCAGGGTCAATGGAAGAAGTATGGCCCAAACATGTGCCTGTCAGAGTGGAGAATAAGTTCTGACTCTTTGCTGTGGATGCATTTGTTCTACAATCTACAGGGTAATAATCTAATGATCCTGGGTTGGGGCACAGTGGCTCAATTGTGGGATAGCCCACGAATGACCTGTATAACTTCTATAAGAGGTCCAGTGGAGGACCAGTAACTTTGATCATAAGGTCAAATATTGTAGAGGCTGTTTACCACATTCATGAGGAATCAGAATCAGAATCAGCAAAGTGTTCATTGCCAGGTACAGTAACACTTTACATTACCAGGAACTTGCTTTGGTGTCAGCTGCATCTAAAATATAAACTACTAAAGTTACTAAATTCCATGTACCATACATACGGCCATAGTGGCAATCTAATGCAGAAAATGAAATAGAATGTACATACAGAAAAAATGACTGCCAGTTGCCCCCCACCACCACACCCAGTGAGCTGATGGCATTTAGCTGGAGGCTCCAGCCTCCTCCTTCCTCATCCTAACTTCACAAGTACAGTACACCACACTGGGGGATGCTTGTTTACAGCACCAGTGACTCTTAGGAAAATGGCCCAGACTCCAGTGAGTTGGCGTCTTCAGAGCTTCAGGGGTGATGCATACTGATGGGACACGTCAGTAATGACTCCTGGAGCAGCACGTGAGAGTTGGTTGTTGGTGTTGTTGGTGTTCGGGTCATAGAAGGCAATGACCAGTCAGACGTTGTGTTTGTCCACTAAGTGGTGATGGTGACCCAGCACATCCGGGACTGCAGCTCAATCACCGATTTCAATCATTTAAATGCCTTTGTTCCTTGTATGGCTGCACAAAACATTGTGGTTTGTGTTGATGTCCGTGCCTCATGGGAGGAAGAAGGTTTTCCTACCTACTGTTCTGACTGGAGCTGAGCTGCAACTAAAAGGCAACTATTCAATAATGAAAAGGAATACAACTAAAATACTTTGTATGTAGATCTCAGTTTGACTAGAGGGTCTCAGGGGCTGCTCCTATACAAATAAGGTGCTGACATAAAAGGAAGCAGCTGATCATCTCTGATTTAACCTGTTTTAACCTCTGTCGTATTTGTTTATTAGTCGTGAGTGAAGCCTTTGATTCCAGAGCACACAGAGCAGATCCAAGTCACTTTCAACACACTCACAATGTTCCTTTGTGGAGCTTGTTCAAAAAGCACATTTCTGTCGTGTGTCACACAGAACATGTTCATCGTGAGTGTGTGCTTTGGTTCTTCTCAGGATGTTTCACATCATGTTGGTGGGAACCATCTGTCTGTTTCCTTAAGGACACTGTCAATCAAGACACAGTTTGGTTTAGATTGAAACATCCACATGGATCGAGTCTGAAAGTGAGCTCTAAACACGTTAGACCACCTCCTCACCCGAGAAGCCCTTGGTCAGAAACGTCAGCCTTGTTTCAGAGCACGCTGTTACGCTGAACTTGCTGCCGAGTTTTACAACTGTAAAGGTTAATAACCAGGTTATTCCTGGTTTTATTCTCTCACAAGACTCTTTAACTTTATTTTGCCTAGCGAATCATTTCTGGTTTGAAGTGGTCCAGATTAATTTCTGACTCATATTCACTTCTGGACATACTGTTGTTGTTGTTTTTTCCACTGATCCTAGATTAGTGTGGCTCCTTTCCCAAAGATGAACCCAGGAACTGAAGATAGATGTTGTGACCCAGTGTGAGCTGACACATGTCACAGGTCAGCTCTCCCACTGACTCACTACCAGGACCAGCATATAAAATGTGACTGTTAATCTTGTAGCTGTTAACGCCTATGAGGCTTGGACTTTTGTCCTCTGTGACCACTTATTACATCCTGCCTTAGTGAACCTGTTTCCTTGTAAGAGATTGTTGCGATTTCTACTGACCTTCAGGGCATATTGCTGAATTAAACAACAGACAAATTGTGTATTCAGTAATTTGATGAAATAAAGTAAATAGGAACAAATGAACATCCTGTTACAACACTGTTCTGATCTGTACGTTATTAAGCATGTCATAAAATACAGGCGTTATATCCTAAGTAGAAGGAAATGTGACACCTTGGATACTTAGACTGGCTACAAATCTTTCTTGTTTCATTTAGTGAGTTAGGTGAGATGCCTGGTGAACCTAGTGATCTAATTTTCGAAAAGAATTTGTAGCTCCTCAGAGAAAATACTATTAAAAAAGGAAAACACTTAAGAGATCAGAGTGTGACAAAAAAAGTAAAGAGGAAATGAATTAGAACTTTTTACCAACCAAACATTTGTGTAAAATATACAAACACACATAAGAATGACTAAGTTTTGGAGTAACTCCAGTTAACCCGCTCTGTTTAAGCATCAGGGGATGAATTCTTCATTTTTTAAAGCCAGAGGTAAATCTTGTGAAGGCCTTTATGACAGAAATCAACATGACAGGGCAGCTAAACATCCACCACCACTACCTTTAAAGTCATACATAAGTACATACAAACAAGACTTACGTAGGGTGCATTATGATGCTGCATCACTGCTGCTAAAGTTGACTCCACCTCAGCCAATACTTGGAGCTGCGGTGTATCATAATTAAGTCTCAGCACAGACAGAGCCAGAGGATGAACCTGTCCCACCAGAGGCTTGCTAAGAGGTGGTAGCGGTGGAAGAGAGGCTTGATGAAAAGGTTGGTTGGGGCACCTGAAACAAAAAGGATTTTAAAAACATGCAAAAGAAAACACAAGACACGACAACCTCTCCTCCTCAAGCAGCAGGCGACACCTTGTTTCCATAAGTGACCATAGGTCAGGCAGCATGGTTGGACCAGGGACTGGACCCAGGCAGCATGGTTGGACCAGGGACTGGACCCAGGCAGGATGGTTGGATCCGCAGCTGCCCATCACAAACACATAGCAGAGTCCGATGATACCTGTATGTTGCCCAACAATTCCATTTGTTCTATTCACATCCATTTGTAATCAATGGAGCCATAAGGCCTTAACCACCGACAGTGTGCAAGAAGGTCAAGTTTTCAATAAGGAATGTTATTTATACAGCCCCCTTTTAGGTGAGTTTAGGTGTACTGGTGGCTAATCAACTGAAATGCTCGCATGCAGGACACAAATGAACCACCTTTAACACAGGTGAAACTCCTTTACAAAATTATGTCCACCACTTGCGGCTCAATGCTGGAGAATCACCATCTGTGGATCGTTTGCCCATTAGGGCCCCAAGACTATATAAAATTCACCAGAAGCAGCTTACATTGTGGTAGAGATAAGGAGAGTATTTGCAATTGACCGGCCGACCTAGAGATAGATAAATAGATTTAGATTTAGATCAAAAACAGAAAGTCAAAATGGATCCTGAACGTGTAAAGGAAATCTTGGATTTCAAGATAAACAACCGGCTTCCTGAGGGCTTGACGAAGCATCAGCGTTATAGCATCAGAAGAAGATCCACCAATTTTGTCCTGCAGGGTAAGTAATACTGCTGGATTGCATACGTAGTTGTGACGCACCAATGTGGCCACATGGAGGTCATTGAGCGTATTTTCTGTTTTGTAAGAGACAGATGGGGTGCATAGAGGAACGTTCCTAGTTACGACCACAAGGGGGCAGCTCCCCTCAGGTGAGACGTTACGGTGCTGTCGGAGCTCGTTTTTGTCAGACTGATAAACGCGAGCACAGATGAAGCAGCATCGTTGCCCGTCTCACCTTTTGTACAAACTGTTTTACAGGTCCGTAATGCTTAAAGCACGGTGGATGTAGACCTCACTTGGTCCAAAGGGTTTTATAAACCATGTCGGCTTGTCACATGACTATTGTGGTTTGGTATGCTAGCTTACAGCGAACATGCTAACGAATATAGCATAGGAGATTATGTGGGCTAAGCTGGGACCCTATAAAATCTCCATAGCCTGGCACCACATAATGAATTGGAGAGTGAGGTAAGTTTGGTTGGACCTTGACTTTTTTTTTTTTTTTTTTTTAAATTACAATGTACGTTTTAATAGCTTTTATTAATGTGAGTTTGTTTTCTAGATTGTCAATGCTTACCTTTTGGTTGGTGGTCCACAAGAAAGTAAAGGTCATTGACACATTTGGAATGACACCTCAACAGAAATGGGGAAGGTACGGATTTTTGTCAAAGGTTGTTTGTACAGAAGTTACACTTTGCTACAATTAAATATTCATCTGCAGCTTGACGTATCTGATTGGGGCTGTCTGCAAGGACAGACACTGGACTCATGGTAAGTAATGTATTTTAATGCAGTTCAGTCATATATATTTGCTATTAAGCATGTTCATTTTAAGCATGTAATCTATAAAAGGCCATGTATCCAAGTCAAAGCCAAGCTGTGTTTGTTGATCCCTTTGGAGCCACAGAAACATAAATAAAAAACTGCAAAGACAAAACAAGGTAGGACTAATTTCTTTTATCTGTTAATAACTTCTGACATTGTAAAATAAATAAACACTGTAAAACAATGTTTTAGGGCCTTTTTACAAAAAAAAAAACCCCTCGACATATCAAGATGGACATGTGACACCGTCTCCCATCCACGTCAGCAAGAATCATCGTGTGGAGTGTTTGTGTGCAAAGTAAGATAGTAAGCTTTTCTATATGCTCTATTGTAAACTGAAACGTGATTGCAGTGACGTTTGACTTTAAGATTGCAGAGCAATTGCTGTTGGGTCAGCAGATTGACTTTGAAGTCAATAAATATGCTGTCGATCAGCTGCAACTGGAAATGTGAGAGCTCAGGTAGGAATTCCGTATGAGTGCTGTATGTAATACTTACTAAACTTGTTGGTTTAACTTGAGCTACTCTTACTTTACTTTTAATTACTTGTGCTTCGACGACCTCATGGATCTCTGCCATGCCTGTGGGGAAAGACACACCTCTGACGCTGTTGTGGACAATTGGGTAAAAAAAGAAAAAGCTATCAAAATGCTGTTCCTGTGGAATGTGCTTGCTTTTGAAAATTGTATTATCTATTTCTTTTCCATCTTTAGATTGAATGCACGACCTGCTCCAAATGGTTTCATTGGCTCTGTGTTGGAAGGCCCAACACACAAGATGATTATTTCTGTCCAGCCTGCACAGAATAAAATTCTTGCACACTGTCGGTGGTTAAGGCCTTATGGCTCCATTGATTACAAATGGATGTAAGTGAGTCTGTATTATGTGAATTGTTGGGTAACATACAGGTATTATCGGACTCAGCTATATGTCTGTGATGGGCAGCTGCGGCTCCAACCATCCTGCCTGGGTCCAGTCCCTGGTCCAACCATGCTGCCTGGGTCCAGTCCCTGGTCCAACCATGCTGCCTGGGTCCAGTCCCTGGTCCAACCATGCTGCCTGGGTCCAGTCCCTGGTCCAACCATGCTGCCTGGGTCCAGTCCCTGGTCCAACCATGCTGCCTGGGCTGTTATTTATTTATTTTTTCTTTCGCTCTCTCCATAAATAAAATTTGAATAGTTATCAGTGTAAGTAAATTCTCAATACCCCTGATAATAGTGGCTGTGGATAATAGTTATTTATTCGATGTGTGTGTGTGGCATAATTTTACTGATTGTGAAAATCCGGCAGATAAATGTCATGACGGGAGTTAGGACAATTCTCGGCCTTATCCTGCAGGGGGCACTGCTGACGTTCTTTACAGTAATTGTCATTAAAACTTTAGCCATAGTTTGTATCAGAACCTCCATCTAAAGTACACAGTTTTATTGACAACAAGACTAAGTAATTTGACTGTCTTGTTCGTAGACAATGACACAAGGACTTGACATTCTGATGGCACTGACATGTTCAATGACATAAAAACTTAGATTTGAGAGATGAACTAAAGATTTTGAGCAAGTTACAGGCTTTTGCAAGAAATCCATTGTGTTTTGCTGTTTGCACAAGTTGTTTTGAGAAATGCACACACATATTTGCAAATATTTGCAATTTCCCAGATCATAATTGATCTGGGAATTGTACTAAAACGACCGAGAAAAACTGTAACACGCCACAAACTGGTTGTCAAACTCTCGTTTGTCCAGCCGGTTGCTATAGGCTTGTTTGTTTGAGATGAACCTTATCTGCAGCAGAAGACAAGACGCGGCGATCTACACTTGCTAAACTTTCCTGCAGCCGTAAAGCTGCCAAACATAAAACAGAATAGAATAAATAACTTGTATTTGAATAAATCCTCTATAATTATTTGTTTATGTAACAATTTGTGTCTGATATCAGTTTTCAGGAATGTACATGGATTATTCTAACAAAATATGTTTCAAGAATAAATATTGACATTTGTCATATTTACCAGTTTTTGCATGTTAGATAGATCCAAAAGCCAAAGTCAATATGGATGAAGCCTCTTTTTCCATCCAAACAAGCAGTGTGGTGGTTAAGCCATGTGTTAGAAATCTTATGACCTTAATGACCAAATTGAATTCACCAAAACTGTGGCTCATCTTTTTTTTTAGTCTAATATAGGAAATTAATCACCCGTCGTGTATCTCTGGCACTGGGTGTTCCGGTCCCCATCATATGCTGCCTTTTAAATGAGATGGGAAAGCGAGTTCACTTCGCTTTAGGTGATCTCTCCACCTGAGAGATGGAGGTGATGAAATCAGGGAGTGTGGAAAAAGACATACTCATACATGATACTAGAAGAGACCATGCAAAGCAATGTGCACACCAGCTGAACACACTGCAGGGACACTGAATGTTTATTATTATTCTTTATTGGATATAAGTCTTCCCCACATGATGTCAGCTGCACCTTTACTGCAGCAGACCGCGGACAGATCTGATATTTCCCTTCATTAGCTCCTTCATCATCATTTGCACATAACTGGGACTGGGAACAGCCCCTCCATCACCATTTACAAACAATGCATTGCTCTGTGATCCCAGGGCCTCACATCATGTCTTCCTGTTGCTCCTCTGTACTTTCAGTGGGACTCAAAGAGGCACTCACAGTAACACACATGCAGCCGTACAGTCACAGTCTGAAGGGCCACATGCCATTCTTCCAGTGTTGTTAGTGTGTAGTTTGTCCACTAGAGAGTGATAAAACTCCACCCTGGCATTGCAGCTCCTCTCAGTCAGGCTTAGTGTTTCCCCTTTGGGTTATAGCAGGACCATTGAAACCTAGCAGCAGTGGGGTCACAGTATGATTAACTGGTCAGTGCCACCCAGGGTGAGTATGCAAAATGTCAGAATAACACAATAGCACAGTAGAGAGGTGAAAGGTGTCCGAAAAAGTCATCATCATCAAGCTCCTGTTAAGCTTAAAGAAGCTAGAGGTGAACACAGGCAGCAAACAAAACACACTGACTTCAATTCACTAGTTTTAATGTCACCAACGCTTTATCAACATCAACATCAACAGCCACTGAGGCGAAGAATTAGCTGTTTCTGATGATGTGACCTATGGAAACAAGGTGTCGCCTGCTGCCTGAGGAGGAGAGGTGTGTGCATGGGAGGGAGGGGGGCACAGACCCCCCACTGTGCGCTTGTGATTCACATCCGCTGCTGCCTTGACCTTCACGGAAACGTGTAATTAACTCATCAAAGACGTCAGTAGCAACATTCTGAGTGAGTGTATCAGAAGGTGTAATTTGGCTGAGCTGGAAATAAAGCAGCTCAATGCAAAGGGGACAGAGATGAGCCAGCACTAGAAATGCCATCATGGTCGTAAGCACAGGTTTGATGTGATTACATCAAGTCTTAGTCAGAAATCCATCATCCTCAGAAAAGTCAGAATTTAACATGGTGGAATATTAGATTCACAGCTTTGAACCGTGACTACATCTGTAGCTAATAATCCTGCTTTAATTAAAGATGAGATCTTTCACAAGAAATTGATATTCTGTCGCAGAAGACACAGCTGCAGTGTTTTCCAAATCATTATTTCAGGTCAACTAGAAGAAACAACAAGAATATGAGACCAACATACTGTAATAATCATGCTTTGGAGGAGACTCAGGCGTTGCTGCTGGTGCCTGGACCTGATCCTGGCAGGGAGCTTTGCAGAACAGGGAAGCTGGGCGACAGGAAGGAGGGTCTCTGTTCATTCTGGTTCTGCTGTGAGCCAGAAACACATCTCCTCATGTCCAGAGCTCGTTCATGTTGTGATTCAGCCCTTCGGCCGGCTGGAGGAGCCTTTTGTTCTGGGTCGTGTCTTGCTCTGAAATGATGTGACTTCCTGTTTAACTTCCTGTAATTAGTGTAACCTGTTACACCTTTAATTAATTAGTTAATTAGTTGATTTAAGTCTGACTTGGTTCATCCTGGATGTTATGCATGTTACTGTACACCGCTGCCCCGTGCTTCTGTCTGGTTTTGGTCAAGATTTGTTGGTTTTGGTGTCTTGTGCTGTGAATCCGTTTTTAGTGTCACCATGTTTTGCTAGAATACTAATCTAAAAAATTAATCTATAGGTTTCAGTATGATGTCCTGCGTAGTGGTTTTGAGTTTGTTCGTATCTTGTCACCGGTGTTTTTGTATTGTCTTGTGTTGATTTAAATTGCTCCTTAAGTTCAGGTCTGTCCTGAGTCGTGCATTTGGGTCCTCCCTCCTGTCTAGTTTGGTCTAAGGATTTGTAGTTTCCCCCTTTTGTGTAGGATTGAGAGTAGGAGTGTGTAACCGTTCATAGGTGCTTGTATTGGTACTGGGCCATCAGCTGCTGGATGGATCCATTCTTTCTTTGTGGGGGGGTGTAATGAATGCGTTAATAGTCTGTAAACTAGACATATCGTGTACTGAGGAGTCGCTGATCCCTGCTTTAGAGTTTTACATTGGAAGTCCAGCTTGACTCCTACAGTACGACTGGCGTCTGCTACACTAAGTCTAATGACCCTTTTGTGTCTCTTTAACCTTTCCCTTAGATGTGACGCTGTGGCAGGTAGCGTGTTGTGTTTCTCTCCTCCTGCAGCTCCATCAGCCAGAGGAACCTCCAGCAACATGAGTGTGTTTGACAAACAGCCTCACACAAAGTTCAGTATTTGTCTCTTGAAGCAACGTAGCACGTTGTTGCGTTATACGTGGTAATAATTCATGTGGAGAGACGAGACGCACCACACATCAAGGAAAGAGGCGACAGGATGTTGTTCTTCGTTCCTAAAACGTCAGCTTGGTTGCGTTGATGCTTTTTCCCTGGATCCTCTAACGACTTGTGTTTTCCGCTTGGCAGACATCACAGCCCCTGCAGATGCAAACTCAGTCAGTCTCCTTGGCCCCAGTGCTGCCGACAGCAAAAATCAAACCTGGTGGTACTTCTTAGAGCATTTCCCTCGTCCTCTTAAGGCGGGATCTTATTTAAACGTCTTGATGGTATTGAATAGGCAAATTGTGAAGGCAACTAGAAAAAGCCCGGGCCGCTTCACTCTGTGAACAAACATCAAGCCGGCTCTGAATGAAGACCACCGTGGTAGGAGATGTATGTCTGGGGCTGGAACCACAGCTGAGACAAAGGGGCGTGCGTGTGTGTGTGTGTGTGTGTGTGTGTGTGTGTGTGTGTGTGTGTGTGTGTGTGTGCGTGTGGGCACAGCTGTGTGGGTGCGCTAACACGCATAATGAAGGTTTTGGAAAATGTCTTGACAAGTTGACAGCCAGCACATTAAGCAACTCTGACAGGAATTCAATTACAGGACACATCACTTGTCCCCACGCTGCAAACGGATGTCAGTCTTCCTCAAGCTCTATCTGGGCTTGTTACGTTTCCGTTCACCATTTCTGTGTTTTCTGCCTGAAGAAGAAGTTTGTTTAAGCGGAAGGAACCAACGTGCGGACGAAGCTGCAGGTTAGTCTGCTTTAGATGAAGATGAGGAAGATGAAGAACATGAAGTGAGTCGTCTGGTCACCAACAGCCTGGACTCCTGCTGTGATGTGACAGCGGTTTCAAGTTGTTTTCATCTGGTCAGTACACAAGGATCTGACTGTTTAACAGCACGTGAGGGACATGTGTTTTTCACAGCAGGACGTGTGATGTCATCTCTAAATATCAGTGCCTCTATGGACCCACAGTGATGTCATTCTGGCACCAGCACCTCTAAATGATTTGAAGCAATATGCTGCTTTATGCCAGTTTGCAGACACCTGACAGTCTGTTTAGTGACGTTCAGTAGTTACCCTGTATCATCACAGGTTTGTTCAATAAACACAACAAAGATCCTGTTCAGGTGTTTGCTTGTGCTTGTATCGGCTTAGAAATCTTTTGTTTGAGGAAGGTAACTTCATTATAGATTAGATTACGGTACATTTTATGTTCCAGGGTTGGCAGTAGCAACACTTCACAGTCCTTGATTGTGCAGAGACCAAGACAATACAGGGCTCAACACAAAGCTTCAGTAGAAGCTGCCATGAGCTCTACAAACTGTACATACTGTACTGTATTTTGGTTCATGGTTTATTTATGTAGCATCAATTCACAACACAAGTCTCTGAGAACAACCGTTCAAGCTTAAAGCAAGTTGTTACAGAAGGAACAAATGCATGGAATCATTTTTCGACCATCACACTGAGAAAGGATGACCCTAATCGCATCTGTACTGCCTTTCATCTGAAATCTGAGCTTCTCCAGGAGAGTGGTTGTCCTAATGACACAGATTGCAGGGATGCAGGCTTCCACAGGCTGTTCAGGGGTCAGCTGGTAACCCCCAAAGTGTTATTCTTAATCTCCCCCAGAAGGTTCGATGAAACCTAAGTCCTCACTCTTCAAATTACCATCAGCATATTAGCAACAGCAGCAAGGGGAAAAAGGCTGAAAAAGAGTCGTCATGAATAGATCTGAGAAAACGAGACAGGGATTAAAATCCATTTAAACCTGAGATTAGACCATCGTCTGTCACAGTGGGACATCTGCTCATCTGTGGTCCCCCAATGCTGAGCCAAGGTGAACCTGAAGCTCACATCCTGCAGACTGCAGACACACGTCAACCATAAACACGTCTCACAAATATACTCAGTCTTCATCAATAGGAGGCGCTTAAAGAGAACGCAGTAGATGATGTGATTTCATTTTTACATGCAGTGTCAGGTCATTTGTTTCTCTTCCCACTGCGTGAACCTTCTTCTTACCTCTGATTCATTTTGTTGTCTCTTGACCTCGCGTGTTGTGAGATATTCCACTAGCTTTGTTTATTTCAGGCATAACTCAACCTTTCCAGATTTTTATTTCCAACTTTTTTGGAAAGTCTCTGAAATGAAAGTCATAATTTTTCCAGTTTAACTGTTTGAAGCCTTTTCTTCAAACGGTTTCATTCTGTTATTATCTATACTTTCTACGTGTCAGGGCTCCTCTTCCAGCTGCACCTCATCTTCTTTCATGAACACTTTGGTTGTTCATTCAGAATGATGTCAGCAAACAAACAAGTCGGACCCACTTAATTTGTCACTGCTCTTCTAATTCTCATCACACATCTCTGTCCAACTGCTGCGAGCTGATAACAAATGGAAACAATAACCGTAAAAACAACATCATACAAATAAAAGATCGCCTCAACAAACACTCTGTGCTCTCCTTCATTATTTCCAAAGTGTGGGGCCCAGTCAGGCATAAACAGATCAAAGACTATAAAAACCCGGAGATGCTGCTGCAGGTAAACGTAACAGACAGGCCACAGGAGGCAGAGCCGCTTTTAGGGCCCTGGAGGTATTAGACATATTTTAAAAGAACGAAAAGTCTTTTCCCATAAGGAACGAGGAGGGGATGGCTGGGAGCTGTTGGGCATCCACTTAACCGAAGTAAACAGCATCGTAAAATCAACATATACACCAAACAAACAACACCATAAAACAAATGAACAGAGCACAAAAGTGGCGAGATGTGTGAGCGATCGGTGTTTGGTGTGAGAAAGTGACTCAGGCTTAAACTTAGCCACGTTAGCCTCTGCAGATACGCAGCTAATCCCATCAATAATAATTACAGATGACAACAATCCTTTCATTACGGAGCTGTGAGACATTTTCATTGGGTCCTATAAGATCCTGCTCAATGAACTGGTCTGGTCTAGTCTAGACTAGTCTGTTCTAGTGTGGTTTGGTCTGGTCTAAACTACTAGTCTGGTGTGGTGTGGTGCTGTTCAGTCCAGTGTCCCACCTTTTTTGTACATTTTTTCATTGAAAAAATTCACAAGGCACACCACCAACCAAAAATGGTAAAATTAAACAAACCCAAAGAAATGAGTGTTTTATGATATTTCTTTATTTCTACCTACAGTAGTTAGTATGAACCCGGGGTCTGTTTGGACGAACCCACTAAGATCTTTGTCTCTCTGTTTTTAGTTTTAAAAGCAGAATAGAATAGTCAGAATTGAGAAGCTCAGCTCACACACATATGTCGTGGAAAATTGCAGGAATGGCAGAATAGCTTTGTTTGTCACATATTAAAAGCTATCTGCCTCTTATGCCAGCCTAGCACAACACTCATCACTTTAATCGGGCCTCTCATTTGTCAGAAACATGTTCCTCCCGCAGCTCATACACTCGGGTCAGTACTTTGGAGCACGAGAACCATCGGATTAGACCTAGTCTAGACCTAGACCAAGACAAGTCTAGTCTAGACTCGATTCATCTAGACTAGACTGGTGTGGTGTGGTGTGGACTGGTGTGGTCTTGACTGGTGTGGTGTGGTCTGGTCTGGTGTGGACTGGTGTGGTCTTGACTGGTGTGGTGTGGTCTGGTGTGGTGTGGTGTGGACTGGTCTGGTGTGGTGTGGTGTGGACTGGACTGGTCTGGTGTGGTCTGGTCTGGTGTGGTGTGGACTGGTGTGGTCTTGACTGGTGTGGTGTGGTCTGGTGTGGTGTGGACTGGTGTGGTCTTGACTGGTGTGGTGTGATCTGGTGTGGTGTGGACTGGTGTGGTCTTGACTGGTGTGGTGTGGTCTGGTGTGGTGTGGACTGGTCTGGTGTGGTCTGGTCTGGTGTGGTGTGGACTGGACTGGTCTGGTGTGGTCTGGTCTGGTGTGGTGTGGACTGGTGTGGTCTTGACTGGTGTGGTCTGGTCTGGTCTGGTGTGGTCTGGTCTGGTGTGGTGTGGACTGGACTGGTCTGGTGTGGTCTGGTCTGGACTGGTCTGGTGTTGTCTGGTCTGGTGTGGTCTGGTCTGGACTGGTGTGGTGCTGTCTGTCTGGCTTACTTTCCCCTCTGCTCCTCAGTGCATTACATCTGCAGTAAATGTCCAGTTGAACTGACCTTTTTTGCTGATGAATCACACTCCTCTTTCTGCGCTCCTGCTGTGGTGAGTCAGCAGACAATCACCATTGATGGCTCCAAATATCACATCCTGTCCAGTGAGACAACAACAGCTCCACTTGAGGAATCGAGCGGCGGAAGACATCAAAATCATTTTGTTCTGAAGGAAAAAGGTTGCTTTTCTCAGCTGTAGTCATAAATGTTAAGCTCTTTATGCCGCACATGATTTGACATCCTTATCATCAGCCAACCTGTGGTTTGAGCAGCTGTTGTACCATTCATTTCATTTTGCAGGGTGGCCCAGGGGCCACAGAGTGGTACTAATGACACCAGGGTCATGGGTTGGAGCCCACGTTTTAGTAAAGCGGTCGTCCACGCAGCGAAGGCTCAGGGCTTCACCGCTCTGTTCTCTGAAGTGTTCTTGATCGTGTCTGAAAATCCGGGATGTAAAACTGAAAATAATGGGACGGTTTTGGGGATTAGAGAGGCAGACGAGGCCAAGCACTCAGGGTGGGCTCGTAGACTGTTACTGTCAAATGAAGCTGCTTTTTATCTCAGAGAACAAAGCGCGACGTCCTGATCAAACGATTCAAACAACTCATCCTGTTCCTGCAAAGCAAGTCAAACAGCCCCGTCCAGGCCCCAGCTGAGCCTCAGCACACTCAGAAAGTTCCTCTACTTCACCATAAGCATTTGACTGCTGACACTCTCACTCGACGCCATGACATGTTTCCTATTATTGTATAGTTGCTTGGTCAGCACTGTTCTGGTGGAGACTTGATACACAGCCACAGTTCTAACATGAACAACGGCTGCACTCGGTTTGTGGACGCTCGCCTCTCTCCTCCTTCAGCTTCTGTTGTGGGATGTTTTTTGACTTTATTAGCTGATTAGTCTCTTCCTCTCCGTGTTATTTTACGCATCCCTCACCTGCCTTCTGCATCCGTACAGCTTCCCCTGGACATCTCTCCTCACCTGCTGCTGTTACCTGCTCCCCTGAAACCCCTTCAGTTCACTTAATGGTAAAGACAGTAGTGTTTAGCGCTGAGTCCTAAAACCTCAAATTAATTTCATATCTTAGTACTTTGGCTTCTTCTTTCAAAGACATCTGTTTTTTTGTTTTCGTCTCTTCAAGGTAAAACTTGTGACAGTACAGTAATTTCATTTATAAAAATACATTTTATACACAATGGTTGAACATGTTTATTTAAAAAGACTCCAAACACAAAGCGAAAGGCCATGACTGAAGCTTTCAGGACATCTGCTGATGATTTATTGATCCAGTGAATACCCATCTAACGCTGAATTCATTAGGCTGCTAGACACTTTCAACCATCTATGTAGTAGAAAAGAATCATTCAGCCCCTTCAGATTCTAGCTTAGTTTTACTTTATTTCATTCAGCCCCTTCAGATTCTCGTAAAGCTTAGTTTTAATTTATTTTTCACAAAGATGAACAATAAGACAACGAATCCCAGTCGGAGCCTGCAAAGAAACCAAATGCCCTCCTGCATCTTTTTAAAAATATTCTAAATGAATAATGAAACACTCAATTTTCTGTTACTTCCAATAAGAGCAATGATTAAGTGTTAAACATAATGAAACATCTGTATCTCCGTGTAAATACACAGTATATGTCAGTGTATGAAGTGGCCTTGAAGTGGGAGCAGGGTAAAGCAGCAGAGCTTGTATAATGATGGTGGATCACACGGGTCCATATGTCCACGTGTCCTTGAGCAAGACACGGAGCTTCAAGTTACTCCCAGTGGGTCAGACATAGTTGCATCAGTCATGAGCGCGTGTTAACGGCTGAATGCGCAGCAATGATGCAAAGTGCTTCAGGTAACAATAAAAAGGACGACCTATAATAACAGCGCAGCCACTTTAAAGCCGGTTACTTAATGGATCCAGTCTGGGGGAGAATCATTTGGTCTCTGAGCCCTGACCTTGACCCGAGCGCTGCACAGGTGGGATCAGCACGTCGCTGAACTGTGTGTGGGGTGCGAGTGCGTGTCCCTGCGCTGACCTGCGAACAGTCATTTAGCGTGTTTGTTATGTTTGGGGCCGGTTGGAGCCGTCGGCCGTTCCACATCTGCAACATAAACACTCGTGGTTCGACATGAGGAAATCATTTGTTGCTTTGCACATGACACATCTTAAAGCCTTGCATTTAAACGTCTCACACATGTCTGCGGCTTCGCTCACCACTACAATAAGTGGCCGTCCTTGACCTGGAAGGAATCTAATCTGAAGTATAAATAACTTGATAAATAAGACCTATTATCATCACACTGTGTGAGGATATTTAGGCAAAAATCCACTTACTGCTTGTAACCAGCGGTTTTAACTCAGTCTGCATGTTAATATGAAGCCAAACAGAGCATGAGGCTGCACCATCTGACTTCTTTAGGATTGTAGGATATTTCCACAGCCATACATATTTAATTTAGCAGCATATGGTTGTCATCGGAGGAGGTCAGAGCCAGAGGCGAAGCTGGGTCCTGTTCATCACACAGCTGCCCTCCCCTCCGTGAGGGCCGTGGGAAAGGAGGAGCCGAAGGACGGCTCTCTGGGTGCAATTCAACTTACTGCTAACTGATTCAATTCCTTTATTAAGTATATCATATTTATTATAGGTTCAGTACTAGCAGCATTAAATGCACTGGCGAAGGGTTGGTGTTATTAGTTTGTCTCCTGCTTTGGTGGATAAGTTCTCCATGAGCTGCTGTTGCCATGGGGAGGGAGCCAGTCAGAGGAGAGGCTGTGAATTCAAAACAGTGTAGATCCACCACGGGAGCCCCTGAATCCCTCTACTTAGGATGGAGTGAACCTCTGTGAACAGCGACAACAGAAGAAATGATTTCTGTAGACAGTTGGATATCAACAGAACTGACGCCTGACGGTCAGAACCAGACAGAATTCATTCATCGATGTTTGAACTTGGCTCATGGGTTGATGCTAACATTAGGCAAACTGCAAAACCAATCCCATAAATGAGTTTTGTCAGTTAACAAGCAGCTTCAGGTTCCGTCTGATCTGGACAACCTATGAAACAAAAAACCTGGGGTCACACTGACCGTCTGATCATCTGTCCTGATTTATGTGCAAACACTGTCCAAGACACTGTTGGATGGACCTGGGAGCCACCCTAAAACAAGAACAAAAGAATCTAAGTCTGAACCTATAACATAATCATTCACTTGTTACTCGCGTTATTCAGTTTTTAGTATCATGACAAAATCTGTCAAAATGAATTCATTTCTACCTCTACTTTATTAGGTGAATTATACTCTGTGTGTTTAATCCTAACTCTAAACTGGTCCAACGAGCCCAGCCTTCGTCTCTGGCTGAAGTCAGCGTCATACACCGTTTACAGACGGACAGAGCGAAGCGGGCCGTTACTGGACCGCAGCGAGGCCCAGCGCACGTGCTCACGGCAGTGCGTTTCCTCTGCCTTCCCTCGGCCGGTTGTTGCAGCGCGGCTGATCTTCCTAATGCAGCCTCCTCTGCAGAGGTCATAAATTAGTGTGAAATACAGAGCAGGCCGTCGCTGCCAGCCTCATCTACAAAGTGAGTGAAGCGGAGCAGAAAGAGGCAGCGTCAGGCTGTTCTCAGAGCAGCAGCCTGGCAGCTCGGAGCTCCAGTCCTGCTTCTCTGACTCACAAAGGAGATTCTACGTTTTGTCATCTCCGTCTTCACCAACTGTAGATGCGTGAGACTGACGTGGCCTCGTTTTACAAATTAGAACGTCCGGTATATGAGAAATAAAATGTATTGAATGTGCTTTATTACTGACAGGCGCAGATAAGCAGCTGTGTTTGAGAGGATTTCACGCTGGGCTTTATGCGACTCTTAAATGTGAAGAACGGGAAGAAGATGTGACAGGAGGCAAATGTTGCCTCGTTCCTGATTGTAATTGAATTTCTCTGATCTTTTGAACCATTATGGAAATTGAAAATCAGGCGTTTTAGAGGAAATTCTAGTTTTATTTCAAACCAAAAAGCGACGGTTTATCTCAACGTATTTCATTATATTTCTAAATAGCCTCTTTGTTTGCTTGGATTGGGAGGGAATGACTGATGTGAACGGAACAATGGTGACTTTAATTGCAGAGCAGCTCCTGCTTCCAGCCGACTGTTGTCACAGTGATAATTAGCGATAACGGAACCAGGTTCAACATGTGAATGACACATTTACGTGAGCTAGTCTCAGTCCTGCTCCGTCGCTGGAACAAACTGCATGTTCACCACAAGCACGCGTGTCCATGTGCAGACTCGGTGCCTCCAGACCAGCAGCATCCGTCTCACTTTGAACACGTAGCGTCAGGAATCTGAAACGAAACGTGCGATTGAAAAGACGAGCTCCATCAAACTCTACATTTATACTCACCGCGTCCTGAAGTTTACCTGTGAGACAAACACAGGAGAGTTTTTCTCCCACTTGGCATTTGCAGTGTTTAATTAGCAGAGGATGAAGGAAGTTAGGAGCAGGTTTAATCAGCCTCATCCTGCCGCTCTTCCTGCCTCATTACGGCTCCGACGCCAACGCCCGGTGCACTGTATCAGGAGGTGCGTCAACAGGTGAAGCCACATGTTTATGTTCACATAAATTAGAATTGTTTTACGGTAAAGTTCAGTTCAGATGGATGGGGATAAGAAGAGTTATTAATGGAAAACTTCACCGATTTTCAATGGGTGTTGACCAAAACAACCTCAGGGAACATTTAAGAATGAAGGGACACTCAATCATTGCGCCATGAGTTCTATGCAGAGAAGTTATCATGTATTCCTCCCGTAAAATGCCTCGGCAGATGGTTTGCCTTAGGCTCAAAAACTACAACGAGTGCTTCCTGGTTTCCTCTGTACCTGACCCAGCAACGGTCAGGCTGAGAGGGGGCGGAGCTTAGTGAGGGCGGGGCCAGGTGTCAAGAGGGCGGGGCCAGACCGTATTTGTTCAGTGGTGTATGAAGCCGTCCGCCTGTCAGGCATGTGTTCACTGTTCACGTTACCACTTCCTCGTCCGTCTTCTTGCTCTTCTCTTCGTTCCTCGCGTCCACCTCCACGTTGAGTTTTCTGCCCTCCTTCCAGCTGCTGAGCCTCAGTGAGTCATCAATTCCGATTTACCCGACACCCCCCCTCAGACTCTCTGCCTGCTACCATCACCTCCTAATGCTAACGAAAGCCTTCATCAGAGGCTCTGCTCTCGGGCTGATCTTGTGCTCCACACCTGATCTGGGTACAGGAGACACGCCGAACAAGCAGTTTTAAAGACATGAACACGTTTACCTCACTTCTAGAGGTAAAAGCTGATTAAGCAGAAATCTAGTCCTTCTGCTGTTCACTGTATTTCACTGGCTTTTCTGTGCATCACCTCCTGCTGTGCTGCCAATCGAACCCCGCACAGAAACACTAATGTACGGTCTGAGTCACAATCACAGGCTCCTGGAGGCCGTGGACCGGTGCCTCGAGCTCACTGGATCACATCAGGAGGTGTTGATCTGATTCATCTGGATGTTTTTAACCTTAGCTTCAACAAACAAGAGCAAAGGATGTAATGGTTATATTCAAATATTTTGCGAATCGAGCACTTGACATTTGGAGTGTGTTACTTCGTCGCCGCTTCATCCTGATTTTCAGGCCACAAACAAATAAACAAAACAACGGGTGTGTAAAATGTTGGGGAGAATCTGACCAGTCAGTTCCTAAAAGGTTCCGGATGCAGTGGCACATGGTGAAAAGCGAGCTTTTCCCAGTCCAACCACTCAGCTTGGTGGGACTCTTCCAATATTATTTGTCCCATCCACTGCTCTGCATTTGCGCGCTCATACGTTTCGCTCGTCCTAATCCACCGTCTCACATCCTCGCCTTGATTAACACTGTCCTGCAAGATCCTCCGCTTCGGAAAAGCTCGCTTCAGCAGTCCTTCCCATCATGCATTGGAAGCGCGCCTGCTCACAGTCTGCTGCAGACACACTTAAGATAATGAATAGCTGGAGGAGGCCGGCGTTCTTTACGGCCGCCCAGTAAAAAGGCCGCTCTGTCTGGATCCACCAGAAATCTCCCCCGGCAGCATCTGTATAAATCTGCTTGTTGAATCACTTCAGGTTTCACCGAATTCAGTCGTTTTATTAAAGATGTACTCATCATTTTTAAAATGGCAGCTGAGAGCCTGTCTTTATTTATCCTTATTCGCTGTCCTGTAAATTTCCCCGATCATTGACAGGAAGGTCACTTTACACAACACACAGGAACCAATGCTGTTAATAAGCAGACGACCGACTGGGGCTTAGAGGAAGGATCAGAGACACTGAGCCACTTTAATATCTGTCAACTTTTTATAGTGTCTGAATGTTTACAGAACTCATGGCTGAACACAATAGCTCATAACAATGATCATCAAACTTGATGAGACCCGCATGAAACACATTTAATATGATAGACTGCGTTGAGGAGTTTGAGTCTGACTTGAGCTGCTTTTACTTTCATCAAATAAATCTGCACACGTGACGTCTATTGTTTGCATCTGACAGCACCATTTCACTTGTTGTCTTGACTAACCGAGCTTCATTTCAGCGTCTGCAGTCAAAGCCAGAATGGGTCCAGGGGACATCTGGGGACAACACAAGTGTTTGGAGAGCGGAGAAGGATTCGCGGGGATTTGAGGAGCTGTTTGCTATTGAAGCAGACGGATTATGTTACTAGGTTTGTGTTTGTCACTGTTTTCAGCATTATGCTAAATTAAGCTGAAAGGGGAACACGCTGTAAAAGGCACAAGATTGTTTAAGGTTGTCAACTTAGTGTAGGCTATTTACATAATGAGCTCCCTGGATAGTTGGCGTTCGCAGGCTTGGTTCTGGCGTGTTGAGTAAAAATGTGCTGCTCCGGCACAAACACACTGTAAATCCATAAGTAAATGCTTTTGGTGTAGTTTGTGATAGAATGTGGAAATTGAGTCAGTCTGAACTAAACTAAGCTTTTGGTTGTGAACAAATTTGTTTATACTGTTGAAAATAACTATGAATTTCTAATGCATAAAAGCTCCGTACACACTTTGTACAGATTTCAGAAGCAGGTCGATTGCCCAACCTCAACCCTGACAGCTCTTCAGCCTCAGGACTGAGAGAAGGTGGTCAGACAAGAACCCATAAACTTAGTTATTACCACTGACTGTATTTATTTATCAGTCATATTAATTGTTAGTCCTTGACATTTGAGAGAGGAGAGAAGCTGTAAACGTGACCGTTTGTCCCTCCGACCTGCTGGAACTGTGGAACTAGTTTCACCCGTTTTTAGTTGTGTGTATGTCCTTTGTCTGTTTGCTGCTATTGTTGGTGTCTGTTGGTGAGTTCATGGTGGTTTGTTCGTTTCAGCTTCAGCTGTTTGTTAGTATTTGTTCCCCTGCTTGTGCAGTGACCCTCAGTTTCCTCTTTGTTTCATGTGCAGCCTCCAGAGTTTTCAGTGTTCCCCACAGTTTATGTTCTTACCTTTTTAATATTAAAACAGTTTTTACCACTTAGTTTGTTCGGCCTGTGGAAGCCGTTTCCTCCCGCTCATAGTGATGACACCTAGTTTGTGTTTGCCTGTTTGTACCAGTAAACTGAGTTTTATTTTCCTTCTGGGCCTCGGATCATCAGACTGAGCTGGAGAAGGAAGCAGCTGAGTTAAAGTCGCTGCGATCAGTGAGCGCCGTCTACAAGGAGCCGCTAAAGAGTTCTACAGTGACTTCAGCAGGAAGCTGCACGACAGAGAGTCGTGTGTTTTCCAGCGGCGTAAGACACAAAGGGGGTTTATCGGCAAAGTTGTAAGAAGAGACGAGCGGAGGTTGCGTTCAGGAATAATATTCACGAGGCTTCAAGGAGCAGGCGTGTTTCTCCAACGCACACGCATATGATGCGTACGTACACAAAGCGTACACGGGGTCGCTTGTCGCTCTGGCGCGTTTCCACTTGCTCAGACGCACACGTGCTGAAGGAGGAGGCCAGATGGAGTCTCAGCGTGGGCTGCTGGCCTTTCACACTCTGGAGAGATGCTTCCCCACCGCTTCCTGTCCTTCATCCACCCTTTTTCCTCTCCCGTCCCTGACAATCCCCCGTTTCACTTCTCTTCTTCTCTGTCTGATCTGTTCATATGTTCTCTGATTGCAGGCGCTTTCATTTTGCAGAGGACTGACGGAGCGCCGAGGAAACAGCTCGAGTCTCAGAGAGCTGAGCATTTTGTGACAGTTCCCTTTGACTCGTGAGCTTCTGGATCAAAAGTCGTCACACCCTGGGTCTGTGATAACCGGCCTTGCAGGAAGAAGCTCCTATGACAAAATGAAGTCATTCACCAGAGTGTCTGTATGTAGATACAGACATACTGATTTGATGTTTTGTGAAAATGCGTTTTTATTTTATTTAAAGCAAATGCTCCAATTGAAAGAATTAATTTCAAAATTCTCCACTTTGACTCTATAAACTGGTGGAGTTCAGGGTGAGGGGTTTATCGGCGCCTCATCGTGTGATATCGGCCTCATTGATGCCCTTTGGGTGAAAGGAGAATGACACTGTGAAAAGCCCTGTGAGCTGCACTGGGCTGGGTTCGTATACAGATATTGGTTAGGTAGGACATTCAGGATTTGAGCTGTCTGACATGGATAGACCTTGAGATGGCTGGAATCATTCCATCCTGCAGGTTTGGGTACAGCTCAGCTGCACCTGGTTTAGGCCTGGTCCAAACCAAGCGATGGCTGCTCACCAGTCACTCAGCGAGCAGCATGTTGACTTGGTGGTGGTTTTACCTGGTTTTCCACTGGTCTCCCTTGTGTGGTGTTTATTGAGCTTTATTGCCTCTTCTTCGAGCTCATGCTCTTTTTGAGGTGATCAGCAGATGAATAAGTATTAATGCAGTGAAGAAGGGTCTCGATTCTGCTCTGTGCTTTTAAATTGAATCAGTCTGACGTGTCTCCCAACGTTTCCATGGTGGTTGAGCAGCACCCTCTCATCTTAACAACAGACTGCAGATGTCTTGGAACTGAGATGATAAGTTGATGGAGTTTTTGGAAAAGGATGTTTAAACATTCATTTCTGTCTCAAATTATCTCAATTCTAACAATAACAGTCCCAGGTTCAGTTGTGTTTTGCATTTTGAGGTTAATCAAATTTCTTTCATTTCTTCAAGTCCAGACCTTCCTGACTACTACAAACCCACAGTGTTGTATGAATACAGTGTGCAGTGAAGTCCCTAAAAGATCAAGACTCTGGCTGGAACTGAGTGGATGATGTGCAGACTGCAAACACACACGTGGGTTCTGGAACTGAGCTAGAAGAACCTGAGTGTCCAGTTTTAATTCCTTTGCCAGTTTAAATGACCCTTGGCAGTTTTTCTACATCATGACTTTTTTCCCATGCTGCTCCCAAATGTAATGGTTTTCTAGTTTTTATGTAGGTCTTAACCAGCGTATGGTTTATAAGCTGTGATGAGTTTTGATGATGCTTTCACCCGCTGGTGTGGACAGTTCCACAGCTTCTTGGCTAATCTTTTAAATTGTGCAGTCTAAGCTCCACGTTCATGTGGGGAAGCACCGACCACCACATCTTCCTACTGTGCCGTTTACCCACCGGCCATGGCTTGTTTGATACTGTGATCTAATGACATCCCATGAGTTACCTATGAGTTGAGAGGTGACTGCAGTGTTTGCTGTGCGTTCAAGTTCCACATGTTGGCCTTTATCCCCGTGTCTCTGTTCTTAGCTGGTTTTGCTAGGACGAGCTTAAGGTAATCAAAACTTCACTTGACACAAACTGAGTTGACTGAGGATTGAATCACAGTCACAGTGAACCGCTCTGCTCTGCACCAACCTCAGACCTCTGGCATTCTCTGACATTTGAAAAGCTAGTTTGATTAATTAACACTGGATCGTCTGATAAATACACGGCTGGAGTCAGATCCTGGAAGCACATTCTAACTCTGGCTGCGGTCCTCCTTAATCAAATCACAGGCAAGAGAAAAGAGAGAGAAACGCTTAGTCCTCCATCCCTTTGGGTTCCCTGCGCCAATTAGAATAATGCAACAGAAACCCTGCATGCTCTGCCAAAACATTCTTGGCTTTAGTGTGCACTTTATAGAATAAAGATGGTGGAGAACGCTTGCAAGCGCACTGGCTTCTGATTTAGAGAGCACAAGTGTCTTACTGAAATAAGCCCTCAATACATCTTAGGGAGGATAATGCACTTTGTACCAAGGATCAGCATCCTGAGCAAGGAGGATCTCCGGCCAATCCCCCCCCGAGCTGAAACCTCAAAATAAGACAAGGACGTGTTAAAGCAAATCAACATGCGTAAGGTAATTCTGTAGAACCTGCAAAGGAGTCTCTGCTGTATGAGAACAGAACGTATGAAGACCACAACTAAGTAACAAGGAGACGTTACGAGTGAGGCATGACCCTGTTCTGTAATACAATCACACAGCGAGGCCTCTGATGCCAGGCTGCAGATGGCAGGAGCCCCGGGGCAGTGATACTGAGCCCAGCACGGTGAGCGGTCCAGCGTGCCTCGGAGCAAGGCACTGAGCTCAGGGCAAGGTCGGCCCACGCAGGAGCCCTCAGCTCCGTTTTCACCAACAGGAAACGAGTCAATACAATCGTGGTTTGAGTTTAGGTTTGCATTTCGAAGCAGGGGCTGAGCCGCTGAGCAGACCTGCACCGTGAGAAGCCTTCGGTCTATACTCAACCAGTCTGTCATCTGTAGAGGCCTAGAAGCACTGGACCAAACTGTGTCACCCACACACTCTCCTTCCTTCGACACACAATGTGGTTATAGATATTAAAAGACTGATGAGGGGACAGAGAGCGGAGCCGGACAGAGGCTGCAGAAGGTCCTCGCTCCAATTTCTAGCTTTTCATATAACCCATTGTGTGCACATTCTGCACATGCGTGAGGGCAACTGAGGAGCACAGCGAGTGTGTTTCCTGCTTGAGCTCGGTGCTTTACTCTGGAGCCCAGCGGACCTTTTTTTTTTTTTTAACACAAACTTGCACAATGCACATTTTCTCCCTCCTTGCAACAGGCTCAAAACTCCGTGGAGCTGATCTAAATCAAGCGCTGTTGATTTTCTAGGTTGCAGTCACCCTGGGGCGTAAATAACTCTGCTTCTTAGTAACTACCACACATCCACCTCCTCTAAGAACTGTCCTACTGTGAGTTCTCTTTCCCGAACAGAGCAGACGATATGATGATCTACTCTCTACCCCCGTAAAGGTTTTACAGCCGACTCAGCTCTGGCTGTAAAAATAAATCAGTCCTAGTTGTTCATTCAGGACCAGCGTGGGCAGGAATGTGGATGGAGAGATGGTTTCACCTTAAATAAATATGGAGATCCCCGTGGTCCCCGTGTCTCAGTGGCTCAAACATGGCTTCTCTCAAACTGACCAGTCTGTCACTCCAGGCTTCCAGGGCCACATGGTACAGTACATATTTGTTTCCATTAGTCTATACACTAAGCATCCATGTCGTTGTTTTCTTTGTTAATATTCTCGTACTTGAGATGCTCTTGTGTTCATGTTTTAAGTCTTCTATATTTTAGATATGGTCTCAAGGCTGAACTCATGCAGTAACTGAACAGTATGTCACAAAAAAATCAATAAAAAAGCAGCAAAACAATATACAGTTTCAGTCTCATCCTGACGACTGATGGAGACATGTGACCTGCTGGCGTCGTCTCCTTCACACGAGGTTGTCTAATAGTTTAATAGTTAAGAGATTATTGACCCTTGGAGGCACAGATTGCTGCAGTAGCCTCTGGGTGCTGTCTGCCAGCGAAAAAAGTGAAAGTAGCAGCATGAAAGAAGCAGAATGTTTTCACTCACAATAAAAAAACAGGAAAAAGGGGCCTGCGATGAAATAAGAGGTGAACTTAGACAGGCTTGTTGTGGGTCGTGTGGATTAGATATGTTGCCACGTCCAGGAGCCTCTAAAGGTTAACCACCTGTAATACGGCTTCTCTTTACCGCGGTAGTGTGCGTTATTACTGTCATAAACAACATTTACTGCAGCACCTCTCAGGGAGGTGAACGAGGAGGAGGAGGAGTCCACCTGCAGGCCGTGCCTCATGCTGGCAGCAGAAGTGGACTTAGTTAGGAGGAGGGTGCAGAGTGGGTCCCCACAGCCCATCTTCAATTAGGCAGGAGTGGGTGGAACAACTCTACTGGATCAAGGAGGATGACCGATCATCAGCCATGTTGCATATATCAATACAGGAAAAAAATGTATGGAACATACGCTTAAAACTGCTTGCTTTCCTCCAGCAAACGGTGACGATGGACAGACAGACGGAGCAGTTGGTAAACAAGCATCATCCTTCAGCGGTATTCAACATGAAAATCCCACACTGCTCCATAATATCTGTGATCCTTTTTTCACGAGGAGTTGGTGGAACTGCAACATCAAGCATCGATACTAAGAATCCCATGGAAGCAAGCAGACACTTTCCCAGAAAGCCGTGTGTGCGTCTGTGTGGGACCACGTGCACACACTCGGCACCAGGTGTGTTTCATTAGCCCGCGCTGCGCTGCGTGTGCTGTAGCTCTTGTTCCGTGCGTGTGCTTCTCCTGTGATATAAGATATGACCGTGAGCACGGGGATGCAGACAGAGTTGGCAAACTGACTTGGCTTAAATTGCTTCCAGATCCATACGCAAAGAGGAAATGCCATTCTGGAGGCGAGATGCTCCGCGGCTGTGTTCGACATCATCGCCATTGTTCATGAGCTTTAAGTTGAAACACCTGCTCGGAGCGGCCCGGTCGGGCTGTCGAGCCACGGCGACCGGGGTCATTACTGAACTTCGTCTTTCATGCAAAGCGATTTGGACGCGGGCCTGTCATAAAAGGGCCCCGGTCGCCCCGCGGGGCCCATTGACACGTGGCCCGGCTCGGCCGGCACAAATGTTCCACGGAGTAAAGCCTCCGGACAAATTCACAGCGACGCGCCTGTGCTGAACGGGAGCCTCTATTTCAAGGCCACGCTCGCAGAACAGAGAGACGTGGGCACACAACAAGCTTACATAACCCACAACTGCTGAGCCAGGTCCTTACTACTGGAGCTCAGACAGAAAACAAGACTGACAACGCAGCCTGAAGAGGAACGATAGCTGGATGCTTGGCCCGGCAGGAGCTTTAGCCACGTACAGACACATACACATGTCCAGTCAGAGAGGCCGCGAGGGTCCGACTGCGAACACAGCGGGCAGGATGAGAGGGGAGGTGGACCCTTGGTTCGCTCCTCTGTTGTGTTGCTGCAGCTTCACCGTCAGTGAAGCTGCGGTAGCCTTGAATATATTGTGTAAATGTATTCAGCCGAACACACATCAGTCAAAGGAATGTGTGGAAGCTCAGTGTCTGGAATGTGGTGTTGATTCAATGCACAGATTTCTATGGTAAAAGGCAAATCCCACTGAATGACTGCACACAGGCCAGAAACGGAGGAAGAACTCACGTTCCTCAAACCGCGCAGCACATATGTTGTCTCTCATCACCGATAACTAGCAGGTGTGTGTCAGCTCCGCTTTGGGTCGGACGCTCTGCTTTTGGTGATGTGCACCGAGCCTTCAGCTCCCACGTAGGAGTCTTTGGCTGCAGCATCGTCAGCAACCATTTGGGCCCCGACTCCCAGATGGATAAAACCAAACCTTTTGGACCGGCTTTGGTCCAAGTCGCAGGATGTTTGGACGCTTTTAGCTTCCTTTTACCAATAGACACTAAATCTCCTCACCAATTATAACCAAGCACTTCAGAAGATCATAATGTGCTAAGCAATGTATGAAGGAAGTCATAAAGCAATTACAACGAGAGCAGGGAATCACTTTAAAGGCATGATTTAATGTGTGATCATGAAAGCCTGGTCTTAAAAGCTGCATGTGAGGTGAGATGAGTCGGAAACGCCCTGATGGTCTTTATGAGGGTGAGACCTGCCTCGGTGCCCACACGCAGCAGCGAGCAGCTGCTCTAGTCAGTAGCTGGTAATAATGTAACATCTGAACCAACAAGGTTCAATTAGACTCTGGATATTTGGGAATATCTGTTATTCGACAGCTGTCTCCTCATCCCACGCTTTGGGAATGTGGACCTGTTCTTCGCCGGCAGCTCCGGAATCCTCTTTAAAGGCACGACGTGTTCACAGTTGTCTTCTGTCTGAGGCCAAACGTCTGCCCAGAGCAAAACCCCCAATTCATTTCAACTCCATGCTTCTGCAGAGAAGCATGGACATCTCCTGCGACAGAGAGGAGCAGGGCTGAGCCGTGCACTGGAAACATCCGCTTTGCCCACAGGTAGCGGGACCTCATTTACAGGCAAAATAGAGACGTTTGGGAGATGACGAGAATCCTTCAGCCCACCGCTGGATAAATAGAACATGTCGCTCCTCTTTACACCTACACTGAGTTAAATGTGTCTACTGAGGAGCTCTATGGCATTTTAGTGATAAATTAGTATATCAACGAGATTTTGGAAGGTTTATTTCTAAACCTAGATCAAAGAAAGTGAATATTTCTAGACCTAAATTACAGCTCTGGGCCAATCACTCACATGGAGAAGAGTCACCAGTTATCAGTGGTGACGGAGCAACCAGGTTGAATCAAGAGGCTTTGACCTTAATCACGGCTTCGCTCGAGTTAACGTGTCCACGAGACGAGCAGCAAACAGGAAGTGGGAGATGATGTTCCATGGGAACCTCATCAGGGTCCGGTGCTGGCGACGGGTTTACAGCTGGTTCGTCCTTGAGCCTCACGGCTCTGAAACCAGTCGGCCGCTTCCAGCTGCGCTCAAACCAGATCCCTCATAGACCCCGTGCTCAGCGCGTTGACTGAGCTAAACCGCCTCGGCCGACCGCCCTCTGGGACGCAGAGTGGCATTTCCTACCCGTCGAGTGCCGCGCTTGTTGAATCACATTCTACTCAATTACTTTCTCCTGTAAGTGCATGGTGACCTCGGTGAAATCGCCCAGTGCTGCGGGGCTGCGAGGACCCGAGGAAGATGGGACTATTCTGACAATCTCCAGCAGAGCGTCTGGGCTTGATAACACCCATAACCCCCCAGTGTGTCCAATTTGTCAAGGTTTTGCAGGGTTTGGACATAAAAACACTCCCCTGGGGCCATCAAAGCAGCAGGACTTTTATGCCACAATATCCTCTGACTCTATAAAACCCTCATGTCCTTTAATAAGTAGCGTTTCTGGAAGGTATAAAGTTTTTACTGATGATGATTAGGTGCTTTCCCTCTCGTCTGCCTGGGGCAAACCATGCAAACAATGGGGCGTTCATGTCACTCCACTGCGGCTTCATAAGTCTTCTCTGAGTATGAAGATTAGCTTTATTGTTATTATTGCTCCTGTACAGTAGGTGCAGTGTCATTATAAAAGTTTCCCCAATCAAGCGATGCACAAGCAGCAGCGACAGTTCCGCTCGCCGGCGCAAGCGTTTCGCCTCAAGGCGTGATAAAAATAATAGAACCTCTGGAATTAGCGCCTCCTAATGCAATATTTTCCGATGAGCGCTATTTAAGAACCGTAGTTAGCGGTTTTGGGGTCCATTGGATCCAGCGTTTAACTCATAATTTTGCTGGAGCGGATTGGCAGGCGCCCATGTTGTCACGAGCAAGTGATGAATTCCCAACGCGTGGCGCTGTAGGTTTCTCTGCAGGACCAACGCGCTGACGATGAGGATCCTCGTCTTCGGGGCGGAGCAGGGGAGGTTTTCTGCTCTCATTGTGTAGATGTGCGACAGTTAGGCTCTTGGACACCCTCCGTGGCTTTATGTTTGGTCCGTGGTGGCTATAAAAAGACGCCATCTGTCACTGGTTTGGAGAAACAAGCAAGGAACTGATCGTTTTACATGCCACTACAGCCAAAGTGTTTGCTTTTCTTGAACAATGCTCCTTGTTATTGCTTTGGAAACGATTCTTCTTCGTAAGCTACAAGCCTCCTCACTAATAGAGACGGCTCAGTGTGCTGGCCCCTATCTACAGATCTGGGTCACACGTCCACTCTATTATCCTGCCAGCGAGCTCACTCATGGGAGAGACTGTTGTTACCAGGAAATTTTCCCCAATTGTGTCCGTATTTTCCACTTCATCTTCATGACAAGTTGACGGTGACTGGGCTAAAACAGGGGCTCTGCCGCGTTTCCTGCCTGGTGGAACCTTTGGTTGGGCTGGTTTCATCTTCTTGGTTCCTGTGCTAACAATGACTAGGCCTGCGTCAACATCTGTAGTGTAACAGGCTTTATTTTAACAGACCGTTCCTCCAGAGGACTCCAACATTAGGATGAGCGTGTTCAGCAAACTACCTGTCAACCTGAAGTGAGAAATACGAAGCTGTAAGTTTGTTTTGAGACGATAAAACCTATGGATCTGTTTTCCTGGGTATAACTATGCACTTGAAGCTGTTAACAGCACATTCATACTTTCATTTCCATGATTTCTATAGTTCTTACACTGCGCTCACATTTCCCAATAGTACAATTTCTTCTCTTGAAGAAATACATATTGCAGATGAAATAGTCTGGAAGCCCTGAGGAAACTCTGGGAGTTGATAGAACTGTACTCGCCAGATGTTTGGCCTTGCTCTAAGCCTGCACGTCAAGAGGAAAAAGTCATAGAGCTCTAGTTTTCCCCCGAAAGCCCCCAAAGTGCAGCCGAAGCCTGTACACAGAGAGAGGGAGGGTCTGTTTAGAAAGCGACCTGTAATCTAACCCAGGCTCCCTGCTTCCTCCCTGATGGGATTCCCTCGCCGGCCTGTGCTGTTTTCATTTCTGAGGCACATTTCACCTCCCCTGCGTGTGACCTCCTCCACAGCACCATCCATTTCAAGCCAGGTGCCTTTGTTCAAAGGAGAGCGCGCATTCCTAGTCCTGGCGTTTACAGCAACAACCTTGCGTCCAGGGAGAGTTTCAGACCAGATCACACATGAGCGATGGACGTATGCACGGCTTTAGAGCTTTTAACGCCCTTTGCTGTGTTTAGGAATCAGATCTGTTCTCTACTTTATCGTACTCTTTCCGCTGACCGCGCCCGCTGGTCTCTTCTCCCCGTCTTCGCTAAACCTCGGGTCACCGCTCGCGCTCCCTTCGCTGCTACGGCTCCATCTGGGCACCAAATGACAAGTGGGAGAGCAAAGTGAGCGGAGCCCCTCCCCAGCGCCGGCTCGGTGACAGACAGATTGTAGTGGGAGGAACGTGTCCTGTTTCTGGGTGAGTAACGCTGGAAGCAGATGATGGCGTCAGGACAGACAACACAACTGCAAACGGAACATTCTGTTCCCACCAATAATAATAATAATAGAATGTAATAGATAAAATTCTAAGCTACCTTGAGAGGAGGGTTCTGAGTTTATTCCCATGATGCCTTGCTTCGACAAGTGTTCTCCCGTTACGCTGGCTAATCATTTGGAGTCTTCTGCGTCTTTGGAGAAGTTTGTATTTCAGGACCAACGGGCTGAGTAAGTGCAGGATTCACCTGTCTGTCCTGCAGACGTCACATGATCTCAAAGGCTGGACCTGGACGACTCCCACTGCAGCCACTGCAACACAGCCGAGCAGCATCACTCATAGATGCTTTCGCTCATAATGAGGGTGAACGACGCCCATCAACTCGGCGACAGTCAAACGAAACACTGACAGCTTCTACTTACGCTCTGTGGAAACGTCACGCAGCAGGAGGAACCTCGTGTATACGTGTCCAACAGCAAAACGATCATTTCAATAAGTGCGTAATCATTAAATCCAAAGTCACAATGAGCTGCATGTTAAATGTTCCTAAATTTGATTTGTTGATCTGAAATGAACTACTTGTGTCTTTTAGATAATGCTGCTGGTTAAACACGTTGAGAGGAGGACTGTGCACAGTCTGGGGCAGGTTTTAATGACATACTGGAAACATTAAGCACTTTCTCTTATAAATGTCAGGCCATTATGTCCCACTGACATGTTAGAGCATTGATCCCTGAGCCCTGTGCTACTTTTTGGCTCCGAGGGATCGATTAGTCCACATGTTGCCCTGGCCGAACACTTTTCAGGCTCCTGCTCGGTAACGATTCTCAGAAGTGGAGTTTTGTGGTCCAAGCGTTTTGGAGCATTTTCCCGGTCTGTACATTAACCCCACGTGCTCCTTTGTGCTGGATGTGAAAGACCAACACACAGTAAATACCTCAGGGTGTGACCTATTACATGCTCCACATGGGGAGCACACACACACACACACACACACACACACACACACACACACACACACACACACACACACACACACACACACACACACACACACACACTACATTATCATTATTCCATTTGGCACTTTATGAGTTTATGAGTCAGGGTCAGAAGCAGCAGGTGAACATCCTATGATGCCATCACGTGTGTACGAGGAGGCAGGAGTTGCCAGGAAATGACACAATGTCCCACACACACACCTTCACAACCCCGACCCCCCCCCCCCCCCCCCCCCCCCAAACACACACACACACATTGTTATGCTTCCATATGTTTAATTATTTTACTCTTCAGCAGAACTTTATGTTGCTGCACGTTGTTCTGCTCTCCTCTGTCTCCACACTTCTCTACTTCACTAAATCAGTAATACACCAGAATGCGAGAAACTACAGGAAGTACAGTAAAATGTGTGTGTTAGTCTGCTGTATTGTTGCATTAACCTGTCCGGTGTGATAAAGAGGCTGAGACAATGAACCCAACTGAGCTGCCGCAGTGGGCGCTCTGCTCCGTCGGCCCATTCGTGCCACTTTACCGGCATTGGTTGATGTTAACAAGCAGCACAAGTCCAGCTCATTTTGTTTTACTGCTCCCACCTGTGTTACAGTCCAACAGTATCCAGTCCAGTGCCTCCTCAGCGGGGTGACCCAGTTTCCTGTAATGACCAGTCTGATCTTCATTTTCAGTGGAGCGCCATTAGCCTTTCTTCTTAAAAGCTTGAGCCTTTTGCTTACAATTACCGTTTTGAAGGTCCCGTTGCCATAATGCCTCTGTTTTAACGCAGTCTTGTGTCTGAGAGGCATCTGCAGGTTAATGGGCCTCACAAACTGAGCCCATTTCTGAGCTCACCAGTATTCTTGGCCGAGGGCTAATTTAGCTCACTGCATTTCGTTCACTTCCATTCCAGTCATGTAGCTCTTGTTAACCCCGGCGTCTGGTTCTTACACTGAGCATCACTGTCATGGATGGAATTCGTTGTTAGCATTTTAACCCACATTTGTCATTGGCTTGTCTCTTCCCCTCTGAGCTAGAGATGAGCAGTAGAAGGCGGTCGTCATGGAGGAGGAGAGTCATCGAACACATGACTCACACACAGATGTTTGATTCGATTATATCCTGTCTGGTATTATTATGGCATAGTTGCCGGTTTGGCACATTTCTTTTCATACAAATGACACACTCCACTTTTACTTCCTGTATTACTGGATGATTTTCAGTTGCATAAACAGTAATTATCTAAACTGCAAAATGAGAAATGCTATTAAAGACATTCTGAACGTTTTCTTTTACATTGTCTATGCTGATTTACAGTATCATTGCTTTATAATTGAGATTCAGAAAATCACATCAGTGCTACTGGAGTGTGAGAGGATATCAATCTGGGCATGTTCAGTAAACACAATATTTTTGTTACAGTACATCTAACAAATTTATTTGTTGATGTACTGATGTTATTATTTGTGTAGTTCATAATAATTGCCCTGGGCAACGTCAGTCTTAGAAGATGATAAGACAGAAGTTTGGTTTGTTGTGTTCTGTGTCTATTTGGGGTCTCTTTACAATGTTGAACCAAGCAGGAAGCGACCATTTTTGGACAGATGACCATGGACTGTGACTTAGAGATTCCTCAGTCATCTCAGTCACTTCAATCTTGGCTGTGAATTGCCCCACGTCTACTGAAGGTCATGGTGAAATGAAGCCCACAGGACGACATCAGAAGTACAGTAGCAGAGAAGCAATTCAGTGGAGGACAACCTGCATTGAAATCACAAGCGAGGTGATGAAGCGGAGACTGTGCCCAAAAACAAGACCACTGAACATGCTGGGCCTCCTGATAGCAATACAAGGCTCTTTGTTATTTAGCAGGATAGAAGCTTTACCATTTGCGGTGTTGTAGTTCCTCTCCAAGTGTCTCCCACCTAAGTCATTAACAGCTCTGTTATGGCATCGTTCTGCTTTATCCTCAGAGGCACACGCACAAAAAAAACACGTTGACTACATGGAGCCGGAGAGAGAAGGGCTAATTGGCTTCTACTTCTGACTTTGTGGTGATGAAAAGTTCCAGGTGCTGCTTGGGTTGAATGTTTGGTGGACATGTTTTGGTGCAGAGATGAAACTGGACGGCAGAGTCAGCGCGTTGGTGTGGAGGCCGTCGGTGCCGGAGCTTCTGTTGGGCTGCAGGACGTGATGCTGCACCAACACAGCCGCTCCCTGCAGCAGCGCCGCTGCGTTCTGATTCAACATGAGTTTCCACTTACCCGACAAATGAAGGAGGGCTGGCACAAGCTCACATACTGTACGTCATGGATGCATGTCCTGAGAGACTAGGGGCCCTCTACTGACACCAGAAGCAGCGTGGGATATTTGGGTTCACTGAGTTACACCGAAAACGCTGACCTGACCTAAATGTAAGAACACAAGATCTATTTAGATGTGTGGGAAGAGACCATAACATGGCAACTTCAAAGCCTTGACAGGATTCACTCTGATCCAGGTGTTTTTGCTCTCATCCAAATCAAACTTCTTACTCAGTTCATCAGTTCATCAGTTCTCATTTACTTTAAGATGTTTATGATCTTCTTGCTGTGTCCTCTGCATCCATGTGAAGCTGACTGCAGGACTAAGCCTATTATGTAAATATTCAAACTGTGCCTGGCGATTACAACGTGTGGGCGCAATCAGATTATATTCATACTGATCCAAGGCATTTCTGGTGTTTGTCTGTGCATCCAGAGCTCCGGTGTAGCAGGGCCTCTGGGTTAGAGACTCTCTGCACTACATCAAGTGTCCTAGAAGAAGGTGGGTTGGGATCAGCACTGGAGACCCAGATGTGTTGGTTTCCTGTGTCATTTAGTCCTGGGAGCTGAGATACAAAATGGCTAAATGAAAATTTTTTGTTTTTGCACATACAGTACATACAGTGTGACTGTTGGATGCAGTGACTCTATGTGAAAACGTTCGGCCGGATGATCTGCAAATTCAGCAAAACGTCTGTAAACTTCTGTTTGAAATATGAAAAAATCCCAAATGTGAGAGAATGAGCCAAAACATTTCATCCTTTATTGACTTAAACAACGGCATGTACATTGGCAAACAGTTCTATACGTTTATTAAATGTATAAATCTTTTCACACCTGGTACACACACGACCTGGAGACACTTTTATGGTTGCATGACACAAACACAAAGTAAACTGTTGGTGGTTTTGGATGAATTCAAAGTTTCCCCTGTGAGGGTGAAAAATTCCACCAAATGATTTTGGGTTCAGAACCAAGTGAAGTGGTCCAACTATAAAAAAAGGCTTTTGTTGGAATCGAGCAGTTATTTCTTAGTGGAGTAGTTTTTCCTCCCACTTTGGCTGCAGCCATATGATAACACAGCGATCAATCTGAGAGGGCAGCTTTTCACTCAGCTTCATCCAGGAAAGAACGCGATCTGGTGTGAGGTTTTCTCCTGCTACCTGCTCCTTGATGCACAAAATCATCCTCAACTCCAAAACAAGTGGACATAAACTTCACACTGTAAAGTGCCTCAAGATTTTTGTTGTGAATTGGTGCTTAATCAATAAATGAAAGAGAACGTATTGATTAAATCACAAACTGCTGCTCCATCATATCTTTTACTTTGTTCTTCTGCTCAGGGGGAAACGGACACGGACGAGAGGCTTGGGATTCATGCTGCCAAGAGATCCAGGAGGTCTGACTAGGAGCAGATGCAGCAGTTATGAGACACAGTCGTGCTTCGAAAGGCAGGCGTTGAGGATGCTGGCAAAGCTGTGTGCTGGTGGGTGGACCAGTTGGAAAGGGCCAGAACCTTTCAGAAAGGGTATTCAGGATTACCGAGCACCAGAGAGACAGAGAGAGAGAGAGGAAATCATTAAGAAGAGCAGAAAAGAGAGAATGATGAGAAAAGGAAAGAGCAAATCATGAGAGAATGACTCAGCCAGCCAACAAACTTCTAAATGAGTAGAAGCAGCACAAAAAGAGGAAGTCAAACTTCTAGATTGGGTTAATGACGGCTGAGTGCAATCAGATGATTTCATCCAACACATGATGAGAGGGGACACAGCTTTTTAAATGCTTATTTATAGGCAATAAAACGTATTCAAATGTTAAGGGATCACAAACATGTCTATTAGTAGTAGAGTTTAAAACTATAGTAACTTACAGTAACGTATGCATGACTTCATCCACTAATGTTACATACAAAACCATTGATCTGAACCAGATTATTATTATTATCAAGGCATTTTAAATTGGTTGTGTATGTGTATTAAGGTGAACCCAAGTTCATTAACATAGTGATTTTACGAAGGCAACAGCACTCAGAGGTAAAGAATGATAAAGGATTGGTTTATGAATGTAAAGGAGATTAAAAGCTTTCCAGTAAAAGCAGACCTTGAAACCTCGAACACACCACCTTCTTTACGGTAACCACGATCGCAACCCTAATGACACCATCGTCGTCATCGTCAAATACTGGAAGCCAAGCTGAGACACAAAGGGTGGCATCAGTCTTCTCTGAAGCCGAGCTCCTCATCGCCCCCTGGTGGTCATGAACGCATCATGAATACTGTAAATACAGTAAATAACCCCCCACGCAGAGAGACACCAGCACACAATGACATAACGAGCATCTAAAAACAAACACAAAGAAACACAAACAAAGAAACATAAGAACGCTTTGGTTTAATGAACAAGGTTGTCTGGTTTATACAAAGCAACTAACATTTTATCCTAATGTATATCACAATCAACAATGATGTAAAGGGTTTGAATTTTACCCCGATTGTTGCTTCTGCTTGCAAATTTTGTTTGACACTTTCATTTAAACCTTTGGCCTGCAGCCTATCGTAAATTGTTTTGGTTTTTATTAAGCGAGCCATTAAGGAGTCGGAAATGCAAATGAGGCTCATTTTCAGATTGTTTTTTATTTACATCAGCGCGTCGCCTGCAACGTCCCGACGGGAAAACAGCCGTACCCTGTGAAGCCAAACGCCTGGATGAGGACAGGCTCCGAGCGACAGGCTGCTTTTAAGGCTCGGATCGGGAGCTGCGATGGAAGAGCGAGGGGGGGTGGGGTGGGTGCGCTCGCTGCGCGCATGCGCACTCGGTGGGAAACGCAATAGAAAACGGGCAGCTATGCCGCTCGCTGCGGAAAGGGAGCTGGACGCGTCCGCTTGGAACCACGGCCGGTGCAGCGGAGGACTGACTCCGGGGACTGCTGGACCGGGAGGCTGCTGACAGGCGACACCGGCTACCGTTTTCCCGGGGAGAACCTCCTCCTCAGAGCGCGACGACAGCAGTAGAAGCCGCGTCGCGCTTCCCGCTCCCCCCGCCTCGCGCGCCGACACGACGGCTATGCTGCTGCTGGGCGCCTAGGATTTACCCCCGCGCCCGACCGTTTTGTACCGACTCTCCGTCCGACTGATCCGACCGCGGCCGCTATGGTTTTGTACCGGAGCTGTTTCCGTCGCTGCTGTGTGGGGACGCTGTGTTTGCAGCTGGTGCTGTGGATGTTATGCGCCGTGAACGGAGAGGAGCAGCCGTTCAGCGTGGAGGTAAGAACCGGGACCGTTATGTGTTGACACGGCAGGATTCAACAAAGGCTCAAAACGTGTTTTCCTCCCGCTGCTGTTGCGCCTTCATGTCTAATTCATTATAATATTCTACAAACACTAATACCTAACTAACAACAACAACAACAACAACAACAGAGTCTTTGTGAGACACCCAGCTGGGCGCTAGTCCCATCATCTACCACTATGAACGGAAACGCTGGTATTTTACACGGACTTCAGAGTAGCACTTGGTATTTTTTCATATCTGGGCTTTTTTATGTTCTACTTTAGCAGAAGCCTAATTCACTAGAATAGAATCTGTCATAAAATGTGACCAGTGGACTGTTAGGCCAGTAGACTGGTGCACGTCCAGTCCACTCTAATCCTGGTATCTCCACATGCACAACACAACAGCATCTTTCCTCAGAGGTCAAATCTTCAGACGCTCGTCGGCGCAGAGCTTCACATCGTCTCCTGTGTTTGAGGGGAATAAAGCAGCACACCGGTTAATCCTGCAGGAAGGCAACGGTGCGGGCCGTCACACAAAACCCACCTTTTGTTCTGATGCGATAGCACGGCCTAATGGATTCCTAAAAGGCTTCGTGCTCCTAGTGACAGCGAACTACAAACCTCAGCCTGTAAGTGACTGGTTGCTGAGTTCTTCCTCAACGTTCCTGTCGCCTAACACGAATAAAATTTGGGTTTCATCAAAGGCGGTTCAAATTACCTCCGGTCTGACTGAGTGTAACACTGCACTTGCTGTCTCTGTCTCACACACACACACACACACGCACAGGAGCATCCTGGCATGTCTGCTGACAGCCATTCACGTGCTACATCCACATATCCACATAATTTGCAGGCTGGGCATGCTGCGCCGTTCCCCTCGGAAGAGCACAAAGGCGGCAGATTCAGTCCAGATGCTACAGGTTGCTCAGGTAAAACATCTGGCTTCACCTGACAGAAAGGGGAAGAAAGTTAGAACGGCACGCAGAGGTTCTCTCCGTCCGTCTCTAGGTGAATGTGAACAAGCGCGTGAGCCGAGCGTTTGTTCCAGCGCGCGTCTCGGCGAGATCCGTTTCCTGGCGCGCGCTGTAAATTAGCCCCGAGCTCCAACAGTCCGCGCCCCTCGTTTATTTCCATAGATCTGCCTCCACTTACACGCTCCAGCCTCCAGTGTCCTCGCTGTAAGGCTGCTGATGCACGTTCGAACCCTAACGACTGTAATAAGCCCCGTGACCTACAAACGGCGCCGCGCGGCACAGCTCCGCTCTGTGCCGACACACAGTGCTTCTCATTCACAGTGGGTTTCGGGGGAACTGGCAGCGCTGGGGGGGGGGGGCTGTGCCGATACAGCACAGAAAGCTGAACCGCGGCCAAGTCGCTCCGCAACGTGATACCCTCGAGCAAGGCACTCGCACCCTCACACCCTTAACATGCAAGCGTTGAAGCCATTTATAGGATACATTTATGGCAGAAAAGCATGTATAAACTGTTAAACACACCTGAGCTCCTGTAATACTGTATGTTACAGCCTCCTGGTACATTTAACTGCTCCTCTTCACCAGCGCAACCCGGTGTTTCTGTGCCTGCAGGCGGAATCTCTAGGTTAATATGGCCTGCAGCGTTTTCGAAGCTTCAAGCTGTTTCCTTGGTTTTACCTGCGTGACTCCAGTGATTGCGTTTTGGGCTCGGGGGGCTTCCCAAACTCTGGTGTCCTACAACCAGCGCTGGGCCCCGGACGCCTCGTTCCCGCTACGCCTGCTGTGGTGAGCAGAACGGCCGAGATGAGACAATAACGTGTGTCTCAGTCAGCAGAGAGCGGCTTTCGGCTTTGCTTCATCCACAGATGATCCCTTAAATCAGGCTGCAGGTCCCGAACACTGCACTGGAGGCAGGCGGAGGACGGCTCATGTCTCGGCTATGAGACATGAGCCGTCCTCCACCTGCTCCTCATCGAGGAGCCACGTCCTGCAGCCGTGGGTCAGTCCATCTGCACCCGCAGCGCAGCGAGAGCGGCCTAAACGGGCGCTGTGACGTGGGAGGTCGCTGTAAACAGCATCCCCCGCGCTGTCCGCCTGCTTATTTACAAGCAATACAATACAGCGATTAACGCTAACACGCGACACTTGAATCAGAAGTAAAGATCTGTGCGTAGAGCAAAATGCGCTTCCTACGAGCTCCTCGGCTGCTGTTTATCTGGATGTCTTCTCTGAAGAGTAATTCTCTCTCCACATTACACAACGTCTTAACAATGGCTCTGCCGCCAGTTAATTTCATTTATCTCGCTTTGAGTTTTACGCTTTCAGTCCACATTGATTTTGCATGGAAACCGGTTTGTGTAACAATGAAGTAATCTTTAACGCTTTCCGTACGTGGGCAGCGCCAGCAGCAGGGAGGTATTTTTATCATTGGATTCTACAGCGTGTGGGGAATAAAGAAGGATCATGTTTTGTTTGACACCGTCAGTCGGGACAGTCCATTTAGTGGTTTCGGTGTTGGCTGCAGGTTCGTGGACCAGGCGTCATGTAGCTGATATGTTCACGTCACATTTTGTGAATGGTGATCTGACTGCATCCCTCACAGCTGCGCTCCGCTTAGCTCGCCTTTCCTCCGCTGGGAGCCCAGGCGCCGCTGCTCGCCGCCGTCGCTTTCTCCAGGAACAACAACAGCACTGACGTGCGAGCGGCTCGGCCTCCTGAGCACAGCTTCCACTCGCGCCGAGGCATCAGGTGTTTGGATCGCGCCGCTGTGCTCACCGGAGACGAGTCAGAGTCAGACGGCGAGAGTGAGAGATGAGACAAAGACAAAGAGACGCGGCCTGTGTCTGAAGGATGAACAGCAGCAAATAAAATCATCAACAGCCTCAGCCACATAATGAAAACAGTGGTTATATTATGTTTCACTTAATATAAGTGAAACATAAGAAACATTAAGAAGTCCTCATTTCCCAGAGTCGAAGCGAAATGCCTTCAAAAGGCATCTTGTAGGAGAATAGACAAATAGAAAAAATAGATCTATTATTAGGTGGCCACAATAATTAAGATATGACTCCAGTAATTGAATGTGTTGACATGTATGCCAGTAAAGCATGGACATCATCAGCGCTGGGACCAGCTGTGGCTGCGTTATTTATCCCAAACACTGCAGCATGCAAACAGCAACACAGGCCAGCGGTTGGAGAACATATGTCAAACAGGACCGGAAACAAAGGCGTTTGGCAGCAGCTGGGTTTGATGACATCACGCAGATCCCTCTAAGAGCGAGGTAGAGTCACAGCTATCAGGACGTGCCGGATGCTGACGCCCGGTCAGTGCAGCCTCCCCGCGTTGTCGTCACCGAGGAGAGCAGGAGCCGTTCACGCCGTCACCGCTCAGGTCACCGGCTGAGCAGGAAGGCACTGCTGCTAATACTGTAGCTCAGCTCTGCACGTGACCCACGGCCTCGGCCTCGGACTCGGCTGCATACGAATCACGCTAAAACAATGTGAAACATATTTGCTATTTTTGGTGCCCGGCTCTGACTGGCAGCGTGTTTTTTGCACCGCGTTTCCCAGAAACCACTTTGGCAGCCAGACGGCGCGCATGGTTCGATGGCTTGAGTTTTCCCTTAATGAAGCCCGAACGTGCTTTTCTGTGCTGTGCCCTGGTGGTTGTCAGCACCGATCTCGGCTAAACACTTGAGAGTACATCGCGTCCTTCAGAGGATTTACCCACTATTTATTATCCCAGCACTTTATTGTCCCTTTATATGAAAATATTCCTTTAGTGAAGTGTTAATTGTGGGTGTTGCAGCTTTTTATTCCTTCAACATTACCTTCACTGTCTTTATCAGTACTATGGGCTCAATTCTGCCTGCACGCACGCACGCACGCACGCACGCATGCACACACACACACACACACACACACACACACACACACACACACACACACACACACACACACCCTCTCTTGACGTCATTTGGCTTTGGAAGCGGAGCAGATTTCAGAGTCGCTGGGGTGTCTCTGTCAGTCTGTTCACTCAATCCTAGAAAAATACAACAACACCTGAACCGGCCTAAATGAGTCCGAATCATGTTCGCACAAACACACACGCCTCAGCTCGCAGATTGTCCCTCGCAGCTTGTGATTATTGTCGTGTTTTGTTGTAAACCCTTCTCCCGACAGCCAGCGGACTGCCTTCCTCTCTCTGAGGTGTGTCTGTGGTCACAGATTACTGAGCTGTTAAATCTTTAATGTGACTGACAGCTGCAGCAATAGATGATGCCAGCGGAGCATCGCATGTGAGGCTGTCGATGAAGCTGTCGGCAGTGTGTGTGTGTGTGTGTGTGTGTGTGTGTGTGTGTGTGTGTGTGTGTGTGTGTGTGTGTGTGTGTGTGTGTGTCTGTGTGTGTGTGTGTGTGTGTGTGTGTGTGTGTGTGAGCATCTTGAGTCATGACAACTGTTGAAATCTGCTTCTGTTAGTAATGTTTTAATCACATATATGAAATATGGATGTGTTCCAACGGTTCAGTGTGAGTGAACCTCTAGGGAGATTACGTTTTTTGTCTTGATGTGTTTCACGGAGTCATGGGTTTGTGTCGTGTGTAAATATGTCAAATCCGCATTCTTTCCAAAGCGCCTCAAATAAAGATCACCCACCAGCGGAAGCACTGTTCTGATCAGTATGTGTGATCAGACTGTGACATTTTTGTGACATTTCCTCCTAATGGGGCCACTGAGGTGGTGAACGTGACATGCATAAAACATTGTGTTCTCGTGTTTGTGTGTGTGTAGGTGTTTTGGATGAAATATTCCACATCGAGCTCTCCAGCGCCAGGTTGCATCTCATGACGTTTAATGTTTTGGTTTCATTAAAAGTAGAATCTGACGCAAATTCAGATGCTACAGGGTGAATTTAGAGTCTGTGTGTGTGTGTGTGTGTGTGTGTGTGTATGTGTGTGTGTGTGTGTGTGTGTGTGTGTGTGTGTGTGTGTGTGTGTGTGTGTGTGTGTGGGTTTGTACCTACTGGTGTGGGCAGGAGGCCTGTGGTTGCCGTGACAACCTTGGCACACTTGACTGTGGTTCAGTGTGTAACCAATGAATAATTCAAGGTGGTCTGAGGCGGCAGGCTTTCCCTGGAGGCCGGGATCAGGTTCCCACAAGTCACCTGGACTGAGAGCTCGGCTTCTTTGTTCCACCGCTGCTACGGAGCAGATGGATCCACTTTTTGCCCCATCGCCTGCCATTATCCCTGTTGTGTTATAGAATCACACCATAAGCGCTGTGCTTGGTGGGATCGTCACTGTTCGGGTCAAAGTCATACTTTCTTTGTCTGTGGAGGCTGAAGTGAAAACGCTGTGACCCCTGAAGACCGGGACAGCTCGCTGTGATGCTAAGCACCTCACTGTTATTTTAAGTTTGAAGCAATTAGTTGACCTGTTGTTCGCTGTGCATAAAGGACTTGGGGCAAGGTCTTCTGCTGCTGATTTTCCCTGTCCTAGCAGGGAGCTAATTGTATTCACTCAGCATCCCTGGGTGTAAATCATTCACTGATTAGCTGAGTAGAATGAAAACCAGCAGGCGTCACTGGCTGACAGGAACCAGCTTCCTCCCTGTGTCAGTCGCCGCAGAGGACGTCGAGGGCGAATGTGCAGCAGATTTGCCAAACTGCCACGTCCCACCTCCCTTTACTACCGCCGCCCATGCGATCTGAAGCACATGCTCCCGTCAGCTGAGCAGGCAGAGCTGCTCTTCCCCTGTTGCCATGCTGACCAGGCCTCCTGAGGGGAGCCTCATCCATAATACAGCGATGCTGCCGCCTCGCAGGTCGGCCTTTCGGTGGCACCCATCTGCTAATTGGCCCAGCTTGCTCGAGAGGCAGCGAGCTGCAGCAGCTGGTTGAGAGGTGGCACGGGGACATGATCGCTGTCAGTTCACCTCACCTCCGCTGCGGGAGACGAGGGTAAAACATGGGGGTGTATCTAAAGCCTGGTCCTAAAAACGAGGGAGTTGAAGCACGTAGGCGCAGAACAAAGCGGAGGAACCAGAGAGGAAGTCAAAGTACAGTACTAACAAATGTCTCAGCACAGGTAGTATTTAACTTTTTAAATAGTGTGACAAAGGTGAACAAGGATGGTGGTGAAGAAAGACGATGAAGCTGGACTTGAACGTCTGACGCAGCAGATAAAATTGACTTCAAAGCTGAAAGGAATGGAGTGTGGCGAAGCGGGAGCAGGCTGGCGAGGAACGGATGCTGCGTTACACCTCCTTTACACTTCAAGAGAGCATTGATCTCTGGAAAACTTTAACCTCGTTATGGCTCCCGGCACTTAGAGCAGTGGGTCATCACACGCTCGTTTGTGTGTTCCTGTGTTTGAAGCAGCTTGATCCTGGCGTCATTTAGGCCTCAGTTCTAGTAGTTTGTGCTAGAACACAACAATTCTAGGAGAAGGTTTTATCCTGCAGCTGCCAAGTCCAACAGCAAAACAAACAGAAACTTTAGCCTTTTCCATTTCAGTTGCATTTAATATGTAACCAGACTTTAAATACATAACCTTTGCAGTAACTTTCCAGGAATTCATGATTAATGAATTGATTAATTTAGTAATGTCGCTTCTTTGTGCAGCAAACTACTTAAGTTACAGTTCAAACTAATCACTGCATTGTGTTTTTAGACTGTCAGAAAGACACTTGTAATGAAGCAGTAGATGAGCCAAAGGTATTAATATTATTATTATTATTGCACTAACAAGGAATCCAAATGACAGAATGGCCCATGCTACAGGCTCCTTGTTATCCGTTTGTGGCGAGAGAACAGAGAAGAACAGAGTCTTATTGAATGAGGAGCCTCCTCCTCTCAGGAATCCCTACATCGGCAGAACACCGGGAACCATAGATCATGAGGCGAATGAGTGAATCAATGGGAAATAGACGTAGGCAGCTGAGGAGGGGCAGAGAAAACAAAGAGACGAGGACAGAGAGTGGAAGATAGAAAAGAGCAACAAGCACAACCCCTGTGTTTTCCCGTCTTAGAGTAAAATCCCCCTGAATATTAATAATGTGCGGTTGAGAACACGGTCTATAAAGTTTGACACAATGGTGGAATAAAAGAAGAAAGGCTTTGCTGCAGTCTTTGGAGGTTAATTCAGTATTAATATATGTGAGCCTTGAGCTCGTCCTTCTCCTTGAATCTGTTGTTAGACTCTGTTGTCGTTGTAGCGAAGCAGCTGGAGCAGCTTTGGGAGAGTTTAGGTTCAGGTTATATAGCAGCAAAGTCATAGTTGTTGTAGTGCAAGTGCCTCGCTCAAGGTTAGTTGTAGTGTTTGTGCTTTTCAGCTATGTGTAGAAGAGATTCTTTACTGCAGATGAAAGGTTTCAGAATCATGGACCTTCACTGTATGTGCTGTTGAGCCCATTAAAGGAAATGTAGGATCCAGCTCTTTTCATCTATCGCCTCCAGGAGTGAACATCTTTACCCTAAAAGGTTTGGGAAGCACTTGTCAAACAGTTTTACCTCCCTCTGAAGGAAAATCATTACAGCTGTCTGGCTCTAATCTTGGTCATTACTCAAAGCTCATATTCAGGGGTCAAATTTGACATTGAATGAGAAATTAAAGTTGGACTTTCATGAGTAGAAAAGCAAAGTTGGTGACATTTCCTACATCAGCTTTGAAGCTTAGTTATGGACACTGATACCTTATGTTTATGCTGCTGAGTCCTGGAGAAGTTGTGTCCAGGTTCTCTCTCTGGATTCTTGGAAACCTAACCTGCAGGTTCATGTTGGATGAATGCTAAAAGGTTTAGAGTTCTGTTTAATTACTGTTCAGCTAATTGTAGACTGCTTCATTCACATCCTCCCAGCAGTCAAGCTGCATCATGAGTTGGGACCGCTTTGCTTCTTGCACAGTTGGACGAACCGCCACTGTGGTCGGGAAAATGAATTCCCAAGCTTCCCAGTGTGTTATGATAATGATAGCACAAGCTGAAGAGACGGGGGATGTGCTCCTCCCGTCCAACCCTCAGCTACAAGAAGCGCTTGTTGAGGTTCTTGCAGATATTAAAGTGCTATTGAATTTTAAAACCACTGTTCTAGTAATAAAATAAATGTGTTTGTACCTTTAGAAGGATTCAGGCCATATTTTTTAGCAATGGTGCTACATTTTATTGCTTCTATTGCTTTTTTCCCCTGTTGCGTCTTTTTAATGACTCAAGTTCGCCTTTGTTTCTGATAATGGATGCATTGTCCGTCGTTTTCATTGCAGCGTCTCGGTCACGTTGCATTCTTGAATGGTGCGTTGTGTTGGATTGTTTGTCTATCAGTTCATATTCTTAGAGAAAAACACTATTGTCTATTTTTGTTTGGCTAAATTTGCAGTGCCACGTCTAAACTGTATATTTTTTTTCCCCTGTTTGCGCCACCAACGGAAAGTAGGGAATTTACTGGGTCAGTGGTTGAACTGTAGGACAGGGCCAAACGTGGTTACAGCACAAAATACCTCCAGTGTCACAGAGTAGATGCGAGGGAGGGACATGGGAGAGAGATGAGATGATTACAGGACAAGGAAAACGAAAGTAGGCATTAAGAGAGAGAAGCTAGATTAAAGCACTCACGTGATACCGGCTCAATGGCATTTAGCGGAACTATGAAGCTGTCGATTGTACGGAGGACCTCAGGTGTCAAAATAAAGTGTAAACATCACGAGGGATAGTTAGAATTACAGTAATGAAGGGAAGCAAATACAGTATGACTCATGCAGGTTTCACCGCTGAGTTGGAAAGTTTGGAGTCAGATCAGAAGGACATCTACAGTGAACGCTTTAATGTTTGCAGCGTTTCATTAGCGTTGGTGTTTGGGCCGCTGCCAGGCTCAGATCCACCCGCTCGGGTTCACATGCTGGCACTGGTACGGAGATAGACAGCGGACAGACAGCCGCATGCTGATTTCAGAGCACTTACTGTACCGTACTGTACTTACTATGTAGAAAGGGTGAACTGCTCGTCGTCCTGCGCTGCAGATGCTGACTGGTTTGCATGTGAGGCCATGTTTTTATGGCCGAGCTGTTTCTCTCATACCAGACAGACGTTTAAATGACGCTAAACTGCAGGATGTGGTCAGCGATGGACTGGATGCTCAGTGTGACGGTTCCACAGCAGTGTTCTACTGGGACCACAGTGTTTTCTGGACATTTCTCTGGCCATTTAAAATAAAGCAGCAACATAAAAGGCCTGTTCAGAGGATGATGGGCTGGTCATAGTACAAATAATGAGAATTTAATTACGTTCTTGTCTACTGTTGAAATGTGTTCTATTAAACACTTACCACGTTACATAAAGATCCTCAGTCAGAACTGGTTCTGTTTCGGCATATGTTGTATATATTATACCCTGCATGTCAGATGAATAAATTGAATATATTTAGGTTTAAATGTGGTAAATGCCTAATTAATATTGTTACTTATTATTAACAAGGGACGCTTGAAATATTTTGTGGCTGCTAAATTTGGGGATGAATACAATCTGTGCTATGATGAGTGATTGAATAACTTGGTGTATTGTTCCACCACTAATAATTAAATTTTAATTTAATAATCATCTCAAAGCCCCTTTGGGCTCAGTGGGACTTTGTTGTTGGAACTGACGTGTCGGCTTCTAAGAATAAAGGTTTTGATGAGAGTTGTACAGGATCTGGTTGCGTTTTTGTTGCCTAGTAACAATCATCTGGACCCACGGGTTTACTTCTGTACATCTGATTATGGAGTAGTTTCACTACCCGAGCACGTAAATAGAAATCTCACCCATGCACCTACAGTAACTGCCTGTGAAGCGTAAGAACTTGACCCACATTATCTGCCGCTCAGCATACGGTAAGAAGGGAGAAATGAAAAGTGACACTGACAGCAGGAATGATATCAAGTTTACTGTATTAGGAATATTCTCCAGCTAAAGTAGCTATATGATAGACTGGAGCTGCTCTTCATCAGCTCTGGGTTCATTGATGCTTTTCCTGGCTGGAGATAACACAAAGGAAACCAATAAGCAATGTTCTTAGAGAAAGGTCATCTCTCTACCAGCCATATAATGAGGTCCATCTGTCTGGGGACTTAGTATTGTTTCATGTTTCACATACAGTATGCCACATACTTTTTTCTCTGTTAAATTATAGCACAGTGAAAGAAGTTTTAGGTTGTTTGTTCGTCTGGTTGTGGTTTGATTAATACTCGTGAACAGCTTAGGACCAAATGAACGAGCAAACCATTAGAATCCAAACTGTGTTACCTGGACTCTTAAAGCTAACTGGTTCCTTGCTCGTTACCTGGTTACCTGCTTACTGTATTGACAGTCCATTGGAGTATATACACGTGCAGCCTGTCCAGTCATTTTCAGACAGGAGCATTGTTTAGAGTGTGACTCTCGACTGGAAGAGAAGCCGCATACTCTCAACAACACTTGGCCTTTTTATGACGGACGTCGTCCCTCTCGCTCGGCGAGAACTCTACTTGTTCACCGTTCACCATTGATTCACCGTCCTCTTGAGCCACTAGTCCAGAATCCTTGTTGCTTGTCCATTTTAGTGTCATTGATTGGCTTGTGTTGCGTGTTTAATGAAGACGGAGGGAGCATGGAGGCTTGGACAGTCCAAATCCCTGCTGTGTGATTCCTTCCCTCCTGTCTGGTCCAAAGATCCGGCCTGGGATTTCCTCTGGCAGTAATCCTACACCTAAATAGTCAAATGGCGTATAACTGTCATAGAGACCTTAATCGTTCTCCCCGTGCCCTTTTCCTTACACAAATGTCTTGTCAAAGGTTCATGTTGTACGCTCGTCATTATCCCAAGCCCTCGAATAAAGTTGTATCTCTCCGACATTTAAACAGTGCGTGATGGGCTATAATTAATTTATTCAGGGGGGTTCAGCTTCTCGAGCACAGAGCCAGTCACATACAGCAGTGTAGCCGCCGTGCTTACCTGGACCAGGTGATTCCTGACACCATTCGTTTGATTCTCCTCTGGTCTTGTTCTTCCACCGCCTCATGTTTGCTCTCCTGTTTGTCGGCAGGCTTGGCTCCAGAGGTACGGCTACCTCCCTCCTGCAGACCCCAGAATGTCGGTGCTGCGTTCTGCCCGAGTCATGCAGTCGGCTATCGCTGCCATGCAGCGCCGCTACGGCCTCAATGTCACAGGGACTCTGGACAGCAGCACTATAGAGTGAGTTACATCCTTTTCACTTACCACAGAGGCTCAATGTGTAAGTGCTGTTGTATCATGTATTACTGATATGCTAACATTAGCCCAAACAGACGGAGATTTATGCTTGGTTTATAAGATTTGATGAGGCTCAGAGATAGACTTTAAATTGCTCAGGCACCGAAAAATAGCTGCTGGGCAAAACACGCATTAGGCTATGAATTAGTCTAAAATGTTGTTATTACAGGTATTTATGGCTTTTTCACGTTTAGAGTGGAAAGTGGAAAAGAAGGCAGCCTCTCATTTCTCCCTTTTCACATTCTGGAGGCAAAAGGAGACGTTTCTCCAGACACAAAGTTGCTCTGACATAGTTTAAAAGGGCATTTTAGTTTCATCAGGGTCCTTTTACACAGAGCACCTCTCCATTGTCAGATCAAAGGCTGCAAAATGGGGACTATGAAAACTGAGTGGGGGAGAAGGTCGAACAGGGACCGGGCTTAGTTTAATAGTTGGGGCATAAAACCACCTGATTCTAACTGAATTTGGTCCTTCGTAAATAGTCTTTGGCTTCCACTTCCATTGATTTATCATGATAAATGAGTGAACTCAAAAAACCAAAAGGAAAATGTAAAACTAATGGTAAACCACTAGTGGATATAAATATCACCTAGTGCTACAGTTCTAGCTCACATCTTGAACGTGGCCCAGATCTCAGCCCTGGCTGAACTCTCCAGTTTAACCCAGATCACTAAACCGTGCTCATTGACATTTGTCCGCGCAAACACTGAAATGCCATCTGGCTGCAAATAGCAGCGAGCACGAATTGGCCAGTGAACTGTGACATGTGGTGGCCGGCGATGTGAGAGCAGACTAACAGCTGTCAGACACAGAGCTGAAATGTGATCATCTAACATTCTACCTGCTTTTTCCCCTGTTTGCATCTGCTTCTCTATTGAAGTAGGGATAACACGATAAGGTGAGGCACCCTTTGTGTATATACTGTACAGATATATAATTCAATATGTGCATGTGTGTTGGTGTACGGTGAGACTATTGTTGTGTTAATAAATGATTCTTCATCAGTCTGTTTAATTATTGGGTCTTTTTTTCTCCTGTAGGTGGATGAAAAAGCCCAGATGTGGGGTTCCTGATCAGATAGGGGGCGTGTCCAAGTTCAACGTCAGGAAACGGCGGTACGCCCTCACAGGGCAGAAGTGGCAACACAAGCATATCACGTACAGGTGGGTGGAGCTAAGGTGGTTTTCGTATACTACAGTATGTTATAAATCCCTCAAACTCCCATAGGCACCTCAGCATTCAAGGAGATCCCACCAACAGTAGTGTGCTTTTATTTAATAACACTTCACTTTAAGGATGAAATAACAACCATCCGTCTGTCCGTCCATCCATCCATCCCTTAATCCGTCCGTCCGTCCATCCATCCATCCATCCATCCATCCATCCATCCATCCATCCATCCATCCATCCATCCATCCATCCATCCATCCATCCATCCATCCATCCATCCATCCATCTAATCACTTGTCATAGTAATCGTTTTGTGTACTGTATGCTGTCATTTAAGAGGCGAGGCCCTGCCCAGCCACACACAGACAACCAGCTCACCTCACTGCATGTCTTTGGACTGTGGGAGGAAGCCAGAGGGAGAACAAGTCGCATTGCACATTAAACCTAATCCAGTGGATCAGTTCAGTTCTTCATCTCAGCTGGAGCTGTATTGAATGCAAAGCTGAGCAGCTTTTTTAAGCACAGCATTGGGATTTGGGTTTGGAGTTTGTTCATTGAGCGCTTGGAAAAGGGAAAACAATGAAGCTTGATGATGAGCAGAGTGTTTGAGGAGAAGCAGCTGCCGAGACAAAGAGATGAGATGAGAGGAGGAAACCCCCAGTGGAAGGCAGAGGGTGCTCTCTGACAGATTAGGGTTATGTAACCGGATGGCAGCATTCTGACAGTTTGTGCATTACTCATGGAGACGTGGACGTGGTCCTGGCTTCCAGGAGGTTTGTAGATGTATCCACTTCCACGTCTTTATCTCTGTGAGGACAGCATTTTATTTTGAAGGTCCTGTTGCTTTTATTTTCCTGGACACCTTTCATGTAGCCTGACTGGGCAGGTATACTTTCATCCGCATATTGATAAAGGCTCATTAACTTTGCACCTTTAAGGTTGTGGCACATCAAGCTCACTTCAGAACCAGAGACAACTCACACTGAGTCAGAAAATGACCCTATGAAGAATCCAGCAGGTGGTCACAGTCAGAGGTAGCCATTAAAAGGGAGGACGCGGAAGAAGACATGAGCACTGACATCAGTGTTCTACCGACCAGCCCAACGATGGTCGGCACACACCAGCTGATGCCCGTGCGTCAGTCGCGTGTTTAAGACTCGCTAAAAGGTGACAGTGACTCGTCAGGAAGCTGACGCTGGCATTTAGAACGTATAGCGACGCATGGCCGCCCCAGGTGTGTCATGTATGGTGCTAATTGGCTTTGGCGTCCCTACTGTTTTCGCTGCACGCTGGGACTGTCACGTAGTAGCGTCCAGAGTCATTCCCACCTCACAGCAGTGTAGTGTTTGATATGGTCCCTTCTCCCTGCATGTGTTTTTCTCTTTAAGTAGGACGCACACACACGGAGCGCTTTGCACACGGAGTCCTCAAGTGGCCACGGTGGTGCTTTCACACAGACCAGGACAAGGACGTTAAGGAGGTTTCTGTGTGTTTAACACGTCGGTTTACCTCTGGTTCACATCAAGACACATTTGTGCCTTTCAGCAATTACAACAGATATCCAAAAAAAATCTGTTTTGGTGGAGACTCACAACATCAGACAGCAGAGACACAAACACTAAGTGTTGAATAGTAAAGTAAGAGACTTTGGGGAGATGGAGTCATTAAGTAGACGCAAACCAGTGAAGTCACTGTGCTGCTCTTTGGATGCTCTTAATTAAATTTATTAAATTAATGACTTCAAGCAGTTAAAAGCTGACAAAGTGAGAAATGATCCAGGTCTGTTGTGTTGGTTCTGCATCTTTGTTGAGGTTTTAAACGTTTTTCAATCGTTAAATTACATGTTTGATCTTTGGTAGTATGTGCTGCTGCTGCTCCTTGTGTGGATTATTATTTTATATCACACCTATGTGTGTGGGCGGATGCGTTGGGGCTTTACAAGGTTTCATTCTGTCAAAATCATTAACTGATTATTGTTAACATTTGGATTAAAGCTATGAAAAATAGATGAAAGGATCGAAAATATCACCCAACGGAAGCTTGAACGGAAGCTCGACGACGCAGTGGAGCCAGTGAAGATAACAAGCTCATAACTCTGTGCATTTATTTAATGGATGCGATCGTTCACGCTGGGCTACGTGCTAATAAGTAGAAATGTCTCAGCTGAAGCTCTGTAACAATTAGCAGCCGTACTCAAACAAAGACCTGTGTTCGTTGGAATGAAAGCGGGACGGAAGATGAAACGGGATGAGTGGGAGGAGAATCGGCTTAAATCAGTTGATAAACATTCAATTCGATACGATAGACTTGCTGAAGCTGGTAAAGACTGTTCCACCGGCTCAGTAACACGTTAGAGGATGATGTAAACCGTACGCGTCCATCTCTCCAAGCAGGGGGAGCTCATTTTAATAGAGCGTGACACTGAGATATTTATGGCGAGAATAAAGATGAGAGATGCTTTGTGATTGCCCAAACCGGACGGGGCTCTCAGCAGGCAGTGGGCTGTTGATAATCCTTAATTAGAAAATAAATTCCAGAGGCAGGAAATTGCCCCTTCCTCTCAACACCTGCAGCAATTCAAAGCCGGCGGGGGAGGACTCAGCTGTTCTCTCTCACCACTCGCTCCATTTAGCGCCGCCGGTGAACAGGATGAGCTCGAATTGGCAGCGTGCAAGGAAAACAGCGATAGTGGCAGACGTTTGTTTCCTTCATGGGTGACATCACAGATTGACATCAGGCTTCACTCCTACGTTGGCCCTAGTAACTTTTCTCATTTGAATCCTTTTTAACTGAAGACTATTAACTATTGAATGAACTGATACAGTACGTTTAGTTTAATCACAGCTTTGCACACACACGCTTTTTCATCTGGTTGTTGTTTTAGTTCATGTGTTACCTGGTCAGTAGTTATTAGCATCAAGAAGGGTCCAGGCTTATGCACATGATGGCAAGAAGCCATAGTGAACAGAAGAGACAGCTCATCATTACATAATGAGGATTAGTCAATCTGGAAAATCAAAGAATTTTGAATGGCTCCAAGTTCAGCATCAAACGCTGCTCTGCTGCTGATGGTACATTTATTATCACTTGTTTACCACCAGCAAAAAAAATTACATCATGTAAGATTTTACATAAAGTTTACTCAGAGTTTATAAAGTAGCAGACATATTTCAGCATCCAATATTTAGAGGGAAATATGTGATTTGGGTCAAATTCTGTCTACCTGCTGTCTAACCTTCATTTTATTTCTCTGCAGTATAAAGAACGTGACGCCCAAAGTCGGCGCCGAGGAGACGCACGACGCCATCCGGCGAGCGTTTGACGTGTGGCAGAACGTGACGCCGCTGCGCTTCGAAGCCGTACCCTACAGCGAACTGGAGCGGACCAAGAAAGACGTGGACATCACCATCATCTTCGCGTCAGGCTTCCACGGCGACAGCTCCCCCTTCGATGGCGAGGGTGGCTTCCTGGCACACGCCTACTTTCCGGGGCCGGGAATCGGAGGCGACACGCACTTCGACTCGGATGAGCCCTGGACACTGGGGAACCCCAACCACGACGGTAGGCGTTAATGCTGTTTGATTGTTTCATTCTTGGGCGCAGACTTCAGCAAACTCTCCTGGAGTTGTTCAAATATAGCATATTTTCATCTGTGTAATAGCACAGATACTCACCCCTAGTACACAAGGATCAGAAACCTGGAGTACAGCCGTCCTTGACCCACCAGGGTAAACAGACCAGCGTTAAGCTGTGCTCGGTCTGAACAGTCCAAGCCCGACTCCACAGCTCCATTGTGATGCGCTGCAGCATGAAGCCTGCAGGACGTCTGCTCCGCTCGTCCGTGGACTGTGGATTTCTGATTGGTGCTGAGTTCTGGTGCGAACGCTTCTGCTGCTCCGTCTCTCTTTCTCACTCTCTCTGAAAAGCCTCCGAGCAGTTATCTCGATTACACTAATCATATCAGCGCTGTTTCCACTGTGAGCCCTCTGAGCTCTGCAGCTTGTCAGGCTGTGTGGAAGCCTTCGGCGAAGTCTGGACATCCTTCTGTTTTGCAGCCTGCATGTTGAGCAGCGCTGTTGCTGTTCAGCGCTGAGACGGGGTTCAACATATCCGTGCGTGGCCGAGTGGACGTGTAAGCCACTGGCAGGCGGTCAGCTAAGCTCTGAGTCAACCTCTGAACCCTGCGAGACCTTCGGCGGTGACGCCGGCTTTGCCAGAGAGGAAGAAGAAGAAGACAACAGGGAAGAACAGAACAACAAAGGCAGTAACACGCTAGAGCCGGACGCTGCCAGCGAGCTGCTGTCAGGTTGGCTTTTTGCAATCAGTCCAATCTCGAGCCAGATCAGTGATGGACCCGTTAGTGACAGCCACCAGTCTGATTAACTGTGCAGAGAAGAATGGAACCTTGTGTGTTTTTACAACTTGTAATCAGTCATTGTTTTACACCTCTGCTGCTCTAATCAGCAGGATTTAACAGCAGCGTGTGCTGATCAGCTTTTTACGCTTGAGCGAGTCATATTGCAACATAAAACTATTTGGGGGCTCACAACCTGCCAACGCAACATGACAAGGATGTTGATGATGACATGAGGGATGAGACTGACGCCTGAAACATATCTCAATACAAGTGATAGTCCCTCTTGTGCATTTTATTTTGCAGCATCTGATCACATTGCTTGACGTTGTTGCACACGAGACAGACGAGACGAGTCATTACAAGCCATGAGAGGATGAGGCAGAGTGTCTGTAGCTAAACACTGGACGTTCAAGAGCTCCAGAGAGGCACAGGCAGGGAGAGAATGGCTGAGAGCGGCATAGCGAGAGGTAGCGACATCAGAGGAGCGCAGGCGATGAGTGGAAGCCGCTGAGCATCGTGCGCTGGAAACAGGAGTGAGGAAATCCTGTCAAAGACTGAATGTTAAAGCGTAGCGGCTTAGATGACATGTCGTCAGTGGCCTCTGTCAAGAATCACTCAGCTCCTGCTCTAGCCTCGGTGAAAGCGGTGACACGCCCGCTGCTTTAATCAGCCACATGAGGAACATATTAGGACACATATGTGCAGGTGAGAAGACTCGGAGCCAACCTGCGCCGTCGTGCAGCGCAGGAAGGAGAAGCAGCTGTCACCCAAGGCTGTGATTCACCCCTTCAACACAAACATACAGGCCCTCGCGTCTACCCCTCAATGCAATATTAATACAGCCCTGCTGCAGCCCACACTGCTGCGAAAACATCCCATAATGCACGCTGCTCTATTATGCACACTCCAACTGGCTTTCTGGACAAATCCAGTATGAACATGCACCGGCTGAATCCTGTGTTCCGGCCGTGGCAGCAGAGACTTTGCATGATAACGTCTGTGGCCCGAGGAGCAGGTTTCTGAGGCGAACTCATCTTCTATTAGGATTTTGTGCTGCATTATTGAAAACTGTGAATATTCACGATAAAGACTGCAGCTGTCACGTCTTCCTGCCAGATTTAGTTTTGACTTGACACAGTGGCAGGAGCCAGAGGTAGCGCAGCAATTCAGCAGCTACTAGTGTCACACCAAAAATTTGATTTTGTGCAATAACCATACATTATATACTGTGACAATGCTATTAATTATTCATCTGATCCACTGAAGCTTTTTGCTTTTAGTGAACCCTGAAAACTTCTGCTCGTTCTGCTGGATCTGTGGGTGAGTGGGTGCATTCGTGTGGTACAAAAACAAAAGCCTTGTCATGATGCAGTGATGCAAGTGAACCAAAGCGGAACGGATTCTGGATTTTGAAAAGCTGTGAATATTTAGCAGAGAATATTTAGGACAAATTAAATATAAAACCTAAATTTGACAAACTGATAATTTAATTCATATATAGGATTTATAATATTTTATGGTGAGTCAATCAAATCTGATCCACGAAACCAAATACAATTAAAGAGACCATAACTTGACAGAGGATTATAATGGGAGTCTTCCTCCTTGCTTCCTCCCACAGTGCAGGTTAATGTGTTGAGTATTTTTTGGCTCCATCTGTCTCGGTGTGTCCTTCGTGACAGCTGACAACAGCCCAGGCAACTCTAACCGGAATAAACAGTGTCGCTGAGAGAGAGACAAAAACCAGGAACCGAAAAGTCTCGGCCACAAACTAAAGCCTCACTGAACATATACCTGACCATTTCAGCAAAAGACAAGAATGGATAACTTTTCATAGAGAGCTGACCCTCTATCCTGCTACATGTTTTACATCTTGGGGAACAACAGTTTTTAGCAAATACGAGACGTGTTCCTGTCCAGTGAGCTGCCTGTGTCAAGTCTAATCCCCATTCACTGGGGGACGGATCAGGCACCACCGCCACCACAGCCAGCGTGTTGTTGTTGTTTGGGATGATGACATCGCTGGTGCTAATTGGAGGATTAATCTCTGTCTGCATAGAGACAAACACTTGGTTACACATGTGTGTGTCGCACATGGACCGAGACCCTTTGTCTGCACCACAAAGGTTTGGAGGATTACTCCAAGGTTACTGTCCGTTCCATGGGACTGATTAGGAAGTGGCATTTTGAGAGAGACGTTGCTGAAGTTGCTCTATGCTGCTGTGGGGAAAAAAGAATTCATTCAGAAAAACCTAACGAAGGATGTTCATGGAAACAAGCAAAGGTTTGTCACAGCGAAGCCGAGCTGATCTGCTGGTGTTCCTTTTCCGCTAAGATGCCTTGAATTATGTTTTGTGGCTTGTTTCTTGTTACTATCAGATGTGTGAATACAACCCAAAGCATGTTTTTACACTTCAGGCTCGTTTCTAAGGTCTACGTGCCTAAAAAGCTTCACAGAAACCACTGATCTAGGAAATATTCCAAGTAAAAAGAGCTTAAACAAACACTCCATGTCTGGAGTAGTCCCAGTGTTGAGTTTACTGAATGTAGTTTAGAACTGAATCACCATTATCAGTCATCTCAGTTACATATTTTGATTCCTGATAAATGTATTTATTCATTAAGTGATGAATGAAGGTGATCCACAGTAAATAATTTGATACATTTCACTAACTACATGATTGTTAGTCACAAAAAAAGTGTTATTTCAGTTTAAATTCATTCATGTCACAACAGCTCAATAAGATGATATTTAATACCACACTGTCCCTGTGACTCTAATTTGAGTATACGGAGCGGAACCGTTATCTGTGGAGCTACGTTCAGTGACTGCACTCTTAGACTTTGTCCTGTTACAAATCAGTAAAGTACAGACAGCGCAGTTGCCATTATTTAACTGTAGATTAACAGCGGTTTAATGTAGCTGAAATTTACAGTTTAGTATCGTTTTAGTAAACTAAAAAGATGTTATTTTGGACCAAAACAGTTAAGTACTGGCCAATATTAGCGAATATTTACTGTTTATTTACACCTTTTCTAAACAATGTGTATTTACGGATTTTTATATTTAAATTAAATACACTACTACTACACTGACAATACAGTTGACACTACTTTTTTAAATAATTAATTAACTGCTAACAAACATGGCTACATAGATTTGAATTTTTTCTAAAGTATTATCAAATTATTAAGTTTTAACTTCTACTCTCTCATATATTACACACAGTAAATACTTCAATTTGTAAGATGCAATAACTGAGCCTCAAAACGTTTTTCAAAATACGTTTTTTATTAACTTTTTTACAAAGCTTTATACATGCAAGACCTCTGAACAAAGTTCTTCAAAAATAAATAAACAAAAATTTTAGCCATATAAATTAAACCAGTGGTCTGTCTGGGTTCTAAAAACTGAAACTTAGTGTGTCACTGTATAACCAGTGACTGAGTGCAATACTTAAGGCAGGGTTGTCCAATCCTGCTCATCGAGGGCACTGTCCTGCTTGTTTTTCATCCCTGAACTTACAGCTTTTGACTGGCTGAACACAACTAGTGCAGGTCATCAGCAGTGAGTAGGGAATGAAGAGTTCAAAAGCAAGCAGGACAGTGAACTTTGAGGAGCAGGATTGGACACCACAGAATTAAGGTGTAGATGAATGACCAAAGTGAGGACTTGTGACAAAAAACAGAGTGGCAGATTGAATGACTTGGTCCTTTACCATATGCAAATATAATATGCATAAGAGAAGTGAAAGTGAATGAATATCCAAAAGAGAATTTTCTGATTACATGGCTAACATGGATCAATCCTGATGAAATGTCTGAAACACAATTGTGGGTATTAAGAGTTAAAGTTAATACCATTTTCTTGCACACTGAAATACTAATAATGACATAAACTATTTATGCAACACACACTTTAGGCCAACCTTTCTGTGAGGAAGATCCTCACAGACAATGTAAATTTAAACTTACCATGAAATTTGCAGGATGACAAGCAAAAAAAAAAACCCACTTACCTTTTGAATTGACCGATGAAGATGGGGGAAAATTAAAACTGGACGATTGTCGCAAGCATGTGGGCTCTACTTGTACTGCTTGTATTCCCATGATGCATTGCAAAAATAGTGTAAAGTACTGTTTTCTCTCCTCAAATTATTAATACTGTAGAAAACTGGTTAAAGACACTTCACGAAAAAGATTTACAGCAATGTACTGCATTTCCGAATTACAGAAGTATACTGTTGAATTTTATACGTAAATTAACAGCAAAGTCTAAGAGTGTGTATCACAGGGGTTTGACCCATATAATGAACCACGTTCTGCACTGTCCCTTCACCTGACCTGCAGCTGAAAAACAGATCGTGTTGGGGTTAGAACATGAACGCCCTCCAGTAGGGTAACTATTAACTAGATTTCAGCCACAGGACCCCAATGGTTCCGATGAACCCTCTCCTCTGTGCTGGGAATCAACAAGCGAGGTGACAGTGAACTTTGTTATCATACATCACACCACAAACCTCAGGACCCTTTACACCACTTGGTGCCTGAAACCAGTTTAGAGCATCAGCTACAGGAGAAGAGTGTTTGACACAGAGGAGGTCTAACACACAGATTTAGTCTTCACCAGGCCTCCTCCATTCTAAAAGTGTCCGACTGCAAAATGATAAACGTATTTGACTTGATTATTTCCTGAAGTTTTTGATTTGCATATCCATTCAGTAGAGTAGATAATAGTATTGTTATGAAATATTCAACCTGTACTTAAAGTTGAGTTCAGTGTTTTCTTCTCTCACAGGAGAATGGATCAGTTATTAAAAGAGTGGTCTGTGCCTGGATCTTTTTGTGCTTGGACATTGTTCTCACATAGTGAAGGCTCACACATTTCTCTACGGATGGTAGAGTGAGAGCTGCTGGTTCCATTTGAGGCTTGTTGGCCACAGTGAGTGTCTTATCTTACAGAGGATGCAGCATCCCCAGGGGCAAAACAGAGAGAAGTGGTCGTAGAACTCCTACAGCCAACCTACATTCCCCGACGGCTCGGCTTTACAGGTTGATGGATGAGTAAGTGCAGGAACAGATGGATGCTTTGGAGAATAATGTCGAGGCATAATGTGTAATGGAGAAAGCAGAGGTTGGACTGAACAGATACACACAGAGAGTAAGAAGATGTGATGTGATTGAATGATGCACCGTGGAAAACGTTAACAAACCCGGCTGTAGGATTGTGGAGGATTTAGTGTGAACATGGTGGAAGGGAGGAAGGTGAAACCAGAGCAGGAGATGATTGGAGCTATCGATGCGCCGGGATCATGATAGAAACAGAGCATGTGCAGCAGTGTATTCCATTAGTTGCTGATGTGATGTGTGGAGTCTCACAAGGTCGTGTTTGTGTTTTTCTTTAATACAAATGGCAGATGCAACACATTCTGGTTTGACTTTCTTTTAGAGGCTTTTACATAGGAAACAGAGTTTGATCCGGACCATGACATACCATGAGTAGACGCAAACACCCAGCCTCAGCCAGGACGGCTTATAAGGCTGGGATGCCTTCAACCATAATGCAGACTTCCACACAGGAAATGAGAGATTCCAAACTTTATTATTGTCTTCACTCCTGTCACAAAAAAACAAAGGTAAACACAGCTGTCACCAGGAGGATGATGGATGGATGCTGGCTCCCGGCTGCTGATTGGCCGGACACCCGTCCTGTGGGCCGGTTAAGCGGTTGGATGTCATTTGGTGCCACTTCGCCCGGCCTTCAGTGAAAGGACATTGATCTTCTGCTGCTCGGTGGTTGATGGTGTTACGTGGAGCAGTCTCCCTGACACGGTGGAACAGTGATGCTTTAAAGCAGGTAGAGCACGAGGAGGATGAAAGGAGGTGAGGGTAGGGAGTAAAGCACATATGGTGTCATTGCAGGCTTATTTTTAGGCCGCTGCTCCTGCTGAGTGATGAGGAGGAAGCGGTGAACTCTGTTTGCTCTGTTTGCTCTCTGTTGTTCCCTCTTGGTCACTCGCTGGCTGGTTCCCATGTATTTACAGATCATAATAAACGAAGAAGAGATAAATGGGTAGAACTGAAAACAAAACCAAACAATATCTATAAAATGAATGAAACAAAACGATTGGATGATATTTTTGTAACTCATTTAAAAGCATTACCCTTCATGGAAGACTTTCTCTACACTGTTCAGACATTACAGCGTGTATTTTTTTAATATATTTTTTCAAGTGGAAATGATTTGTCTGCATGTTGTTAGGACACAGTTTTTGTTAGCCTGTGTGTTCTTAGACCTAGTGTGTACATTGTACTGGCCTTTTTTAGGCTTCTTATCAGGATTTTAGTCTGTGGTTTGTGTCTGAGTTTGGATTTGTTCCATTCCAGCAAATGATGTATTTATGTTTTTCTTTACATGGAATTTGCTCTAAATTGGTCCAAGTATTAGTCTCCACTGTGTCCGGCGGCTCCTTCACGGGGGAAAGGACCTGTCTAAGGATGAATGTTGACCTCTTGAAGTTTGAACTCCAACTTAGCAACATGTTAAGTTACAGAGAACGTAGGGTTATTTCAGGAAGTCAGCGGTTATAAAACCGTTTCCAGTGTTGTAGCGTTCAGTGTTCTTACCTGTAGTGGACGTGTCAGCATCCCAAGGTCAGACCATGCGCTGCTTAGAGAAACACTGAAAATGTCACCGACAACACAACTACAAAATTCACTGAACATGTACGATTTTGGAAGCGTTGAAAACACACTAAAAACATCAACAAACTAATATAAGTAATATTGTAAAAGAGCATTGATGTGACAGATTGATAGTCTCACATAAAAAGATGAGTTCAGGTTATTGCTGCTACACTGTCGAGTGTTGGAGTTTGTATCCTAAAATCTTGGCAATGGTGTGAATAAGTCTCAGTCTGTAATAAATCAGATCAGGTGTTTATAGTGAAGTTGATTTTGTCACCAATTCAGCCTGAAACAGAAGCATTCAGTATAACATATTTTTATTATCAAAGATATTTGCTCAGTTAAAAAGTTAAGAGTTAAAGAAGGTTTTCAGAGTTTTTTTCCAGCTTGTCTTTTGTTTTTTTTTCAGGTCAAACTGCAATTATAATGTTATTGTATGTGACAATATTGTGATAGTGATATAGTGAAGTTATCATTGGTAAATACATGCACATATTAGCTGTGTTTGTACACAAACACAGGTTTGTACACAAACACACGTAGTGTAAACTATATTATATAGTAAAATATACAGTATTAAAGGCCGCAATCATCACATGAATCCAAATCTAAATCAGTTTATTCCTTTTTATTCCAAAAGCTGTTACTTGCTGTCACCTCTCTCTCTCCTATGGCAAACAGACAGAATCTAGTGCATTGTCTGAGCACAGTTGCAGCTCTTCAGTACGAGTCGTGGAGACATTTAGACAGACTGCAGGAACAGGAGGGATGGCTGCATCACTGCTAGCAGAGGATGCTGTGGGAGGACACAGGCAGCGAAACAGTGCAGGCACACAGAACAAGGCTCCACCTGTGTGTCAGGGAGGCAGCTCTGACTCCATGATGCACAGCACAGCACAAACCGTGACATGAAGCAGCTTAGTAGGTTGACGCCGTGAGGAAGGAGTCTGTGAATCAGCATCAGCTTCACCAGTGCTTGTTGTAGGGTGGTGTGTGTTTGTCCAGAGAAGGCAAGTTGTGCTACAGAGCAAAGGCAGCAGCTGAATCACTTCTTTATTTTCATTTGTGTACTAAACCATATTTCCTAATGTTAGTAGTAATTACTCAAATGCTCTTCAGCATATGAATGAATCTTATTATTATAAGTGTAATGCACATAAACTGAGTCTGTTTCCATTAATAATGTTTCAACCTCACTCTAAAAAACAAAAGAAAGAATGTTATTCATATTAGAGACTCTGTAATTAAACACCATACAAACACAAATAACAGGCATTTAAAGCAATAAACTCCTAAAGTACACTGTTTAGGAAATGTATCACCTGTGTGAAAATCTCTCAAACGGGAGTTTAATTAAAAAAAAAAAAAACTAAGACAGCAGCGACTTTGGAGAAAGGCGGATGATTTCAATCTTTGCTTTTACACCCTGGCAGAGAAAAGGAAGTGAAGGGAAGACAGCAGAGATACCAGCAGGCGTTCCTGCCCACTGGGCTGCCACTAGAAATAGACGGCTACCTACTGACAGCGGCATCAAGCTCCACGTGGGCGACCGTGCTCGCTTCCGCCCCCACGCGCGCACACACACACACACGCACGCACGCACGCACACACACACGTGCCCACGCACACACACACGTGCCCACGCACACACACACGTGCCCACACACACACACACGCACACGTGCCCACACACACACACACACACACACACACACGCACACGTGCCCACACACACACACACACGCACACGTGCCCACACACACACACACACACACACACACACACACACACAGACACACACACACACACACACACACAAACGCACGCACCTGGGGAGGCCTGCCCTCCCACCAGTCAGTCAGATGCTCTCCTAACCTCTTACCCATAATCCTTAGCATCAGAAGAGTGACAGAGTGTAAACAACCCCGCTGAGGGTACATCTCGCCCTCACAATGCAAACATTTAGTGCAGCTCGTGTATGTTTTCTGGTGCCTGCCCCAACTTCCACCCATTACACTGTCTGGAAGAAGCCGTCAGATCAGTGTGTGGTCCCGCGTGGGTGTGGGTTTGTTTAGAACCATTACACTCTTAGATGTTTAAAGGCTGACTTCATTGAAGGCCTTTATAACATCTGTCTTATCTTTTTTTTATAGCTCCCAGAGTTTAATGTGTTTTCTCCATCATATTACTGTCGGCTGTACATATAGACACAGATTATTAATGGTCACAATGAAAACGTACACATCCTGCTTTTGCTCACAGGTGTTGTGCAGAGATAAACATGACAAGAATAAAGAATGTCCTCTCCTTGGCAGGATTCTGTTCCTCCTCTCTGCTGGTTTATTTACCCCGAGTCCACTGGAACAGCCAATAACACACAAAGACTTTCTGTCTGTAGCCAGCCATGTAAATAAAGAATTACGCCAGTGTGCATATGTTTCTCCCATCAGCCACAGCTTTTGTTTTGTGTCTGACAACCTTGTGAGAATTTAGTGTAATTTAATTCAAGTGTTGCTCGACCGGCGTCAGTCGCCTACAGCGAACAAAGACAGGCAGTTCTACATCAGGGAACAAAGCAGATACTGGTACTGACTCTAAGGTCCACAGGTCACATTAATGAGGTCCTGCTGGTCAGTCCACAAGTCTTTGCTCCAACTTGATAAGGATTCATGTAATCGGATACGTGACCGTCTGAGCAGTCCAGTCGTGTGACTTCCGTCCGTTCATGCTGTCAGAGTGCGTTTGGAAGCGGAGGGAGGTGAGCAGAATGCAGTTCTCTGTCAGGCCCACGGCGCTGGTTTGACAGCAGCAGGGCCGTGCGTACCTGCGCTGGGGGTTCAGAGGGCCCCTGAGCCAGGCAGCGAGCCAATAGACTCGTTGGATGGCGCTCTGCCTCACGGCCTCCCCCGCCTCTCTCTCTCTCCTATCCACTCAGGGTGGGACCGGTCAGGTGGCTGCGTTTCTTCTTCTGCTGCGCTGCTGTAAATGAAGTCAGTCTTGTCCATGTACCGTCCAGACCTGTGACATGTGCAGAATGTAGACGAGCAGGTTCCCTGCAGCTAAAGTGGTTTAACTCTGAAGCAGCAGTTTGTTAGTGTGTGTAGGAGACACAGCCCGGGACCAGATGGACCCACAATGTCTGGACTGATATTGGACTGAACCTTTGCCTCAAAGATAGGCTCCCCTGGCACCAGACGTCACTGTCACTCAAATTTAGTATTCATATCCTCACAGAGGAAGTGATTGACATCAGAGTAGTGCAGGTACTGACAGTATTTATGTATTATTATCAATGAATTCAAATAACATCTACTTTTTACAAACAACTTTCAGGCTCACCCTTCACTAGGTCTGTCCTGAGAAGTGTCAGCCACTTATCGCGGAGCTTCCATGACTGTTAGTGTGTTTTTATTATAAATCGAAATGACTTTGCTAATTATTTCTGTTCTCGCCTTTAGTTTGTGGCTGAGATGCTGCTTACTGAGGAGGCTAGGGCAATTCATCACCTCCATATTTTGTGATTGCAAGTACTTCGGTAGATTGTACATGATATCCAGCAGTCCTGAGTCTTATCGTGTCCGTGCCTCGGTTTCTCCACATCTCTTCATCATCTCGCATCTTTTCCTGCTTTTCCTCATGCACTGATGCCTTCACTGTCCTTTCCCCTCTCAGCTCCTTCCCCTTTTTATCTACTCCAATCTTTCCATTAGTCTTTGTCTCGCCTTGGTCCTGCTCCCGTCCTGCTCTCGCTTACTGTCCCCTGGCGTGGCCTCGTTTGTCTCTTTCATCCTTTGCTGTCTGCCGCGTGCCGTCCCCATTTCACTCCGCCATCTCCTGTGTAGGTGCCTTAAACCTTTCACCTGACAATTAGCCAGGCGGCGCACGCTGCCTTGGCTGTGTGTTTGGCCCCAGGGATGACAGAATGTCCACGTCTACAGCGTGACTTACATAAGGAACCAAAATAGAGTGACAACACTGACCTCAGATGGCCCCAGAGGCAGAAGGGCTGAGTGAAGGAAAGGACAGACGAGAAAATCTGTGCCCATACAGACAATGACCACAGCAGCTAAAAATGCTGCACAGTTTGTGTAGTTCATGTCCAATTATTCACACGTTTTTCTTAAGTTGTATGCACAAATTCAAAGTTTTGTTAAAACTATTTAAAAATAATGACTTTAGAAGATCGTCGCCCTCCTCACAAATCAAACACGTCGTAGGTGTGTTGAGCTCTACAGGTGCTTCGAGCATCAGTCTCATCTCTGTTATTTAAATTTCTCGGAGACTGTACAGCAGCTCTATAAAGACTCACTGACGTTTATAGAATCAAGCATCCTTCACCAGGACCCAGTGAAGACTTGTCTCTGGGAGCCCTGTTCATAAATTCTTAAGCATCGTACTTGCCAAGAAGGGATCTGAACCACAGCCGACGTCGGCTGATGTGTTATTCATGTGACAGATTTGCAGCAGATAAGTGTTCGACTTTAGTCGAAAACACAGTGAATAAGTGATGCTGCTTCTCACTTCTGTTGAGTCCTGCTGTGATAAGGAAACACAGGAAGGTAATCCTGAAGCCCGGTGGATGTATGGAGAGAGGGACGGTTCCTTGGCTCATGTTTTTAGCATTCGACCAGATCTCAGTTAAAACGTGCTAATACACACTGTAATGCCACAACAGAGAGCTCCATGCCCAACCTTTATTTATGACCGTGTGGAAAAAGATTTCCCTGGAAGTACAATAATGACATTTTGAGGCATTAGAGGTCTTGTGGGAACCGGGTAATAGGTTTCCACTGACAGTCAGACATAGCAGGGAAACCCTAATTGTACGCTGATGATGCTGTGTTTTTGTTTTTATGGATCTGAATCCACGTCTTGGCAAAAGATCACAGCGGGTGGTAAAGAGTGGTTTTTGTTGATGCTTTGAGTCGGAGGTTTTAAATTCTAAATATCTTTGACTAACTCAGCCACTAAGTCAAACATTCACCCCAATGCCGTCGTTACGTGGGACAAATTATGGATAGTGGCGGTGGTTGTGCTGCAGGGGTGTGAACTGTACGGAGGTTTGTGAAGCCCCTTTTAAATCAGAAAGCAAAGGTGGGGGGGTGTGAGAAGACGAATGGCAGACAGTCCAGGCTCCATTAACTGAAGCCGTTAGACTGAAGGTTACAGGCAGAGAGGAGCTCTAGAACCACTGCGACCCTCACCAAACAACTGGCCCTCACATTTTATGCTATGAAAGTCACCGCGCTACAAACAGACTCCTCTCTGAGCTGAGACGTCTCCTTTCTCTGTGTCTGTTTCTAGGTAACGATCTGTTCCTGGTGGCGGTGCATGAGCTCGGCCACGCGCTGGGCCTCGAACACTCCAATGATCCCACGGCCATAATGGCTCCCTTCTACCAATACATGGACACGGACAACTTCAAGCTTCCCATGGACGACCTGTTGGGGATCCAGAAGATTTACGGTAAACCAACGGACTAGTTCTGTTCTGTGACGATGTTAATAATCCTGGACTTTGGGAACACAGCTGTGAAAGCTGTTTCTGTTTTGATTTAACCCTCAGACGTCAGCTGAGAATTGTTTGCTCTTAACATGATCCACCTCCGATAGCGCGTTGCTCTGCTGACGGTCTCTCTCCTGGAGTGTGCTCTCAACAGAACTTTTCCCATATTTGACTTATTCTGACCCAGTTTAAGCACCAGAACTGTTTGACAGCCAGTTTTAGGATTAAGGTCTCAATTTCCGATCCCAGGAGTCATGGTTAGAGCGTTGGAGTTGACACACACTGATTCCAGCCCTCTGATGCAGCTCTGGGGTTGATGTGATGACAGATTTCAGGACAGCGTCTGCTTTTACTCTTAGAGCCCAGTTAATAGTTCAGGCTGCTGAAACACTTTTTAAAGGCATTGTTCCGTTGTAGTTGCTGTGAAGGGATCCATTTCAGTCACTTACCAAGCAGCTGCTCAGCAAGTAGCAGCTCTGTTCCTCAGCCTTTGGGCCCTAAAGCCCAGATCTGCTGGGATGACCCTGGTCTGTAACATGAATGGCCACAAACAGATGAACCTGCCATCTGCTAACACGCTCAGGATACGTCCCTCGGGGAGCGTCAGACCTTGGCAAGTGATTGTATCTGTCCTCGTCCTGTTTTAGTCCTCTTCCTCTGTTCCTAGCACTGAAGGGCATCCGAAGCGGTGGCAGCTCCTCGCTCAGAGCCTCCTTCGTCCCCAGCAGCCACAGTGTCACGAGTGGATCAATCAGTTCATAGACTCGTGACTCCCAGATTCGAAACCAGATTGAGAGCAAAAAGAAATCACCAAGTCTAATAATAAACACTGGAATCTTGCTAATTAGCTCGTCCTTGTAGGCAGAACAGGACCCTGATCTCTGGTTTAATGTGAGCTAATAAGCAGAGAAAGAGAGAGGTGGCAGATGTCTGACAGACCTGCAGTCGGTCTGAAGCCGAGTGGTTCCCTGCTTACATAAGTGGAGTAATCTGGGATGGCTTTCAGGGGATTTGACCGGGTGGGTGCAGGCAGTCTGTCTCTCATACCCAGCGATCAGTGTGATCAGTGATTAGTCAACCAGCGTAGAGCTTTATCTTGTGTTTCATTGCTCTCTCTCGATGCGCTCACTCCATTAAATTACTACTTCCTCATCCGCCACTTTAAGCCTCTTTCTATTCTCGCGCTATTAAATCGCCGCTTGGATCCTTTCATCGTTTCTGCATATCTCGTGGATGTTTGCAGAGGCTCGTTATCGGTGTTACTCTCCGGCGTCTCGTGACCTGGCAGGAGTTGTCACAGTTTCACCGTTCCTGCCTCTGTTGGCCCCCATCAACACATGGCTCCTGTGTGTTGCCTTCACGGCTTCTTTGTGCAGCGTCATGTGTTGAGTAATTCATGCATGCAGCCCACTGGCTCGTCCTGCTTCCACCTCGCTCCTCGCTCCGTCCCCCATGTACCGCCTGCATTTTTAACGGCACTCCGTTTTATTTTTATCTCTAGAGTATAAATATTTTAAAGTTTCCTTCAATCTCATGCGTTTGATTTTCCGTTGAATTCATACATACTGGATCTTTATATGCTTTGATGAGCTGATGCATTGCTTGTTTTTCTGTATTTTCTGATTTTCTTTGTGATTCCAGGGTAAAACTTGTAACTCTTTGCTTTGCTCTTAGCTCTGGTGTTTTGTTTCTGGATGGCTGTCACTGGCACAGTAATATTCTCACTTTCTATATAAACACACATGCACAGATGTTTGTGGAAGTCCTCATTTCTACAGATGGGGAAGATCCAAATCTATGAAGCAAATTGCTTGGTTTTTCCCAGAAGTCACATTTAATGTGCATAAATGTTCAAACTGCATTTACTCTATGGTGTCAATATAGCACCATATGAAACCAACAGCATTAACTGTGTGATGGCAAAATAATGAAACAGCTTCTTTTAACTAATCAGGTTACTTGGCAACAGGTTAGTTCCATGGATGCGTATGAAAACACCCACTCAGAGAAGCTGAGCCTTTCAGAGGGAATTATGCTTTAAGATTCACCTAAGAGGGCAAATAGTTCAGCAAGAATAATTATTTTCAATGTGAAGTTGTGGTTTATAATTTGATTCAAATAGTTTAAGGAGCAGCAGAGCTGTGCTCAAGGGACACAGGTGCTTTGGTGAAATTCAGCTCAGGGACTGAGGAGTGTGTCTAAAACCTACGGCCAGTAACCAGAGGTCACTGCTGCAAAGACCTGAGCCAGGCATAAACACAAACACACGGGATCAAGCTCGATGCAGAAGAAAAAAAGCTTTTTAACTACATACTGTAAACCCTGTGAAAACATTCGACAGTCACTCATCTGTATTTATTGCCGTATGTTTACAGTAACTTTACTCGTGCTGAAATGGAACCGTGGTCCATCATCTGACAGCTCCAGTCATAAATGTGGGTTGAATATTCTGCGGGCATGTGATATGTCTGCTTCCCCCGCTTCCTCCAGGGCCTCCTGATAAGATTGCTCAGCCCACCAGGCCTCTGCCCACGGCCCCCCCTCCTCGCTCCCACCCTCCTTCAGACCCGCGGAAGCCGGACAGGCAAACGCGGCCTCCGAGGCTGCCTCCGGGGGACCGACCCTCCCACCCCAATGCCAAGCCCAACATCTGCGATGGAGGCTTCAACACGCTGGCCATACTGAGGAAGGAGATGTTTGTCTTTAAGGTAAGCCAAGGCGTTTTCTACCAGAACCAACCGGCATTTTGGGGGAACTCTTCCAAACCCTGGAGCTGTTTCAGTCTTCCCCCAGATCCCTGTGCTGTGAAAATCAAAGCAGTTGGTCTTTGTGGGCCAAAAAAAATCTGTTGGACTAGTTTTTACATTGCTGAGAATTTCAAAACTGACCAAAAGATTTGTGATTTGAGTTGGGGTCTTTCTGCTAATCTGCTTTATGTTTGGGATGAGCGTGGTGCAGAAAACCGGCTTGAATGAAGTATAAATAAGTTAAATCTCCAGCCTTCATAGAAAAGTACAAATCATATTTGGAATTGTCTTTACTGTCTTGCTCACAAAGACCGACTTCTTCTCTGGTTTTATCAAAGCAGAGCCTGGTGTCATGGTCACATTGACCAAGGTTCTGATGTGTGCTATGAAGTAACAAAACATTTTTGAATTTGCCCAGTTTTCCTTTTTCCCAGGATTCTTTATTCAGACTGGTTTTCGTTCCAGTGCAGGAGAAAAAGCAAACCTGTCCCTAAATGCATCGTTATCCTCAGCCCGGGCTTGTGAGCACGAGACTTGGCAGCATGTAATAAGGAACAGAGGCAAAAGCTTGGGGCAACACAAAGCGGTTCTGTGTCGTCCACCGCCTCCGATGCTTCATGTGCGTTCGACCGTATTTCCCTGAACATATAAATAGATTCACTGCTTAAATAAGAGGCTTGTGGAACCAGAGGACAGAAGTGACTCTGTCCTCTTTGTGCCCCTTGTACCGCCGGGTTCGTCTACGTCTACGGCAGAGCTGCTACCTTTGAATGCATTGGCTCAAAGCCACACTGAGCTCACGCTGTCACACGGGTCTGAATATGAGCCCAGTGTGTTCGACCAGTGTCACCCGTCAGACACCTCAGGACAGCGGCCTGGTCCGATGAACTGACGAGTATCACGGGACAGATAAAAGGTTCAGCCATCAGCCAGTCCTGTGATTAGAAAGAGAAAAGACCAGCGCAAAGAATTTTCCAGTAGCGGTCGATGGAGAGTAATTGAATTCTTAACGCTCTTCATTGTCCTTTATTTGTCACAATAATCAAACATCAGTTGAAGGCTGTTTTCCGCAGACCTGTGTTTACCGACATCATCTAATCCGGCCAAATGGTCTCTTTAGTGCTTATGTGTGAAGAGTCTCTATTGATGCGGCGAGCGGTAGACGGACCTGTTTATTCTCATGCCGAGCCGGAGCAGGCTGGCGATGGATCCTCATCCTCATCCTGCGCGGTGGGGTGTCCACGCCGCTGCGTCACCAGACGAGGCGCTTGTCAATGTAGAGTTTGAACGCTGCGCTGGATGATCGTCATCATGTCAGTCAGGTCAGATGTGATGTGAGGTGAGGTCACAGGGAACTGGAATCTGCTTAATAATGATAATAATGATCTGTGACAGAGTTCATCAATGGAAGACAAACTTTCACAGCAGGAGTTTATGTATGAGTGGAGTTTAGAGTTTTTAGAATTTGACAGGAAGAATAAAAATGGTTTGAAACTACGTTAATCGCTTAAACAGCGGCCGTGATCGTGGTGAAGCTGGGGTTTGGCTCCATCGTTTTTGATGAATATTTGTTGGTTTTCACAAGTAGCTGCAGCGCAGGCTGTTCCAACGTGGTGGATAAATGGAGCGGGATGAGTTACTGCACCCAACATTCAAGTGCAGTTGTAAAGCCACATAATTAGAAGCAGCAGGAACGTTACGGGCGATGATCCTATCCTCGTCCCAGCCGCTCCATGAACTGCGGTAAGAGGAGTGAACCCAGGAAGGGAGCTCCGGTTTGTCTTGGACTCCCTCGCTCAGTGTGGTCGCGAGCAGGTGGTCCTCATTTCTCCTCGTTGTCTCCTCATGGCATTAAAGGTCGCCCCACAGGTTGATCTATCTCTTTTGGAGGCTACATGGGCTGAAGGCACGATGGAAACGTTTGTATTAGTTTGGCTGCTTTGTCTTTGGTTTCTACACGCTGCACTTCCTGGCTACACTCTTCATCCCCTCTTGACTTTGGCCAAGTCGTCACAGTGGAAATCTGAGCATGCATGTGTTTGTGCATATATAAAAATATATACAACAGCATATAGACATAAAACTGATCTGGGAACATGTCTGAGCCTCCTCTTCGTGGCTTTCAGAGCTACGAGCTGCAAAGCTGCGGCGGCTGCACCTAGATGTGCTCTACGTTGGAATTGTTGCCCTGCAGACACAGAAATGATTGTTTCCAAAATATTCTACTGCTGGAGCCTGTGGATCATGGAGTGCAGCTCATCAGCACGCTGCTGAGAGACGTTGTTTTCCTATCACAGCAGGGCGTTGAACTTTGTCACCATCAGCGCAAGTTGACACAGAATTGCACTAAAAAAACAGGGGTTCCGAGGAAGCGCCGCACCTTCAAAACTTTTATGAACGCAGTCCAGTCTGTGCAGCGACGACGTGAGACGCGCTGTTTCCCTCGATGAACACCTGTGTACAAACGAGGTGCCGCGCAGCTGTGAGTCCCAGCAAACATCTGGAGCCCATCAGCCAATTAGAACGGGACTCCAGGGCCCCGCATGCTCCGTTTCAAGAGTGACATCAGGTGTCACAGCTGGAGGAGCCGTCATTTCCAGACAGATGTAGTTTAATAAGCTTTAAATGCCCGATTGTTTTCCCAGCAGCGCTGAGGACAAGGCGTCGGCGTCCGGCTCCAGTCAAGCCTGCCGAGGCTGCTCGTTCGTCTCTGCAGCGAGGCGACAGAGGCTCGGTTCACAGATCGCTGGACGAGCGTATAGATCCGGAGTCACCACTAAATGTCGCATTAAATCTACACAGCTACCACTTTTACGACCGCTGTCACTTCGGGTTGAACTTCGCGTGAACCCACCCGCCAAACGCTATCCCCTCTGGAGTTACCCAGAGCCGTCCATCTTCCATTTCCTAAAGACCCGGAGGAGAAAAGGGAGAATAGCCGCACTTCTCTCAGCAGGTTCTCAACCTGAGACACCTCCGATAAAGGAACCCTTCTCCTTCGTTCCTCTGAAATCAGTCACCGAGGCTCTCGCCCCTCGCTGAGAGACATTTCCCTGCAGTGTTCTTTTTTTGACAGATTTACAGCGGGGGATTGTGGGACGCCAGCAGCTCCCCTGCTTTTCAGGATCGGCCACTTGACTGCCGGCGCTGGAGGTGCTTTGATTTCAGCGTGCATTAATGAAAACGCAGTGGTCAAGTGAGCAGCGAGGAGCCGGAGCCTTGTTAGCGTCTCTGTTGGTGGGAGCCCACAAAATGCCGGCGTTCACCCTGTAGGTGCAGTCTGTGACACGAAACTTCTGAAGACGCGTTTCCTTTCAGTCAGAGGACGAGTTCACTGCACATCCAGGAAACTGGCCCTTATACAGTCATCAACCCAAACTGTTAATTATTAACTGCTTCATATTAGATTGAGCCAGCGTCTAAAACAGTAAAAAGACATTTGTTGTCATTAAAACTTTAATTCCATCAATGTAATTTCAGTAACAAATAATACTAAATGTGTTTGTTGCCTGTAGATGAAGTGTAAAGCTTCCAGATCAGAATCAAAAGCTTGAACTGCGTGTGTTCATGTAGTTTTACCTTCATGCGATGCTGCAGCTTTCAGCGTGAGGTCAAACGCAGACACGCTCGCCGTGCACATGCTTTAAAGCAGCTGCACGTCTGCAGACGCGTTCCCTTCGGTGAACGTTCCTGCATGTCGCCCTTCGGCCTCCTCGCGCCGTCGTATTCTCACCTCCGCTCCAATGCGCGGATGCGGCTGCTGAGTTGGAGGTTAAGTGTCTGTAATACAGCTGAGCTTGACCACAAACAAAAGGATTTAGATGTTTTTTTTTAATATCCTGGTTCCTGCACTTGCCTTTGACTTTATTTTCTAAAGTGACTTGTTACCTGGTGATGCTCATATCTAAGTGTGTTTGAGTGCAGGTTTCTCACTGAAGAGAACCTTTTCACTCGTATGAGGTCAGAAAGATTCAAATGGGTTGAATATCATAGCTTGATCTGTTTTCAATTACAGGGCTGGTCCGGGTACAGACCAAAATGCTGAACAACGGAAATCTATGTAGGGAGAAAAAGGCCTGAAAAGACCGACAAGGTGAAGGGAAAAGAGGAGGACGAGTCCAGGGAGAGCGGGGGAGTCCCAGCGAAATAATTGGATTAGACTGAGACGCAGAGGGCAGTGCAGGGAGGGTTTGATAAATGGCCTGTTTATTTAGCTTTCACTGGGAAGCAGGCAGCCTGCGATGATGTGCTGCCCCCTCTTTCCTGGCTCCGTGTCCGTTCCGGCGAGGTCAGGCGCCTCGGCCCCGGCACCCAGCGCGTTCAGGAGGCGCAGTCGGTCGGCGCTTGCCAAAGGGTGGGACGTCTCGCTGGCTCCTAATGGCCTTCGCAGCTGGGAACCCCCCACCCCCACCGCCCTCGGGCTCTCGCTGTCATCACGTTTCATCCGACATCAAAAGGACACACCTTCCACTTGGCTGCACTCACGACCCCACCCCCCCCTCAAGGAAATCATACACTCTTGGCTCCTCATAAAACTCCTCGCTATCACTTTGCCCCCGTTACTCGATGGGTTGTGCGGGTTTTGCATGTGTGGTGACGGTCGCACCCGCTTTCTAGGCAACCTGAGTGAGTGTGTGTGGAGCTTAAAGGCATCGTAGCCTCTCGCTCTTCAGCAGCAGACTTCGTTCACTGAAGCTAATGCTGCTGCTATACTCTATTTTAAGGATCCAGATGAAGATGACCAACAAACATCATACAGTTTAATGACACATGTCATTATAAAGTATAATACGACGCATTTGCACTGAGCTGGACGTGTTTGTACTCTTACTCCTGGATCTCAGAGGAGAATATTGTTCTTTGTACTCAGTCTATTGATTTGGAGCTGTTGTGCAGACTTCTGGCCGGTGGCCTGCTGTGAGGAGTGTGCTTGTTTTACACTTTCCTCCGCAGGCCAGCTGCAGTTGTAGACACATTATTAATATTAATCTTCCATCAGGAACCACAGGCAGCGATGGTCTTGTTCCACAGCTACACGCAGCTGATCTTTGTGAGGAGGATGTGCTTCATCTGGTTCGCCTGTGTTTTAAGCTGAGAGTCACGTTCCCTGCATTTCCAAACCATTCTCCCGTTGTCTCTCAGGACCACTGGTTTTGGCGAGTGAGAGATAACTCGGTGATGCCGGGCTACCCCATGCTAATCAGCGTCTTCTGGAGGGGCCTGCCGCCCAAGATCGACGCTGTGTACGAGAACAGCGATGGCAAGTTCGTCTTCTTCAAAGGTAAACGCACCACCATCACTGCTTCCTGAAGGCGTTTCAGTTCAGAGCCACATTACGAAGCTGGGATTCATCTCACATCCAAACCAGGTGTTCCTGTTTACACCGTCTCATCTGTCACGTTTAATATTTGTCGATTTGCCTTGTTTGTTTCAGCCGCTCATTTACCAGAACATCCACATGTTCTGGTCTGAAATCAGTGCAAGCAGAGTCTGATCTGCTGGTTACTGAGACTTTACAACCTTGCTTGTACTTTGTGGCCTTCTGGCCCTAAATGTTCAACACTAACCTCTAGTTAGAGCCTCTAGTGATCTTTACACAGTTTATATTAACATAGGGTCTCATCTATATTCTTCAAAAAGTAAAGGTATAATATACAGTCTAAATATGGTACATACAACTATGGGGGTATGTGTCAGCTCAGTTTCCTCACCACTGAGCCCTGTACCCTTAAACCAGTAAATCATTAACCAAGTGGGAAATTTGTCGATGCTTGTAATTTATTTCCATGGATTTAACTGTGTGCAGTTTTGAACAAAGCTTGTTGACATGTGAAAACCTGCTGCAGTAGCACAGTGCTGTGAAGGGTTCACGAACTTAATGTGGTCACTGAACGCATCGTGTGTGAAAGCGTGTGGTTCACAGTTTGACTTCTGGTCTGGACTGTGAAGACTTCTGGAAAAACTAGCTTTGGCTTGAAAGGGACCAATAATAACTGGTGGTGAGCTGCTTGTATGAATATGTTTTAATCACACTTTGCATTTCTAACTCCGGCGTTCCAACTTAATGTCAGCGTTTGAGGACATTTTATTCTTCCACCTTTCTGAAAAGATTTGTGTGCGTATTCAAATCTGCCCCCGAAAGAGATATTTGTGTCTAGAGCTGAAGAGTCCCTTAAAGGAACAAACCTCGGCAGAGAGCGAGGTGAGCGGTGGATGCTGGCATAGTAACTACAAACCTCCACTCAGTCCCGTTTCTATTTTCAGCTCCAAACAATTGCTGGAAATGCACAGCGCTGGTCCCGCGTGTCACAGAGTCTCATCCGAACGTCTTCGCCCTGCTCACTTCCTGGGCTTAGATGCCACGCACATGTAGAAAATGTCCCACAAGGCCTCCGTCCTCCCCGTATGTGATATAAAGAATTAGGAGGAAAGTCGGTCAGAAAGCGAGAGGCAGTGCCGTTCACTAATAGCTGCTGCTCTGATGGATTCTCGTCATATAAAAGCACAGACGGAGCTTGTGGAATCTAGTTTGTGCTGAAGTTATGGCCGAGCTACTTATTAGCTTAGTGCTGTTAAAGCATCGCGGAGGGGGCCAGTAAGCTGACACGGCTGATGAACCACAGACATAGATTCATCACTGTAGTGCAACGTGGAGCCAGGACTCAGGCAATGTCTGCTTGTTGTCGCGGAACCACTGGATAATATGTTTTGAAATCTCGAAAAGGCCCACAGCTGCATTTAAATTTAAATGAATTAACACTACGTCCCTATTCTAGTTTAGCAAATACACAATACATTGAAGAAGTGTCAAAACAAATCGGTCAAGCTTTTCATATTTAGTCCAATAGTGATGGACTGATGGAGGGATGGGACAGTGAGAGGCCTTCTGGTTTCCACCAGAGTGTGGACTCCAGTGCATTGTTGTAGGGGGTGGGAGCCTCTTTGAACCTCAGGGCGTGTGTGAGGAAGCGTGACCCAACGTGCGGGAGAAGGAGGTGACGTGACAGGAACTTCCTCTGTAAAGAGGCCGTCAGGTCTCTGGTTCCCACCTAGACGTTCGACCAGCGCCCGGTCCCGCGGTTCCTTCCTCCATCGCATCCGGTTCACCTCAGCAAGCAAGGCGTGCGAGTCTGACTCTCACACCTATTTCCTGGATTTGTCCAAGGAAGCGTCGCATGCCGTCACCCACGGACAGCGGGACGGATCCCGCTCCCGAGGTGGCAGGAGGCGAAGCCCTGTGAACACGCAGGCTCTCAGTGGGGAAAGTGTGACATGAATCAGCAGAGTTCCACACGTCTCCTGTCTCTTTCCTTTCTTCGTCATCGTTTTGTTTTTTTCATATAACACACACCTCCCCCACTTCCTCCCAGTCCACTCTACACCTCTACTGCTGACGTAGACCCACTTCCTTGGGAGAGGATTTTTTTGCAACAAGGTGCTTTTTACTGTATCTCATCTCACATGAGGAGCATTAAAACGTTTAGCGTACCTCTGAGCAAGGGCAGGAGACGGAGTGGCCACAGTTGTGACCAGTTTTAAATGAGTGAGGTTTAGTCGCTACTGTCACTTCTTCTCTCTTATCGTCTGCCTCCTTCTCCATCTACAGGGAAGCAGTTCTGGGTGTTTAAGGACACCGTGCTGCAGTCTGGATACCCCAAAGACATCGTGGACTTCGGCCATGGCATGCCAGCCCAGAGCATCGAGACAGCTGTGTGGTGGGAGGACGTGGCCAAGACCTACTTCTTTAAAGGGGACAGGTAAGGAAGGCGCCCTTTAGCCAGGCAGCTGGTGTCGCCATGCCGACCGCGATGCGGTCCATGTTCACTCCTGTGGCTCATCGTTTGTTGCTGTTCAGGTACTGGCGTTACAATGAGGAAATGCGAACCATGGACCCTGGCTATCCCAAGCCCATCACCGTGTGGAGAGGTGTGCCTGAGTCTCCGCAGGGGGCCTTCGTCGACAAAGCCAACGGTACGGTTTGTCCTGCCCAGTGCTCTGATTTTGGCAGCGACCGCGCCGTTGACGTGCCAGGCAGCATTGATTTCAGCTGGTCACTGGCACAGACCAGGCAGCAGGAAAACCAGGGTAGCATTGATTGAAATGTGCCCCAGTTATTACACTGAGGCTTAGTGGGTGGCACATTTCCACACATGCAGCATCGGGGGATGGTCAGAGGCAGCAAATGTAAGATAACCAGTAATCTGGTTGTGGAGAAAAGCCTCGTTTTGTATTTTGGTGATTTTGTGTTTCAAGCAAACTGGTCGATGGTCAGTTGGAGCAGAGATGTGGAAAGCAGAAAGGACCAGACCACCACCAGCACTCGTTCCGGTTTACGCCAGTTGGCCCTCGGCAAGGGCAGAGAGGCGGGGCTTAAGGCCGTCAGGAAGCTCAGCTATTGGCTACGCAGACACAGTGTAGTGAGAAAAGGTGTTCCTATTGGCTGTGTGGCACCAGGTGGGTTCGGGCCTGGTCTTGGCAGCTCCAGGGCCTAACAAATAGGAGAACAGGTGGTGCTGAACGCTCCGGCCATCTGTGCTGTGGTTCCGCGGGTGTGTCTGCCGGTGAGGCCAGGTGGAGCGGAGCATGAATCAGAGCGTGAAGGGTGAGTCGACGTCCGGGGAGGACGATGGGCGTCAGCGCCCGTCACGTGTTATCGGTTGTATATGTGTCAGCTTGCTTTCGTTTGGTGCTGCACAGACAGTGTGTCAGGTGACGGGCTCACAACACTGACCCAGATCAGCAGGAATAATTGAGTGTGCGGCGGCCGGTTCCAGCAGATCGGCCTCTGGCTCTAACCCACAACAGACCAGCTCTGCCACCTCTCAGCCCCCATGTGTGTCAGTCAGCACGGGATGTGTAACTGGTTCTGGTACTGGATGTGCCCCTTAGATTCTCATTGTGTCAATAAATAAAACAATACCAGTTCACAAGTTTCAGAAACAGGTTTAATCCTCCTATATATCAAACATCTCATTTACCTTTACAGAAGAAAGCTAATGAGTGTTTTTCCGAAGATTTTCCACAAAGTCTGATTGGTTTCTAGGGATCTCTGTGATTTTGTTCTGCTTCGTGGCCTCTGGGCATCTCAGCATAGCAGACACGTCCAATGAGCCATTACCACAGACACAGCAGTGTTTGAGTGAGTGTCAAACATCTGCTGAGTTTACGAAAACACTCTGCACATACTGTACAGGTTTTGGGTCAGTCTGGTAATACTATTACAGTATATACTGTATACTAGACCCCCATGTGCATGACTTGTGGAAACCTTCATGCTTGGGTTGGGGTCTGATCGTTTCCTCTCCTTCCCAGATGAATCACTGAAAACTCCTTATCCTCCCCCGAAACTCTGGCCCATCCCGAAATCTGACTATAAAGTCAAAGTGTTTCCTCCCTCGTTTTTCTATGCATGAAAAACAAACCACTGGGAATAACGTGTGAGGAAGAGGAGGGATCAGCCAGTGTTTCACAGCACTGCAGAGACTTAGTTTTCATACAACTGGACAACCTTTAACATTACGTAATTAACCCGGCAGATGAGGTCACTGTGGTGCTGTTTGTTTTTAATTTGGTACAGTTATAGTGTGTTTCCATTGTTCAGGCTGAGCTGAGCCTTAGTCTGCGGCGGCTGAACTCAACAAGCATTTAACCTAAGCTTTATACGATCCTTTATTTATGTCTGAACACTTGGTACCACTGGGTTCAGCCCAGGTACTGTATCCACCCTCTAATCAACTCTGTGTTGTTGTGTTATTTTATTTTCTCTTTCTCTTCTCCTCTACTCTGTGATTTGATTGAAACATCTGCTTTTGTTGGTGGACTGTTAGACAACTCTGTCTCCAGAAGCTTCTCTGGACCATTCCTTTGTCATTCCTTTGTGAGTCCAGTGGCACCACAGCCTCTTGTTGTGATGACGTGTGTCGTTGTGTGATCCTAACGGTGAACTCTGGCTTGTGGTCGGTGCGTTCAGTCCTTCGTGGCCACATGTAATTAGTCCCGAGGGGGCGGCGACAGACGCGGTTCGAGGCGGCCTCGTCCTACAGTGCCAGCGGGTTGTTGTCCCTTTGATTTGACTTCAGTCTGGATTTTTTTTTACGAAGGTAAAGTTTGCTCGGTGTTTTGATTAGGAGGACAACGGTCAGAATTGGCGGTCAGCTCAACTCCACCCTGCTGTGCAGGAAATAGCCCCTAATTGCTTCTCATTGGAGTTTCATGGTGTTACACGTCCGCCAAAGCTGCAGCGGAGATGTGGAAGTGGAAAAATACCCTTGACCTAAAAACTGGTAATAATAATGAAATAATAAGCGTTCTGTCCCTTTGTTTTCTCCCATTTCAGGCTTCACCTACTTCTACAAAGGGAAGGAGTACTGGAAGTTCAACAACCAGTTCCTCCGCGTGGAGCCGGGCTACCCGCGCTCCATCCTCAAGGACTTCATGGGCTGCGAGCTGATGCCCATCGACCCCGCCCGCCCGCCGGCCGACGACGGCGGCTCCGACGTGGTGATCGAGCTGGACAACGAGGCCAACACGGTGAAGGCCATCGCCATCGTCATCCCCTGCGTGCTCCTGCTGTGCCTGCTGGTGCTGGTCTACACTGTGGTGCAGTTCAAGAGGAAGGGGACGCCACGCCACATTCTCTACTGCAAGCGCTCCATGCAGGAGTGGGTCTGAAGTGGCCAGAGACCGCGGGCGGGAGGAGACTGGTGCAAACAGGATCACTGGGAGCCGGACAGCGGACGTTGGGCCTGTGTTGACTCAAGCAGCCTCGTGCTTCTCGGTGGTGTAGTGACTTCGCTAAGCTGAGCAGAAGCGGCTCGACTGGCTGTCGGTGACGACCGCAGGACCTGAAGTTTCACCGAGCCTTTTTAACAAACGGGGGAGCAGAGGAACCACTCAGTGGGGAGGGTCTCCGCCTGAAATGACCATGAGTCCCAGACCAAAAAAAAAAAAAAAAAAGCAAACAGGAGGGTCTGCAACACTTTGTATCTCAGAAACTCGACTTCCTGTCCTCTTCCGCTTTTGTTTCTCTGCCCAACTGCTCTTAACTGGAGAGTTTCAGGGGGACTCGCTCTCTTTCCACGAGGCACTGTTGTCATCTGTCATATCAAGTTGTTGAGTAAACAACACTTTTATATTATCTGATCTTGGTGCCCCTCCCTCCCCCCCGCTTCATTTTGCTCTCAAAGATAGACACCGGTTATTAACATCAGCGTTTCTTGATTTGTTTTCCATTTTTCCAAAGTTTTAATTTCATTCCTTTGAGAAAGGAGGTCCTCACTGTTCCCTTTAACAGGCTTCTGAGGAAGAGACCAAACCAAACCAAATAAAAATCTATTTCTCTCCAAAGAGGATCACGTTTTTTGCACTTTTTCGTTTCGTTAAGTTCATCCTTCCCTCCCTGCTCTGGATCCTTGCAGCGATTATGAGTCGGGGAGCTCTGACTGTTGTGGCAGTCTGTTGGAGACACAGGGGCCAAATTATTCTGCAATATTTTAACTCGCCTTAATTATAGATCACATTACTTGTGCTTGATTTTGCTGTTTTCTGTTGTTTTTTAATTGTACGCCGCTGTTTGTATTTCTGGATTTTATTACGTCACCCTGGGTTCTCAGCACTGGCTTGCTGAGCTGTTCTGGACAGAATATACTGTAGGATCAGCCTGTATTGAGAATGATGTATCGTAACAATAGGTTTGAAGGTTCTGGAGTAAAGCCACTATTTTGTGTGTTTAGTATTTGTTACTAATTTGCATATGACACAGTCGGGCCGATGAAGAGCTTGATTTGCCGATGTTAGTTTCTCGCCCTTGGCCCATCATCCCCTCACTTTGACGACGTGTGCATCCCGAGTGGTCGCTTGTATGGTTATGTGGTATGTGTATGGACAGACGCCTTTGCTGGCTGGTTTCCCAGAATGCTTTTGTCTCCTGACTGAAGACCCACCGAGCGAGACGCCGAGATCAGTGCCTGCAGCGTGCATGCAAGCATCCACCGTAGAACCAGTTCTGGCTGTGAAACAAAACATTCTCTCCTAAAAATCCTGTTTGCATTTACTTTCGTATGTTTTAATTGTACCCCGTATACGACCCGCCCACCTCCAGGTACACGTAGCGTAAGTGTAAGATGGAAGTTTGGGGATCTGTGGGAAGCCTCACGGTGGACTGGAGGATCAGACTGACCCCGAGCAGTAGTGAACAGTTTATGAATGTGCGTCTGTGTCATGATCACATACTGGGTTTTCTTGCTTTCCTGTTTTCTGCTCAAAACAAATTGGATGTTTCACATCGACTGCTTTGTGTATGACTTGGGGACAGTGGAGGAACATGTTCGGACAGAATGAATAAATTGATCAATATATGATTAAAAACTGCTTCTCTCTTTGTTTGCTGTGTCTGACCTTTGAGTGGCTGCTTGTGTTTGGGAGCTTTTATACTAACTAGTCTGTTTGTGGAACTGTTGCTCCTTGATGAACAAAGACACAAAATATGAATGAATAACTTTTTCATCAGCATTTTTATTTATTTTTGTTTTTTGTTATATATATAATAGCCATTAGACAATAACCAGCACAGCAGCCTGACACACTGCTCCAGTGAGTTTCATTAGTTTGTGTAGCTACCTGTCAGGTGAGGCTGTAAACCTTACTGGGGCTGGGTCCAGTGGTTTGAACTGGGGACCAGCATGACGCCTGTCTCATGATGGGGAGACGTCCTCCACACCCAGTCCTGCCAACAGCCTGTCGATCACTGTTTAGCATCAGTGAAACATACATGTAAATGGATTATTGTATTGAAGTTGACGTTAATCTTGAGCAGACAGACGTTCTATAGTACAACAGGAAGGACTGTTTGCTGTGGGCTCTGAGCTTGGGGGTTCTTTCCGTTTTGTCCTCTACATCTGGGTGGTACCATGACAACCAGTGCTTCAGACGTACCATCCCAGCGATGCCACTGGGGACACGTTGAACGTCCAGTTACTGACAACGAAGAGGGCGAGGTCGCACTAATTCACTGACTGCGGTCATAGTGTTTGTGTGTGTGTGTGTGTGTGTGTGTGTGTGTGTGTGTGTGTGTGTGTGTGTGTGTGTGTGTGTGTGTGTGTGTGTGTGTGTGTGTGAGTGTGTGTGTGTGTGTGTGTGTGTGTGTGTGTGTGTGTGTTGGTGATAAACTTAGGGACACTTCACTGGTTCTCCGCTGATCTCCACGGCTTCAGATTCTGTAAATACGGACCCTGTGTGTGTGTGGGTCCACTTGTTTTCTCCTTTACACCTCCCACAGTTGTGTGTGTTGTGTTTACCAGAACTCGATACAAACATCTTGAATATTAAATGTCAGCCCGTCCCAGTATGTGTCTTGAGGTGTGTGTGAGTTAAAGAAGTAATAAGCTGTGGCTCCGTGTGTTTGTATCGCTGTTTGCCTCCTGGACTCACACTGTGTGTGTGTGTGTGTGTGTGTGTGTGTGTGTGTGTGTGTGTGTGTGTGTGTGTGTGTGTGTGTGTGTGTGTGTGTGTGTGTGTGTGTGTGTGTGTGTGTGTGCGTGTGTGTGTGTCTACCTCACAGCTGAAGCCTGGATGAGACCTGTGGGTGTAGCAGCCTCTTCTCCACCTGCCAGGCTGCAGCGCTGCTGCTAAACGGAGTCTCCGCTGGCCTGGGCTCCTTTCCTGCGATGCTATTTTCAGCCAGCTCCTCCTCCTCCTCCTCCTCGATCCTGCTGTCGCTGGCTCAAAACTTGAATGATTACCACACGGACCAAAGTAGAGCATTTTCATTTAGTCCTCATGGTGGCCTGACTAATGGTAAGCAGCGTATGTCCCAGCGCTGCACAGTGAAGCAGCTGAGGGGAGGCTGCTTGGTCAAACAGGTCAAGCTTTGCCGGGATAAAAAGGTCAAAGTGTACAAAGGAGAGATTAACAGCTGTTTGCCTGTACTGTCAGAGGCCAGTGGATCATCTGGGTTCAGAGGTTTTATTTATTGTTTAACTCAACCGCCTCAGCTCCATTTCTGCCCTTAGTGACCCTGAACTGCAAAGAAAAGCACAGCAGAGTTGAAGGTGTTGAAACCAAACAACAGTAGAACAACTGGATCAAACAGGATGTTTATTGACTCTAATGAAGGCTGTAATGTGTGAAACGCACACACACACACGCACACACACACACACACACACACACACACACACACACACACACACACACACACACACACACACACACACACACACACACTCAAGGACCCACATTCAAAGAATTCAGTGTGTTTCAAATGGTGAATCACTGCTGCACTGTCCCAAGCAGCGAGAGAGGAGTGGAGCGCTGACACTAACTGGATCAGCGAACGCTCCCATGACCTGTCCTATCATGTTATCAAATCTGGGAATCCTCTGATGACTCTGATTACGAACCTTCTCGTGTCTCTCCCTCGTTCTTCTGTGGTAGTTTGAGTCTGACGCTTTGCTTTGTTGACCAATAAACACATTTGAAGAACATTTTCCCACGCAGCCTCCTTCTCTCTGTGCCCCTCTTCATGCATCCATGGGACCGACTCGCCAGCGTTGCCTGCAGGAAACATGGAGTCATGTGACCTTTTGCTTTTAGATTTTGCATTAAAACCACATTTGCTGTTTGCTGTACAGCATCACCTTCAGCCTTCATTCAACCAGGTTGGAGCATCAGTGGTTCAAGACGCAGAGTGGTCGCCCACCAATAGGATCAGTGCTTCGGATCCACGCCAGCCTCCCCCTCCTCACACATCATAATTCTACTCTGTTTATCTGTTGTTTTACAGCTGTGCAGGACATCACTGATAATTAAATGACTGCTAATAGTCCACTGAGTAAATAAAGCTGGATTATTATTTGTTTATATTGCTAGAAACAAAGTAAAGTTTTTTCCATGAAGTCATGCTGAAATATGTAAAAATGTCTGTAAATCCACTGGTTAGAGTCACAGAGCTGAGCTGACTCATGTTCTCACCCTTACACATCCGTGGTACACGGCCCCCGGGGCTCTCTTATTCCACAGCCGCGCCGGTCACGAGTTCATATTTTACAGGGGTCACAGTGAGAAACCCAGCCCCAGGAGGTTCCTGTTTTCAGTTAGACGTCACGCTGCGGTGTCAGGCGGCCCGGGCAGCCATGCACCGTGAACTCCGGGGTGCTGCTGGTCTGAGTCTGGCTCAAGGTCACGGCCGCCGCCGCGGGGCGTGCAGCTATCGACGGCGCGGCGACAACGTGGCAGCGAACGATCCATTCATCGCTTGAAGTCATAGAGTTTCTTCACTGATGTAATTAGAGTGTCCATGAAAAGCGACGCCTGGCTGTGTTCTGCCCGACGCGAGGCGTCAGCGGCGTCAGCGGCACAGAAGGTCGCGGACGCACACGTGGCGGCGCCGCGTGTCAGGCCGCGGTCCCAGGTGCCTCGTCGACCGCCGCTTCACCCTCCGCCTCCGTCCTCTGTGTCTCTGCAGGACTCCCATTAGCGAGGCACGGCCGTTACCCACAGCGAGGGGGGGGGGGGGGGGGGGGGGGGGGGGTAATGATCCACCGCGTCCAGGTGAAATTAGCTCCATTAATCACTCCATTGATTGGTCAGCGAGGCAGCGACCCGTCTCTGACTCCGCTCTGTCACATGCGGCCGTACATACTGTAACCATGACGGATGTGCTCTGACTGTGGAGGTGTCTTTGCTCACTGTATCTCTCCTTTGTGTTTTCCTTCTGCGGGAGCGGTGGATACCTGTCCACTCGTGGTTCCTTCGGACCCGGCTCCCTCGGCAGTGGGCCTTCTCTGGGGTTGATCTCCACCTCTAGAGGTTGTTATGGATCACCCATCAAAGCCACACAGCTACAGTAGAGACAAAGACTGAGACCTTCAAGTCGCCAAACAGCTAAAACAGCTCACGCTAAATCCTCAGAGTCTTAAGATACAGATTGATTTAGCGATTTTGACTTAATTCCTGATGTTTTTTTTAGTTTTTCTTTCTAGCAGTCCTTTCACTAGCGTGAGACATGAGCTACGATGTCTTCATCCTGAGCGGTTCCACTTCTGAGGACCTCTGCAACGAATTTGCTAAATCCACTCCGCTCGGACACTTCCCCCCTTTTCCTTTGCCTCTTATTTTCTAGGAGCGGAGCGCCCGCCACAGGAAGTGTCCCGCGTGTCGCGCACTCGGCCGAGGCTGCGGGGCTGCGTTAGCTCCCCTTCCTTTGTGTCAGGTCTGACCGCAGGCTCCGGATTTTAGCTCAGCACTAATGCCCACGATGAGACCGCCTCCTTCCCTCAGCTCAGCAGAACCTTTAAATCTGGAGCAATTACGATAAGATCTTAAGTGTTTTGAGTGTTTAAGGTCTAAGGAAGTGGGGGTTAAAGTAAGATGACAGCCGGCTGCAATGAGCCTGATCGCTGTGGGAAAGACGCGAGGCTTCACGGGGCGAATGTGGAACGCGTGGAACCCGCAGAACGAGGTCACGCGTCCCTGTGGGGTCTCACAGGAACTGAGTCAGGACGGTGGGAGCTGCTCTGCAGCCGAGTGGGCTCCTGCCCACAGGAAGCCTGTTCAGGATGGAATATGCCTGTGCAGCGTCTGGCATGCATGTGTCTGAGGGCCTTTCCCCTCTGGCCTGCACAGCTGTGTGATTTGGATCAGACGCTGTAAATACGCCGGCCACAGTCGGCTGTGAGGCAAATATCTAACGCGCCTCATCTCTTCAGCCACCGACACCGGGCTGTGGGTGGAGTCCTGCACATGCTTGGAGTTGGTTTGTATCACTTGTCTGCTGTTACTGACTGAACGTTGGCACAAGAAGCAAACAGAAACATACGCTGGTGAGTGTGAATGACACTGATTATTCCCAGTGTGGATGTTTCTGCATTCTGTCCTCAGCCTGCCCTCAAATCATCATGATTACAGCCCTCAGAAACACGGGAAAATGCCACTGAGTAGATTCGAACCCCTTGTCTCAACAGCCTTATGACCCTCTCATACCATCCACCTGTGCACTTTAATTAGTGAAGCGGGTGCCAGACATTTTGCCCATGAAGCGTCACCGCAGCGGCGCTGTGATGCCGCGCTGTCACCGGTACAGTAGGACCGTGTCTATTTACAGCCGCAGCAGAGCTGTGGAAGCAGATACTGTATTTATAGCACGTGTTTGTTAGTGGGGAGAAGCTGCGGCTCCCTGACGGACTCGCTCAGCGTGAGCCCGCGGGGGTTTGCTGCCGCTCCATTCTGCAGGTAAGTCATTACGGGAGAGGATTATACGCAGCAGCAGAATCCCATTTTAAACCTGCGCTAAACGCTCCGGCTCAGCTCGCTCCGGAAGCAACGCGCACGTCGGCACTCGATCTAAAATGCACCGCACTGTTTGAATCTACGCTCAGAGACTAGTATTTATCAACAAATACACGTTTTCAGCTATGAAGCCAGGTTTATGGTCCAAAGTTGTCTTATCTATATGCCTGAAAATAAATATTCATAAAATATCCTGTCTAATTCTTTGCACCTGTATGGTTCCAGTTTGTCCTAAAGCATTAAACTTACAGACATTTTCACATTATCCTAAAGATTCTTTTTCGTGGTCCTGCTTGTTCAGCGTTTTTTTTTTTTTTTTTTTTGTACTCTAGTTCCAATGATGCCTTCAAATCTCTGGCTGGTTATTTGTTTACCTCAGCGAGTCTCGGCAGAGAAACGTCCCATTGCTTGTTGTGCTGCTGAAACACCGTTGAGCACCGTGATAAAGGTTCACCTTCATCTAAATCAGCATGTTCCTTCCGTTGAGGCTTCCTAAAGCTTTGAGCGCTCAGTGGTCAGAAAAAGTGTCCGACTCCAACAAGAGACTAATTAAAACCGCTCTAATTCTAACACTATGGATCTTATCTGTGACGATCTGCGCATTGCGTCAAAAGCAATTAAGGGAACTGGATGGGGTAATTTAGCTTTTGTTCGCCGGCCTGTTTAATTAGTGCAATGAGTAGTTCTGTATAAGAACCGAGACGTGAATGCCATTCAGCACTAAACTGAATGGACAAAGGCGGTTTCTGAAGTTACCTTCATCCAGCTCCTCCGTCGGACTTTGGAAGGCGACATAAACCTTTAATAGTCATTTGTTGTAAGAGTTGGACGTGAACGGGAACACAGTCATTTTTCCAACGGCACTGAATAAAAAGTCCATGACCTGACTTCTCCTCTTCTGTGTCTGTGAAGCCCTGATCCAGAGTCAGTAAAGAGGTTTGATGACCTGATCCCCAGACCTGATGCAGACATTACGTCCATCTGTGTTGTGCATGTTCATCCTCACAGTCTCATCTCTCTGCAGCCTCGGCTCTGCTCGTATTATTCATGCCGTTAGGAGTCTAAGTAGCGCTTTGGTAAAAGGGGCACCGGAGCAGCGCGGGGACTGCGTGTGTGCACGTTGAGCAGGAGGACACAGAACTGTGCTGTATCGATCCAGCATCCAGCAGCAGAGTGGTTTCCACATTAAACAGCCTGTTCTGTAATGGGCTCGGCTCAGAGGAACCGCTTTCCTGCCTCGCGGTGTCACATTGCAGTGAGTTTGTCTCGGTGATATCTGAACGCGCGCTGGCGTCGCGGCGTTTCCTCACAATGAGACGCGCTCACAGGGAGATTCGGGGAACTGTTGGACTCAACTGCAAAGTGTTTAACTTAGCTGCTGCATCGCCAGGAGCCAGTTCAGATCAGGTGACTGTCTGGATTCTTGCGTAATGTATTAGAAGATAATAATGTGCTGACCTCCACGCCTTAGTTGTCAGAACTGACTTGTTAGATGAAGTCGTGTGCTGCATCAGTAGCGGCTGTGGCCAGACTGTGAATCCCAAATCCTTCACACTGCGACTTGAGTTATTTTATACCTTCGCAGCTGCGGGCATTTCTCCTCACTCGTTAGTTAGCCAGGCAGATATACTGTACAAAGAGGGGACAGGGAGGCTGTAATGAAATGGAGGCAAATAGATTAATGGTTTAATAGGAATTCAGCCACTGGAGCTTCTTCATAGTTTTGTCCCTGAAGTCCTGTTAAGAATAAGAGAAAAAGAGGCAGCGCACTGACAAACCAGTGTAATATTAGTGTTCACGAGCATCAGAGCTGAGACTGCCCTCACGCAGGATAAATGATTCATGGACTCCAACCAGCTGCTGAGACAAGTGCAACATACAGTTTATCCTTTACGTGTGTGTGTGTGTGTGTGTGTGTGTGTGTGTGTGTGTGTGTGTGTGTGTGTGTGTGTGTGTGTGTGTGTGTGTGTGTGTGTGTTCATGCCTAATCATCACGGATGTGCATATGCAGACACGGCTGCTCCCTAGGAGATGACAAGCAATGCAGTATTCCTATTGTTAGGAAACAGGAACATGAGGACGGCATCATCCTCTCTCTCCAGTCCAGTGTGTGTGTGTGTGTGTGTGTGTGTGTGTGTGTGTGTGCTAGTCGTGGTGAAGGGGGTTCAACCACAATCTGAATTTCAATTTGAGTGTAAATCGCTGCTGATAGAGCCCAAATGACTGTTGATGCTCCGTCGTCTGAGGGCTTCAGCGCTCAGCGGAACCTTGGGGAAGGAGGCATTTGGGGCAATTATTTCATTATCTTACATCCGCTCACAGTGGCCCAGGGTCACAGACGCAGCCGAGATTATTATTACAATTAGAAAGCGGAGCGCGCCGGCTGAAGTGTTTGGCCCTGGGAGAAATGGATGCCAACTTAGCAGTGGTATTAACGAGATGAAGGCGAGGAGATTAGGGCGGCAGAGAGGGAGGGAACAGGCCGCGTGCGGGTTGGGCTTCCATTCGACATTTGAGGGAAAAAGAGGGAAACATGAGGATATGATGTAAAGTTAAAAACCACTGAAAATTCAGCTTTTAGCTGCTGTGGTGATGTGTAAGATGAGTCACTGATGAGAACATGTGGCAGTTCAGCCCTCCGGCCTTCGGGGGCGCTGTTAGGTTTCTGTGTGTCTTGTCTGCTGTGTGTCCTGGTGATGTCACTTCCTGTTCCCGTTTGGTCTGCTATCACGTTAATCACGTGCCTAGAGTTACTTTGATACTTGCTTTAGTGAGTTTGTAACATAGGACAGGTTTTGGTGTCACAGGCTTTGCTGTTAATAAAATCAACAGGTGAACTAGAAAAGCAGCAATGAGACAATATTCAAAGCAGGAACGTTTTACACAGACATGTTGTGTAACTGACTAACTGAAACCCTTCAAAGGCTGCACAGGATGGATGGAGCATCAACGCCAGAACAGGCGCCACTCAATCCTGCTCAGTTTAAATGAAATCTGTGTTTCCATTGTTACTACACAGCGACTATGCGGAGGAGTCACAAACATGCATGAACATCTAATCAGCAACTGTCAGCGGGCGACGGCTGCAGCCCGGGGTCATTACAGTAGGTTCCTCCTCTGATGACTGGGACTCTGCTGCATGTGTCACAGTCTCAGGTTCAGCTTTCAGAAGAAAATGGCGCCTTGGTTCACGTTCTCTTCCGCACGTGTGTCGAGCGCAGCGATGACGCCATTAGAGCGAACTGGCCCCAGAACAGATCTTTCACTGACTCCGGCTCAGAAGTGGGCCCCGGCCGGCCGTTGCCCCGGCGGCTCCTCCTGGTAGGAGGCATCAATGCCGCGGAGGCGCCGTTCAGAGACGGCGGCGTAACTACGCTGCGATTTGTTTCACGGCGGGGAGGGAAACGCAACGAGGTCTGCAGCACCAGAAAGGCATAATGATAATCATCAGAACATTAACGTGTGCGGGTGATGATGTTGGGAGCAGCAGCGCTAGCGTGAGCTGATGGAAACATAACGACAGCGGGTGTGTTTGCTTGGAGGTGGCCATTAATTATTTCAAATGAAGAGGAAGATGCAGAACAACGGTGAAATCGTAATGAGGGAACGAAATGTAACTCCGTTCATCTTTCCAAACAGCAAGCTTCCCTCAGCGGTTCCTTTCATTGACAGACATAAATTAGTTTTGATTATAGTATTAAAGCAGACATCTTGAAGTTGAGGCTCATGCATAAGTGGGACCCAGTGTATTTTGTTTCCCATAATAGCAACAACAAAAGCATCTTTAACCTGTTGCACAAAGCTGACACAGCTTTGTGTAACGTTGTAGTGATCACAGTAAAACTGGTGTGAGAGGCCGTTGGACCATTTTCTCGAAGCAGTCATCATAGTTACGTACTGAAACTACTGACTCGACACTGCAGCCGCTCAGCAAAGATTGTTTCTAGCGCCCGTCTGAGCTGCCGCGCTAGTTTAGCTGTGGTATCAACAATGTGATGCTCATAATAATCTATAGACAAACAGACAACGCTCTTCTCTCTGCATGAGTCTTCAGCATTAGTGGGCGCATGAGATCATTTGCTCCTCGTCTCTAAGTTGTTGCTTCCTTTTCTCCTTCCTCCTTAATTATCTGCCACCGTCGTCAGCTGTGATCTCCCATTACACAGGAGTCATGCAGCGCCGCGCCGCCGGCGGAAATCAGCGCTCAGATAATCGGGCTCAGGGAAAGTGCAGCGGGTCGGGGGACGATGAGCTCCTGATTGGGACGCGTCGAGAGGAAGCAGTTATTATTAAAGCGCGGAACCTGCCGTCCACACACGTGTACAACCTGAGCTGAGCTGAGGTCAGTGACGGTGTCGTGGACCATCTTGGCTGACAAATTTCACTATAAATAAAGATGGACAGAGCTCTGGAACAATCTGCTTCTGCAAATGCACAGTGTAACTTCCTGAATTTCAAATTGCAGGCTTCCGTCGGAGCCGCACGCTTCGACTCATCCGTCCTCCTCCGCTGCAGTAGCGCTGTACTCAGGCTCGTGGACGGAGCGCTGCCGGCTGCAGCTGAACGCATCCCTGTGGCCCCGGGAGCTCCAGGGACGGGTCTGAGGAGACATCTGCCACCGACTCAGCTCAGCCCCAGTCTTTACAACCACGAACCTGCACGCAGGAGGAAATGATCACCGCTAAAGTTTCGCAGCGAGTCCTAAATGATGAATATGTGCAACACACGGATGCTCTAAGATGCCTGTGTTTGTTTTTGCCTTCAGCCCGGCTCCTCCCGAGCATCTGCAAAACAAAAGAGCACCGCCGACCCTGCGGCCGCTCGTTCTCTGCCAACATGAAATCTCCCTCCATCCGCCAGCATCTTGCGTTTGCCTCTGTTTCCCGGAGCCCGTCTCCCACACATCGGCGCAAATTGCAACCTTAATGAAATATACAGTGTGCGATGAAGGGCTTCTTAGAGGCGAGCACACACGACTGGGGGACTTTGTGGGGATGCGGGTGCTGCAGCTGTCGTCCTAACTATGATAAATGGCACCGAGACAGGTTGAGATTGTTTTGCCTTTGTTTGCGTCAGCATCAATTGTCCCCCTGAGCAGAATGGTGATAATGCCTTTAATGGCTCAATCTCCATCAACTCCATGGGCAAAACATGCAGATGCAAATGTGCCAAGACGCTCACAATTACTGTCTGCTCCGTATGTCGAGTCCCTCATTCCCTCCTCCTCCGTCCTCCCACCCTCGTCTCCGTCGGCCTTGGTTTCCTCGGCGCGCGTTCTTCTGCCGCACTTTTTGTTCCACGTCAGCGTTTGATGTCAAGGCCACCGTAATGAATGGACAAAGTACAGGCTGCGTTCCATGGAAGCAAATGTTGAGGAAGGGAGAGAACTGGAAAATGATGGGTTTTCTTTTTAAACACCTCCGATTTTAATCAAAGCTTCAGTTACTGGTCAAACCGTCCTGTCTGTGCCCAGTTACTGGTCCAACTGGTCCAGTGGTCCAACTGGTCCAGTAACTGGTCTGTTCCTTCCTCCATAAAGAGGTTTTCTCTCCTGCAGCTATACAGTAGCAGCGGTCATGTCTTTCTACCCAGTCAGTGCTATGAATAAAGGTGAGCTTAAAACCAGTCCTAGCTGCACTGCTGCTACAGTGCTGCCGCATAAATAACAGAACAGCTGGATCTTAGAGGACTTTATCCCGGTGTTCAAAAATAACATCTCCCCTCAGCAGTTGAACTAAGGTGGAGGCTGCTGGAGTGAGCAGACAGCGCAGGAGGAAACGGTCCCAGCTGACCTCTCACTCCAAGCCAGAGAAACAATACAACTCATGTGTTTGTGTGCTTGGCAGCAGCCTGGACCGGTGCGCACACACACACACACACACACACACACACACACACACACACACACACACACACACACACACACACACACACACACACACACACACACACACACACACACATATAGAGGCCTAATAATATTATCCAAAGGAGATGAATCTGTTTTTCTTTTCGTCGCCATTCGGACGGACCTCAAAGCGCGTTTTGCTGAACTAACGGAGCAGATGGGATGTATGTTGTTAAGGACGACTCCCTAACGCAGGCTTGGGAAAGTGACATTGCTTGGCCTCCGGATGAGGAGGGGGTGAGTCAGGTTTGTGGAGGCCTGAACACGTTTTCATCTGAAGCGGTTTCACCTGCTAGGAGGCTTCTGACGTCACCGGAGCCACAGTGTTGATCAGATCGCGCTGCTCTGGCAAAACTCGACCCCTGCTGTTGAAGGGATTTGTGATTTGTGTGTTGTTTAGTTTCAGGTATAGTTGGTATATGCAATATGATAAAAGTCTTTTCCGTTTGTCATCACGTAGCATAAAGATAATTTGCCCGTCTTACAATATTTCCCAGTATAAACATCCTATAGCAGCAGTCGCCACCAGGCACTCGACACTGAGACAATGACTTCTGTTAATGTCGTCTGTGAGGCTGCTGCTCTGAATGAGGCAGGCACGTTTACTGCATAAACACCAGCCTGCAGTTATTACAGCGCCGCGTACAGGACCGGGCCGCTCGGCCCGTGATGCATCGGCAGCCGCGGCCCGGTTACCTCCACCCGGCGCCGTAATGAGTCAGCGGGCGCCGGCCGGCGGCAACGGGGGAATTCAGAGAAACGTGATTGAAAGTCGATGGGATAGAATGAGTCCTATTGATCTCTGCGCTAGATGCGCGGCGAGGCGCAGACGCAGGCGGCCGAGCGACCCCATTAAAGCAGAATGTGTAAAGGCCCAGTTATTCAAGCAGGCTTCCATATGTGTCAGTGGGACAAAGCGTCCAGCAAATCAAACCCGTTTATTGTGACGCTCATTGGAAAGAGAGAAGTGCTGCACATTGATCTGTGGTGCTGATCAAGCAGAGTTCTATTAGTGCCTCAGTATTATTTTAATGTCACTATTTCTGTCAGGGTGCCGTTTGGCGCAGTAAGCATCCACTTATGTCAGTATGTGACCCCCCATTGACTCAACTATGTTTTCCTAACTGGCATCTACATTCAGAAGGACACACGCGGACACAGATTTGTTCCTGCGCAATCGAAACATTCATAACATTAAGGAAACAGTGGGGCCTCACCGTCGATAGTTAGGAGAGAGTTAAAGGCAGCGTTGCTTCACATGAAAACATTACACGGCTCATTTCAAAATGAAACAGAAATCATCAGGGGAGTGATGAAATCAGAAAATGAAATGTTCCCAGGCTGAAAATGAAACTTCTGTCAACAGGATTATTATAAGAGCATCAGACAGGTGGCGGTGGGGGTTGCTGTGGGCTTATAGTATAGTGGAGGCTTGTTGTCGCCCAGGCTGCCTGCCTCCTCACGGTCGGCCCTCTGTCTCTGAAGCTCTGCTTTCCTGGGGGCCTCCTCTGTGCTCTGAAGGGGCCACATGTCAGATGGGAGCTGTTCTGATGCTCCTCACGAGACTTAACAGTTCCAGGACGTTTCCATTCATCTACACTGTGTTTTGTCACTCGCTTACCTGTTCTGTTGAGCTGCATCCAGCAGAGCCAGACCCTTTAGCTGCTGACCTTCACCAAGAATGTAGTGACTGGAAATGAGCAGCTGTTGACAGAAAAAAAAAAACTGCCCTCACTCGGATGAGGGAGAGAAGGACTCTATGATGACATGCAGACAGAGAGGAATCAGCTTTATGTGGGAAGGAGAACTAACATTGAGGCTCTGCAGTGACTCAGTGATACTCCAGAAATATCACCATGAAGTTGGGAGATTCACACGCAAAAGGTCAAATAGAGGCAATAAAACTTGGTATTTATTCTATTCTACTGTAAAAGGGTTCAGTTTCACTCACTACTGAACTCAGTGTGGCTTCAGACCAGCACAGTGACGCTCAGTTCCATGCAGTTGAACTGGATTATGGTACTGTAAGTAGGTAAATATTAGGGGAAAGTGAAAGCAGAGGCTGTTTTAGTTCATTAGAAAGTGAAGGGATCCCAGACATGATGAGGAGGATGGAGGTTTACTGTGAAAACATCAGCCACCTGGTCCTGGTTCACAGCCATGCTCCTCCGTCCACTGTCCCACAGTATCTGTTGCTGTGAGATGTTCAAGTGTTGAAACAAAGTGTGCACATTCTAGTTGGATCCAACTTTGGATTTTTAACACATCGACATTTCATAATAAATCTGAGTGGGGACATTATCAGACTGAATGACACGAGTTCCATTTTTATCACATCTGTTTCCTCTGCCTTTTTACTCAGGACTCTTCAAAACCTGATATTTACAAAGGTTATTTGAATGCGTAGGTGGAAAAAACGCTGCAATCCTCGGCAGCCTCCTTTGTACCTTGAGTTTTGTCCTTTAAATAAATGAAATGAAAGTTATATTCTCCCTCCTTTGACTCCCACTGTTTACCCGGAGACAATGGCTGCCTTTATTTCACTCATAAATCTGGCTGTCAGGCTTTGACTGGTAGATTGAGCAGACAAAATGGGCTGCGGCTCTGAGCCTAGAAGAGGTTTGTTCCACGACATTACACCGCTGTTTGTAGGAAGCCTCCACCCTGAGAGCAGCACCGCTGTTTCATCGGGAGGACGGAGGAGACGAAGCACGTTCAGGCCTCGATCTGCACGATCGTAGGAAGCCAGTGGTGCAACTAAGGTTCATTTAGTTACAGTAGCTCCTTTGTCTCCTTGTCTACAGTATTTTTCATGCTTTGGATGTTTACATCACATTATAAAACGTGTTTGGTCCAGTGCCTGTGTGTGTTCATGTGTGGTTATCAGGATCATCTCAACCTGTGCAGCTCTACGACCAAAGGCGTCCGGATAGACTGTACGAACATGTCCTGTGATGGAGCCAGCGTGAAGGAAGGAAACGTCTTCGTCCTCGAAGCGTGAGCTCCTGGCTTCTCATTCAGCTGGTGGTTGCCTCAAACTGAGAGAAGCAGTGTTTAATGAAGGATGCTTTTATCTCATGGAAATCAGAGAATACAGGAGACTTTAAGAAGCCGTGAAGTGTAAAGATCTGTTACCTAATTCCATCATGAGACTGTGTTTCATAGACAGAATGCCTGAAAGGTACAAGGAACAGAGAGTCATTGGTGTTTGGTCCAGTAAATTATTTAGTTATTCTTATAATGAAATAAAACACATAAATAAAAAAAAAAATAAAAACACAGATTGCAATTGAATTTGCTGTTCAGTTTCAGTGCATTGTTAATTTGACCAACATTGTGCACATGATAACATCTGTCAAATATGAACTACTGTGAGAAAAGCATGATTCATGATTCATGATTCATAAAATATGATCTATTAGTTTTTATTGGTTCAGGCAAAAGGAACGTGTAGGTGTGAGGAACATGGAACATTCAAATCAAAAGTCTCATCCTCTTCTATCGTGTTCGTTTAACTGGACCTGACTGGATGAAAGATCAATTTAAGAATTGTCTTGATTCTCAGCAGCGACTGAGACAGTTTCGCTCATGGGAGAGTAAAAGTGGGTCAGGAATATAAGCATTCCCGTTCCTGTCCTATTATACTGTGAAGTGCTTAACGTTTCCCCGAGGTCTAAGATTTTCTAATGTGATTTCCCTATTGGCTAATTACAAAAAAGAATAATTTGTGGCGAGTCCACCTCTCTGAAAATCACATTAGGAGCACAAATTAATGAAGAAGTGTGTGGGTTCAAGCAGAAGGGAGGGGGATAAGGAATTAAACCCAGGAAGAGATTAGTCTTGGAGACAGGAGAGCACAGAGATGACAAGGTAATTGATGCAACGTCAGAGCAGCCGGCGCAAAGAAGGCCATAAAAATGGGTCATTCCTTAGACGGAGATGATAATGGGACGGGGAAACGCATGCCTTCTAATAAAACCTGGACTCTGCTGGAGCTCAAGTGCGGATTTTATGAGCTGCTCAGTCTTGGATAGTGGCTCAATCTCAACGTAGGTGTGAGAGCGCTCAGAGACGTTACACTGCACCGTTCAGGAACATGCATGATGCTGCTTGTGCTCCGTCGTACTGGTCCCGTGAGGCTCCGCCACGGAGGGTGATCCATCTCCATCTCCCCGTGTCACACCAACCACCTGCACGTCCTCCCTCCTTGGTCGTGCTCTAGTGCTGCCGTGTGCTGGTGCCACCCTCTGCACGCCGCCCTGGACTCTTGAGATTGTGACGCGTCATAATAATGCTGTGATATGTGCAAAGGACTAACAGAGCGGTCAGTCAAGTCAGTGAGCAACTAAATGACAATAGTACACATTTATTTACTTTTTATGTGGCTTCGATTAAATTCAGCTTTAGGCAGTAGAACTAGAAAAACAAACATTTTGCATTTTAATTCAAACTAACCAAAATATCATTTTGATTAATTTATTGTTGCTTTCTTTACATTTCTTTGCACATCATTAATGCCGGCATCTGCATAGACTTGGATGTTTCCTGGATGCTCACTTTATTTAGTTCATAAGACAGCAAAATGCATACAGAGCTAAAACAGCTAATGCTAACATTTCACATTTGTATTATTATTATTATTATTATTATTATTATTATTATTATTATTATTATTATTATTATTATTATTATTATTATTATTATTATTATTATTATTATTATTATTATTATTATTATACTCAGGGTGGCCACCCCATGCCACCCCTATCGCTGCCTATGAGGCGAACAGTTGGGAGAAGTGAGGGCAGGAGCTGAGCTGTGAGCGGTGTCCCTTTGGGGTCTCTCCCACCATTACAAAGTGTAGTTAGTTTCAGTTTTTGTTGTTTGATTCTGTCGTCCATATAATCGAGGAGCTTCGCTTTGTATTTTCTCCTCCATGCTGACATGTAATTGTTTCGTGTGGTGACAGTTGTGCAGCATATGGTGAAGATTAATGGAAACCGTCTTTAAAAATCCATTTAAAAACCGCTGCAGTGCGGTGGCAGTAAATGAGAAAATGGGAATCTCTTTTTGTGCTTTCATGGCCAGTTATCAGTGTCGATCCTCTGTGGCTGCTGGATAAGACCCCAAATGTTTGACAGGAAAGTTAACACTGAATGTGGCATCAAGAAGATTATAGCGAAGATCATAATACATGTGAGCTGAAATATTGTCATTTAACTGCAAAGCATAGTATGACAAAAATTATAGTATATTAACTATAGTTTATTATAATTATTCTAAAACAGGGAACTAGGAGCAGGAAATAAGTAACTAATAAGTGGTGAAACCAGTGAAAACAGACAAAAGTAGAGAAATAAAACCAAATCCACTGATGCAGACTGACCCGACTGACTGATGATCACAGAATGTAACCAAGAGCCTTGTTCTGGGATTAAGGCTGATGAAATATTTATATAAATATATAAAGAAATCAAACCATCACATGAAATTATAGTTGAGTACATGATTAGCCTGAAATTAAATGTTAGCCTTGCTGCATGGATATTACTGAAGCTTTATATACCCCAGAGGTGACTCACATCGCTCTTTGCTTGTGCCAAGGAGCACAGGCTGAGGAGGTTATGGCAAGTTGAAGCTCTGGACACTGCTTGGCCAGATACTTGCCCTTATAACAGGGGAGAACGTGCAGTAGCTGAGTGAATATTTATAATAATGTAGGAATTATGCATTATGGGTTGAACAGGGAGCAGCCCATGTCTCCGTCCCCCAGAGCTGCAGTGACAGCCAGTCAAGCTGAGCAGGGGACAGCAGAGGTAGAGCGGAGATGATGACAGTGCAGCGCTCCAGCGCAAGAATCTGACAGGGCCTCAGGAGGACGGCGCCATTAGGACAATGAGCAGGGATATCGTGCAGCGAGCGGCGGCGGCGGCGACGAGAGCAGTGAGTTACTGTAGGAGGCTTCAGCGAGGAGGAGGAAGAAACAAGACAGGAATCTGAACAAGCGGCTTCTGTAGGAAACGCCGCTGTTTGTCACGGCCCGTTCCCCTAACTATAGACTTACATTAAAGTAAACTCACAGTAGTTAGCAGCCAAGCAGAACCGAAGGAGCCCGTGGTTGCGCTGTCAAACTCCAGCTCAGCTCGTGACAGCACTTCGCTGCGTCATAGAGATCGGCCGTCGGTCTAATTCACCGTGCAACTGGTTGAATTTCCAGTGAATTAAAGCAGCGGGAATTGAAGCTGTTCGTCCTTTTTAGGACGTTTCCATCACCATTTAAGGAGGACACTTCATTCATAAGTGTCAGTGTGTTTTTGTTTTAATTAATTCTACGGCTTCATTTCTTAGCCTATAAAAGCCTCTCTGAGTCCGACTGCATGGTTCTGGTTGATAGACTGGGCCGGGTCGCGATCAGCGATCCAGTTTTATGCCATTAAAAAGGAAGGAAGCACAAATGTGTGAGAGACCTGCAGTAAACACTCACTGAGTAGAGTTGTTCCAGTATAGTATTGTATTAATTAGTAGGTTAATTAGTAGGATATAAATTAAGGGATTACACGAGTGGGCGGTAATGCACTTGTGTAAGTGGATGCCAAAACAACACAACACAGAAGAAGGACTAAGTATTTCAGTTTTAGTTACGCATGTGTGACACACAAGAACATTCACTTCTCAGGAACAAGGAAAAAAATAACAAGACTTCTACAAATCCCTCGTCTTGGGGAACAAAAACGAAACCCATACAAGAAAAAGGTGCAGAGTCTCATGACATGAAATACACGGCATGAACAGTGTCACGGCCGCTGACAGAGGATCACGTGAGGCTCCGGAACGACTCGGCACAATTCAGCCCTTCAGCAGTTTCTCCGGTGGAGTTTAAAACAGGGGGCGAGTGATTCAGGGCACAGTTCGGCAGCGAAAAGGTAAAGGACACGAGTGAACAAGCGAGGTGGAGGAGCACAAAGCCGCTGTCAGAGGAAGTCGCCGAGGTTCAAAGACCTGTCTCCTGACGCGACGCGTCCGCTGTGATTGATGCTGTTCATCTCTGCTAAGTTTGACCAGCCACAAACCACAAGCCTATTAACTTTCGCCTACACTGCGCCCAGAACCGGAGAGGCAGCGGGGCGTTTGACTTGTGTCTAGAGGAATGGGCCACAGCAGCTGTTTGTGTGTGATGGTTTGGATGAAGGCAGATTGTTTTTTTTCCACCATATGCTGGTATTTTTCAGCTGAGCCGAGCGCCCGGAGGCTGAACCAGTTTCTGTGTTGCTATTATCATGAACAGTTTCCAAACTCTCACTCACTCCATCGTCTCTCCATCTGCGTGCATATCTAGATGAGGTGCACAGCTGTGTCGGGCCGGTTCTGAGTCCAAAACAAGGGGACGCTGCAGCCTTTCAGTCACAAAAAGATGACCTGTCCTGAAAGAAGTGATGGTAAAAATCAGGGACGATTCATGGATCAGAGCCTAATGGGAATAACACACACATACAATGGTTCAACACATCTGTAACTGCTTGTTTACTGGAAAATAAATGCACTCCTATTTTGAATAGATGTTCGTTATACTTTAATGTAAAACAAATGAGCTTTTGATTCCTTTCTAATATCAGTCAAATAGTCTCACTTTGTTTGGGTTTTTCCAAAATAATAATAACAAATAATATACAGCTGCAAAATTCAATTTATCTGCTTATAAATCTGCCGACCACATCAGAGCTGATGTCATCCTGTTAATTTTTACATAAACAGAGCAAATCATCGCTCGGTCATCAACTAATAGATAAGCTAAGAAAGATTCTTGCCATGATACCATGCTGTATCACTTGCATCATCAATTTCAAGACAATCACCGGTAAAAAAAAAAAAAAACTGGCTCAGACAGTTTACCCACTGCAAAACTAAAATCAGACACTTTGTGACTTAAGCTCACACAAATCAAAAATCAAAATTTTAAAAAAGACAGGTCACCTCTGAGGGAAATGAGTTAATGTATTAACCTTTGCCTTGGGCCCTGGGTCCCAGAGGTCGCCCCAGCGTCCGCATCTTCTCCTGACGCGTTTCCTCTCCCCCACGAGTTCTCCGGTTTCCTCCCACTGACCAAACGCAAGCGTTCAGGTTGGTTGGAGATTCTAAATGAGCTGCAGGCGACAGTGAGTGATTGTCTGTGTCTATATGTGCCCTGTGACGGACAGGAGACCTGCTGAGGGCAGACCCCGCCTCGCACCTGACTGACAGCTGACCACACGTTCCATTAACGCTAAGCTTGTCAGCTGCTGTTAATACATTACCTTCATCACGGCACTGACTTGTATTGTTGTCGTCAGCCAAATACACGGCCCCTACCGTGAACAAATTTCCCATTACATATCTAACAACAATAACCACCAGCAGGCCGACGTCTCCCCTCAGTGGTACGAGACACGCAGAGATGAAGATCCACATCAATATCAGTCACGTCGACACCGCTCCGCTTTCCACCTGCCTTGTCACATCTGCCAAATTAATCTATGTGGGAGATGAGTTTGGGATGAATTCATCTCTACTGGATGAGAGAGCGGCTCGCGTACAGTATGCCGGGCCTGCTGGGAACCTGAGAGCCGTGTTCTTATTTCCCCCGAGGCGGCGATTGGCGAGGCCCAGACGGAGGCATGGCAGAACTAAATGGAGTGGAGATAGGAGAGCGTTATCTGTGGAGACTGCTGAGAGCGCACACACGCTCACACAGAGGTTCACGTCCTTAATGTGACCCACTTCTCCTTATGTTACCTGCTGCTATGATAGCTCCTTATCTGGCGTCTGAGACAGACTTGACTCCACCAGATGTAGCCTTGCATTTAAATGATCGCAGCGAAAAAGGGCACGTGGTGTTTCAGATGAGCGGGTTCAGAGAGAAGTAAAAAATAACAGGCCCTAAAATGGAGGCAGCAAGTCAGTCTGCCTGCCTGCCTGTCTGTCTGTCTGTCTGTCTGTCTGTCTGTCTGTCTGCCTGCCTGCCTGCCTGCCTGTCTGTCTGTCTGTCTGTCTGTCTGTCTGTCTGTCTGCCTGTCTGTCTGTCTGTCTGTCTGCCTGCCTGCCTGCCTGCCTGTCTGTCTGTCTGTCTGTCTGCCTGCCTAGTTTTGTTTCCTGAAAATGCATCTCTAAAAACTCTTTTCACATGTGGAGGAAGTCACTGATCAACTGTAATCAACCACTTCCACCGCAGACGCTGCTGAATATCAGCTTTGGGTAAACGAAATGCTTCACCCTCCACATACAGACTTTAGCGTCTGGTTCAATGTGTTGAAGCCAGTTTCCTGACAGACCACTGATGTCATGTGCTGGGAATGAAAGAAGAAACATAAATGCATTTGTCAGCGCAGTAAAACAAACGAGACTTTGAGCCACTGAGATTTGGTTTTGTGCCCCAACAAAAATAAGAAACAGGGGAGTCGTATGTTCAACTTCCTTTGTTATGCTGCAACACGGAACAGCACAACCATATGGAAGATATCACACATCTATTGTGTGACTTATTTCTTTATGCTCTCTGCCTAAAGCCACGGCTGACTCCGATCAGTCGGCTTTTAATAGTTCCAGTCTGACTTTGTAAAATGTATCGGATCTTTGTAAAATAAAACAAGTTGTTTTCTTGACCGTGGTGGTGAGGACACACACGTCCTAGTATGACTTATGGATGTGGACGATCATCGCCTCTCATAAAAACACGATGTTATCATTGAGATATACTATACATCCGTGCACAAATCAAGAAAAGCTAATGATTTATGATCTAAATATTAGCGCTTGGCCGGAGGAACCTTCCACGGCGCTGCATGAATTACCGCACGCACACTCTGCACACATGAAGTGTATATAGAGCAAACATTTGATAGTCATCTAACAGAAAATTAGACGCGCGGGTTTGTTGCCAACGAAAGCCAAGGAAAGGTCAAATGTGCCCATTTGTTTTGTGTTTTCGCTTCAAGTCACTCAGGCAGTATTTGTGTGTCTGGACCCAAAATGAAAACAGAAGCGATGTAGATACGGATACACAGACGTTGATGAATGGCGTCTGGGCTCAGTGGGTCGCCCTTCATTAGGGAGGAGGACACGTTCTGGGCTAAGCTCACAGGTCCGTTTGTCCTCCGTGGCCTTTGACGAGTCAGCAGAGACAGTGGAGACAAAGGGAACACTCCCACCACCGGGCCGCTCCCTGACTCTTTTCATTCCACACTGGTTCCTGAGAGTCAGCTGATCGGCCCTGGGATGATGGATCACTCATATGGACTGGAAGCATAGAGTCCTTTTACGCTGTGTGTTTATTACACGTGTGGAGTCATCTGTCAGCGGAGCTGCCACAGGCCACGCTGGGTGCTTAGGGATTCTATTCACTACTAACAATGAACGTATATCAGGGGCATGTGTCGGGTTAATGCAGGTGAAGAACTGAAGAGTTCATCAGCAACGTCCAACAAAGGCACCAGAAAGAGCTAGGAAACAAGAACAGGAGACCTGCAACTCTAAAGCTTGGAACATGGCTACGCAAAGGAGTGAACCGAACAGGGTTCAAACCAAACCACGGTACCATGGAGCAAACCTCATCTCATCTCCCTGACTTAAGTACTGAGTCTCTACTGAACCTTTGCATTTTAAATGATGACCGAGGACATCAGAGGCCTGAAGCTTGTTTCGAAGGGAGGTCACAGGAAGCGCGTGGCATATTTAAGGCGCTGTTGCCCGTTCCACCGGTGACGCAGTGCTGTCACCAAACTAATGAGTCCCACGGCCTCCTGGGACGTCTTCACGGGGTTCAGGTCAAAAGGCGGAGATGACTTGGCTCTGACCACTGTCGCGAACAGAACTGCACAGACTCAGCAAACCTTCCAAAGCCCCAGGACAGAAAAGGTGCATTTCCTCATGTACTGTAGCTGGTGACGTGTGGATGTTATGAAGGGCTTTTACATTCAAACAGCCACTAGAACACTTCATTGTGGCTATTAAAATTCAATTGTAAACTATTTTCCAAACAACACAACAAAAGATAAATTAGCAGCTCACGAGGAAAATGGAAAAATGTATTAAAAATGTATTATCCTAATGCTGTGACTGCTGGAAGAAGGTCGGCGTAAAAGTCCCAACGAGCACCATTTTGGTGCTTCTGCCACTAGATTCCCTACAGCGTGTGTGTGTGTGAGAATGTGAGTGGTGCTGTTATAAATGTAGACATGCTTATACATGCGCATGGGTTCCCAGATGAGGCCGCGGCTGAACCCGCGTTGTCGTTTCCACAGCGGGGCTCTGAATGACGCTGCGCCGTGTTTGCTTGTCAGATATTCCATAACAGAGGAGCTGTTTGTTGACGCTGGATTCATTACGACGTCTGGCACAGTCACCGCTCTCTGCGGCCTCTGGATGCGGCGCAAATGCTCAGTAATGGGGTACATTTAAACATGAATCATGGCCTGGATGACGGGGCCATTTATAGGAAAAGGCAAACGCACCAGTTCAAATCTGAGCAAACTCATAAAACGAAGGGAAAAGTTGTGTTATCAGCTAAATGATCGACAACTGATTCACGGTGAAAAAGGATTTCAGCAGAAGTCAGCGGCAGAGATCTGTATCTGACGTGTCTTTCATCGGCCGTTTCTGCTGATTGGAATATTTCTCCACCTCCAGATGAACTTACTGTAACACACAGGAGCTGTAATTACCTACAGTAACAGGCTTTCACAGCCTGCGCGGTGGAGCACACGGATGCTGCAGTCAGATGAGGGGAACGAGTCGGTGAAGGTCCGTAGAATCCCAACATAGTCAGAGTCCTGAAAGGCTGGAAGCCCAGAGGTTACATTATAAAGCAGGACAAACAGCATCACGTATCGTTTCATTTTTCTGCTTCGTGTCGTCTGTCACCAAAGACGTGGCCTTCAGCACTGACCCCGTACACAACGAAACAAAACTAAAAGCAGGAAACGGAATGTGAAATACGCCGAGATCAGGTTCCTCCGATGCTCGGGCAGCGATGGATGGATTCACTCAGGACAATATACTGAGGACTTTGGGATCTGGCTGAATTAAGTCATTTGTAAACAGCAAATTAAAGCTCATTTTAACCCGACGGACTCGGACTGTGGCTGCATTGATCCTGCCTTTATCCCAGATACAACAACGTCAACAACAACGTTTTAGTATATTTATTTGAACCATTGTAAAAGGTTAAAGCACTGAACTTTAACAAACATGCTCCTCTGATATGAACCTTGTGGTTGTTGGTTTGATTGAATGAGTTCCACCTAAAGTTTTCAACTGACGACTGAATTATTGGATGGATTGATTTTTTTTACAAATTGTAAAATGTGTTGTTAATTAAGGCAATAATATTAAACATTAGGGTAAATAATGCCCGTGCTAATGAGCGTGCTAATCGTGTGTAGACAGAATGTCAAAGTGCAGACGGAGCCCGACGGATCATTTACCTTCGGCGTAGTTCAGAGTGAGCTGCCTGCCGTCGATGGACAGGAAACACCAGCAGAGCTGTGCTCACTCACAGGCAGGAACTCACAGCGCTGCGTGCGGTGAAGTCCCGGCCACCGTCCACTTAAGCTGAGGCCGGATTTCTTCACAAGCCCAGCGACTGCACATAAGCGAAGGCCTGGAGCGTGGTGTCAGCTTGGTGAAGAGCAACACAAGGTGTAAAAATGTAGATTTAGTTAAAGCTTGGAATCACCCGAACTCCATTTTGTTGTTGAATGAATTAAATGATCTGGAATATGAATATGACACAAATTAGCAGCTGCTATAATATATCATCCCGCTACTTTCTTTATTTACTGCCAAGAGTCGGCTGCACAGGCAGATTCATTCCCTGCACCAGAATGTATATAAATCAATGCAGGCTATTACTTCAACTCTCTCATGGGCACGTATTTGGTTCAAAATGATAGGAAACAGATAACTAATCATAGAGTGAATTAGAGACAGGCAGACGCCCAGCCTGATCCGTCTGTGGAACCGAATCAAGGGATCAATGTGCATTATGTTTATGAATCCAAGACGCTGCGCTGAGGTGGCCCAGTCAGGCGGCGCTGGATGGAAATCAGAGGACGCATGCGGCGCATTCATTATGTGCCTTACAAGACGCGCTGATCAGCCCGGCCGACGGATGCACGGAGCACGCTGGCGAACACACAGCTCAATAGGGCAGCGGCCTGTTTGTTATTGGCCTCATTAGCTTCCACCTCAGGACAGAGTTTCTGCCATGAAATAATCATAAACTAATTAAAAGAGTTTCAATAATCATTGAACTGGGCTTTCAGTTCTTTTAATGCGGCATTGCCTATGACATCACTGGGGCGAAAGGCTGAACTTCAGAACACTGTAGGCATCACGTGACCATGATGGGATGTGGCTTCATTGGAAGGAGCTGCTTCCACTTTAACCTCTGCCTTCTCTCTCCACCCTTTCCCACACTCACATTCCTGGGTTGCTTATAACTTACTTCAGTGACAGTTCAGGCCTTTGATGACACGACTGCGTCCCAAAGACATTAGAAATCTGCAGATGAGGATAGCTGTAGTTTAGATCAATCATTCTGCTCTATCTATCTATCTATCTATCTATCTATCTATCTATCTATCTATCTATCTATCTATCTATCTATCTATCTATCTATCTATCTATCTATCTATCTATCTATCTATCTATCTATCTATCTATCTATCTATCTATCTATCTATCTATCTATCTATCTATCTATCTATCTATCTATCTATCTATCTATCTATCTATCTATCCATCCATCCATCCATCCATCCATCCATCCATCCATCCATCCATCCATCCATCCATCCATCCATCCATCCATCCATCCATCCATCCATCCATCCATCCATCCATCCATCCATCCATCCATCCATCCATCTATCTATCTATCTATCTATCTATCTATCTATCTATCTATCTATCTATCTATCTATCTATCTATCTATCTATCTATCTATCTATCTATCTATCTATCTATCTATCTATCTATCTATCTATCTATCTATCTATCTATCTATCTATCTATCTATCTATCTATCTATCTATCTATCTATCTATATTATTTGATTCTTGAAGTTAGTTGTGTGAACCTGTACCTGTTAACATGCTCATACTACGTCTGTTCACGTCTGCACATTTGTTTGTCATCTCCATGCATTCGTGTCCAAATCGCTGACTCAGACACAAGCTTGACACTGTGCAATCATGGACTCTGGGATCCACATTGTTTCCTTCTGACGACAGGCTTTGAGCCAGAGCAGTGTTACAATGTTGTGGAACTGGCAGAGTACCAACTTCCCTCCTATGGCACCGGCACAAACAGAGGGAGCAGAGCGAGGGAAGGTGAGACTCGTGGGGGCAGAGAGGACGCTGGGTTTGTTGGAAAACAGAGGGGAACCACTGGAGCCGCTGCCAGAGAATTAGTGAGCGCTGCAAACTATCAAAGCAAGTCAAACACACACATTGCGATCCAGCTCACATCCACAAAGCCATGAATCATTCAAACACACTGAAATCTGTGGGGATTTCCTCTGTCACATCAAATATGACGCTGAAGTGCATTTAAAGGCGCCGGCGCTAATGATCTCATCCACTTAATTCTGTCTGACAGATGGAGGAGTTTGCTTTCCACAAGTCAGGAACCTCGTATACTTTGAAACCATCCACTTCACGTAGCAACTAATGATCCCAACGATTATCATAGGATAATGTAGGAGCAACTAACCACAGTCCATGGAGGTGCAGGACCCACCAACATGCTCAAAATGACCAGAACCTGCAGAATATACATGAAGAACTGAGCCGCTGGCGCCTGTGAGGCAGCGCCTGTGGCAAATCCCAGAAACGGATTCAATGAGTGACATTTTCATTTTCGGCACGATTCAGCATAATTGCCTCAGACACCTACTGATTGCAGCGTGTTTGTGGAATCCTTATTCGGGTTTAATTCATCCGTCTCACAAATAAACAGCAGAGTTTCAAGCTCACAACAAACTTCCTCTGTGGCACCGGTGCCTTCGGCGCCGTGTCCTCAGAGAAGCCGCCGTCAGGTTTGTGATCATCTGTCGTTTCACGGGCATCAACCAGCTCGCGTTCCTGTTGTAGGTGATGGAAATGGAAATGAAAGGTCAGTTGATGTGTTTGGTCCGCTGTTGTTTCACTGATACAGCCTTCACTGCTGCTTCCCTTTCCACGTGTCATTCATTCACCCTCAGCAGTCATTCCACCGTGTGATGCTGTTAAACAGCTGAACGTCGGCCGGGTTTCACTGCCGTCAGCTGTCTGACAAAAACATCCCCAGCCTTTACTTCCTTTGGTTTTGACAGAAACTTGTTGAACTTTTTAGAGGAGCTAATGCATCATCATGTTTAGTCCTTTTTGCAGAATAAGCGTTATTAAATTATCATTTAACATTTAGACCAATTGCTCACAGGCAGCGAGGCTCAATGCGAGTGTAAACTGAGTGATGGTCAGACGATGGTGAGTGAACAGGCGAACGGTGACCTGCAGTTCAAGAGCAGCGCTCGTTAATGTCTGTCCAAATCGGAACGCTTGTAGGTGAAAGTGGTCACAGACGAAGCTCCGGCCTGTGAGGAGGCCGAGTCGGTCACGTCCCACATCAAAGGCTGGAGCCCCTTCGTGCAGCATTGCTACGCTCCTCCGAGAGTCACAGTTGAATCTTTTGAACGGCCTCTCACAGTTTGCACCCACAGTACAAACGTGTTGTGAAGCTCCTTGTTGAACTCTGTTTGTCTTGTGTTCCGTTCGTACGTTTCTAGCCTGAGGCCTGAAACACAGACTGCGCCACCATCTGTCACTGCTGTATCTGCCAGCCATGGTCAGATACTGATAAACGGCTCACACTTCCTGACCTGCAAAGAGAACAGGTACTGGAGGACATGAGAAGAGCTGCGTGTGATGGAGGAGGCTGGTTCCATCACATGGTCCAGGGCTCCACGAACAGGAAGCATCGTTCTGCAGGTGGAAATGTGTTGAGCCTTATATGATGAACCAGCGGGAGTTTTACTGTGAAAGGGTTCTCCAGTGTTATTTCAGTCATCGTTGATGGAGATGAACAGATGAAAGAAGAAGGAGCAGTGAAACGGCCCCACTAGCACCATCCTCCCATGCCCCTGTGCAGCGTGATGCAACAGCACAAAATACATGATGTTTCTCGTTATGTAACCTGTCACTCACAGTGTGTTTGGAGGTCATCGTCGCGTCACAGTGCTCCAACGCCGCTGAGATGGAAACAAAGCGGTTAAAGTCACATCGGGGCTCAGGGATCAAGGTGCGACCTCACCTGTGGATCTACTGTGACTCTCCCCTGTCTCTTCATGCAGATCTGATACCATGACTACGTTTGAGTCACAGGCTTCATGTTCCTCATCTTTTATTCACTGTGACTGTTCCTGTTACTCCATAAAGTTTTAGTGATGAATTTCAGCCAATCGGAAGAAACGACGCCTCTGACAGACGTCAGTGTTCCCAGTTTCTGCCAGCAAACTGTGAGACGCTGTTTGCATGGTGACGGCTCCTGTTTAATAATTGATCATAGCTGTCACTCCTGCAGATCAATCCACCACTTTCTCCTTCTCGTCTTGCTCCTCTTTACTTTTTGTTCCTCTTTACATCTCCAGTCCAATTTTGCTGCATGCGTCTCAGCTTTTATATTGCCCACTGGTGCTTACGCAAGACTATGCGGAAGACACCTCATGGTAGTTTTCACATCCTTCTAAAGAGAAGGAACCAGCACTGAACCCTTTTAAATAGAGCCTTGATGTCAAAGGTCACACTTGTGTCAGTCAGTTATATATAATAATAATTCCAATAGTCATATTAAATGTGTAACCTACTGTAGTTTTGGGGTGGGATGGGGTTGCAGTGAGTAGCACTGTCAACTCAGAGCGAGAAGATCCTGGGTTTGGTTCCCCACATGCTTTTCTGTGTGGGACTAAGTGGTAGATGATGAATGGATAGTTTTGCATCTTTGTAGTTTTGTGTTTTAACAGCTGATTGAATTTGAACTTTCTCCGAATGAAGTGAACAGACGTCTTCTGTCATTTCAGGCTAAGCATGTTAGACCGCAGCTGTGAACATTCAGATGCTTCCTTCTGAATGAATCATTCATGAAGCAAATGTAAGATTAACATGAAATAAATAAAAAAAGACAATCTTAGTCTTGTTTGTTTGTTCATTTTTTTATTGTTTGTTATGTTTACTGTTATATTTTTTTTACTGGAATCACAGGTTGTGATTACAGGCTATAAAAGGTTTGGTTTCTCTGACTGTTGGGACTCTGCTTCCAGCTTGTTTCGATCCGGCTGAAGAGGTGATGCTGTTTGCCGATGTTAGTTTGTGCAGACGTGCAGAGTAACTCCTGTCTGAGTGTACAACATTATCGCTACCTGTCACATTTTCATCCTGAATCCCATCACAGCTCATTAAAAGCGCAGTTCCCAGGCAAACCGGGCTAAACGGGGGCAAGTCATCTTCGCTATCCCCCTGTTTGAGCCTTCACTGACAGTAACGAGGCCAGTGGAGCTGCAGCCGGTGCACGATGCGACGTGGAGCCTTCCCGGCACACGAAGCGGAGGCCGGGGCGCTCTGACGGGGCCACGCGCCAACAACGCACAAGCTCGAGGAGGACGTGAGCTGGTTCACACAGGACGCCTCCCGTCACATGCTGCTCCTCAGCCACTGGCAGCACCAAGCATCACCACCTGCATTCCCTCAGGACATCTGGCTGGTGCCATTTAAAAGGCAGGACGCCATCTTCAGCCTGGACTGGTTACAGGATCACGGCAGGAGCCATGACAAACCCATCAGGTCTGTCTGTACAGCGTCATCAATTCATTTTCCTCTTTTTACATGAAATCCATCAGACGGGTTGGATTTAAACACCACAGGGTGTGTGTTTGTGTGTGGGCTCCTGCTCTTCTCTGAGTCCAATGTAAACTCTCAATACGTTCTGCTGTGCAAAGCAAAAACACACTTTTTACGTTTGGAGGAATAATCTCGTCATTAGAAGTCCAGAAGAGATCATCAGTGGGATGAACCATTCCAAAGAGGAGATCACAACAGCACAGTGTCCATGTTAAGTTGTGTCTCACGTCTTAGATGCAAAGTATCCACTGAAGAAGTTAAGACAGAGCTTTATGAAATGATTTATACATCATAAAAGCTACACAATAGCAAGTTGTTCTTTGTTAAATCAAAATAACACTTAAAGACAAGAAGGGAAACGCAGTTTCTGTCTGTTTGAGCAAAAGTCTAACTAATGACGATGCAAAGTGAGACACAGAAAGAAATTCAACATTTATTATATCTTTGAATGACGTTTGAATGTAAAGTTGGTACAGTCTGAGTCAGAAAGGAAGTAAAAAAACAACAACCTTTAAACGACTGATAAAAGTCTGACTATTGAAAACGCATTTGAATTCACTTTGGCTCCAACAGCGCAGATTAATCTCCGTTCTATGGCAGCTGTTTACATAACAGCTGCATTATTCATCACTACCCACCCTGATTAGCTGAAGGCGCAGCTCCCACCTAACCCCTGGCCAGTCGTTGGGTAAATAATGCAAATTCCGTTACTCGATGTGATGTCGCAACTAGGACACTTTCAAAACTGGATGTGCTGAAGGCTGGAATGTCAAATTTAGAAATCATTTATAAGACAGACAGTTTTTACAGCACAGGAGGCTGAAACCACTGGAGGACGGGTAGTCACACTATAGGAAGTATGCTGTATATTCTGTAAATGGTTTTCATGTTCCATAAGAATCAGTCAGATCAGTGTTTTCAGACTGTTGATTATTATAATTCCTGGCTGCTGCTCCTGTTTTCAACCACCAGGTTTCGCGAACTTGTTTCGATGTGTCGTCTTCACAGTTGCCACAGAATGCAGGATGTTTCTAGAAAACAGCGTTGATATATCATAAATATATTGTAATTCACAACAGAACTGTGTTGTCTTTTTTCCCCTTCCATGTGTGAAGTGAGGTTCTGTATTATCAGCAAAGAAAGACGCAGGCGCATGCGCCTCTGAATGTCTCTGTCGCTACAGGTCATAAAGTATTTTATGAAGTTCTCCCACATGACTTCCTGTTTTATTGGCCCTTTTTTTTAATAAGGTCACATTACAACATTAAGACATCACCATATCCTGAACAATAGTGCTCATTTCTTGTCTAATGTCCTCAAGAAGAGCTTCTTCCCATCACAATTCTCAAAATGGATTCTCCAGCATTTCAAAGACTCACACAGTAGCATCAAAGTTCTGTAATTTTGTCACATCTGCACTTAAATACTGGGCTCGCGGCTTTTTTCCTTGTTATAATTGTATGTGACAAATACTGACTGGTGACTCTTGAAACGCCCATTTGTCTGGGTCACTATTCTTAGAATACGGAGGCAGGGAAACCCAGCACTGAATCTTTTTCAGGTCCAGCTATGCAGATACAAATGAAATGCATTGATTCCATCTTGTCTTGTAACTGTAGAAGTAGAATTCTGTGATTATTGCAACCAACGACTCCCAGCTGCCATGCTGAGAGTTTGGTAAAATAGCACGGATGATCTGAATCAAATAACACAGTCACTTCAATTTAAAGAGCACTCATTTAAAATTGCATGTAAAAAGTTTTCTTTCCACAAACTCAGAAAAACAGACCTGATTTTGTTTTGATGCGTCAGGTCCTAAAATAATAAAAAATAAGTTCCAATTAATAGAATGATGATGTCATCACGCATGAGTAATCCCTTTGCGTCAGTCTTCTCCAGAATCCAGTTCACGGAGCCACGCCCGGCTTTTCACAATCAAATAAATGTCTAAGTTTGGAGACGAGAAGAAAGAAAGATGAGCAAAGAGTGAGTCACAACACAGGGACTGTCAGAAAAGGCATCAAACAGTCATTCTGAGTCTGTTTTGTGCACATCGTCGTTCAGCTTTTGTGATTTCTCTTCTCTAATAAGCCAGCATTCACCAAGATAAAGGCAACGCACTAAACAATGACAGAGACTTATCTTGGAGAAAAACAATTATGCCGCAGCCTTTGTCTGAAAGGACTCGAACGCACATGCGACAAAACACACGTTTCTGATCAGACGCTTTCTTTTCATGTCAACATAACGTATCTGCTTTTGATGTGTACAGTGGATTGTTATGCTCCGCTGCCTCTTTGACCTTTACACACTTTTTGCGTCAGACTTATTTTCAAATCATTAAGCAACTACAGTTTTCGAGTGATTATCAGGTTTGACAAAAGGGAAGCGATTCTGTGAGTGTGAGAAAGACAGAATGGCTCGTTTCAAAGCGGACGCAATCCTGGGATGACGAATGAAGCTGCGCCGAGCGTCGTCGGCTCGGCTCGGAGCCTTTGATGATGACAAATTGATTCATAAATCAAAGTGGGTTTTCCACAGTGTCCCGAGCGGTCAGTCCAACACGTGTCACTGTCTGCAGCAGAGCTTCGGCGCATCTCAGCGGGGGGCGGGCCACTACATTCATAAGCTTTCATAAATGTTTGCAGCATAAATTACCCAAAGATGCACAGACACCAATGTGAGGACCGAAGCCTGATGGACAGGATTCTGGTGCTAAATTAAGATTAATTAACTGGTTTCTGTAGCTGTTCTGAAAAAAAGAAGCAAGAAGCACGAGCTGTACTCAAACAGGCAGCAAAACAAAGGAGTTACATGAAACGTATCATAAGAAAACTATGCAAAACAACCAAGTGACCACAAACAAAGTCTGTGTGACTGAAGGTGATTCTTGGGCAGAAGGGAAACGACGTCATCAGATGTGGCAGAGTGAGAATAAACATGAAGCACGTCTGATCAGTTTGCTGCTGATGGTTCGTGTCCGTCGGTCTGAAGTCTGCGTTAGTGCAGGGAAATAAACTCCATTCCACTTCCTGCTGTTTACTCGTTCTCATAATTCACGTCAGCTCTGGTTTTCATCCGCAGCTCTGCCGGGTTTCAAAGTCCTGGTCCCACTCACCCGCTGCCACACGTTATGCTACAGCGCCCGTGATGCTCTGCAGTGATGTTGGGACCCATGCATCATGTGGCTCATTAATTATGGCTTAAATGTGATGCCGATGTAGCTCGGTGGTTTCTAAAGAGCCAGAGGCCATAATTTAATCAGCAAATGTGTTGTAATCGTAGCTTATGGAAGAACGAGTCCCTGATGGAGGGCTGACCTTCTCAGCTCAGTTATTGGCACACAGGCAGCCAGAGCCAACTGGACATTTGTGTTAAACCTGGAATCACTGCTGCTCTGTGTCCACAGCCTGACAGTTAAGATTACGGTCTGCGTCGTGTCATGGATCTCATTCGCTCCCACTTACATTCATGGAAATTAATTATCCTCATATTCAGTTAGGTCCAAATGTATGTGGAGACTCCACAGTGATCATTTTAACTTTAAAGCTTTGAGAATTCAGCTGTTGATTATAGCTGACACAGTTGAATCATAAATACAATAGTTTTTCAAATAGTTGAGATTTTGCCTTCAGTGACTGAAGTCTGGAAGCCATAAAAGTCCCTGATGAAGGTTTTATTGTAGGCGATGCTCGTCCAGACGTCTGCTCCTCATTACTTTGAAACGTGTGCCCGGTCCCATTTAGGTCATGTGTTATTTGAAGGGATGCACCGGTGAATACGAAAGCGCTGTGAATACGTAGATATGCGACAAGTTGGGGTGGGGGGGCTCAGACAGCCGTCTCCAGTCAGGTCAAAAGGCCAGGAAGTCAAGTCTGCTCTTTAGTACCTGAAAGAGTATGGACATTTTGGACCCCAGGGCCCGGGCGGGTTTGGAGGAGGGGGCAGCAAAATGAAAAATCATAAAAACTAAAAAAATTGGTCCCATATATTGGTTTTACAGCTGTTTTATTTATTTTGTCATATATAAATAGATAATACTTCCCACCAGGGTGATATTTGTTTTTACAAGAGAAAAATCCAGGTGAGGAGGGAAATCATTTCTTTGTGTTCTATAGTGTATAACCATTTACTATGTAGATCTACAGTGACTCTGACAGCTGTGGTGGAAGCTACAGAGTGTTACAGTACCTGTCCACAGAGCCCGACCATTAACATATACTCCAAGGGGTTGAAGAACAGCTTTCATTCAGACGCTCTCAGTTTTTTCAGGTGCAAATGCCCCTCGATTTAAGAATCACAGTCTGAATGCACTCGCACAGAAGTTGAAGTTGATGCTTTGATGCGTCTCATCCTGTTCCTCGCTTTCCTCCTTCCTTTTACCTGCTTTCAGTACATTAAAATCTGTGCTTGTTTGGAGTCTCAGCCCGCTGAAGTCAGCGAGCTCTACATGGTCGATGAGGTCTATGAGTGACTCATGGCTGGAGCGGGAGAGGGTGATTAAGAGAATCAGGCTTTTGGGCAGGCAGCCTGTTCTCCTGACATAAAGCCTGGTTTATTTTAAAGACAATGTGGTTCCGATCTGCGAGGCGGTGCGTGACGTAATGGTGTAATTCGTGTGTCTATTTATTTGCATACACTCAAGTGATTGTCCAGAAAAGGAGCAGGCCGCCTGATTCCCCTCAGCAGAACTGAGGCTGATGGGCTTCAGTGGCAAAGACCGTGTTCCCTGGGTCATGTGTGATGCTTTTCTGGACAGTAGCTTTGCCAGGTTCTGCAACATCTGTACTGGAAGTACTCCTCTCCATGTGCTGCACCCCCAGTAGCATTGGTACTCCACTATACTTCTATACCAGACGTACTTCTACTGCATCTCAAGTCAAACTGCTTCACCCTGCAGCAGATCGAGGCTGCACAAAATCATTTCCTTCCAAAATCAAATGATTATGAGTCACAGTTGGATCAATTTGAAACTCCCCTGCTTTAATTAGAGCAGTTATTATATTATCATCATATTATTTGTATTTTGTTTCACAGTTTTTCTTTTTAATTGGTCAGAGTAAAAACAGACATAACAGATGGTTGGATATAGTTTAACTGAAGAGTCAAGTGTGGAGAGTAAGTAAACTCTAAATGCAATTTTAATGTATTTTCACAGTTTTTGCATTTATTAGTTATTTACGTGTGAGCTGGATGTTCGTACTCCTTGTCCCTAAAGCCTTGTTGGTCTGTGCTAGGCAGCATTAATCATCTCTGGACTGCGTGATCTTCTGGTTCGCTGTCTCTGTACACATCTGAGGCTTGTACTGTAAGATGATTCTGTAGTTAGTGTTAGAGTCAGGGAACAAATTCACCAACTGTTCGCTGAAAAAGTGTGTACAGTGACACAAAATCCACGTTGACTGTTTCATCAGTCTCCCGTGGAGTCAGCGGAGGCGCTCTGGGAACCAGGGAGGAGGCCGACGGCGCACCCCGTACTTTCTCATGTTTGCAGACATCACAGAGCGGCAGATAGATCAGTGACGGTGACAGGGTAATTAGGTTGCCAACGTGGCTCCCTGTTCTCAGAATAGGTCCAAGACATCAATTACAGGGACTGGGAGACACCGTCCCAGTCTGACAGCAACAAAGGCGGACGTTTGCTCGCACGAGCGTGGACTCCAACGCGAGGGAATTACAGTAGCGTGAGTGCATTCACAGTACACGAAAAAAACACCTCAGCATCTGTTCTTTTTCTCTCATTGAAACTGTCTTTCTCTATTTTTCAAGACATATACATGTATAGTGATCCTGCGTCATGTTCTGAAGTCATGAACGTGGACATGCTAATGTCATCTTCACAGGACACAGCATCTATGACGAGGGAGTCTTTCTCACTGACGAAATGTAGTTCTCTCCATATTGGTGCCAGTTTCCAGGCTTTCTTGAGACGTGACCCACCGCATCGGTAACTGTCTCCTCGCTGAGACCTGCGCCTGCTCAGCGCCCTAACGCTGGCGCTGATGGTGTGAAGGCAGGTGAAGTACATGGACAGGTAGGCGGTGTCTCTCCACAGGTAGGAACACAGGTTTCTCACAGAGTCCACCTGCTCGTCGCCACACAGTTTCCATCACACAAACACAACTAGGAGGTTATAATGGATTACAGCTAAAATCTAAATCTAGAAATGAGCATCAGAGCAAGTTGTAGGTTGAGCTGGAAGCACATTCCAATCTATATAAAATACTTTAAACATGAAACCAGTTATTATGATAAACATTTGATAGGAACCAGTCAGCATGGGAGCTATGCTGACCATACGACATATCTTTATGTTATCTTTAATAAATAAACACTGTGGGATAAAAGGTGAAGGACAGTCTCCATGCATGTGAATTTGTGCTGCTTTCAACTAAACTGAAAACCATAAGTCATTTTCCTGTTGGATTCTCCTCCTGCAGCTTCTGCTGATCTGCATACAGTAAAGTCCGGGTCCTGCGTGAACCTGCCTGGACAGCTGAGTCGGGCCCGTGAAGGTAAATCCCCCCGGCCCTGAGGACTTCTGTCCTCGTCAACCCAGCCGTGCATGACTTTTGCTGAGCTCCGTAGCTTCCAACTTATTTCAAAGGTTCAGTGTGAGACAAGCTCAAAGAGGCAATGCGCTAAATCAGTGCTTCCACATCCAGCCGCGCTGAGGCCTCCAGGGAGCGGGAGGCCTGCGGTATCTGCATTCAATTTCCTTCTTGTGGTGCTATTGCATTTGTAGGCATAACATAATCATTATTTTATGGTTGCTGCGACTCATCAGAGATGCAATGAGCTCCGTTTGTCAGTTATATTGGAGCCAGAAGTAATCAGCATTACGCTGAGCTGTGCTCTTTAACAATGGAGGCTTCTCCTTTCTTCTGGAGTCTCAGAGGGGCCAAGTGTTTTCTACACTAGCTTTTTTACAGCAGGTACGTTATAAGTAGAGGGAATAGCAAACACTAAAAAGGATATTTATCTTTATTTATGAGTATATATGCTGAATGTGTCTGAATAAATATCTAATTAGATCAACAGACCCGAGGGAAAGAGTTGGAGAAAGACGTGTCCTTTTTTGTAACATCCTCACAGCCGTTGCCGTTTTCCATGTTGTTGTTGTTACAGATGTTTATGACACACTGTTTATGACAGACGTTGCAGGTTTATTATGCCAACCAACTGTGATGGAGGCGCTGTGGTTCACTGAGTTCAGGTGTATAATGCAAATTCACACACTGCAACATAATTAGCTCCATAGAGCTCCATGTTCAACCTTCACCATGTTATCTAAGCTGCTAAGTTGGACACATCAGTGTTCATGCTCTGCTCATCTGTTCAACACTGGGCTGCAGTGCAGTGGATCATGACGCTATCATATGATTACTGGTGCTTTGCTGTACCAGTAAGAGGAAGGGCGTGAGTGGGCAGTGATCTGATGATTTGGTTGAGTCTGGGGCTCTTGAAATTGATGGTCACGTACCGTTCTGGGTTCTCCCTGGTCCTTGCGTCCATGTGAGCCCTGCTGCGTCCCCTGCTGCTGGTGTTACATTACGTTGTGTAACATCAGTAGATGCAGAGGAGCCAGGCAGGCAAAGCAGTGAAGGATTCAGAGGTTTATTAGTGACAGCTCTTGTTTTTTTGACTTCTGAAGGAAAGCAAGGCCGGTGACCTTCGTTACTGTGCATTTGTTCTAGCAAATATGAGCAACCCACCGCTGAGAGGATAAAACGCCCTGAAACAGCTAAGCTTTGCATTTCCTCAGACCTCAAGGTGAGGCCATGAAGTGCTTGGGCTTCATCCTGCGTTCACAGTAAACAACGCCACTAATTAATTCCAGCTTCAGCTGCTATTTTCACACACTTGGTGACACTAATCATAAATTTTCCAGTGATAAATATAATTGCCCACTCTAATCCTTACATACATTTGTAATTAACTGCTGGAACGGTTTATCATGGCGAGTACAGGGAGGACTTGAATTATTCCTGTATTTTCTGCAGTGTCAAGGATTTGCAGCTCATTGATATGCGCACACCAACACTCATGTTTGGGGTTTTATAATTAGGAGGACACTCGCTGATATAATGAATTTGCCGTTAGTTCACCTTGACCTTGACCTTCACAAATAAACGCCTTATTAAACCAAATGAGTTCAACCTAGCTTAACTGTCCAACATAATTGAGTGTCCTACGCCCATATTAACACATTATGATGACTAGCTATCATTATTATTATTATTATTAGATTCTCAAAGCAACAGATTCATCTCCTAAAAATAACATTTAAGATACTGTTAAGCTGTAAGTGTATATAACTGGTTTAATAAACAAATGTAGCCACCCAGTGACTTCATATTCATACAGAAACACCAAGGCCAGTTATTGAGCATCTGAAGATAGTTGGTTAAGATCAAAAGGATAAAGTAAGATTCATTATCCAGCTTTTTAAGAGCATTCTGTGCTTTATAAGTCATTTAAGGTGGATCGTTTGCATCTTTACTACTTTTGGTTTTAAGCTGTAGTTTTACTCATTGTTAAGAAGGATTAATAAAACATTTAGGTAGTCAACTAGGGATGGCAGAAACATGAGTGACAGCAGAACAGTCAGTCAGTAATCAGTATTACACACTAATAAAGGATGGAAAGGTCAGAGTGTGGCCAATCATCTGATGGGCAGCTTCAATACTTCACCTTATGACAACCTACTGTAGCTGTACATCAGCAGACATATGGAGATGCTGCATTTAGCAACCAGAGGCATTTAATCCAATACAACCAGTACAAATACTATATACCAGCACACCTCTAGCCTGACAAACACAGAACCACAGCATGGCCTCCTCCTCCACTTCCTCCTGCTCTTCCTCCTCCTCCTCTTCCTCGTGCAGTCAGGCTCTAGACTCGTAGCAGCAGCCACTTCCTTCAAAGGTAGTGTCCTAATTTTCACACATACACAATATTACTGCTGCGACAGTCACTGACGCCTTCTGTCTGTTTGAGTGTGGCCATTTTTACACACTTACTTTGTAGTTACAGTTGTACAAACTCCATATTTCTTGTGTATTTTTAATATTTATCTGGTTCATATCTAGTAACATTTTCTTCCTTTTACTATTTGCTATTAATTTGGCATTTACCATCTACAGCCAAGAAAAAACTTTATCGTAAAAAGACCATTTTTCTTACGGTTCATGTGACAGTAAACATTTTGAACCATTAAAACAGGTTTTGTATATTGTATATTGTATATGTGTCTCAGAAATATTACTGTATATATACCGTAGCTATAGGATTAGATTGTTATATGGCATGTAAACATCAATAGTAAAAAGTAACAGAGACCTCAACACTCGCTGTTACAGTGTGATGTGGCTGCAGTGGATACAGCAGAAGAAATGTTCAACTGAAAGCCGATTGAGTCGTGACAGAGATCACTGGCACAGGACGGCACCGATCAGGCGTCAGGCTGAAGGTTGGGGAAGGCAGCGGATAACAGCAGGGCTCGGCTTGTGTGACGGGCCGAATGCGTGTCTTTTGTTTTGTATTTTTCATGAAGAGCTCAGAGGAGAGGTCAGTGGTGATAATACACTTGCTATAACACAGTTGTGTCTTCAGAGGATTGTGGAGCAATGAGGTCGCTGCTAAAGCCATTTAGGGCTTTGTCAGCACATGCCAGTCTCTGAGCCACTACAGAGCAGAGGGCCGTCCATCAGGGGCCTGCAGCCTCCGCATCACTAGGCAAGGAGTGCAAAAGATAAGAAAAGAGCGAGCGCTCTTCAATGTCCTGAAGGAAACGGGCTTGTTTCAGTCGGCTGCTGTCTGTCTTTGGAGCTGTAGGCCTGCGAGTACAGCCAAGGCGGAAACTAAATAAAAAGACCCCACGCTCGCATGTTTTTCTAGAAGTCGGAGCCAAACATCAGCAGCGCCAGCAAGGCTCGAGCAGCCGGAGCCGGAGGGCCCAGCGTCCACCAGCATCACCCAGTCTGGAGCAGGTCCCAGTGCTCAGACACCAGAACACCGGCTTTGATTAATGCCTCGACTGCCCCATCTATTAACAAGTGAGAAACGGGGGGGAGCAGCACCAACACACAGGCATGAAATTAGCACAGAATGGGTGTTTGGAACTACTCTGCTCTCGGAGGCCTTTGCCCGGCTGCAGCAGCTGTCTTTGAGCTGGAGCGGAGACCCGGCGGTGGCGTGTGAGGCATTGTTCCACCTCGGCCAGAAAGAAATGAGTCTCCACCAAAAGAAAGCCGCTACACAGATTAGACTGACAATATTTCAGCTGAAATGAGGCTTCGCAGCAGCCTGTGAAGAGGCCAGACAAGAAAAGGATGTTTTCTCCTGACTCCAGTGTGATATACATCAGGTCTCTTATATTACTTAACAGCCAGAGTGTTTTATTATTGGCAATAATATCTGGCCCATACAGGCTGATAAAAGCCAAATCTACGCCGTCTTTAATAAAAGTGTCTGTCTGACAGTCGCCGTCGCCTTTTGCTGTTCGCGCCGGAACCACAAGGTTTAATCTGCGGCAGCGAGGCCTCTGACGCCAGGAGAGCGAGATAACATTTAGAAATGTAAAAAACCCAACAGCGCCCTTTCTGAGAGCAAACATTCAAATAAATCCTGTGGCCGAGCGTCGAGTCATCCCAGACAAACATCATTAAATCTCCAGATCGCTGAGATTAAATGTAATAATGAATAAATAGGCATTGATCTATATGGTCTGGGTGCGATGACGCCACAGACCAGGAACCACAACAGACATGAGCCATAGACTTTGTAGTATTACTGACATCTGCAGAAACAGTATCTGTCTGCAGCGTCTCTCTCTCTCTCTCTCTCTCTCTCTCATATGGATAAAATGTGTACAGATGTTTTTCATGAATTCACTCTGTGTGTATTTGCGGTTTTTGAGTCGTGGTTTTCTTATTTTTCCATTTGCTGTAAATGCTTCGGTCTAAACAGGATCTGACTTCTGTTCTCCCGCGCACACGTCCACATCACCTGGCATTGGATCTCAACTCTTCGCCCCATCTAACACTGATCCTACGTGGGATCATCGCAGATGTGAGGTTTCGGTCACTTGACCCAATATGTGTTTGAACGATGCTGTGGTTTACTGAAATATTGTTAAAGTTAGCGACTGCCTTAGAGTCTAGTCAGCCTGTGTTGAGAAACTATGGACTCTACATAAATACTATAGGCCTCATTCTGGTTCTCCATCTTTTCTGTCTTTGAGAATGTAAAACACAGCTCACCCAGCTATTATGAAACCCCTTTTTGAAGAACTACTGCAGTAGGTGCAACTTTGTCAAGAAGGTTCATTTGATAATTCCGTCAACTGACTTAACATCATCCGCTGTCGGCTGCAGAGAATGTCGGTGGTTAGCAGGCGCTGCTGCCGCATCGGTGGAGTTTCCCTCTAGGATGAAGAACGCAGCATCAAACAGCAGATGATTTAAGGAGCACGTAACCTCGCTTGACAGCTCGCGCTTTCTGCCGCATCAGCCGGCGCAGTGAAGAAGCTCAACGTAACAGAGGGCCGAACGTTTCCCTGAGCGTGGAGCGCGTGGGGCTGTGACTGATATGCATCGATGCAGCAGCGCTACGGGTCGATGAACCCGGCATCCGCGCGTGTTATTGGGGCCGAAGCTGCCACATGTCGTGAGAATAAAACTCCGGCTCCTTTAGGCCTGTTGTGTTAACCGTCGCATTAAGCTGCTGCTTTCACTAAGGTTGTGAATTTCTCTTTCTACTCCTCGCCTGCGTTAACTGAGCTGCGCTCTGTAATTTTCGGAGCCCTGCGATGCCTTTCATGTTTCACCACTGGTCTGGGAGCACTCCACAGGCAATTACAGAGCGAGAGGTTCGTGCTCTCGCCGAGATGACACAGCCGCCTCCTCTGACCTTTCACTTGGTCCAGAAATGAGCGCCTTGTCTGGAAAACTGAAATAAAACACAGTGATTCCTGCCTGACAGCGGGGCCGCGCCGGGTTTCCGCGCACCTGACGCTGGGAACGGCGCCTTACCTCGGCCGACCCTCGGCGCGAGACGGGGAGGAAAAGTCATTTAGCGTCGCGGTGCTGCGCGGGATGACTCACTCCTGCGCCGCCCGAGCCAGACGAGAGCGAGCGAAGCGCCCCATCCTTCTTCCTTCAGCACCTCCCGTCTTCCCGCTCCTTTCTCAGTGTTGACGTTTCCACGGCGTGAGGAGCAGCCGCGCGATATTTATGTCCTGCCTCCTTCTCCCCGCTCCTGGCACGCTGTCAGGCGCACTTAAATAAAAAAGAGGAACGGGCATAAAATGAGCTAAGAGCCGAGGCGTGTAAATGATGGTGCAGGGATATTGTATTTCCTGCACTGTATGGCTGCAGGGGGCGGGGCTACCCCCGGACGGGCCTCGGTCCTGCACAGCTGCTTCCAAGCACCTGTCTGGTGGTGGAGAGTGATGCTCTGCCTCCCAGCGCTGCTCACTCCATCATTTCTGTGACGGCGGAGGTATTGGCACAAACCTTACAGCCATCTCCTCCATCGCCTTGGCAGGTGTTGCCCACACTCTCGGCTGCAGACGGCGCAGCGCTCCGTTAAAAGCATTTTTGTCCCGCACCAGCAACGACAGCTGTGGCGTTTACTGTTGCAAAAGCACAAGCTCAGCTCTAGATGCGTATCATGCCATGAAAACACGCAGAAAACATGATTTAATTCATGGAGCACGCGGCCCATAACAGATTAGGTGGGATGGCTAAATCATTGGCTCATGTCAGTCCCACCCAGATTTCTGGCATCTATTTATGAAGTTTTATTATAAGTTTACAGTCTCTATAAAATACTTTAACACACTCCTGGTCCTGTAGGTGTCTGGTTACTGGGAAAACCCGGGAAAAACCAGACGATAACTAAGACGCAAAACAGAAACGTCTGCATTATTCTTTTGTTCAGGATTCCCACTTACTGTAGGGCAATTCTGCTTTTAGTTACATCCAGATATTCAGTGTCTTTGCCGAAACAAAGGCTTCACCATAAAAGGATAAGCTGTATCATAATGAGGAAAGAGCAGTCGATCAGTTAGGCACAACTTTAATGCTAGTTACCATTAGTCTTTTAAATGTACAGTATCACTACTTAACCTTCTATAGATGCAGATGGTGATGAGATGGCTCCATTCCAACAAATTACCAGATGCAAAACCTTTAATGCATTTACACTTATGGAAAGTTGAATCAGCCATTAAACTAATCTGCACATTGCAGAAGGGAACTGAGTATTCGGAGAGACATTCGACCACAGCAGATGTTTATGTGATGATGCTGCTGTTAGATGTATAGAGATGATTCCATCATCTTCCATAGTATATGAAACTAACAGATCTCTGTTAACCTGTTATCGTGGTTTTACATGTGACTGTGTGCCTCCACTGGTCCAACGTCGCTGTCTCCTCCTCTGTCTTTTGGCTCAGCCACTAATATTATCAACACCACGGGAAACCGTTGCCAGCACGACACAAATAAAGGAAAGTGTTGCAACCACCATCACAACAATCAGTTCAGCTTTTACATTGTGTGTCACTGTGTCCAATGCCTCATGACTTGCTGTGCATTGATCAGCTGCAAATCCAGAGTAGTGTGGCTCTCACATATCTGTTAGCACTCTGACATGATGCTGCCTATTGATCAGGCTTATCCCTGTGGCTGCTGGCAAACATCTTGCTTCATCTGTTAGATCCCTTCAATACAGATGCAATTACAGAGCTGTAAATCCTCCCTCACCTTTACAGTTTTTATCGGTCGCTTTGAGGCAACCGTCCAGTGAAACAATACATTCTCTTAACAGTTCCCACACAGGTTTAACCAGTATAGTAAGTTGAACCAACTTCCAATAACTTTTCCTAAACATTAAGTTACATCAAATAAAATACATATAAGCTAAAAAGCATAAAATATTTCAAATCTGTAAAAAAACACAGTGTGCTGAGTTGTTGCAATCACATGATTTCATGTATCAGCTGGACATATTGGCACAAATACGTGACCCGAGGCCTGTGGCAGTAAAAATAGACCTGACCCGACTCAACGAGTGCTAACGTTCTGCCTCCCTGAGCATGCAACCTCGTGATCAGGATGTTCTGGATGTATATAGGACCATATGGTTTGTGCCTGTGCACTTGAAATGTGTGCTTAGGAAGAAACAGGACACGAGTGACACAATTAACACAAACAGAGCAGCAGAGGGAAAGGAGACTTATTTGTTTTGTGATCTCAGTATCCACCTACTCCCCTGAAACGGTTGGAAAAAGGAAACAGAACAGAGCAAAAATGACTAAGAGGGAGAGTCCGGGACGACAGATTCATAAAGGAACACAAACAGACGAAATCAGACAGAGCCGGACAGTGAAAGTGCAGACCAAGCAGGCGCTTTGCTGCAGCCATACGTTCCAGTCACACCAGGAGCTGCCGTCCCACCGGCAGTCACCCGTCCGCCTCAGGGCCTAACACCCATCCCATCCTGTCCCACTCGTCCGGCGTGCGGGGGGTGGAGGGGCGGGCGCTGTGTCTGGCTCACGGTCAGGCTCTCACAGGAACGGAGCGCAGGAAGCGCGCGTGCGGACGTGATGCTGCGGCGCTACGAGTCGCCTCCCGGCCTCTCGGAAAGCGAAATGTGGTGAGGCAGCAGGAAAGAGTGTGAAATAACCCGCGGGACGTTCGTTGGTGACATCGGGTCAGCGGTGCCGTGTATGCAGAGCGACGCGCTGGAGCCGTGTAATACCTGATCTCAGCCTCAGCCTCAGCCTCAGCCCCACACATAACATTTATTAAAACCCAGCTGACTAATTACCTAATGAGAACCTGCTCCTCAGTCACTGGCAGCTTTACACATGCACTGTAGCACTGTATTCATGAAGCCACTGCTAATATACTGTAGATGAAGTCTCCTATTAAGGAGCATGAAGGAGTTTTGTGCAGAGCTATATTGGGCCTGGATAAGAAACATGTGCACTGCCCCCATGACCCGTCTACAAATGTCCACACCCTCTGACGGAACCAGCACAACACAACCAACAATACAGATAATCACCATGTGAGCACGTCACGTCGTCCTGGTAAACGCCGACCTTCGCTGAACTCAAGTCTTACAGAACAATGGTTGGTCCATCGGAGTTTGATTCCGACTTTTCCTTAAGTGGCTGTTCCAAGTCAATTCCTCTTCGGAGCCAGAGGGCGCGTCTGGTGGAAGTCCAGTTCTGGGCCGGGCCTGTCTTGGGTGGTCTCTGGGCCGAGGCTGAGGTGCGGCTGTGTGACGACAGACGTCGACGAGGTGAAGAATTCGCCGTGGAACGTGTCAACACGAAGCCTAGAGTCAAACAGTGCAAATGGGCCAGAATGTCTGAAAATTAGATTTTGCAAATTAGGGGCTTTTTAACAAAACAACGTGCAGGAGATGCTGAAGCTCCTGCTTTTCCAGACGATGTCTGTGAACTCTGTCAACTGTCAGATGAGGACAACAAACATACATCATGTGTCTGGTTGTTGCAGCTGCAGCGTGACTGATGTAGGTACATGGCGGCTGCTCGGGCTGGATGGAGGTACTGTATTTTCCTGTCTTTGGAATGTTGACTTAGTGCCCTGGTCCAAAGGCAGAGCTGAGGTGAAAGGGAGGAAACGGCTCGTGTGTGTTGTTGACAGCGTACTGGTGCTGCTCCGGCCTTGCCCCTTTTTTCCTTGGATATCCAACCACAAACTACGACAGCTCATCTAAAGCTCATCGAGTAGATTTGGGCCGAATCCTGATACACTCTGCAATTATTATTGTAAGAGTAACAAAGTGCAGCGTGTGAGCCAAGTAGGAGGTGGAGTTATGACCCACTAACCTACATCCATGGTCCTGATGACAAACCGATCGCACTGACTCCTGAGTGGGCTGACAGCAGTCAGAGCTGGCGTCACTGTGACGATCCCGCTGCTCGTGCGTTAGGAGTATGAAGACAGTTTGGGGAGAACTTCTGCGGCGCTGTGGGCCGAGCAGGAGGAAGACGGTGGAGGAAGCGGGTCTTACTAGAGCCAAGTGAAAGAGGAAGAGCTTTTATCTTATCCCCCCTGTCACTCAATCACCTTGGCCACGCCCCCTTCCGTCCCTCTTCCTGTTTTTTTCTGCTGCTCCCACACCAGGACTCTGTTCGTGATATGAGAGGCTCCTCAGCAGTTCTTGTGGGACAGTTTATTCTAGTTTGTTAGCTGTCTTTGCAACTTGCCCTTGTTCCTTCCTTTTGTGTATGTACTGTAGCATATTTCATTAATCTTTGATTTCTTTGTATTCTGACCAATCTGTTAGTGGCCTTTACAGTATTTAGGCCTAACCTGTTAGTCTTGTTAGCTCATTAAGGGGTTAGGTAGTTCACGGTTCATAACAGATTCAATAAAATTGCTTGACAGCAGACAGTACTTTTATCAACTCACTGAGTGAGGCTCATTTTGTCGGTGCAGTAACCCACATAAGGATAATAAATGTTCAGTATAAACACAATTACAATCAAGGCCAAAGGAAATACAAGTGATACTTCAGTGTTTTTTTTGTGTTCATGGTTGCACAGGTTTTGTTCATTTCACTATGACAACAATGTAAGAAAAAGATGCATTTAAGAAGACCAGTTATAAACATGGTCTGTCTGTATCATCACACCTCCATTTATTAATCTAACATGGCTGCTTCATCTCAAGCAATCATTCTCACAGAAAAGACAGGCTTCAGTACCACAATAAAGTCTGGATCCTGGATCCTGAGGAATAAAACACACACACACTGACAGATTACAGTTGACTTGACATATAAGGATCCTTGACACCTCACCTTTTAAAGGCCATGGAACTCATTAGGAAGGCAGAGAGGGGAGCAACAGGGAGGATGTTATCAGCGCCTCCGTCTGTAGGGCAGCATCAGACGAGATGAGAAAACACACCTTTCATTAACCTCTACCTCTACCTTTGCATGATGTCACGTGGCTGTGTGAATTATTCGTTATTAACGGCCATGTCACCAATTTCTGGTATTTATTGTGGTAATGGGGGATCTCGTTTTCCTTTTAGCCTCCAGACAGCATTTTAACTCACATTTGCGTTGCTTTACAAAGTAATAATATATAATTTCATTGGAGGAAGTATCACTGCATGGAAACTTGAAATTACAAGACTAAAGATACAATTGCAGACACAAAAGACACAACTTTTAGACACTGACTAGTGTTTTACCACTCTATTAATGTGTGTAATAATAAGTACTGCTTTCCACTATACTGCTCTTCAGTTCTGCTGAATGTGTAGTATATATATGTCTAGTATTTCTCACCCCTGCTTTCCTGTATGTGCTCTGTTGATGTCCACTGCAGTAACATGCACTTATTGTCAAGGATCATTAAAGTTTCATGATATCAGCCTGAGTGTAAGTAATTTAGGAAGTGTTGACCCCGGGCCTAACCTTCGTCAGAATAAGAGCGTTGTGATGAGGAGACCTGTAGCTTAACACCGGCTGACAGCCTTGTCATGTACGATTTGATTGGTGTCAAAGGCTGTGTTAGACCCTGACACACAAAAGAGAAAAACTAAATTAGATTGTTAACATTCATGGGAAATGATCAGGATGTCATCATGTCTCAGACATCACTGATTTCTCTGACTGGCCCTCACTTCCTTTTAACTTGGATTTTTCTGTCTCCCGTCCGTTCTTGCTTTACGTTTACATTTCTGCCTTTTTCAACTGCCATTTTCTTCATTTTCCGCCCTCATCATCATCTTTTGCTATTTGCTATAAATTCCTAACTGCTCTATTTACAACATGTTCCTTGCCTGTTACCCTAACAATTGCTTTCCTGACTAGGTTCAATTCTTTACTTTCTGTTCCTGTTTCATTCTTTTCCTTCCATTCTCCCTTTTCTGGATGAACACATTCACAGAGACTGATGTTGTTGTCTAAAGAGTTTGCAGTAGACAACATTACATAGACATCAAATAGCAATTTTAATCAATTTAAACAGAAGGCCTTTTTACCTTCTAGTTCATTCATGTTAACATATTTTAATTATTATTAAATAGCTCATAAAGAGTCTGGCAGCTTGTTAGTGGCGTTCAAGTTTTTAGATAGTACTAAAAGCAAAGCGTTACAGTGACATCCTAGCCCCGAGAACATTGAACTGTCCGTCTTAACATTCTATGTTTCTATTGGATGTTACTACCCTGTTTGCCCAATCAACAGGCTGAAGGGGCGGGATGTATTTTAGCGAATCTGCAGTCTGGCGGGAGAACAATTTGTATGAATGCGAAGCCTCTGAAGTGAAAATAGTTCCTTTCGGTGATGAGTGCAGTTTACGCCCCTTGTGACTGATATGTTACTGTATGTAACGTTCATAAGGTAAATGCCCATGAGTATGTAATTGGATCCTGGTTTAGCAAGTTACAGGTTTAAAGTAAGATGCAAAGCATGTTAGCTAGATAGCAATAATAGCACATGCATGACTGTAATAGCAGCACATGCTATGTGTGGCTAGTGTGTGTGACATTGTTAACTCACATAAAAGTAAAGTAAAGTTGTAAGGACCTTATTGAAGGTAAGAATCTGGACCAAGAAGCTCCTTGGACCTGGTCTCTTGATCATTGCAGTTGTCTTTTAGCTCCAGATGCCATTAACACCCAGTGTCATCAGTTGGACTTTAAGTGCCCTTCAGCGCTCAAGGAGTAGTTACTACTTTAAATAACATGCATGTACCTGACTTGTTGCTTGCTTTGACTGCGAGTAATTATGAGATACTGTATTGGTACTATTTAGCACAAGGAACGTAGCTGCAAAAACAATGGAGGCACCATTAACAACCTCACGAGTTATATTTTAGGTGAAATCTAAAATACCTTCAAGTATGGAAAAATCAGGTTAACATGGACCAGGGCCTTGCCAATAGTACCACTACACTGTCTACTGGAAACATATCTATATGGCTCAGCTGCTACAATATGTGAATATTCAGTATAAGCATGTGGCAGATACATAGTGTAGCAACAAGAGACATTTAGCATCGTTAAGCAGATCACATAACCTGATGTTAAATGCTAAATGTTAGTTTCTTCTCCCAGCGTGAAGCCCCACTGGGAGCGGTCAAAATCACAGGCCCGTCATTCAGATTAATGTGCACACAGAGCCTCTCAATGACACAGCTCAGTGCACTGTGGCTCACTGTTGAACACCTGCTGCACAAAAGCACACGCCACAGTGACAGACACTTGTCATGGTCACCTATGAGCACATGTACTCACCCACTTAGATCAGTTACACACACGCCAAGTAACACTTCAACCTGGAAAAACAATCTGGAAAGAGAGGAGTAGATCAGAGTATCATCATCAGTGTGAACATCAGGGAGTCATATGTTCTTTGTTAAATTCTTACGTCATTGCCTTTAGCCTTTAGCTCACAGGAACATATCATAGGTCCTTGTGAGTTGCTGGTTCAAGTAAATTTTAAGTGAAAAATATGTTAGAACAGGTCATACAAATGATTATTTTAACAATATCGGATGTATTCATCAAATGTGTCATTTGAAGTTTGAACATTTCATTACGTCATCATTTAATTGAAAATATTTTACTGGAAACCTAGCTTGGCACCCATAATATCAACAGTCAATGCTTACATAGATCTGATCCAAAAGAATCAGATGTTAAGTATTAATTTTCTGGGGTATGAAAATATATTAGTGGCTCTTTTTATTTTCTTGGGACAAGTTCAGTATTGGCACCAGATGTTTCGTCTTTAGGATGTTCATAAGTCACGCTGGTGTCTACACGTTCTATTTTCTCTTGGAGCTCAAAGAGAACAGCTGGCGAATTTAATTCAATATTTGCTTTGTGTAGTGTAGTGGGAGCATTCCTCACATACAAAGGAATGCTGTGCCCCCTTTTGCTGGAAGAAGGAAATGCAGCCCTGCATCAAGGACCAAGACCTCAGGTGACACTTGGCCTCCTTTCTATGTATAAGCTTTTAAGATAAAACTGATTTTGTTATCCACACTGATCTCTGACATATTATGTTTTGCTTCTACATGATTAGAAGCAGATTTCCCCCCTAAATCCTTATTTATGGCTTCCAGGAGTCATTGCAGATTGAAAACTATATCTTTTAATACGTCATAACTTAAAACCCACCCCCTTTACAGACATAAGCTGAGAAATTCTACAGTAAACTGCAACCTACCTCAGTCGCTTGAGGATTGGTTTGGGAATCAGGAGGTCCCAGGTTCAAACCCACCAGGACTTCAGGTGTGTCCTTGAGTAAGACACTTCACACTAGCTCCTGGGCTGCCTTGAACCAATGAAACCAATTTGACTGTCCAAAAATTGTGATAATGACCAATAAATGCTTCCTTCATGCACCCATTTTCTGGGATCAAATTGCCATTTCTCTCTATTTTTAGCCCAAGAAATAACTTTGCATGATTACTGAACTGAATAGAACTGACATTAGTTTTTATAGCATTAAATCATTCTAGCATTTGCCACTTGAGAATTGGCCTCTTTTGGTCGGACCTTGTAATTACCGCACCTCTAGTTATTTCATCAATTAGAGCAGTGCTGCATATGTTACTAGCCAGCCAATTGTTGAGAATATAGATTGACTAAAACAAAGCAACAGATGGGTCCAAGTGTGAGCCATCGCAGTGGTTTCATGGTTTTCAAGGAACAGCATTGTTTACAAAATGGCATAATTAAGCGCACACTCGGAGGAAAAACAAAAACCTTCCTCTTATTTAATAATGAGCACACATTTCAGTCCATCCCAAACACAGTAACACACGCCTTTGGTGTCTCAGCCCTGCTTTAGTGGTCGAGACCTGTAAGCCAATTGGGATCTTCTATGAGATGATGAGCAGCTTAGATGTCTGTGGTGGTGGTAGGCGCCCCTCCCCTATGTGAGAGCATTAGTGGTGCTAAAAGCAGTAACACCATTAAGGCCAACTTGGTTATAAGGGTGTGTTGCTTTAGTGCTAGATTAGCAAAATGTCCCCCTCACACAGAGAGTAACTGGGCAAATGCTCCTTTGCATTTCTGAAGATGTTTGGTAGGCTGAAGGGTGTCCTCGGTGGGCCGCAGGGGCCTGCAGCTTCTGGGACTGTGAGAGTGGCCCCTGACCCGGCTCCTGCTCCAGCCACGGTAAGACCAAAAGCCTGCTTTATATTTATGCTGTATTTATGGCACAAAAGCACGCAAAATAATGTTGTAATCTGCATGTATTGCAGCAGCTTTGGTCGTTGTATGATTGTTGCTTTTTGTCTTTCTCTCCATCATCTATCCAACTTTTCTCCTCTGCTGCCAAGAAAGAATCAAATCAAATCGACAACCCATCTTGTTTCTATTAGTTTCTGTCTTTTTTTACACAATTCACTGTTCTTTAAAAGCATTCTCCAAATGAAATGCCCTCTAACAATGATGGTTTGAGGAATGGGGGCCAACATCTGACTGTCGGTTTGTCGTGTAGGGGGAGAAGCCAGTTGATAAGGGTGAAGCCAAAAGGGAAGACAAACAGCGTAAGTGGATCATTCATCTAAATGAAGCATCTTCAGTATATTGGCCTTGTGGCATTAAATGCTTTACTACATTTCATTTTGGTTAAACTTCGTATCTAACAGTATCTTAGTTTCCAGCCTTATCTGATTTACTGACGTCAGTAGTTCTTAATGCTGATTTTTGGTTTAGAGGTTTGGAAAGCATCAAATGTAATCAGTGTGTTCTGCACCCACAATGCTGAAATACTAGAAAAAAAGGTGTTCAAATCTACTGTCTTTACAAGACTAAATGAGCTAAAACATATTTAAAAAAAACAGAGACACATATTAATACATCTAGTAATGGGTGCATTAATAGGTCTCAAAAACATTTCAGTTTTCACAGTGTAACAGGGATTTTAATTAGGGATTTGTGTTGGTAAGAGGTTATATAATGTTTTGTCTCTGTGAAAACTTAGGGTATTCTTTATACTGTACTATGATCACTCTCCTGACCCCCCAACCCTGACAAGTATATTGTGATATGAATAACATTGCCAGACTTACATTTCACAGCTTCTCTGTTCAATTTTACACTTTGCAACTTTTTAAAAACATATTTATATTGTCTGGAGGAGACAATCTGACCGTGCCTGCTTTTCAGATTCAGCTCCAACCCCGGCCACTACGACAGATCCAGCTCCAGCACAACAACCCATAGTAACTACAGCTAACTCTGAACCAGTTGGGTTAGATGGGTAAGTCCTGTTCCTGCCACATGGTATAGTATCTGGTCAGTTTATTTGTATGGCTCCTTCAGGGGCTTGACCACAAAAACGGTCAGATAAAAGTGACACAGTGGGATTTACGAATCACCCTCTGTGCTTAAACACCCTCAAAACTGAGGCAGTAAGTAAAGATCTAATAGTCCTTAAATAAGAAAAAAATGATTACTTCAAATTAAACACTGACACCACAGACTAGTATCTGATTAAATACCCAGTGGACACTAATTAATTAGATTCCCAGCCAAGATGTCAGAGCCAGACAGAGAAGGCCCTTGGAGATAAACTCAGCCTGTGAGATCTTTATCCCCTGGTGCAACTTGCATATTAACAGCAGGATGACTTGAAAGTAGATTAAAAGCTTTTCTGCTTTTGAGATCTAAGAAGCTCATCAAGACTTATTTTCCCAGCAATCAAATAATGTGAAGGTGACAGGTAAACACATTTATGAACAATTTACTAGTGTAAATGTTTCGTGATTTGAATTTAAAAGAAGAATATGTAAAGCAAAGATGTGTCATTACATGAGTAAATGTGTCAGTCATCAGCTGAGTTACTTATGGAATAATCAAGTCAAGTCAAGTGTATCAAGTCAATACAGTATTATGCTGTACTGTCTAGTAGGGCTGTACTGCTACTATGGTGAATATATGTATCTCAGTCTAATATAATGCAACAACAGTTACCTGTATCACCAGTGTGTGCAGTCTGCTTTTGTATATAAGCATGTGTATTTATATATACACGTGCATTAATACATGTGCTGCACAGTGATAGAAACACTGCATAAAAAACACTTTCAGATTTATAGAGAAATATATTTTTGATAGACATGATTGGAATAGAGGCATCTAAACCTAAATGTAGTCCTTGTTTGATTATGTCTTCCAGTTCTTGCTTGATTTATTACTAAAATAATTTGTATCATAATATGAAGTATGTCTTTATGGCTCCATGGCTCTGCCTATCAGTCAGATGTATTACTAAAGCCTGTCCAGTAAGAGGCGACACAACCACACGGTGGCAGCAACTCCTCCTGTATAGGTTTCCTGAACCTTTCCACTGAAGTCGAAACACCCAAATTTTTATTGCTGCACAGGTGTGAAGGGCATTTTATAATACTCTGTCCTAACATGTGAAACATGTCCTTATTCATTGCACTGTGCATCTCTGCTCGGATGAACCACAAATGAGTTTTCACTGTCTGGATTCCTCTAATATGCCGGCTCCTAAGATTTACTCTAGTGGAATACAATAGCAATGGTCATAGTGCACTAAAGAAAGAAAGAAGAAGAAAGAAATTAACCCTTAATAGTCCCACAGTGGGGAAATTCATTCTCTGCATTTGACCCATCCCCCTTGGGGGAGCAGTGAGCTGCCACATGAGCGGCGCTCGGGGAGTTAGAGCGAAGTGTCTTGCTCAGGGACACACCTGATGCCGAGGCGGGGGATCGAACCGCAGACCTTTTGCCTTCCGAGGTCGACACGCTACCAACTGAGCTACCAGGCCGCAAAGATCAGGCATGAGTATTTAAAGACATTTATAAATCAAATAGGAAGAAATAGAAAGAATCACATCTCATGATTGTGCACTTCTCATGAATAGTTGCCACCTATAAGTCCTAAACTAATTATTTACAGGTTTGTCCAGGTTTCAGTTTAGGGAATCTTACTTTACTCAGTTCGTTCTATCCTTGAGCCACTCTCAATACTCTTTTTTTCTGACTCTATTTTTCATTTTCAGACAAGAAGCAAATCCACCCCCAACTCTTCCAGTTGTCATCAGCAAGAATTCAGATGAGCAGATCAGAGCCATAGTGAGACGGATGAGAGAGAGACTTCATGTCTACAAGGAGAAAGTGATTGATCAGTACGCCTCCTCCCCTGAGATTAGCCCCCCTGTCAGTGAGTACATGCAGGATTAATACTCTGACTGGTAAAATAGCACTGTGACTTCATCAAACTGTGAATTTAACTCAGTCCTAATATTGTGTTTTTAGCACCACTGCTCAACAAGGGCGAATATGCAAAGGTCATACAAGAGAGGAAACGACAAGCAGAGGAGGAGCAGAGAAAGAAGGAGGAGGCTGACCGGCAGAAGAAAGAGGCGCAGGAGAAGAAGAAGAAAGAGGATGAGCAGAAGAAGAAAGAGGAGGAGGACAAGAAGAAAGCAGAGATGAAGGATGAAAAACAGAATGTAAGCATGAAGTCCAGGTTAACTGATGCCGCCTGGTCCTGTGTGGACCTGGTGCTGAAGCCAGTTGAGGACAGCATGGACTCTGTGCTGGGGAAGACCATCGACCCGTTCACAGACCGTCACTACATTGCATGGCTGAGCGTGGTTACTCTGGCTTTTAATTACAACACATGGTTTGTCACGGCCCGACTGTGTTTCCCATATCACACGGCCCGCGCCATCCCTTACTGGTTTGCACTGGACCTGCTGGCCGACCTTGTCTACCTCATAGACGCCATCATCTTCCAGCCACGCAAACAGTTTGTCAAAGGAGGAGACATAGTGGTAAGTGTGAAATGCATGACCTAAAGCTGGTTGGATAAATCATATCCCTAAAAAGACTTTTTTACCTCGCAGAAAGACAGACTGGTGACAAAGAAAAAGTACAGAGATTCAGAGAGATTCAAGGTAATGTCACTTAATAATCATCCAGTTACTTGAACTGGAGTCATTGAACTCATTGTGTCTCTCTTCCACAGGCTGACTTCTTTTGCCTTTTACCATTTGACCTGCTCTACATCCAGTTTGGATTCAAATCAATTTTCAGAGCCAATCGTCTGCTGAAGGTGAATCCATTTACTCATTAAGTTTTTGTTTGAGTAAAGTTGAATTAGACAGTTGAAATGTAAAATTGAAAACATTTCTTCCTTGACTTTGTTCTTTTTTTTCTGAAGGTAGACACATTTTTTGAGTTCAGTGATCGGCTGGAGAGCATAATGACCAAGGCTTACATCTGGAGGTGAGTCCCAGTGTTGGTGAGGGTTCCCTGCTGGCTTTCCAACAGTCCCTGCACTGACTATTAGTGATTACCTTGGTACTGTAGATAATCAGTAATAGTCAAATCAGATGTATCAGATCAGATGCATTAGATGGTAAAGCCATCTACTGTAATACATCTGATCATGATGATCAGCAGGGAAAGTTGGAAAACCAGTAAGACCTTGTTTGATGATCTGGATTGTCCACCTCTGGTTGAAACCAGTAGTGGCTGTCAATATTAAACCCGGTAACGGATACTTTGCTGTTAAATTGTTTCATTGTGATCAGACAATTTACCTGCATGCATTGTAACATCTGGGAAAGACAATACTAAAATTTTAGTAGAATTTTAAAGAATTGATATTTGTATTCTAAACAAGAAATTTTATAATATTTCACTGTGTTGTCGTGTGAAGCTCATTAATAACCTTCCGCTCCCCTGTCAGAGTCATTCGCACCATTGGTTATCTGCTCTTCATGCTCCACCTCAACGCCTGCTTCTACTATGTTGCCTCGGACTATCAGGGCATCGGTAAAACCCCGTGGGTGTACTCTGGCCTGGGCAGCGCGTACGTACAGTGCTGCTATATTCCAGCTGGTGCTTGTTCGAGACTTGTGTCAGTGTGTAGACAGTTATTGCTCCATCATAATGTGTCTGGAATCCTCAGAGTATCTGGAATTTTGTATGTGACACATACAAAATAATTCTTTCCCCTTAAATTGATCCCAATCACAGCCTGTATCCTCACACTCTCTACAGGTACCTGCGTTGTTACTACTTTGCAGTTCGCAGTTTGATCAACATCGGGGGTCTCACCGAGCCCCACACTGTCTTTGAGATTTCCTTTCAGCTCACTAACTTTTTTACGGGCGTCTTTGTGTTCTCCACTTTAATTGGACAGGTAACATAGACTTACTGTACGTTCTACTCGTAGCATAAGTTTTACCTCACCGCCTCCTTCAACCAAAATCCTTGTACCAATTAACAGCAGCAAACATTAGTCATTAGTTTTTCCCCGTTGTTATGAAATAGCAGATGCTTGTTCCCAATAATAGTTACATTACTTTATCATCTAAAGTTCTTTTTTTTCCTGTTTAACTGTTTGAACTTGGGTGTGGTGCTTCAGATGAGAGACGTCATTGGTGCAGCGACAGCAGGACAGACCTACTTTCGAACTTCCATGGATAACACGGTGGCCTATATGGTGACCAATCACATTCCTACAATGGTGCAGAACAGAGTCCGCACCTGGTACACCTACACCTGGGATGCTCAGGGGATGCTGGGTGCGCCGTTTCATCATTAGACATTGCTGCTGTTTGTCAGCTAGTTAGGCCCCAGAACGTTTTCCTGTTCTACCACTGTAAGTTTACCTCTGCCTTCAGATGAGTCAGAGCTGCTGGACAAGATGCCTCTGGTCATGAGAACCGCAATAGCTGTGGACATCAACCTGGCAACATTTCAGAAGATTGATCTTTTCAAGGTGCAAATCCCACAGATCCAGTACAACAGCTGCACTGCAAACTACATATGAAGTTAAATGTCAGCTGTGTTTACTCTGTAGGGTTGTGACCAGCAAATGTTGGTGGACATGTTACTGAGACTCAAGTCTATCATCTATCTTCCTGGAGACTTTGTGGTCAAAAAGGTAACTGTCAAAGACCTGCTAAGGTCATAGTTGTCGAACATAAACAAAAACAGAATATAATGACTTGACTCTATATTCAGTTGATACACCATATACCACAGATACAATTTATTTATTCTTCTGGCTGCTTGACTGTAGCAAGGAACGTAATAAAAATGTCTGAAATGATATTAAAAATTCTAACAACCGTTGTCTGAATTTCTACTTTGTACCTGCAGGGAGACATCGGTAAAGAAATGTACATCATCAAAAGTGGAGCAGTGCAGGTGGTGGGAGGACCCGACAACAGTATTGTCTTTGTCACACTGAAGGCTGGTTGTGTGTTTGGAGAAATCAGGTTTGTACAACATAGTTGTTTTGGTATTTTAAAACAGGCAGCGAGTGTTCTAAATAGACAAATCTACAGAATATCTCTATGTACCAAACCATGATGATGTTTTGCCTGTAAAATAAAATTGATGCTTAAATGTATCGGAGCATTTTTAACTGTGTGTTCTTTATTCTGTTCTATTTTCCTCTCAGTCTGTTGCAGTCTTCCAAAGATGGAGGAAACCGGCGCACTGCTAATGTCAAAGCCCACGGCTTTGCCAACCTGTTCGTCCTCGAGAAGAAGGACCTGTTCGACATCCTCGTCCACTACCCAGAGTCTCAGAAAGTGCTGGCCAGGAAGGGAAGGTGGGTGTCAAGGAAATTATGAAGGCTGTTGTGTTATTTAAGGGGTCGCAGGGTTCAAAGAACGTGAAAAAAATAGACCTTACAGAATAGTCCAGAAATTACAGTAAATATGATATATTAAATTTTATATATATATATATATATATATATGAGTCCCATCCCTTAGCAGCTGGTTCATTTGTGCTGCCAGGCGCTCATGGATTGCAGTGAGCTTCTTTAGCCAGTAGGCGTGGATCATGTCAGGGCCAGGTGCTGTCCAGTTTTTCATACCTGAGACTCTATGTTGGATGTCTGCCACTGTGATAGTCACTGGATTCTGTTCAGGGAGGTTGCTGTGGTCTTCCCTCAGATCCACCAGCCACTGTGCATCTCTGTTGTGTGATGCCTCCCTTTCCCATATACCCTTCCAGTACTGTTCAGTTTCCAGCCTTGGTGGGTCTGCTCTGTTGTTATTACCCTGCCATTGAGAGTACACTTTCGCAGGTTGTGTTGCGAACAGCCGGTTTATTCGTCTGGCTTCGTTATCTCTGGTGTATCTCTTTAGGCGGCTGGCCAAGGCTTGTAGCCTTTGCTTGGCAGTTTCGAGTGCTTCAGGTATGGTCATCTGGCTGTACCTCTTAGGCATTGGTCTTTTCATTGCACCTCTCTGGGCCTCTGTCATTTGGCTCACTTCCCTCCGAGCTGCCTTGATTTTTGCCTCCAACCTTCGTTTCCATGGTGGGTATTGTTTCTCATGGCTCCCATGGTTGCTCTTATAGCCAAGCACCTCTAGGATCACTGATGCTGAAGCGTATATCAGCTCATTGGTTTCTGTGATTGTTGTGGTAGGGATCGCTCTCAATGCTGCATTCACATCTTCCATGAGACTTTCTGATGGTGCTTCACTTAGCCGTTGTAGTGGGGTTCGGGGTTGCCTGTTCAATCTCGCCATGATCTTATCTTTCAGGTCGGTCGCTGCCTCGCTCAGCGTATCTGTGCTTATTGGGGCTTCGTACCCAATTTCCGGTTGGGGAGATGGTGAAACCTCCCCTCTGACCTGGCGTCCTGGCTCCCCCTTGCCGTAGCATTTGTGTTGTATCTCGTCAATCTCAAGTCGTGATAGCAGTTGCCGTTTGTGGATGTTGGAACACTGAGCTACTAGTTGCTTCGCCGTCAGCCTTGAATGTGGGTTTCTCCGTTCCCATTCACCGCACATTCTTTGCATATAGCCCCTCTGACTAGGGTTACTTGAGTAGTAGCATTCCAACAGAGCCTTGTTCTCGCATCTCAGCCATTTCTTTCTTTTCTTTCTTTCTTGTTCAAGTAGCACCCTTCTCGCCAAGGTGCTCTGGTTCCCCAGCACCTGACGCAGACCTTGTTAGACCGGGCGACGTCTGAGCCGGTATCTCATGTGGTTCATTGTCTCTCATGATATGAGGTAGGCGGTAGGCGGTAGCTTGAAGGGTCTTGCCCAAGGACCCACACTGGATGCTTATTCGCCCTAACGGGGATTCGAACCGGGAACCCCCCGCATGCAAGTCCTGTGACTTTACTGATTGAGCTATCCAACGATATATATATATATATAATATATATATATATATATATATATAATATATGTATACCTATATGTATATAGGTATACATATACATATATATACATACATACATACATACATACATACATACATACATACATACATACTATATATATATATATATATATATATATATATATATATATATATATATATATATATATATATATATATATATATATATATATATATATATATATATATATATATATGTGTGTATGTATGTATGTATGTATATATGTATGTATATATATATATGTATATATATATGTATAGGTATATATATGTATATGTATACCTATATACATATAGGTATACATATATTATATATATATATATATATATATATATAATATTTATAAATATATAAAAATAGACTGACTGAACTTAGAAGGTGTGTGTGTGTGTGTGTGTGTGTGTGTGTGTGTGTGTGTGTGTGTGTGTGTGTGTGTGTGTGCGTGTGTGGGTGCTGTGTGTTGTGTGTTGTGTAGGGAGCTCATGAAAGCCAAGGCTCCAGCTGCAGCTAAAGTAGATGAGGAAAAGAAAAGGGGCCTGGTGCTGTTTGGAGCCAAACCGCCAACACCCAAACTGCTGCGAGCTTTTGGAGGAACCATCAACAAGACAATCATTAACAAAATAAAGGTAACGCTTCCTTTTTCTTCACTTAAACACATGTTCTTACTGCTGCCATGCTCTCTACTTAATAATACTGTTCTGATTTTTTTTCCTAGACCACTGCTGGTCCATGGAAACTGTAGTGTTCTAACTTTTTGTTTTATTATCTGCTCCTTTTTGGGAGTGAATGTGTTTTTCAGTATCTAGCATGCTTTTGTATTGTGTTCTATTAAATCAACAGGCGCTCCTGTCAATTCCAGGGCTCTATACTGTATTGGTGGAAGTTTAAATCTGAAGATGCATTTATGATTGTGATGGATTGCTTAATATTTAACTCAAAATCTGTATCCTGCAGTGATCCTCACAGTACAAATGCTCTGTGAATAAAAGTGACCTTCCTGATTTTACATGTTGTCCTTTAGGATCATGCTGTGTATGTGATTGATTATTACAGTGATTTATTACAGTATTTATGACCAAAATATTTATTTTATATTATATTAATTTAATATTTATCAACATGTGTTAAAGTTGTAGTTAGTTGTAAGTGTAAATATATACAGAAAGACTCAACAAAGCTGAAAAATATTTGATCACTGTTTTTTATGGCTGTGCATATTTGCATAATATACAGTTGAATATATAAAAATAATTCATTAAACATTTAAAAGCATACATTTCCTGATTTCCTTTTTTATTTTTTGTTTGCTTCTTGTGTGTCTGTCAGCGTGTCGGTGTGTGTTAGTAGCAGGAGCCTCAGAGAGGTTTTCACTAATCTCGTTAGCCTCACATGCAAGTTGCTGTGGGGGTTCATTAACTAAGTGGTTTGTGAACTGCTCGTTGCCACAGGGACTGAAATACCCCAGCATGTTCTAAATGTATCCAGCTCCTTCTGTCCCATGTTGTTGTATTATTAGTTATAATCATAAAAAATCGTCTTGTTTCTTTGTTGCACAACTGAGATGTTGTTTGTGTATAATAATGATTTCTAATGACTGGCACCACAACAATAAATTGAGGTGAATGACATGATATTACAGCTTGTATTGGTTATAAACATGGTTTGCCATCACATTCTGAAGTGAATTGACTCTGACCTGGAGCCCAGTCGTCCTGCCTGCCAGTGATTGGCAGCTGTGGCAGCTGATCTCCTGGAGAAAGCAGTGCTCAGAGGGAATTAATGACAATTCAGTGGCTTCAGTCTGTTGTTTGGATGTGAGTCCAGGACTGTGGGACCTGAGAGGTGGATGGCAGAGAGAAGTCTGGCCTGTTCGCTGTAGCTCGAACACACAGCTGCCATGTTCAGCAGGCTGAGGAGTTTGATCAGGGCTCCAGAAGCTCCCCCTGTCCAGGCTCCGACCCCCCCTGCTTCCCCAGCTCCTCCAGCTCAGGTAACGTCTCACCATTCATTCTTCTAACCCTAATCTTCTAATAAAAAGGAATGTTTATATGGATCCATTAACCCTGATAATGAAGGAGTTTGAACCCTCAAAGTAATGTCTTTATGTTGATCTGACTGAAGATATTTAATACATTTAAAAATAGATTAAACCTGTCGTTTCGTTACTAAACTCATACAAAGCATTTTGGGGTGTTTCGGGCTGGTCCTTTTCTTACGTTTATGGAGTCTTACGATGTGCACCTCTCAGCATGATTTTTTATATATAATCAATAAATAAATAATAAATAACTATTTCAGTTCAAATCAAAAACCCTTGTTATACGGTATCTCACATACTTGCTAAACAGTTTAGAAGATAGTCGTGATCTAAAGCTTAGGGGGTGTAAAACAGGTTGTGTAAAAGTTGTCCCCCATTCTAAACCTGGATGGGTCATGTCATATCATGCACTGTTTAACCCTCACAGTGGATCAGGTTCCAGCGTGGGAAATCTTCTGAGTCAGAATTCCGGTGTTTGTTTTTGTCCAGAAGTGAGGAAGGAAATACTACAATTGTAATTAGGTGGATTAGTACAGTAAAAGGGTTTAGGCCTGATTTTTGTAATCATCCTGCTGTTGTGTGTGCTTATCTTACAATGTACAGAGAGCTCGTTAATAGCTAGCTGTTAGCTGTTTTGTGTGTTTATAGGAAGCAAAGCCTCCTGAAAAGAAGGATGAAAAAGGACAGTCAAAGACGGAGGAGGAGAATAAAGATGTCAAAAAAGATGAGGAGAAGAAGGAAGAAGTGAAGAAAGAGGAGGAGACTAAATCAGGTCATGCATCTGCAGACACAGCCTGGATGTGGTTATGTTGGGTTCACTTTCTTAAGATAGAGAAAATAGATGGTGATACAGTCTACTGCATCTGTGTAAGTAAAGATTGACAACGATGTGGGTTCCTTGTTGAATAGTAAGCCATAGAAGGCATGTGGTGCATTCAGGGCAGCTCTGTGCAACACAGCATCCATCTGGATCTTACTTTATGATGCATTTTAATCTGCACCTAAGTACAGAAAGGAATTGATCCAGCAGGAAGCAAAAAACAAAGTTAAAGCATGTGTGTGTGTGTGTGTGTGTGTGTGTGTGTGTGTGTGTGTGTGTGTGTGTGTGTGTGTGTGTACTGTATGAATTAAAAATCATTTATTAGAAACTGACTCAAATCACTGAAATATAATTTCCCTACAGCTCCCTCTGCTGCTCCTGCTCCTGCTCCCGCTGCGCCTACACCCACGCCTGCTGCTGCTCCTGCTCCAGCTTCTGCTCCTTCTGCTGCTCCTGCTCCTGCTCCAGCTCCTGCTGCTGGTGGTCCAGACCAAACAGAGGGCGCTGGGTAAGAATTCATTGTGCAGCTTGTGTGCCTACAAAGGTATTAGAAGAGCACCCTGGGCACTTACTGTACAGTATGTAGTGTCAAGCTTTGCCTTCTGTAGGCTGCAGGATATACATGTATTAGTGTAGGCCAGATATAACCCAGAGAACTGCCTAGAAAAACCAAACCACTTTAAATAAGAGAAAATTAGGAAGAGTTAGTCAAAGTCAGCTGCACCCACTATATTAAAAGAAGTATTGTGACTCTTGCCATTACATGCACATGAATATCATTAGCAACCCAGTCATAGACTGGGTTTTGGACCATGTGGATCAGGCCCAACCTTTGCAGCTCCAAGTCTTTATGATAGGCTGTCCACAAGGTTTAGTGTGTTCATGGGGACGTTTGACCATTTGACCATTCCATTGACCTTTTGTTGGGTGAGAAGGTCTGGCTGGCAGTCTCTGCATCTCATCCCTAATGGGTTTCTATCAGGTTTAGGTCAGGACAGTTCAGTGTCTTTACGGACCTTACTTTTCATGTTAGAACACTTAGAGGCCACCTCCAAACTGTTGCCACACCATGATCCCATGAAGTTCAGCAAAGATTCACTGGCACAGTGCAGTCAGACAAGTTGTGTTCTCTTGGCAACTGGCAAACCCAAACATATTTGATTATATAGCACTAATTCATCTCAAGGCACAAGATCTTACAGAATATATATAGACAAACCAAACCCCCCAGCAAGGTTTTTCTTTGAAACAGAAAATTCAAATAATTTTCTTAACATAGTGTGACTAGTTAAACCCAGTAATAGAAAGGTCATTTCTCCCCACTTTAGGTGCGTAACAATAGCGTATATAGTTCCTACACATAAGCATCTACATTATTGTAAGAATTATGAGTAACATGCTGTAGTGCAATATATATATAATTCTCTAAATACAAATAGATGCCATTTATTTAACCTCTGTTTTACAAACATTACCATTTTCACCTAAAATATCAGTTCAGTTTGCTCCTGCATATTTCTGCCAACTGTTTCAGCCTTTCTTCAGCCTGTTAGTAGCAGAAGCAGAACCCTGACGCTGGCTCCTAGGAGGAAAGGAGCTTAGAAGCTTAGTGGCATTAGTGTCTTGAAGTGGGAGGTCATTCACGTTTGTTATGGTGCTTGGGAGTTCCATCGTTTTACGGACTTCATTTTCATTCTGCTTCCGGTGTTTCTACTACATACAGAAACAAAAGACAACACACACACACACACACACACACACACACACACACACACACACACACACACATGGATCTGTGGGGTCTCAAAGTATAGTATAGTATACTGTATATGATGGAGCTGTAGCTTTACTTTACCTGCCTTTTCAGCGAAGAAGTCCCACCTCCACCTGTGGTCTACTTCCGCTACACAGATGACACACTCAGAGGTCTGATCAAGAGGTTAAGAGAGCGGACAGAGACGCTCAAAGAGAAAGCAATAGATCCCTATGCCACCTCTCCAGAAATCAGCCCACCTGTCAGTAAGTGCAGCCAAAGAATCCAGAAATGCCCAACAAGTATGTGAACACGAAACCTCTAATACACCTTCTGCCTTTGTAGCTCCCATTCTAAAGAAAGAGGACTACATCAGACTGAAGGAGGAGGAGCGCATCGCCAAAGAGGAAGCAGATAAAAAGAAGGCAGAGGAGGCGGCTAAGAAGGCTGAGGAGAAGAAGAAGAAGGACGAGGAGAAGAGGCTGGAGGCGGAGAAGAAAGCAGAGGAGGAGAGACTGGCAGAGGAGGCGAGGAAGAAAGCCAAGATCCTCCCGGACCTCAGCTGCTCCGTCATTGACATCCTCTTCCGTCCCATTGAGACGAAGATGGACATGCTCCTGGGAAGCACCATAGATCCCTTCACAGGTAGATGACAGAGTTTCCAAGAACACCCTTAGCATGTGAAACTTGAGCATATCTGGTTGGTGCCTTCAGATCGCCGCTACATCGCCTGGTTGACCGTGGTAGCGGTTGCGTACAACTACAACATTTGGTTCTGCTCCGCCCGCTTGGCGTTTCCCTATCACAACCCAACCGTCAACCCCTTCTGGATATTCTTTGACATTCTTAGCGATGTGGTGAATGTCATCGACATCATGGTTTGGCAACCTCGACTTCAGTTTGTCAAAGCTGGAGACATCATTGTAAGTCACCAAACACGTGCAGCACGTGTGGTGTGGTGGTGGAGTGACGAATGCCTCTTGTGTCTCTGTAGAAAGACAGAACGATGACAAAGGTACACTATCGGACATCCCAGCGATTTAAGGTGAGACCTTTTCTATTGGCTTTTCACCCCTTGACTACTAGGGGAATATACTGACTCTACTATTTGATCCGTGTTTCCTGTGTAGACTGACCTGTTCAGCATCCTTCCGTTCGACCTTCTAGGCCTGCACTTTAAATTCTCCTCCGTGTATCGACTCAACCGCATCGTCAGGGTAGGCGGCTCACCTTTCCTCTCACTGTGACTCAAACAGACCAATGCCTGACTCTTCCTTCCTTTTGTAGATCGATTCCTTCTTTGAGTTCAGCGATCGCCTTGAGAGCATCATGGCCAAAGCTTACATCTGGAGGTACCTGCTCATGACAGACACGACAGGCACAACTACGACCCCACAAGTGTCTAACCCTTTCTGTGACTGTCCTTCTGATTCAGAGTCATTCGCACCACAGGCTACCTGCTGTTTGTCCTCCATCTCAATGCCTGCGCATTCTATGTGGCCTCTGTACACCAGGGTCTGGCAACCACTACATGGGTGTATGATGGGAAGGGCACAGCGTATGTACCTTCTTTTGTTTTGATTGTAATTATGCAGTGTGCGTCTTGATACAATAAAATTCAAAGACAAACTAAAAATAAGAGCTAATTAAATAAGGTTGAAGTCTAGGAGGGATGTTGACCTGTCATTGTTGTTTATTAATAACCTGCATCTGTGTTCTTGCACAGGTACATACGTTGCTACTACTTTGCAGTGCGCAGCCTCATCAACATCGGGGGTCTTCCAGAACCTATAACCACTTTTGAGATCACCTTCCAGATGACTAACTTTTTTATTGGTGTCTTCGTGTTTTCCAGTCTGATTGGACAGGTAGGAAGACCAAGAGATCAGTGGATGTGTGTCAGTCGTGACAGGTTTCATCCGTAGCATTAATGAATCGGTCCAATCTGCTCTCAGATGAGAGATGTTATCGGTGCGGCGACAGCAGGTCAGACATATTTCCGGGCTTCGATGGACGGTTGCGTGGCCTATATGAACACCTACACGATCCCAAAGTTGGTCCAAAACAGAGTTCGTACTTGGTACAACTACACGTGGGCTGCTCAGGGCATGTTGGGTACGTCTATAAAATACAGGAATATGCCTCTGCCTTCTGCAAATGTCCATCCAACTAAACACTAAAAGACATTAAATCACATGTTTATATACACTGCCCCTTCAGTTTTCTTTTCTTTGTTTGTGTTATTTGTAACATATATATTATACTATACACATTTATACTGAAGACATTAAAACATAATAATATCTAGTATTTTTTATTATTATATTGTCCAAAATTTTTTTTTTATTTAACTTTGATGTTAAGACCCAAATCATCAAAAGCTATGATGAAACTGGCTCCTAGTAAATTAAGACTACGAACTGAAGGAAATACATTAAATGAAACATTAATGCAAATGGTAAAATGAAAAACACTCCTGTCATCGTTAATACACCTTTGTTTTACTGTGCTGCCAACACAGCTTTGCTTAAACAGTTGTGTCCTCCTCAGATGAGTCAGAGCTGCTGGACAAGATGCCTCTGGTGATGAGAACTGCCATCGCTGTGGACATCAACCTGGCAACATTTCAGAAGATTGCACTGTTTCAGGTTAGTGAGCATTCACTCCTGTCAGAGCAGCAGAGTCCGTGTCAAGACCGCCAACAGCAAAAGTAAACAATATGACGGTAAAAGTTTCAATTTGTGTGTTTCAAATGTTTCAAATTTCAGTTCACAACACAGAAACAGCTGATGTGTCTTTCAGGGCTGTGACCAGCAGATGCTGGTGGACATGCTGCTGAGGCTCAAGTCCATCGTCTATCTGCCTGGAGACTTTGTTGTGAAGAAAGTAAGGCTGCGTGTTTGTGTCAGACATGTGGTTATTTAGTTCACTGTGATCATCAGTGTTCCAAGAGTCTGTGCTTTCTGCAGGGAGACATCGGTAAAGAAATGTATATCATCAAAAGTGGAGCAGTGCAGGTGGTGGGAGGACCCGACAACAGTATTGTGTTTGTCACGCTGAAGGCTGGTTGTGTGTTTGGAGAAATCAGGTCAGTGAATGTAGAAATATCAATTTAAAATTGGTACAATAATATTTTTCTTATAATTAACATTCTCATTGAACAGCTGGATTACACTAAAAACAAATGTAATTGAAAACAAACAGTTTTAGCCTAATAATAATAAGTCCTACGTGATGAACCTGGTGTTAATGTGTTGGCCCATGTCCTCCCCAGTTTACTACAGTCTGCCAAAGACGGAGGAAACCGGCGCACTGCTAATGTCAAAGCCCACGGCTTTGCCAACCTGTTCGTCCTGGAGAAGAAGGACCTGTTCGACATCCTCGTCCACTACCCAGAGTCTCAGAAAGTGCTGGCCAGGAAGGGAAGGTGGGTCCATTACTGACAGGGGCTGCTCCACTGTTACTGATGTCCACAAACAACTGCATGGTTATGTTGTTAAAGGAACAAGAATCAGGTCAGTAAGTCACTTTTTATATTAATATAAAGTGTGATTTTGTTTTGTCATTGTGCAGGAAACTGATTAAAGCCAAAGGTCCTGCAACTGCGAAGACGACTGAAGAGAAGCAGAAAGGTCTGACACTGTTTGGACAAAAACCGCCGACGCCCAAGATGCTCAAAGTCTTTGGCAACTTCCGCAAAGGAGGCCTAATGGACAAACTTAAGGTAGAGTCTTTACTCAGAGCCACCAAACCTCTGGATCCATCGTCCTGTCACTTCATCGCGTCTGCCTTGTCGTCTTCTCTCCACAGCAAAAAGACTGACAACAGGATCTCTTGCTGACGTGTCCACAGGTTGACACATTTACAAGCTGGAATAGTTCAACGTCCCAACAATATGGAAACAGGGCATGTTTGGACCCTTTGACGTGTGAACCTTGGAGGATCAGGTCCACAAATATGTGCAAAGTTTTCATATTTTGTCCCTATCAACTGTCACTATGTTAGAAGTTTTCAATTTGTTAAGTCAAAAACAATGAAAGTTCAGGCTGTTTGAAATACATCAGATTTAATTGGTAGATTTAAAACGTCAACTGCTGCAGGAAGAGTGTAAATAAAAAACATCACCAGACACCGGCACTTCTTTTTAAATACGTGCTCCTTTGGATTCAGGTCAGACTGATATCACTACGATCAATCATTCCAAGTCTTTGCCCTTAAAATGCTTTAGTGATGTCACACTTCATCATCCACGAAGCCTGAAGCTCCACAGGGTTGATCCTGCTGCTTTTCATCAGCTGTCCCATCATCGTAAAAAAAGAACACCACATTTTGCCAGCTGTACATTTACAGCTCTCAACCTCTCTGCTGTGGAACCTGTATTTGTGCTGACCTTTCATTTCATGTGCAGTTTGTAAAGGCATGTAATGAATCAGCCTGCAGGCGTACAGAGAATTAAAAAAAACTAGAAAAGGACAAAGCATTTTTGAGGTAAGTGTTATTTTGTAATGATAACACCTGAGCACCATGAACATACAGACACTTATGAGTCTATCTAATATGGAATAAAATACACAACGCATTGACTCGCTAATTTAAAAAAAGCTGTGTAACATGACACATAAAATGAACATCCAAGGCTGAAAACAAGTAAAAAATAAGGCATGTGTCCTGATAAGCTTCCTGATCTCATGCACAAAACTGCCATTGGACACTTCTCTCAATGTGCAGACAGCACAGATGAGAGACTTTTTGGTGGGTTACAGTACATTTTCATCCTTCCCGGAGTCCGTTAAGTCTGGAGGGCGACACCCACCACGAGTCTCTCTGTGGGAAACATTCCTTCAGCTCTGGAGCTTCCACAGGATCATCTGCCTGTCCTCTCCTCCGGTGATCACTGTGGTGCACAGGTCATTCATCCACATGGCTGTGACGGCACCTGGAGGGAGGAAGACGTAATCCTGCGTTGGTGCTTAAAGGCTGACCTCACGTTCAACTTCACACCACCTCCCCTGAGCTACTGTATGGATAAATTTAACTACTGTCACGCTCCGATCTCTGCCTTCACATACTTCAAGTGAAGGTTGTTTGCCCGTTGCCATGGTTACTCGTGAGACGATTCACGCCTGGTTAACCACATGTATTTATAGTAACTCAGAACGTCCTGACTCAAGTGACACCGATCAACTGTTAACACTGAGCTGCTGTTGCATGTGGGGCGACATGCTGTACCGGAGTGTGCAGGGATCCTCTTGGTGACAGTGCTGCTCAGCAGGTCCCACAGCAGGAGGTCTCCAGACTGACCCCCACACAGGACGGAGTTCCCGTCCCAGTAGAAACACCTGGAAATGCACGCATGCACACGGCATCAGTGAGCAGGAAAACAGAACAAACACATTTAAATGTTGACCATTACAAGGAGGAAGGTGCAGTTAGGCCGCACCGTCACCCGTAGCTCTGATCTAAGAGAGACGAAGGATGTCTCTTACCTCTGCTCCTCCTCAGCCTTCACGTGCGAGATCATCATCCCCGTCTGGACGTCAATCACCTTCATACAGGAGTCAGCAGCAACACTGAGAATGTGTCGGCTGTCTGAGGATGTGAAGCACAGAACGCAAATGTCCAGTTCATTTTCATGACGGCAGAAACTCAGCCTCCAGCCTCTCTCTGAACACCCACCAGGACTAAAAGCCGTGTGATGGACGGTTCCAGTGTGACATCGGATCTGCTGCAGGACTTTATGGGTGCTGGTGTCCCAGATGCTGACAGCCCCATCTTTACACCCAGAAACCAGCAGAGTCCCAGCTGGATTCAGACTAATGGTGTTCACCTACAGACATTCATTGATTCAAACATGTGAGGTCGTTTGACACGAACACTGCAAATATTTAACAAATCAACAAATAAAATAAAAACCCATCATCTCGGCTCAGTATTAATCACTTCAATGAAGCCGGGATGCTTTTTGTTTTACGAACATGTTTCATGTGCTGATGACTGAACGCTTCACTCACCCCAGCGTCGTGCTCCAACTCAGCCAGCAGCTGAAACTCTGACCTCTTGTGACTGGAGGAGCCATCAGAGGCACATTGCCAAACCTGGGAGAAGAGGTCTTGAATTAGTCATTCTCCTTTAACAGACCCATTTGAAGCTACTGAGAAAGTGGAAAAGGCTGCTGCAGGGGAAATGGGACCATCGAACAAGAGGTGGGGGTCATCAAAGGACGAGCCCTCGCAGTGAGGTGTGATGTTTGTGACGTTGCACCTTGACGGTGGAATCCCAGGACGCCGTGAACAGTCGATCGTCAAACCAGCGTATTTCACTGACGGCGTCGTCGTGGCCCATCAGCGTGTCCTGCCGCCGGCCGTAGGGGACGGAGTAGAAGTACCTGGAGGCGGGAGACCTTCAGGTTAGAGGGAAGCCCACAATGATGCACGAGATAATGCGCACGTGTGCTCTGCATACACGTTGTTGTCCCAGGAGGAACACGCCACCGTTTTACCATCCGCCAGCATCAAGCAGGACGACAAGGCCTGAGAAGCAGACGGAGTCAGAGACGGAGTCAGAGCCACAGCAGATTAAACAAAGGAACACAACAGAGCGGAGGGTTGTACCATGTTAGAGAAGGACATGCTTCTCTGGAAATCCTTCAGCTCCCTGGAAAACATCTTCAGCGTTGAGTCTAAAGTCAGGAAATATAGTGATCAAAACCATTAAATGAAATATTATGAATCAATTATTAGTTCACAACAGTTGTCAGATTTTGCACTATTATGGGACATAAGAGTCACAGAGGAGCCCTTTATGCTGAGAGCTTATCTAGCGCTACACTCTGGAGTGGAGATGTGAGGGAAATGACATAGAATTACCAACATCCTCCTATTCTAAACCCCTCAGCAGACTCTCACTCATTGAGCTTTTTCATTCCATATTGCTTTGATTCTATAAAAAGGATCAAGCTGAGACTTTCAGACCTTGGGATGTGGAGAAAACAGCTGCTCCGTCCTGAGTCACAGCGATCCCCGTCACAGTCCTGCACATTCACATGTGTTTACATTCAGGCACTCACAGGGTTACAATTAGCAATGACACGGCCAATTACCAGTCGACATTCAGTGCAGATAGAAATAGCTGCTGTGCAAAACTATTCCACAGCGAAAGAGAAGAGAGCAGGGCCTCACTTCGCTTTCCATGCACGTCCTGAGCTTTTCAGGGAAATGGCCCATCTATTGAACCGGTTACTGCTGCAGCTGAGAGGCTCCTGACTTACTCTTTATGGATCTTGTGGCTGGAGATGCGAGACAGAGTGCCCATGTTGGCCCAGGCCAACTTCCTGCTCTCCTCAGTCAAGTCCTCAAAGGACGAGTCCTCATTCTGAGAAGCTGGAAAACAACAGGTCATAAGCACTCGTCAGGGAGCAGAGGACAGCGTGTGGGGTGACGGTGCCTCCTCTACTCACCTGGGGACAGCTCACCGCCAGGAGAGTTGACGCTGGGGCTTCGGGTGATGTTGGGAACGCATGGCGTGATCCTCTGAGGGTGAGGGGAGGTGAACAGCTGTGTGGGCGTCTGGCCGAACTCCAGGATCTGTGTCAGCATGCCGATCCTCTCGTCGGGGTCCCCGATGCTTCGTGGAGACGCGGAGCAAAGTCAGCCAAGCAGTGAGGAACAGGAGTGCAATGAAGGGTCAGGGTCACTAGTACCTGTCGCAGTCGATGCTGCCTTCGTAGGTCAGAGGGTGAAACACTGAAAGACAACATGTTACGTTTATGATTACGTGTGTCCAGCTTTTAGTGGCTCTGGTGTTTTTTTACCGTTGTGAGCTGCTCTGGCTTCATCGCCTTTCTGCTTGTAGCCAAACACCAAGTCGATCCACTCGTGGAGATGCTCGGACACGTACTGGCTCTCCAGCGCCGCCTTGTGCTTCTGAAGGAAGTCGCTTGGGTCTGGAGCGAGGACAAACGGCACACGGAGCAGAACATTCCACTTGATTTAAGAGTGAACAGCACGTGAGAAGGGAGAGCGCTCCACGCAACGCTACCTGAGGCCCACGGAGGGAGGACGACGTCGCCCACTAGGCGCCCATTCTGCCTTCTGCCCAAATCAAGACTCAGTTTGTTTTTCAGGAAGCTGCAGTCACTCCCATAAAACTCAGGGATCAACTACACCACAGGAGAAAGTACGAACACGACACACGCATAAATCTGCAACAAGGTCTTCGCTGAAAATGCCACAATGACTAAATGGGAGGAATATCGATGTTATTACCTCTTTAAAGTCAGTTGCTCCCTCCAAACAGTTTTTCCAAGTTTCTGCTATGCTGTAGAGAAAAAATGAAGTGATACGATGGTTTTTCATTAAACAGCAGCGGTACAGTGATATTCAAGTGAGTCCGTTTAACAAACGCACCTGTTGAACATTCTGTCCGCGTGGTCGAAGCGGCCGTTCTGGAGGCACAGCATGTGCTCTGGAGCTGCAGGTACAAGGCTCAGGGTGAGCAAAGGCTGCGTTGAGCACTGAGCAGAGGAGGCGTGAGGCGTGTGACGTACCGACTCGGACCAGGTAGAAGAGGACGTAGCCCGGGGACGAGTAGTGGCTGCCGTACATGAAGCGCGGTTCGGGCATGCCTTGGTAGCGAGCCTGCGGGCCAGACAACAACCAGCTGTTTACCGCTGGACGGAGACGCGGCGCCGCCGCCCGCCGCCGTCGGACTCACCAGCAGCTGCTCCAGACGCTCCCGGTTCAGGGCTCCCACGGGTTTGCTCAGGTCTCTGAAGGTGGCGGCGCTCGTCGTGTCTGGGACACAGAGACTCGCGTTACGGCGTTACGGCTCTGCGAGGCCAAGCCCCGTTGCCACGGCGACGACTCGCCCACCCACCTAGCTGTGTGCTGGTGTAGTCTGCGATGACCCAGGGGAAGACGGGGTACTGCGAGAGGTCGTTGCAGCTGCGGTCGGCCAGGTTGTTGAGGTGCAGCAGGTACTGGTAGTTACTGAGGTGGCCGCGCTGCCACTGCAGCATGTAGCCGTCGGCCGTGTGCTCCGTCACGTGGTTCTCTGAGCCGCAGGGACAAAGGCAGCATCACTGACAGGACTCAATGACTCAGACCCGAGCTCTAACTGGGCCAGACTCCATCTCCTGCTGCAGCAAGCGACTGCTGAGCTCTAACAGACGCGAACGAACACTTTTTTACTTTTGAGTTTTCTCACCCAGGAAAGACGCCATGTAGAAGTAGATGTCATCTCTGTCTGTTGTGCTGTAGAACTTCAGGTAGATGTCCGAGCAGAAGTCGTTCTCGGTGCAGAAGACCTCCAGACCCTGGGCCAGAAGCATGGACACGTTAGCAGCAGCAGGACCTGAGCTGAGCTGCAGCCACGTTGTCCTCCGCGACTCACCAGTGGCCTGAGTCCATGTCGTCTCTTGTAGATCCGTCTAACACTGTGCAGTTTGATCTGAATCACATGCTCCTGCCATGAAAAGTTGTATGAACCACTAATATTTGACAGTGATGACCCGCAGGCAGCACGTCGACTCACCGGGTATCCGTTGAGGGGCTGGAAGTACAGGTTTTCGTCGGTGATGCACACGTGGCCTGGATTGGACACCAGAGGCGTGACCATCTCCACCGCACACTCCATATGAGGCCTCTCGGTCACCTGCTGAAAGCTGCGCAACACGTGCACTTGATGAGGCGACGGCCATTTTGATTTTTGTACCGAACTGAAACATTTCCAGTGGAAAGAAGCTCAACAGTGAGAACGTACTAGTTCTTGTCAAAGGACGCCCGCGCCAGTCGTGACTGTAGGTTGGCTGCAATCTGGAAACACGGATGGTTGGACAAACAAGGAAAACAAGGAATAACGAGTAAAAGTCAAAGGATGAATGAACGTATTGTGGAACGCTACTGAACTAGTGACATCATCGTTCCGGTCCTGAAGCGTTCACTGTCTGTTGGGTGAGTCTGTGAGCCAGCGACGGCTAATTGGAGTCAGGGGTTCGCAGCTCAACATCTGCCTGCAGCTTTAAGTCACTGAACCTGTGACCTAGTTTAACGGCAGCTCGTAGTTTACAGCCAGAGAATCCAGAAAAGAGGAAGCACCCACTCACCATTGCTGTTTGGTCTCCGAGTTTCTCCAGACGAGACGCTCTGTGAAGCTGAAGTAAAGACACATGATTAAATTCCTGCGCTTTCTGGAAAAATGAAGGTGAAATCCAACATTTACCTGAAGCAATGTTTGAACCACATCTTCTGTTTTACTCCACACCTCCAAATGAAAGGTTAGTTGCTTTGATCCCTGTGAAGGTAATCACATTAGTTTATTCATTTGATGTTTGAATCAAGTCAGTGAATCATTATTAACCAGAACAAAAACGGAGCTGTACTCGGTTTTGCTGAACCTTGGACCACATGGATGTGAACATAAACACATCAGTGACGAGCTCGAGGCGACTCACCCGTTCGTTGCGGTACGGTGCCAGGACGTTGCTCTCTTTGATGTAAATAACCTGAAATCACAAATAATGACGATTATAATAATTATTATTAACGATTCAAAGGCAAAAAAAGGAAATAAAGGACGTAGATAAACAGAGGTACTCACCTGCTCACATGAAACAGAAACGGCTGGTGGACGAGGGCTACGAGGAAAACACAACGCACAAACACATCAGTGGAACGTGTGAGACTCAAAAGACACCAAACTCAAATCTAAAGCATTTCAACCAAGTCCGATCACTCGGAGCTCATTGGGTTAAGTGAGCATCAAACAGGTTTCTCAGTGGCCACCCAAACCTGTTCCACAGAGCAAAACCTAAACACACTGAGTGTGCGACGCCAGAAGTGAAACTACGCTCCGCTCACTCATTGAAGGGATTCTTCCCCTCCTCCACAAACTCAATCTTCTGACAGTCTCGAAGTGGAATCTACACAAACGAGAAAGCAACAAGTGGATAAACAAACACCGTCATACAATAAGACAACCTTTAGAAATCCTGTCCTACTGCTGCCACAAACTCATGAAAGCAGGAAGTGTTCAGTGATTAAACACACCTTTAAAATTGGCTCCGCAAGATCGTCTGGTTCAAATATGATGGATCTGGAACAGACCTTAAATGAACCTCGGGTCCTTCTGGAAGAGAGACGGGCAACGTCAGCTTGGTAGCACAGATTAGCTTTTATGAAAAATATGATGAAAAATGTTATTTGTAAAAACTAAATAGGTCAAAGATTTTAAGCAGTATTTAAATATCAAGAAATTATTAGTCTTTGACAAAATCTGGTATAGAAATATCAACACATAACCTTATATTTTATTTCTGAAAACTGAAAACATTTAAACAACAAATTACAGGAACAGGTTCCATTTTAAAATTAAAAAGTTTTAAAAGTTTTTTTGTAGTTTCTGACAGAACCTCAAAAGGGTAAATATATATATATTCAGCCTATATATGTCAGCTGACACTGACATATATAGGCTCACTGATATGACAACAGCTGTATGGCTACTGCAGATGTTCTGTTTGCACTAGGACACATCAGTAGGGGACAAAAAGGTAAGATTAGTATTTACATACAACTCATCATATTCAGCAGGAGCCAAATACTCATTGGATTCGATAGAGGAGAAATGAGGAGGCACTAGGAGGCGGGACCGTACAACAGTGTCTTCAGTGCTTTGTTGTTGGTAGTTTTAACATCACTACTGTACACCGTTCCAGCTATTGTTACAGACATGTAGCCACTTCTCCCACAAGACTCCATCACAGCAGGTTAGAAACGAGGCACTGAGCATCCCAGAAACCAAGATCAGTCCGTCCGCTTCAACAGATCGCTTTACATCCTGGCTCATCTTACCCCCGTCTCCCCCTACAGACGCATACTACAGCTGGGATGAGCGCATGAACCCTGCAATAGGAGCTAGAAACTACCGCAGCAGCTTGCTGAGGCCGGTTTGGTGAAAGCCTTCCCATCTGGCCTGAATCATAGCTGTAACAATCTAAATTACCTCTGGTCCTTTTTAAAGCTGCTCGGCACATGATACGCAGTGTGCTGTTCAAAGTAATACTCCTCCAGATCCAGCAGCAAGAGGGAGAACCTAGGGAAGAACAGCAAAGACGTGATGAGACTGATGTGTGTGAAACACCCTGTTAACCACCACTAATATCTGAAACAGTCAGTCAAACCACAGTGATGAGTAACGAGGGTTACGTCATCAGAAACCAGCGGAAGCTTCATATGGAATAACATCACAAGCACATTGCATGAAGCACAGTAAGGTGAAACGTGGAATCAATCAACGCAATCTCATTTTAATGACATCCGCTCTGCTGACAGTGTCACGGCTGCAACACAAACAGTTTCACCTCTGTGAGTTTGAGCTGCACTGACTCCTTTAACAAAAGAGTGAATACAAGTGGGGAAAACAGTGTTTAGACTCCATTAACACCCTCTGTGGGTCTGTTTAAACACCCTGTTTTGGTCAGAACTGGACAATAGGGATTCAAAGCCCGCAAGTTTGACTCTAAGTGAAGCCACACGTTAAAACGGTAAAAGCTCAGTTTGTCAAACTTTACAGCCTTTCACGCATTTCCAGCACTAGAGACGCGCGTGGCGTCGGTTGGTGCGACTGTGCCGCAGCGGCCCCGCCGCTGCTCTCAGGCCGCTCCTGATGCCTTCAGGGACAGAAGTGCATCTCACAGCTGCCGGAGGAGCCCTGACAGCGGCGGGGGTCAGACCGCAGGCCGCTGCAGCCGCAAACACACGCACACACACGTCCACGCGTGTCAGCAGCTACTTGACGCGGCACCGACCTTTCTTTAGTCCGTTCTTGTGTCTTTAAAAAGGCCATGACTGCGCACCATCCTCTTCGCACAACGTGAAGCCCGAGCTGCCACAGACAGATCTCTGTAAACACGGAAGCTGGTTGAAAACCACGTGACACCGCAGCTGACCGTAAAGAGGTGTCACTCTGCTGCTTTTTTGTAGGTCCATCAGAGCGTAGAAATTCAGTTCAGTGACACAATATTATGTCTACGCTATAAACAATGAGTACACTTTAAAAATCCATTTACTACAAAAAATAGTTATTCTGAAACATAATACTGGTTTACTTATAATACAGCACTTACCAGAAGCATTTAACAATTTAAGTATAAATGTGAGCCTAATTTGGAAGCCTGCATTTTTGGACCATACATCAGCTCGCTCCACATAGACGATCTTTGTGTAACGCCGCCTTGACGCGTCACCAGTGAGCGTGAGGGAAGTTTCCGACCTTCGTGTGTTTAGTTTGAATCGAGCTCAATATTTGAAATGCAGAGTTAGTGTTTTCCAGAAACCATGTCTCTGCTGCAGAGAAACTCCGGCTCAACATGCAGTGGAGGAGACACGTCACAGGATGCGCCTTCTGCTTCGTCTTCGTTTTATCCAACTTCACTAATAAGGTGAGTGACGAACGCGTGAACTCGGAATAACACTGTCAAAAGCTCGTTGTTTCTAAAGAGGGACACGAGCGGAATATACTGCACGTGCAGTTCAGTCACTTAGGTTGGGTTAAGTTACTTGTTGCACGGACGGGAGACGGCGGGGCTCCCGTTTACCTGTGCAGAAAAGCGTGACTGCTCCATGCAAACATGCAATCAGGGCCACGTCGTGAATAAGCAGCGACGCGAGCCCGTCGACAACATCCCCTCCTCTGAGCAAAGGGACGAGCGGAGCAGCAGCTGTTGTGACCGTGATGAGTTGCAAAATGGATCAGGGCTTCAATGAGCGCTGTTGTTTTTGCTTTCAGTTCGTCCTGTCCGTGTTGAACTTCACCTACCCGACCTTGTTCCAGGGGTGAGTATCATCAACATCTGTGATCCCCTCAAAGTCCACCACGCGTTTAAACTGTGCACTGGGGATGATTGTAATAATGAATGTCACTCACAAAAGCACACAGGAGGTACATTGACCTTCTTCCATCTTTGTATAGTTCTCTAAGTAAGGTTTGATGCTGCAACACTGTTTATCCTGTATCACTTTTCCAAAATTGGCTTCTTAGTTACTAATGATTATAGTTTGCAGCTGAAACATGTGACGTCTCCTTTTATGACGCTGTGTTTAGCTGGTCAGTCAGACACACGCTGGGTCCCTGAAGCCAGCGTGTGTCCCTTACACCCTTCTGTCCACTAACCGCGTGAACTGCTTTTTTATCAGATGGCAGACGTTGATCGGCGCCGTCCTCCTCCTGCTCTTTGCAAAGCTGGGGTGGGTGGAAATCAGCCGCATCACCAGGTAACGCCGTCGGGCGTCGGGCGCTCACGGCACGCGTGCGGCCTCTCTCTCAGGTCCCTCTGTCCCGTTGCAGGTCAGCAGCTCTGTCCTGGCTCCCGGCCTCGCTCCTGTTTGTAGGGAACATTTACGCTGGATCCAAAGCTCTATCGCGTATAGTACGTCATAACTGCACGGGGTCCCTCACGCCAGATACAGACAGCTTCATGTCAACGGGTGGTGTCTCTCCTCTCGCTGCAGGACATTCCTTTCTTCTTCACTCTTCAGAATTCCTCTCACGTGGTCAGTTACGTTATGCTGAAGGTGGTGCAGAGAGGGGTAAGTGCAGTAAAACACTCGCCTGTCGTGAACGCATATAGTTGGCCTTGAACAGCAGCTCCACGCGTTGTCTCTCTGCTCTCATCCGACAGAAGACCCAGTGGCTCAAGCTGACCAGGTTCGTAGCTTCTCCTCATTATTGAGGATTGTGATGTGGTTTCACACATGCTTTGCTCTCATCACCAGCAGGTGGTTGTTTTTATTACTCCAAGTCCAAATTAAAACCCTGCATTTGAAGAACAAACGCATTCCTTGTCTAATGTGCTGGCTCTTCTTTCAGTGTTTGCCTCATGCTGGTTTCAGCCGCCAACCTCCTCTACTCTGACCCTCAGGTAATAATCAGATGAGAAACCCTTTGCTGCAGAACCTTTCTCCTGTTACTAAGCTGCTGTCATAACTGTCTGCCTCCTTCACAGCTGGACCACAGCGGCTCCATGTGGGCTGTGTTTCATCTGGTTTGTGTTGGTGAGTTTCATTCATGCTTTAAAGAGTGTGTAAAGCATGACATTATTAGCAGCTCCAGATGCTACGAACGCTGTTTTGCCTGAAATGACAGGACACAGTCTTTTACCTCAGTCACAGATTAATGCACTGAAGTTGGGAACTAGCCTGGTTTAAATAGTCAGTGGTTCCGTCATGTTTTAAGTGACTGGGGAATAATTCTACTCTGTATGTGTGCACTGCTCTGATCTAATTCTATACACGGTTTGATGTCAGGTGCCTACAGGGTGTTTCAGGTCCATCACAGGTCCAGCACGTTGAGGTGGGTCAGAGCCCAGACGGTTCCTTCCCTCACTTACTCGTCATTACTAATCCTTGTTTTCATTGTAGTGACCTTGAACAGCAGTGCATCAACTACGTGTTCAGGTGAGGAGAGACTGTGCTTTGCGACCTGGAGCACGTTGTGTGGGTTTCAGTGGCTGATCCCAGTTTCCTCTGCTCTGTGTAACAGCGTGCTGCTGCTGGCTGCGGCCGCTCACCCGACAGGTACGAACCTCCCTAAAGTCTATCAGCGAAGCAGCTGACACCAGGACGACGAGAACCTTCGTGATCACATTTCGCCACAGCATCTACAGTACTCTGTGTGTGTGTGTGTGTGTGTGTGTGTGTGCATGCGTGTGTAGGGGATCTGGTGGGCGTCCTGGAGTTCCCCTCCCTCCAGTCTCACATATTTCACTGTGGATGCGCTGCCAGGTGAAGAGACACGTCCTCACAACCAACTTGTAGTATTCACACACACTGCTCAAAACAAGAAAAACAGCTGATTGTCCATCTTAATACACAAAGATCGCCTTTATGACATGAGACATGACCAAAGAGTAGGAAAGGAGCTAAGAAAATGGATTTAGGTCAGGTAGACGTTCAAATGATGAAGTGACCAAGGACGTCCAGTTGCTGGTACGTATAAGGTATGTTGATGTTGTGTTCAGTGAGTCTGTGTGGTTTCATCCCACAGCGCCGCGCTGGGCTTCCTCCTGCTGTTGGCCACCGTGAAGCTGAAGACTGGACCGTCCCTCGAGCACGTCGGCATCTGGATGTTTTTCTCTAAGGTGATTTCTAATTTTCTTTCAAAGTTCTCACTAAAGACGGTTGAACTAAGGGTATTTTACATTGCTTTCTCTCAGGTGACTGCCATTTGTCTTTCACCTTTCATTTTCAACATGGACATTAATGCTGCTTCTCTCATATGGTCAGTATCTCTCCTGCTTTCACTCTTTGTCTCACACCATAATAATAATGATAAAGATGTTTTCAGCGTGTTAATTGTGTGTTGTGTCCACAGCGTGGTCATCAGTCACGCTGGCGAGGCCCTGCTCATGTATTCTGAGAGAGAATCTCCTTAGCGACCAGGAAGCTGCAGCTCTCAACTTGCACTTATTAACAAAAACTATTTTTCTAACTTTTCTATGCATGCTCTCAACCTGCCAACCAAATAAAAGCCTCCATCCTTACTGTTTTTTCATTTGACTCATTTTTTATTATGTTGAACGTTGTCTGGTCTGATTATACGCCTTTATCATTTAGAAAGGCTGCTGCTTTTGTCACGTGCACCTGCACAAACTCATTTAAAAACGATCTTCGAACATATCATTGGTTCTATAAATATAATTTACTTCTCTGTGCCATTAAATACATGTTGATGATGATGAGGTGTAATTAGATCATTAGAACACTTCTAGCTGCTTCTGCTTTTAGGTGTCCTGCTGGCTTTGCTTTGGGGAGAATAAAGCGTTAAGTGGTTGTCTTCTTCGTAAGCGTGCTGTAGGATTTTTCTCCTCCTTAATATAACCTACAATCAGAAGGAAAGAGATCACTTTCTCCTGTAGATTTAATATACAAGAATTGTGCAAAGGTTTAAGGTAGTTTGACTCCTCCTCATGTTACATGTTCATCTCATAAACGTCTCTCATTTGAGTTTCTAAGTCTATGTCTGTTGCCAGTTGAGCTGAGTCAGCTGTACATGATGGTTTAAACCAGGGGTGCCCAACCCTGGTCTTCGAGAGCCACAGTCCTGCTGGTTTTCCAACTCTCCCTGTCCCAGCTAATACTGATCACCTTGACCAGGTATGTTCAGTCAATCAGCAGCTAACACACACCTGATCAAGGTAATCAGCAGAGAGAGTTGAAAAACCAGCGGGACTGTGGCTCTCAAGGACCAGTGTTGGGCACCCCTAGTTTAAAACAATAGGGCGGCAACAGTACCTCTGTTAATGCAGGTCTGCGTTGATGGAAATCCAACTTCCCAAAAGTTCTCTGGAGTAGAGGGAGGGACGTAAAGAAAGCGGTGCCTTGAACACGCAGAAAGCTTCTTCTGTTTCTCCTCCTCTGGGAGATGAGCATAATACTGGCAGACAGAGCGGCAGACGTGAGAGGGGGTCAGAGCTGACACCGTTTATAGTCACACACCACATGCTGTACTTACTACTTCACATTCCTTGCAGGTGGTGCCCTTCAGTTTTCGCCTCTCCTCTTTCTTGCGAATGACTGCGACATGTGCGAATGTTGGATGCCTGATGGTTGAAGAACAGGGAGGTTGTGAGCATCCAGACGTCTGACGGTACCATAAGCAGCGTGTGTTCCCATCTTACCGAGCTTTACCGAGACACGAGGCGTCTGCAGGACGACCGCGCTCTAATGTGGAGAACAAACAGGACCAAGTTCACAAGCTGATCATTATGAAACACGATCATACCGATCACAACAACAGTTCTTCACCAAGGTCGTCGTCTTCTTCATCCTCCTCTTCCTCAGCATCATCAACATCATCATCCTCATCAGCCTGGATACAGGCTAAACGTGAAGAGTTGTAAGACTTGTACTCCTCATGAGCCGTTGCATCAAACATCATGTCCAAGCTGTCGTTTGCCTTTTGGCCAAGTCCTTAAAGAAAACAGATGAAACCATTACAATAGTTTACGTTGATCAACCTGTGTGAGATCATTTCAATAACTTCAGTGTCATTCGCGTCACTTAAAAATGTTTTAGTGAGCAATTCAATGAAACGCTGTGGTAACATTTACCCGTCACACTCCTTCTGTCCTGGCTGTTTTCTCCCTGACGCTGCAGTAAACTGTGACTGACCCATGTGCAGTCTGTGTCCACCAGCTCCCCAGGGCACGGTTCTTTATCCTGCAAGACAGAATAAATAATAAAAGTGACTCAGTTTTCTAAACAAAACATCTAAAAGTCCAAAAAGGAAAAAAACACTATAAAGAAGCTACAATGTAGCAGCACGGACAGTGACCATGAGCAGCAGTTTACCTCATCTCCTCTGCACTCGCTATCGTAGGCAGACAGGTCCAGTGCAGGGTCAATGCTCCACGTGGGCTCCAGCTTCCTTCCCTCTGGATAACAGATGTTCACATTAACATCTGCATATCTAAAGAACTGCTGAACGGACCGTGTGAACAGTCTCCAGACTGACCCTCATCCTCTTCATGTTGGTGGTGTGATGTCAGATTGTGCTCAGGGGTTGTTTCCTTTCCACCGACTGGTTCTTTCTTCCAATTCTTGTTTGGCTTCTTAAAAGGACTGGCAGAGGAAACGTTTGGGTTTTGCTTTGAAGCGCCATTTCCCACCAGCTGAACCTTGAATGGGTTAGATAATGAGGTGGCCATCTTGCTTCTGAATGATACAAACACAAACTGTAACACATCTGTGCCGAACCTTGCTGTCCAGTGGCTGCTTCTCAAAGCTTTGCTCGCCTGTGGTTGTGGAGGTCCTCTGAGCTTCCTTTAGACTCTCCACCTGTTCTTGGACTTGTTTGTTGTCCTGTTGAATGTCCGACTCACTGTCCTCCTTCTTGCGTTTTGCTTTGCTAAGAGAGCATCTGTCTGAGAACCTCTTTACACGTGGAAGCAGAGAAGGAGAGACTGTGCTTGAGTCTAGGCAATGGATGAGCTTGGATGAAGTGGAGGACCTTGAGGTGGGTTAAACAATAATATGACATTGAAATACATCCAATGCATCAAGGACTTGTAGTAGTTTGTGCTCTTTAGGACAATGAATGAATGAATATCCTCACATTGCAGGAACGTTCTTCCAGGGAGGTTTAGAGCTGCTTTGCCGGGCTGAAATCGTTTTCTGAAACGACAGCACGAGAAAATCAGGTTAAATGCAAGAAATATGATTTAAAGTTTTAAAACAAAACAACCTCACATACCATGTGTTGGTTGTTAACGGGTTCGAGGGCACAGGTATCTGCAACCACCTCCGCATCGTAAATCACATCCTCTGCATCAAAGACAGAACTATGTCACAACACATCTCCAGTCACATATTTCACATCAGTACATATATTATAAAAAGGAAGTCACACCTGGGGATGTGTCCAGCTCACATGTGTTGGGTACAAGCACTCTCTGCTCTGCTCTTTCAACATACTTTGATGCATCAGCAGTCTCCTTAGTCACTTCTACAATGACAAAAGTAATTAAAAGGTTCAAAGTTGTCAGACTGGGGATCCAGACAGAAGGAACTGTGACATGTCATTTAAGGCAGACCAACCATTAAAGAGTGAGTTGTTGGACTGTGGTGAAGGCAGTTCTGCGTAGCGGACGTGTTTGCTTTGGTCCATGCGTTTACGTTTCTTTAGCTTGTTTACCACCGGCAGTGAGCTGGACAGTATTGGAGAGTCTGGGATGATGCAGTCTTCATGTTCTGGTGAAGACGTGACTGGACGCTCTGAGCTGAGAAAAACAACACCTGCAGTGCTTAACTGGGAACAGAAACCATCGTAAACCAAGGCTTGTTCCTGTGCAGAACCACCACAGCTTAAAACTTACTGAACTGGAAGCTGGTTCTCCTACGATAACGTGGAGAAAAAACCTGCCTTCCAACAGAGCAGAAGTGAAAACTGTGTTGGACTAACTTTAAACCAGCAGTATTTGGCCTGGTAGCTCAGAAGTACTGTAGAGCATTGGCCCAGTTCTGGGACCTTCTGGCTCCAGGTGTGTCCTTGAGTAAAACGCTACACAATATGTGGCGCCGCTATGTGGCAGCTCACCGCTCCCAAAGAGAATAGGTCAAATGCAGACAAATTTCCCCACCGTGGGACTAATTCCTAGGGAAATTCCTTTTTATTTTTAGCAGTCTGACATATTTAAAAAATAACACAAAGCTCTTACCAAGATGTTTTTAACCTTTGTACTTGAGCATGAAGTCTGCTGTTTTCTTCTTGAAGATGGTTTCTTTCATTCTCTGTGAAGCAAACAATACGAGTCTCACACATGACCATACTCACACAACCATGATTACTGCTGCAGCAGCGTTGTATCTACTCATACTGTGTGGGATCGTCTATATTGTACATGGCTTTAGTGGTAAAAAACCCAGCATCACACAGTAAAGCTGGGTGTTTGTCAATTACAACAGCTTCTGTTGTAAGCTGTTATTTCTCCACATTTACCTAAAGCAGAAAAGTCAATAAACTCACTCAGAGCGGTGATGAGATCCTGGTTATTTTTCAGGCTCTCCTCTAGGATGGAACACTGATCACACTCTCCCGCTCTGAGCCTGGAAACAGTTGACAAAGATGTTTTCTTGTGATGTATCACGTTTGAACTGCTGACATAGGTTTTACAAGCCACCAGAGGTCACTGTTGTGTTAATTAAAACCCAAAACAGTTGAGTCCTCAACTGTTAATCAGTATCAACAATCATTTACTGTACCTTTCCTCTAAGAGACTGATGGCATCCTGCAGGGTTTTGTTTTGGTCCTTCAGCTGCTGATTACGACTGTAAAACACCTCAAGCCTCTGAGCATCTCTGTGAAAACACAATTATTTGCTGGGTTGAGCTCCTAAATTGTTAAATTGCACTAAATGTAATAGGTCCGGATCTTGACTGTTTATTGAACACATCATCATGCTCTGCTGAATACATGCAAAATCATTACTAGATGCAGCCATGACTAATTTAGAGTTATATAGCATTTTGACATGATGAATTGATTGATTTTCACATGATGAAGGGCCCAACTACTCAGCATACTTACAGACAGCGCTCCTTTTTCAATTTACTCACTTTTGCCTCCAGTTCTAAAAACAGCAAAAATGAAACACTGAAACCAATTTTTCAAGCCTTGATCAAACAAAATAGCAACATCAAAGGCAATTTTATTTTGATATCTGACTTCTGTATCAAACTGTGTGAAAGTCTTTACCTTGAAGCACATTCTGGTGGCAATCTCTGAGCTGCCTCCACAAACCTTCAAAGAGCTCAGCTGCTTGGTTGGTGCCGCTGCTCTGTCCTGGGCTGCTCATCCTTTGCTCACTGCTAAAACGCAGTCGGTCCTCTTACCTGGAGAAACAGCCACATGCGTCTTATATTAATCCTTTTATTATACACAACAGCTTTATTTGTTTCTGGTGCACGAACTGAACTAAATAAATATTTGACTCTTTTAAATAGGTTTTTACAAACCCAATTATGAATGCACAAGTAAATTGCATAACGAATCATTCGGTGTGTGTGTGTAATTCTATTGTTACATGCCTATAGATTTTAACATGAATTATTACAGCAGGTTAGATTAGGGACCTGGATTTCCTGGGTCTAAAACTTTTCTGCCTTTCAAATTACGAGCATGGATGTGTGTACATTTCAGCTTCTGATTAAGTCTGCATTATCAACCAGCTGCTCAGAAACACTGATCACTGATTGTTGCGTATCAACGTATCACACAGGTCACATATTTTACCTTATGAGGACTGTAAATGGAGAATGAAATGTCAGAGAACACTGGAAGGTGGTCCAGGTGACACCAAACGACAAATGTAGTCTTTAACGTGACGTCTGATCAACGTTTATTTAGACTTTGACATACTGTAAGTGAAACAGCACAGGTTAAAGCAACAACCTCTGAGCAAATGAGCAACACTTACGTCAACGAGTGCAGGACGCGCAAACTAACGGCACTGTACGTTCGTTAAGCTCTGTTTTATCACGTTAGCATGCGCCATACACGTTCAAGACAACTCAACTAGGAATAAAGGTGCATCTGATTCTTCTACCTTCTGCAACACAACAGAAATTCGCGCGCCGCGTTGCACTCTGGGAGCTGCTCTTCTTCGTTGACATCCACCAGCAGACGCCCTCCGCGGAGTCACCTTACCGCCACCTAGTGGTTGTTGTTAGCTGGTACATGTCCGCTTGTCAGACGTTTCAAATCAAAAGCCTTGTTCATGAATTTAGGAATTTATCCCAGAAAAATTGCTGAGAGGAGCTGAAGACAGTTTAAGGACTGAAAATTATGGTCAGTGATTTAGAAAAAACAGACAATGGCGGAATCTCAAGAGCTCTGTGCTTTTCAGATGAATATCTGTCGTGTTTGCCTAGCTCTGTATTAGAAGGCAGATCACTGATATAAAAATAGATGACACGATATGAAAATTATTAAAAGCTTCTCATACTCTAAGGTGTGACAAGACCTTCCACACATAAAATAAAAAGTACAAGAAAAAAACAAAAGGAATATTGATAATTTAATGTTTGAAGACTGGTTTAGAATTTAAATTGAGTCTGTATCCTGAGGTATGAAAAAGTTCAAGCTAAAGTTGAAGATTTGAAAAGTCTCTCTATTAGTTTCATTTGGAACAAATGGTTAAAAAACTTTAAAAAGGGCAAACTGATACTTCATGTTTTCAGTGAGCAGATACTAACGCTACCAACTGTTTATGTTTTCTCTTCACTGCCCCTCATCCCAACCAGTCGAGGCAGATGTCCTATTGCTGCTTAGGGGCATTTGCAGTGTTTTCTGTATATTTCTCTATAAATGTATTGTATAGCATCTTGAAAGCCTTGAACATACATGTTAAAGTGCATTGATGTCAATTCTGATTAAAAAAGACAAATAAAATGGATTCAGCTGAGACTGCAAAATGTTTAAATGTTCCAGGTACATTCTCTTTTTATCTTTTATCTGCACTGACATTCATACATTATACATGTACAGTGGTTCGGAAGACACTGGGTTGTGTTGAATCCTACAATTGATTGTGGGGGTAACAATGGATGAAAAAGTATGCTAGTAAAATATAAAAAAATATAAAAACTATATAAAAATCAACATTGGAACGACAGAGATTGTCCCACTTGCAAATGCTGCTAACACAATATAGAAAACAATAATTATTCTTATATTTGTTTTTATTTTTGGTCTCTTTAGAATACAAAACAGGAACCAAAATCACAAAAATAACAATTACAAAACAGAATTTTAACTGAGATGACTGAGGCAACATAGAAAAGCATGTATCAAACAGAGATACTGTCGGGTTAGCCTGGAACCTTGAGGTAAAACAACAAGCAATGTCAGAGGGTCTGGTGTCTCTGTAGACTGGTTTGAGTTAGTGCCTTTATTCAGTAGTGCTAATCACTAAGAGATGAACTAGATCATAATGTAGTGCTTTAGGCCTACAAGAAGGACAGACTTGTTTACAATTTAAAATATGGTGCTGCCACCACCTTTAATGTTTTTAATTTCAGTCCTCTGCCTCTCTCTCTTTCGTTCAACACACACACACACACACACACACACACACACACACACACACACACACACACACACACACACACACACACACACACACACACACACACACACACACACACACACACACACACACACACACACACACACACACACACACACACACACACACACACACACACACACACACACACACACACACACACACACACACACACACACACGTCAATTTCCACAACCTTTAAATGAAAACACTGGATGATTGAGTGGTGGAATGTCGTCACTCTGAGGCACAAACCCAAAGACCCATCTTTTTCCTAAAATACAAAAAGAATGGACAGAACTAATTCATATGCTGCATCACTGACAGAAACAACAAAACCTTAGCGTCACTTACCAAAACACAAAGCAATGAAAATAGTACTGGTTAGTTAGTCTGCACTTGGATGTGCAGGTATGTTTTTGCATGTACAAATGTTTTTTGTCTTGTTTTCACATTTAAGACATGGTCACTGGTGATTCAGCATTGCAGATTATTACTATTTTTTAGTTCCTTTGGATGTGTGCCTTTTCTTGATTTTGCATCTGTCACAGCAGGTAAGTTGAGCTAGCATTACTTCATATATCTATATATACACATGCATTCAACATCATATGTGTCCTCCCGAGTTTAAAAAAAAAAATCTCCCTTTTCTCCATGTAAGACTTTAAGCTATAAAAACCTGCATGACAGTCACAAGAAGAGTTTGCATGGAGGCTTTGCTGTTTATATGTGAGATATGCAGCAGGCTGTCGAGGTGCTGGCGCTGGGGGTGATTGGTGTAGGATGCAGCCTTGTTCCATTAAGAGGGGGTGGTGGGAATGGGCCTATTCTTCACCCCCACTCTCTGAATTGGCCTTTTTCTATGTAGTTGAGTTTTAGATTCACATTATGCTGGAAGAAGAGTAACTGGCGGCAGACGCTGACAGAGCAGCTCTTCGCCAATAGCAAAAAACACTGGAGTAGAGAGTGAATGCATATCTACTGTCCCCTGACCTGGAGAGAGAGCAACATGTAGGAGTGGTGCGTTTAGAACAGCAGGTGCCTTTAGTCAACGTTATTCTGCTTAACGTGTCCGTGCATCATACTCACAATTCCCTATTCACCACTGAGGGGGAACATAGCTATAGCTGGGTGTGCCAGGAGGCCGGTAAGTGGCCATGGACACTGGGTGGGGGGCAACAGGAGCTGGTGATGGGGTTGTCAGCAGGGTTCCTGAGAAGCAGCACCAACAGAATAACCTCAGAATCTCACATTTCTATTCGTTTTACAGTGGATAGGTGGTTTTAGTTTTGTATATGTTTACATGACGGTGAGATTAAATCAGCCTGAGTGTTGTAGCATGTTCAGAAAACACTAGCGTGCGTATAATTTCTATTTCTATCTATTAATGTGTATATACATGTATATACTGTAAAATAACCTGGACAAAACATTTGGGCTCACCAGCTGACATGGCCATAGTTGTGCCAGCTACCATTCCCATGGCAACACCATTGGGGCGGGGAGGAGGGATGGGCGGGGCATACATGGCTGCTGGCATCCCATTTGGCTGGACCACTGTCGTGTGATGAATAACGTGGGGTGGCGCAGCGTACAGCGGCTGTGTGTAGTAAGCCCCTTGTTGTTGTGATGGTATTAATGCCTGAATCAAAGAGCACAACGGCATATAAATCAGACAAACCAGACTCAACCTTCAATGCCTTTAGTTCTTTGCCTGCACAGCTGTACTGACCTGTGCATAGGGGTTCTGTTGCGGGTAGGTGCTCCTGACAGGGTAAACAGCAGCTTGGTAGGGGTTGGGTGAGGTGGAGTATGGTGGGACAGTCCCCGTGTTAGGAGAGCAGGACATTTTGAAAGGAGTGCCTGGAGCATAGCCTGGAGCAGGAATAACAACAACCTTGACATTAGTGTTGCCAGTTTTCAAATGTGCGCTCCCTTCCAGTTACTGGCAGTCAGCTGGAACCACTGGATTGGATCAGTGGATCAAATTAGATTTGTTATCAGTAGAATGCTGTGAAGGATTTGCAGCATATGGGCAGTTTATGAAAGAAAGAAAACAAACTAAAAAATACATATTATACAACAACTGGTTCCCTCAGTCTAGTCTAAGGTCTTGATATCATATTTCAGTTCATGTCTGCAGACTCAAGCTTTACCTTAGTAAACAAATCTCTGTCTCAACACCCACATGTGCACCATCAGCAAGTAGTTAGGTGCCCACTTGTGTGAGACATCTCAGGTAATTTCCCAAGGTCCCACTAAGACTGTAGCATGTGGAGGTTTAATGAGAGCAGGCTGTGACAAACATGAGCATGATGGCATCCTTCCACTCCACAGGTGCAAATAATGTACAAATACGTCTGTCTCCGTGTGATAACCAGAATGTTGTTAATATTTTCTGGAGTGGGAATAATTAGTAGTCATATGATTTTTCTTTATTCTTGGCTGGTTTCATTCGTTCCTAATTTAAGCAAGGGTAATTTAACACATTACTATTATCTTCAAGTAATTTGAAGTTCTATCCCATAATATTCTTACAGATGATATACTTTTATGTGCAGTGCTTTAACCTCCAGTGAGTTGCATTAGAACATCCACATTACCGCTGGGGAACGCAGGGTTCGCTCCTGCGTAGACGCTGGGGGTGTACGCTGGGGCAGCTGCCGCGTAGCCAACGGGGAATCCAGCTGCCAGGGTGGAAACAAACCCAAAACAAATCAGTACTCATTAAAACGGCTCATTTTTAGAAAAAAATAATAAATTGCATTAAATACACGTAATTACCTGGGTAGCTTATACCCTTACTGTTGGCGAAGGGAACCCCTGTTGGCGCAGGGCTGTACACAGGATTCATGGTGTTTTCCTACACACAAATACTGCATTAAAAAAAGCACACACACAACATCAGCTGCATCGAGCAAAGTATTGTGTCATCTATTTCCTCACAATGCTCTAATTTCTATATACAGTAAACAAATTCTAAAATCATAGCAGTGAATGGTGCTTTTCCCAATTTTTACACATTGTCCAATTAATTCAGATATAATATCATTTTTGCACATTAAACTGCGTACAGTACATCAACAAATAACAAAGGTATTGTATATCACGGATCAGAACGGTAAGTTGTGTTTTAAACATGACATAACGATTTGGGATGAAGAGCATCAAGAGGTCGAGGCTTCTCCATTTGTCCATGTTGGTGACCTTGTGTTCTGAAGAACGTAAGACTGCAATACAGAGCTGAACTCGGTGTGAAGTGGGGGAAATAAAGGTGCAGGTCGCACGCAGCAGGTCGCCGCCCGCTGTGCTGCCCTCTAGCGCTGCGCACGCGGCCGCCACCGGACCACAACATCACTCAAACTCCCGTCCTCCAATAACTCATCTCACTGTAAACCTGAACGGCCTCGGCGTGGTCTACAGAGAATGTTAAAAACACCGTAGTGCTTCTAATAGTTTGACTTTGGATGAAATCCAGCGCGGGACCCAAAATGGATTTATTGCTGCAGTTTATTGTTTTTAAATCCAAATGTGACGCATGAAAACATGTGGTTGAGCCTGTGCAGCGGAACTCAAGGCGTGTGTGACAGAGACGCATCAGTTCCTTCCAGCTACATTTGAGCCACGACGCTGCTCATTTTGACACATTCCGTTCTTTATTGCGTTTTAGTTCATGCGCGTTTTGATTCGGGACAAAGCGGGTATTTACGTTACGTTTAGAACGTCATGGTAATGAAACTGATTCGCATCACCACGGTAATAAATGTGGTATAAATACAAGAAAGCAAGCACGGCATGACAACAAGAACAACAAAGTTGTTGAGTTCCAACCGCCCGTGACAGAATTTTTCTTCTCGAGGGTGACGTTATGTTTCAAAAATAAAGATGGCACCTGTAAGTGGAAGAATTTTAAAGGTGAACGCGGCGGGGCTTTGTTCCATTAGCTAGCTTAGCTCGCGCGCGTCTCTGGCGGCCCCGCGTGCGTTTAGCGGACCGTGTTCGTCCCCGCGGCTCGGTTCCGACGTCCACGCCGACCCGCTGGGCACCTGTCTGACCGCGGCAAACCGCCGGCCTGTCCCCGGACAGCGCACGCACACAGACGGGGGGCAGCTTGTCAACAGGCCGCACGGCACAGGAGGCAGCGCTGCCCCGCAGACCCGCCCGCCCGGAGCCCGCGGACGGAGACCGGAGCCCGTCAGTCCAACAGCGGCCGATAACTTACAGGTAACGCGTCTGACCGTCCCGTGGCCCTCTGCTGTTTAATCAAACGAGGCTAGCTGATGTTTTGCTCCCAGATGCTTTGCTGAACTCTTTTGAGCACCGCGCGTCACTTCCGAATAGCGTCACGTGGTCTGCCAATAATAAATACTGCATTTCTTTAAAAAGCTCGGTTTCGGCTTGAATACCGAGTCGTTTTACTCTTTGCATTAAACATTGTTTTGAAATTTGAATTTACCGTTTGTGAATTATTGGAATAAAAATGGCGTAACGGGTCAGAGAACACGTTAATTTTTTAAAATCTAAATAAACTCAGTTTTACTCACTGCTTTTGAATGTAATTTTGTTTGTTTGTTTTTATTTGAACACTTTAACGTAGTCGTCTTTATGTTCAATATTATGTCACTGCGTCTGTAGCAGCTCTGAGCTCATTATCATGTCCGCTCTGCGGTCCTTGCAGGGACTAAAATATATTGCACTTGAAAATGCACTTTTCATCAGAAGACAACGCGTGAATGTTAAACCTATTATCTCTATTTTATCATCATATGAAACCAATACCTTTACACTTTATTCTGTGCGCCTCTTTAACATCTACGCTGGTACCACGTTCTTTGCTCTTCTAGGACCTTGACGCATCGTCTCCATTCAGCGATTGAACGGGGAAGAGTAGGCTCTGCACTGTTGTGGTTTTAGCGACCTGTGTGCGGGTTTATGGGTAAAATGTCGCTATTTCGCTTGTGTTAACAACCATTCTTCGGTGTAAGGTGAGACTATTCCTTCGCCTGGCGACGTCGGCGAAGAGCAGGGCTGTAATGTCCGGAGCGGCCGGTGGAGGAGGGGGCTCCTCCTGCCTCGGCGCCGCAGCGGCAGCCAGTTGCAGCTCCGCCGGCTCTCCCTACGCCGCCGCGGCCGGAGGAGGCGCGGGGGTGGCCGGGAGGCTGCCGGCGCGGGTCCTGGAGCACGTCTTCTCCTACCTGGAGCTGTCCGACCTCATGCGCTGCTCGCTGGTCTGCTGGCACTGGAACAACATCCTGGCGGATGAAAACAGCGAGGTGTGGCGCAGCCTCTGCACTCGGACACTGAGCGACGAGGCTCTGCGGTCTGACATCCTGTGCAACCTGCTCACCTACAGGGGGAAGGTGGGTCCCGCGGCGCGGGGCGGCGCGGCTCGGTTCGGTTCGGTTCTGCCTCGGCGGAGAGAACGATCAATGAGCCACAACCTCGGGCTGATTGGTACTATTTGTTCAGAAACGTGACTGATTACACAACCGAATCGGGGTCAGTTCGCTGGATCTAGTGCGACCCCACTGATGATCTATTGTTAGAAACTGAAAACAATATTGGGTACATTGAAACCTTAGTAATTGTTTGTTGAATAACGACGTGCTTTATATGCAGGGAAATTCAAAAAGCAACACTGAGGCACTGTTTGTAGGAATACTTTCACTACTGCTACTTTACTCTGGGTTTCTTAGTTTATGTTGAAAAGTGCTCAGCTAGTTTCCAGTGTTTCTGCCTCTGGTTGCTTGAAAAATGTGCTGAATGGGCAAAAGCCCTCTGTGCTATGCTCCTCTGCTCAGTCTGAGCATATGGAGCTAGAAGACACAGTTAATCTTTTGAACAGAAAGAATAGGGCTCAACTCTTCTCTGTACAATTAAAGTACCTATAAGTTCAGGAATTGCAAAACAACTTACAGAAGCTTTGTTTTGTAAAGGCCTAAATAGCAGCACACTGTGTCAAAGTCTTTGGTTTTTTTTCATCACCACAGTTGTAAAGCAACAGGCATTTTCCTGTCGTCCACAGCTCAAGGCCTTCCAGTTCGCCCTGAGCTCCCACGACTGCTCCCGTAACGTCTACGTGAAGAAGAACGGCTTCACCCTGCACCGCAACCCCATCGCCCAGAGCACCGATGGCGCCCGTGGCAAGATTGGCTTCTCCGAGGGGCGCCACGCCTGGGAGATCTGGTGGGAGGGCCCCCTGGGCACCGTGGCGGTGATCGGCATCGCCACCAAGCGCGCGGCGATGCAGTGCCAGGGGTACGTGGCCCTGCTGGGCAGCGACGACCAGAGCTGGGGCTGGAACCTGGTGGACAACAACCTGCTTCATAACGGAGAGGTTAATGGAAACTTCCCACAGTGTAATAACGCTCCCAAATACCAGGTAAGAGCCGTGCGCTGCGTTTCCCCGTTGCTTTTGGCACATGTGTAACTCACCGCTCAATCGTTTGTCCACAGATCGGAGAGAGAATACGAGTGATCCTAGACATGGACGACAAGACGCTGGCTTTCGAGAGGGGGTTTGAGTTTCTCGGCGTGGCGTTCCGTGGACTGCCCAAGGCCTGCCTGTTCCCCGCCGTCTCAGCTGTGTACGGCAACACTGAGGTCACCATGGTGTACCTGGGGAAACCCCTGGACGGCTGACGGCGGAACCACGCGCGCAGTTTAAGCTAACGGGCCGCCAGCGAGCGCAGGACTCGTCTGTCGGCGAGGTGCCAACCGTGTTTGTCGCACTGTGTCAAAAGGTTTTGGAGGCTGAGAGGCCGCGTTTGATTCATCGCAGAATAACTCTAGTCACACACACGAGGAGAACTGTGGGCATTTCTACTACCGCTCAACATGAAGTCAGGATGAGACCGGACTGGGTGGGGACTGGAAGTGTCCACTTTTAAAGTTCAGCTGCTGGACTATTTTATTTTACAGGACATCACAGAATTTGATATGATTCGGGCAGTTACTTGAGATTTTATGTCTGTTCAATTGCAGCCAACCTGTGAACTGTGGCAAATACTTTAAAACACCATTTTATTCAGTGTAACAGTAGTTGTTATGAATTGCTGCCTGTTGTATGAGTTAACGGATCAACAGTTGAACTATAGCTTATGACTGGGTTCCGTTGTTCTGAGGACAAACTGACGTGATCTGATGTTGTATTTTCCAATAGAGGACGTGCAGACCAGTTGTCATGCATGTGTGTAGATAGTGGGTCTGAAACAACAAGCTCATCAGTAACATTGACAGCTATTCCCGTATCATGTTAATGTCTGTCCTTTTTAATGTGCTACGTAGTATTACACACTATTTATTTCATGGTTTTATCTATGGTACTATAGATACTGTATGACTATAAGGCCGGTAAATAAAGTCTACATGGTGCCACTCTTAGGAAACCTATTTTTGTGTTAAAAAGGCTAACATCAAACTTTGAAACGTTTAAAATATGAGGTTCATATCAAACATGAGCAGAACTTTATTTGACAACAGTGGTGTCATCATGGAAATAGTGAAATAGTTTGATGACACTGTCATAGACACAGTAGCAGTATTTAGTAACAAAATAGAATATTTGCTATAGTACCATTTAGTAAACACCTGAATAGGCAGGTAAGTGGTTGGTATGAGCCCTCCTGTATAACGACAACAAAACTATTTGTCCTGGTAAAAGTCTGCTAAACAGCGCCACCGTGTGATCCAAGGCTGTAATGACACAAATAACCTTCGTCAACAGAGTTGACACAAAACGGGACGTTACATTTACAAACCAGGTCAAGTGAAAGTTAAGAGTGATTATATGTTAGGTTTGTTCAAATAATTAATCAAATTCACAATAATAAGGATTATATATAGTAACAACTCGAAATTCTAAAATATATTCTAAAATAGAATAATAAGTAAAAAAACATCAGTTAGGACATAAGAACTTTCTTGTTTCGCATTCAAACGATGGGATATAAGATAGGGATGAAAATGATCTGTGCATCCTGTTGTTTACCTCCGGAATCAGTTACATCTTATTTCCACAAGGGGCCACTAATGATCCTGTAAATGTTATGCAAATAGCTTCACACCACAGAAAAGTGTGGGCACGTGCAGTGTGAAACCTTAGGGGGAAAAGGTCCTCTTCTACATTATCTTTATTAATGTGGCATCCAGTATGTTTGTTTAAGCTGAGCTGTAGCATAGAAGGTTTAATGAGGCGTTCGTGTCAAAGGGATGAAGGACATTCGTGCGCGTGATGATGCGTTGGCTAACATCAGCCCACTTCACACATTCACGCCCCAACCTCTGCAGCATCTTCTCGGCTCTTGAAATAGAATCCTAATTTCCATGCGGTACCATGTGAGAAGCCTCAAATAGGCATCACATCCCGAAATGGACAGAGAAAAAGTTCCTACATTTGACCTTTGGCTACAGCTGAAGTCAGTGGCAGTAACACAACACACCAATGCAGAGCCCTGGCTTCATGGCACGGAGGCCGTTACCTGCACAGGTGCCTGTATATTGGTCTGCTAATCAAGCATTTTGTGATTCATTGGAACCCCCGAAAGAAATTTCTCTTCCTTCTTATTGGTGACCCATTTTATGCTGTTGTCACTGTTCTGAAGCAACATCTCCTGTATGAGTGACACGTAATGTAACATACAGTCTGTTCACACATTCATTATAGCTTTGGACTTGAGTTTACCAAACTCAAACACAATGCTGAGAGTTGAACACAACTATGCTTCAGGTTCAGCACAAACCTTTGCCATTAAATAAATCCTGTTGCCACATAAACGTAACAAAGTCAGAAGTGAGAGCTAGAGATGTGCAAAAACAGGAAGGAATCACTAACAAATCAGGCCTCCAAGGACGGCATCGTCACTTCCTGATTCCTAATTCCCCATTGTTGTCCCCATGGGTGACTGCTGAGAAGACTCAAGCTTAAAAGTGGAGCTGAACACAGGATGGGCCTCGATGGGGCCCCTCAGCATCCTGACACCAACAGACTGTCCCCTCGCCCGGTGCCTGTCGCTGGGCTCTGACGTCGCTCGGCGTCCGTCACCCGTGCCGACGATCGCCCCGTGCGATGCTGCTTTGCGTCGGGGCGGACGTGGCCCTTCTGAACGGCGCCACGCACACGGAGCCGAGCGTGGCAGTGTGTTTCGTAAGGGCTGATGCAGTGACAGGCCAAAAGATCAGACAGGAAGGGCGTGTGTGTACAGTGGTTTCCTCTTTACTAGCTTGGCTGATCAGAACGAGCAGAGGGTGTGATGGGTGTGTTCTCGTTGGGTTTTTGTGGTAGCAGCTACCAACCTTCGTTGCCTGAACAACAACTCCACCGTCGTATCATTGTGAGGGGGTGGGGGGGAGTGCAGCGCTGGTTGAAAGCTGTAGAGCCTGCACTCGCCTTCCTGTGGCCCCCGGCTTGAGAACCGCTTTCTGATTGCAGCCTGTCCATGTGACTAGGCTTCCGTTGCCTGCCTGCTTCCGTGAATAGTAAAGAGAAGCATCAGTGCTGCGCCGCGAGCGGAGGACGCCAGGCAGCTCGGCACCGTGTGCGACGCAACAGCGATCGGGTCAGGGGAGCGCGCGCCAGGGGCCCGGGACCCCCGCAGCCGCCCACCAGAGTAAGTACCGACGCCCCCGGTCCACTGTGCAGCTGCACGGGGCCGTGCAAACGCGCCTCTTTGAAACGAGCAGGGATGAAATCCAGCGTGTTTGCTGTTGGTGCTGTGTGAACGCGTCAGTGACCGAGGCGCCGTTGCAGGAGATGTCACAGAGGTTCTTCTCAGAGGAATGTGCTCGTGCAGTCGGGTGGTAACGTAGTAATGTGAAACCAGTAAAAGAAAAGCTGCACAGTGTCACTCAACTCAATCAGCTGCTTTTCTAACATTGTTTAGTTTAAATCCTGATTGTGACACTGATCCATATTGTGTATTTGCTCCACGTGAATTGTGTGTTTTTCTCTCAACCGAGCTGCTCCACATCCAGTAAGACTCAGAGCCGAGCAGCTACGCACTATCGTGTATTTATTAGATGCAGAGGGACCAGAATTAACATTGAATGAAGGGAAAAACACAGAGTAACAGAGTCGGCCTTGAGAAAAAAGCAAGAATGGTAAAATTTCACAATAGCATGCGAAGCAAGAAGGAAGACGGACGCTCCATCTTTGAATGCGTCACACAGCGGTTTGTATGAAATTGGGGAAATTTTACCAAAATGTCCAGCGTTGGTTCCTGAAATTAAACCAAGATATTATAGAGAAGCACCATGACCTCAGTACAACAGGTAATAAAATGGAAAATAATTGTGAAATATCTAGATAGAAAATGATTCCAACTTTTATATAAAGCTTTCTCTCAGGGTGAGTCACACCCAATAGAAAATGAAACGACGTCGAAGTCAAAAAATGAACTGGATGAACAATTCTCTCATGATTTTTAGCCATTTTCAAAACAAGTGTTCAAAATGTTTTCTCCGACTAAACTGCAGTATAAACACACCTCCTCGCCTGTGAGCAGCCATTTTCAGCCACTGATGGCTTTGAAGGATTCCACCATAAAAGCGTTCACTGTAGGGGTTTCGTGACTCCATTGAACCGACTTTTTTGTGCTTCCAGCGCCGACTCTCCTCACGCTGTGCCGTCCGCTCAGCAGTAAGGATGGTAAAATGCCGGTCCACGGGCCCACCCCCACCCTGCGGCGCCTGCTACCCCTATGGATAATCCTGACGGCCGCCTCCGGTCACCCGCAGCAGAGCCCGTGCCAGCTGGTAAAACCTCTTCCTTAGTCCGACTGCAGCAAAGGTTTTAGTCGTATCATCATATAATCTGAAACCGCATGTGTGAAGTTACTGAAAATGTCATATGTTGTACACGCTGACGTTGCACCTCGCGCCTCTAGAATGGACGGAGCGTTTACCAAGTGCTCTGTCAGGCTTCATGTTCTTTCTGTCAGAACTCCAATACATTAGCTGCACAATCGCCGTGGGAAGACAGGGAGAAGTCTCCTTTATGATGTCGCACATACGTCTTAAATGCGCATAATTAGGCAATAAAGGTCACTTCTCCCCCGCGTCGCGTGAAACCTGGCATCCAGAACACACTGATATGTAGATTAGTGCGTTGTGGGTCGGGCCTGATGCCGCGTCTCTGGACATGAAACGCTGCTCTGATGAGTCACGGCGACAACCAGACGACTGTTGCGTAAAAAGCCCCGTGGGGTCTGTGCTTCTGTCTGCAGATCCAGAGAACGGCGCTGTGCGGCGGCGGCCGGCTCTCCTCGGTGCCTCCGGGGCTGCCGGACAACACCGAGGAGCTGCAGCTCAACTACAACCACATCCAGACACTACAGGACGGCGCCGTGGCCCGTTACCCCGCACTAAAGACCCTCAGCTTAGCCTGCAATCGTTTACAGAGACTAGAATCAAACGCCTTCCGAGACTCGGAATTGTTGGAAAGTTTAAATCTGGCCAATAACGAGCTTTACGTCGGCTACGAAGAAAGCGGCGCTGCATTAAAGCGGCTGCCGGGCCTCCGGGCGCTGGACCTGTCCGAGAACAAGCTCCAGGACGAGATGGCGGCCGTGCTCCTGCAGAACCTGTCGTCCGTGGAGTACCTCAACCTGTCCGGGAACCTGCTGCAGCGGCTGGACGAGGCCTCGCTCCGGGACCTCCAGCAGCTCAGGGAGCTGGACCTGCAGAGGAACCTGCTGTTCGAGCTGGACGACGCCTTCAGGGGCAGCGCCAGGCTGCAGCGCCTCAACCTGGCCTTCAACTCCCTGCTCTGCCTGGTGGACTTCGACATGGCCCAGCTGCAGGTGCTGAACGCCAGCCACAACTCCATCGAGTGGTTCATCTCCAAGCCGGACGCCAACGACACCTTCCTGCTGGAGACGCTGGACCTCTCCGACAACCGCCTGCTCTTCTTCCCGTTCCTGCCGGACCGCAGCCGCCTGCGCAACCTCTACCTGTCGCACAACGCCATCCGCTTCTACGAACGCTCGGCGGCCAACGCCACCGCCACGGTGGAGTTCTACAACCTGAGGGGGCACGCGGGCAACGTGACGGCCCAGCTGTGGAACGACAGCCTCCAGGGCGACGTCTCGTCCCTGGAGGTCCTGGACCTGGCGGGGAACCAGGTGGACTACCTGCCGCGGGGCTTCGGCGCCAGCATGCCCGCGCTGTCCCGGCTGCGGCTGCGCGCCAACTGCCTGCGGAGCCTCAACCTGACGTCGGAGCGCTTCCCCGGCAGCCTGCACGAGCTGGACGTCAGCGGCAACCGGCTCGGCGGCGTGGTCGCCGACGCCGGCTCGCTCGGCGCCCTCGGCAACCTGACGTACGTCAACCTGAGCGCCAACCGCCTGCAGCGGCTGCCCGCGCGGCTCTTCCCCTCGCTGCCGAGCCTCAGGACCGTGGACCTCAGCTTCAACGGCATCCGCATCTGTTTCCCCGAGGAGGCCGAGGTCCGGACGGAGGCCCCGTCGCCCTGCGTGGACTGGAGATCCGTCGGGTCCCTGAAGCAGCTGCACCTCCGGGGCTGCGGCATCAGGGTGGTTCCCTCGGCTGCGTTCGCAGGGTTGAAGCTGACGCACCTGGAGCTGTCTGACAACCCGGGACTCGTCGTCCAGCAGTCGATGGGAGACCTCGGCAGAACCCTACAGCACCTCGGCTTAGGAAACACTCACATCCAAGACTTTGACTTCTCCCCCTTCCTACATTTGAAGTATTTAAACATTTCTGGGAACTTCCTGGCCCACCTCCCCCCGTCACTAACACATCTGGACCTGAGAGTGCTGGACGCCAGGGACAACCGCCTGTCCACCATCCCCTCGGACCAGGCCAGCGCCTTGGCTGCCAAGCTCCACCAGGTGTTCCTCACGGGAAACCCGTTCAACTGCTGCCAGAGCGAGTGGTTCGGGACCTTTAACGCAACAGAGACAGTCGATGTGGTTGGAAAATCCAACATCGAATGTGAAGATCACGTCCGCGTGACGCACAGGGTGGAGCTGCTGCAGCCCTTCCTGTGTGTGGATGAAGGTGGGGAGTCGGTCCTGTGGTACATCCTGCTTGTTCTTCCCATCTGTCTTTTTTTTCTGGTCATATCAATCCTTGTTCTCTTTAACCTCAAACCCAACATACTGCACAAATCTATCAAAAAGAAGTGTCTGAGGCCCACGTCTTACTGACGCTGCATGCTGACGCAGTACAATATGGAAATAAAGAGCATTGGCTCCACGAGCGTGCCCAAACTATCGCTTGCTTGCTGTTTCTGTGCGGTTCTGAGCCAGACCTCAGTCGTGATCCCCTGATGTAAAAATGTGGCTGCGTTGTTGTGGGACTGTGAGTGTGTGTGCGCGCGTGTGTGTGTGAACATATGCAGAAGTAATGTGATGCAAACTGTTGCTATAAGCAGCAGAGGAAACGTGAAATTTCCTGTTTTGCTAAGATGTGCACCAACTGCCCAGTGGTGTGTCAGAGAGGAGGGGTTTGAGGTTTCCTTCCCATCACCGAGGCGCCGATCAACTGAGCTGTGACTCTGAGTCCCAGCGTGAGGACAAAGCCACAGTGGATCACAATCTGCCGAGCACGTGGGAAATGTCACAAATGTCGAGCTGTGGGAATAAAATGATACTTGTACTTCAAATGTTACTTCAGAGGACGAGAGAGAGAGAGAGAGAGAGAGTGTGTGTGTGTGTGTGTGTGTGTGTGTGTGTGTGTGTGTGTGTGTGTGTGTGTGTGTGTGTGTGTGTGTGTGTGTGTGTGTGTGAGGCTGGTAGCTGTCAGAGTGCCGGAGGCCTAACCAGATAGTAACCAAAATACCGCTGTGGTGTTGATCAGGGTCATGGCGGTTGGAACACAAAAAGAGAAACTGTTGTGAAGCCTCGTTGGAGCTTATTATGTGCTGTTGACGCTGTCACCGCGCTGTCGCTCTGTGGAGCAGGGACCGGTGGCGGTCGGCCCGCTGGACAGAGGGTGAGACGGCGGAACATCTACCGGCAGCAGATGAGCTGCGATAAAGGATCGTTCCTCGTATCTCTACTAACCACAACTAAGTCCCGAGAACGGAGTGTGAACAGCGACCCGTCATTCGTTTCTCTGGTCTCGACTCCGAGGCGCCGCTGCCAGCAGATATGGGCTCCACGGCGTGAGCGGCTCGGTTTCGCTATGAAATGGAGACAAGCTGGCGACTCATCAGACGCACGAAGCGGAGGAGACGACCTGAAGGCGCTGGGGGACAACGGCAGCTGCTTGACCCACAGCAGTTTCATTTGGCCGACTCAGCTATTTTTGCTCGCTCAGAAGTTCGAAGGCGGCTGAAGTAAATAGGTCAGAAGCTCATTCGCACGGAGGGGCAGCGCGTGGGTCCATGGTCTGCGGCTCCGTCCTGAGAGTTGGGCTCAAGGTGACGGTCCGGGTCGCGCGTCCGCGTTGGCCCACGGCGCCGCCGCCGCCCTTAAAAAAGGCCTCGTTTCTTCCACGTTAATGCTTTGGTGAAAAGAGAAGTGAAATTCTGACAACGGGCACGACATTTTGCAGCGAGCAAATCTCGCTGCCGATTAGCGCCGCCGCTCGTCTCCGGCCATCAGATAAGCAGCAGTGCCTGACTTCAGGCTTAGCGACGCGCTGCTGTCTGCGCTTCCTTCTCCGCCTGTCGACAGCGAGTGAAGAGGAGCGGCCTGCCAGCGTGTTTCTGCAGCCGACCACACGGACAGACACAATAATAAGTGAACGCGGCTGATTCACGGGCGTTTGCACGCAGCCAGGGAAGACGAGGCGGTGAGAGGGGGAGCGTCGCGAGTTTGAATTGCTGCTGCATCTCGGTTATAATTAGAGCGATAAAGAGTTGGGAGCTCTGACTGAGCCTCTGTGGCGTCGCGGGGGCGGCGTTGGGCAGAATGTAGCGCCGATGGACGCGTGCCTTGTGCCGCATAAGCTGGAGTCCTGCAGGGCACAGGCCTCTCACTAAGGCAACAGTCAGCTTGCAAAACTCCACTTCCTCCTGAGCCTCTTCCTGCGCTGAAGCACGGACCGGCCGCTCGGCCGAGGACGTCCTGGCCGTTTTTTGCAGCAGCAGTCGTTTTCTGGGTAGACGTCGAGTGGTCCCAGGCTTCGAGCCGCGCGACGGGACAGGACGCGGGCCCTCAGGCCAGCGAACAGCACCAAGCTCCACTGGTGCTGGTGAATAGAGCTCAAAATACCACCCGACTCGCTGAGAGCTCCCCCGAGGCTCTCTAATTAAACACGAGGACGATGACACGCACGCTCTATTTTAGAAACAGCTTCAGAATGAAGATTGGGGAAGTTCCACACAAAGACTCAACGTGTGGCGTGAAGCAGTGAATAGTTTGGACGGTTGATGCTTATTCAATTTACTTGCTCATAACAGCTGCTGCTTGGTTGAAGTGTCTAATGAGTGGAGGAACATCTCTTCATCAAAGTCCAAAGCATATTTGAAGACTGACAAAAAATGGATTCTCTACATTTTCTAGCAGTTACAGTCCTAACCTTTCCGTGCTGGCTATTGTGTCTTTACTGTTTTTAACGAAGAAAACATAATCTAATAATCTATTGCATCTAAAACTAAAATTCTACTGAATTAGACAATGGATTCTCAGAACATCTACTAGTTTATTGCAGGCCGGTTATGTTGCCCTCTAGTGGCCGGAAGAAGTAGTGAAGGCCTGGGTCCAGTCTCACACTGGTACGTCACGTGCACTGGTCGGAATAAAATAAAAAATCTCCCAACAGACAAGAGACGTTTTGCTTTTTTAATGCACCAAGCTATATTTATTTTACAATTGCTCAGGTACACGGGAAACAAAAAGCTGTAACAATGTACAATAATCTCCCAGAAGGCGTTTTCTATGAGGAAGTCAAAGGGTTTATGGGATACTTTAAGGCACCAAATTGAAAACCAATGGAAATAAACATATCACAATTTATATATTTAGTTTTAAAATTATGATTTCTAGTTCATAATGGCCGTCTTCTTAATACAATGAGAAGACACTAGACCGACCATTTCAATACTGCTGTCAAACAAAAGTGTGAACGGTTTCAAAAGGCAGGTTGACGGTGACAGGCATTTAGTTTGTCAACGCACCGTTTGACCCACCATGATGTAAGGGATACTGTCAAAAGCAAAAAAAAAAAGTATTCAACTGATTCACTGAACTTATGAAGAGGCGAGAGAGTAAACTAATTAATTACAAAACTCAATTTTTACCATGTTACATCTCGGGAGATGTTCTGTCACATGTTGCATCAAACAGACACAGAAGCAGACATTAGAATCGTGCGGCAGCTAGCACACAAACACATGCACACACACCAGGGATCGGATCCACGTCCCTCCCTCCACTCAAATGTATTTATTCCATGAGGAATCTGCTAAAAGCGAAACGCCATCTTGTTTAACGCAGATAAAACTTTCTAAAATGCCAGAAGTGAAGAAGAAACATGCCTGTCCCTGCAACGCAATATAAATATGAAATCACAGCTGGTTACAGAGGGTCCTAGTTGAGCAGTTCCAGGTAGGTGATTGGCACTTTGCCTTTTTGGATGCCTCGCTCCCCCATCAACCAGTCAGAGTCCATGCCTGGAACGCTGCTGACTGTGATCACCTGAAAAACAGAGACACATTAAGTACATTCAATGGTATCACGTTTTCAAAGTTCCTTTCATTAGTGACAGAAGTCGTCTTTAAGGAAACATGTTTATGATGGAGAGGGGAAAACTGAAAAATGTTTCTCAATAAGACTGTTTGAGTTACATGAGGTGAGGCTGGAGCACTGTTACTTATCCACAGATCTATCATGAACAGATCAAGGCCTTTGTAAGAAAGTAAGTGGCTTCTATTCTGCCGAGGGCACAGAAATTGATGCAGGGCTACAAGACAACATCCAAATTGACTTAGATCAAACAAACATTAGTGACCACCACAGTTGGTCTGAAGCAGCAGCAGTGTTTCAGGCTGACCTCGTCAGCCAGCAGGGACAGCTCGCTGCTGCTGGCGGCGTCGTAGTCGTAGAGGACCCGGGCTTTGCGGCTGCCGTTGGAGCTGCGCAGCTCGCTGAAGCCGCCCGACGCCGTGGAGCTCCCGCTGCCGGCAGACACGCTGGGCAGCGAGGCCGAGACGGCGATGGTGGGCACGGAAATGCTGGCCCCGCCCGACACCGTCGACTGGTTGTTGTTCGAGAAGGATGACGGGAAACTGGTGAGAGGGCAAGGAAAGTGTGCATGATGAGCCGTTATCAGGGCTGCTGATTTCAACTTTAACTGAACTCCGCTTCTTTATCTCTCCCTCAAGGTGTTAGATAAAGAATGACTGTGAACTCATTCCTACTAACTGTTGTTGGCATTAGTCATTTCCCTCCATCAGACGGAGGGGGAAAAATATACACATCAGATTAACTAACCCCCATTCATTACACCTTTTGTTTACTGGAAACTCTGTGAGCTGAGTAAGGACTGAATGACTTGCAGAGTCAGATTGAACAAAATCGGTAGTTACTCAGGACAGAAATGGAAGGTGATGGGTACTTCACCTGCCCAGCTGCTTTTGGAGATCCACCATGTACTGGTAACTCTGTGCATAGTATGTAGTCTGGGCCTCCACAAAGTCATTCAGGCAGCGTAGGTGGTGTGCCTGGTTAAGACAAAGTAGGACAACAGAATTACAGCATGAACAAACAGAACTGCTGCTTTGCTTTATTATACATAAGATATTATTAGTCATCTTTATGTTTGTAAAAAAAAATGCCGTGAGGAGTACTGGAAGACTATCCTTGTCTGTCTGGAGGGAGGAAGATAAAGCAGCAGGATGAGACATTGGGCTAAATAACAAGTAACAGGAAAGGTCACATTTACTCCTACAAGTCTCGAAATAAACTAGTGATGTCACAGTGACTGCTAAACCTCTGCAGTGTGAAGGGAAAGGAAGACAGATGTTATCAGCTGGATTCAGGCACCACGTGCAGGGACATCCCCACCAGCCGTTTACTTGTTTAAATAAAAGGTAAGGCACATTGATATCACACACACACACACACAACCACATACATGTGTGCTGCTGACGCCTTCTAGCAGAAGCCGGGTGATTTCTGCCTGTCGGTCAAACTCGCTCTGGGTCATCCTCAACTCCTGCTCTGCCTGAGACAGGAGAAGCAGAAGTTACTGTTATAGGAACATCAGTATTGGAAATATTAGTAGAAAGTCCCATCAAAGTATATAAGTAGAGTGAATGAATAGGTTTCAGGCATGAGACTGCAGGGCGTTTTTCACCCCTAATAGGCAACATTGCAACAGACCATAAGCAAAGAAGAATAAAAATGAACAGATATGATGCCCCGCATGTGACTTCAGTGAGTAAGGACCAAGAAAGCAAAATAACTCAAGTATTACTACAATTTATAAGACAAAAGGGAAAAACATGGAATATAACAACAACAGGTGAAGTTTGTGTCCTGAGGAAATGTTTCCTTTTCCTCCTATTGAGCAAATGGATCGAGTATCGAACCTGCCGGAACAATGGCTGGTTGAGACTCGCTAGATGGATAAACATGTGTTTGGAGCGGAGACTGATGGGACAACAGAGTGAGGAGGAGGTTTGTTGTTCTGTGAGGTCGTACAGTGTGTGTGTGTGTGTGTGTGTGTGTGTGTGTGTGTGTGTGTGTGTGTGTGTGTGTGTGTGTGTGATGCAGCTCAGACACGGCTCCAGCGTTCCACTTACCTCTGCTGCTCCCTCGCTTTACATCTGCTGCTTGGCATTTTAAAAACAGTGACACAAAATTAGAGCTCCAGCAGCTGTGCGGCACAATTTAACACTGCGGGCAGTGGTGTGAGGCCGAGACAGAAACCACACGGATGACGCTGTCTGCGCTAATAGAGAATCAAATGCTTCACACAGGCGGACAGCGTCTTCATCAGAGACAAACACCGATGTTGATGGGTTAAGCACAAACTAGCGTTTACAGCCTGTGTTTAGGCAACATGCCCCTTTTTAGGAATTACTGTACCTGCTGTTGTCAGAACACACAGTCATGTGATTTTAATCACACCGGCAGACTGTCAACAGTCACTAGACACTATTTTATAGAATGAATATTGTGGGGTCGCAGGAATAACCTGGTTTACATTAATGTGGGAAAATGTGTCTATATACAGACTTCTTTATTCCTTTTCAATGTCATATTTTACAGCAATGGGACTTTGGTCAAGATGCTTTTTCTAATGTGCTCATGCATAAATTGACTGGACTAATGTCTATTTCTAGCTTTGTCACTACATTGAAGTGACGTTTTGCAGTAGAAAAGCCATCTGTTTTTACCAGTACACCCATAATTCCTCACTTCCCCCTGAAGGGTATCAGCTTTGATTTTCCTCTAGAAAACCTCAGCTCAGCACATTTGATCACCTCAGCTGGGCTTATTTAAGAAGTGCCCCACCTCGTGCTCACGTTCCACCAAAGCTGTGGAGTTCTCTACTCATCATGCTTTTACATAGGCATAAATCTGTGTCTAAATGTGGCCCTCTCACAAAGCTCAAATCAAAACGTTTGAAGAGGAACAGGGAGGATCCCTGAACCTGTTGAGGCAAGTTCAGTGAGAAATTTATAATTCAAGTTTGGGTCCTGTCAGATAGGTCCAACTTCAAAAAAACAACTGAAGCATTCAAATATTTGCGTTGTTAAACTTTCATGTGAAACTGATACGAGGGCATTGGGTTTGGTTTGGCTAGGAAAATAAAATATCCTTGCTGGGTTTGGGTCAGAAATGTCCACCACAGTCTAGTTAGAAGCACTAAAACTCTTTTCAAGTGAGACAGAGCAAGAAAAGCAAGTGCCTAAAAACAAGGAAGTCCAAACTTCCTAATTCTCATGTGACTATTTTGAAGTTACAAGAAATAAATGGTCAGTTTTGTGTTGTGTAACTGTGTGTGTCAGTCATGACTGGTGATACTTCAGACACAGGCTACGCCCAAGCACACCCCCACCGCGTCTAATGATTTCAGAGAAGAGAGATTTCTGACTAACTCTGGTCAATTATCAGCAGGAAAATAAACAAAGCAAGTTGCAGTTGTTTGCGTGTGTACTTACGACAGCTTTTGCGTCACCCATCCGGGCTTTCTTCGCTCTGGTTTTGGCTGCATCCAGATCCAGGCGTTTGACCTGGAGTAGCTTTCTTTCTTTCTGTACACAAATGATGATGCAATAAAAAAAAAAAATCAAAAAAGAAACTCTCACTATCTGAGGGATGTTTTTTATTTAGGACAAATGTGCTGTAACAGAATGTGAGCAACTGTTTATGACACAGACCAAACGTTTGAAAGAGTGAAAGTGATTTATACTCATACTGAATATTAGTAGATGCCAAGGATTTAACTCACCAGGATTGTTTTAAAATCGCCCTCAAGAAAGTTTCTGAATGGTGTCAGGAAGTTGATGGCAGCACTCTGGATGAACTCCCGCTCTGCGCCGCCAATCTGCTTCTCCGTCTCCCCGCATTTTATGAGAGCGTTTCCTGAAGCAGTCAACAGCACAAATAAAACTTCCAGTACAACAATGGACATGACACAGCACAGCAGCAACTCTAAGGTCTCAATACTTAGAAGATCCTACAGAAAACTAGCTGTAAGACTGACATGGTGAGCTCTGACAGTGGATGATAAGAGGTGATGCATTCAAGTGCCCTCTAATAACTGATGACAATCATTGACACAGTTTTATGAGCCTATGTTAAGGCTGATAATTTCCCACTTCTCCTACAGTCGACACATACAGTACTGCTATAGCTCTGGCCACACAAACAGTGCAAACATCATCACATTCCATAAATACATACAAGATGGTAAGATGACAGTAGCAATAAGTTGAACTCTAGTTTTATTTTTCGCCTGCCAGGTACATGTGCAGTCACTAAACAAGCGCCACAAACTAGCAGACTATTCATCAACCAGCTACTTTAACTTAAAATAAGAATTTCAAAGCCATCATTTCCCTGAATTCAGAGATCAGAGATTACATTCAAGTCATTGTTTGTCGGGTTGCTTACCGTAGGCAGTTCCAGGACCAAATTCATTTCCCGAATCAATCATAGACTGGCCCAGCAGCTCATGGCTGTTCAATCGTGTGGGGGCTTTCTTTTCTAGCTTCTCATAAAGGAATTCTTCTAGCCGGGCATCTGCAGATTGGAAGGAGAAAACTCAATTACAAAGTCATGAGACTACAGTGATGGGAGAGGCAAGGACAGTCAGCCCAAAAAGCCTGACTTAGATTTAGGAAGAAAAAAAAACCCAACCAACTTCTGTGTCACAGCTAACTGGACTACTCTGAGAACACTGAGAATCTGAGTTTACAAAGGCTGAGGAGCAAGACTGTAACAAGCAGCTGGCCCGTCTGTGTTTGTTGTGATACAGTGATGTGGCAGCATGGTGTGAATGGAGGAGGATGCACAGCTGAGCTTACAGACCTTCCACATACATAAGCTTTATAAACAACATCATGTAGAGAAGCGGAGTGGAGTCCCAGACTCTGTGACATATAAAATATGGAACTCGCTCCATGCAACAGCAAACTATTTAACAATGATTAGCAATGTAGGGGGTATTTGGTGACTTCCACTCTGTATAAAGGGAACATCTGCCCTCACTTCAGTACAGCGAGGGCTCTTACTCGGGTTGGGCTGTAGTAGGACCTCCGTCTGCTTCATGATCTTCTCTGTCCATTGCTTGGTGTTCTCAGCTCGGACCAGCAGCTGCTCCAGATGAGCGTCCAGCTCTGTCTTTTCAGCCTGGCCAAGCTTCTCTTCTGTGAACTGACAAAGGAAACAAGTGTTTGACTTAGGTGCTGCATATCGACGATAACGGGCCTAATGTGTCATGTAAATTATTTTACCGAGAGGTGCAAGATAACATTAGCAAGTCGGACAAATTAGCATCCAAACTGAACGTTATCTGCCATTTACTGATGATAAGTGCCTCTAATGGTTTGTGAGGCCTGCTTTAATAGATGAGCATTAAAGGAGAGCACTGTTAACGCTGACGCAGGCTGACACATCATCAGTACACTCTAAAGCTCTCATGTGGCTTATAACATCATTTTCTCTCGGATAATAACGCGCTTAATAAGAAACACAACACGCCAGGTAGCTTTAGCTGTTTAGCTAACATGAGTAGCAAGCTAAAGCTAAAGCTAAAGGGTCTGTCTGTGCTAGTTAACGGCTAACGTTGGTAGTCAACAACGGCCAGACTTACTTGTACCGCGCGGCTCAGGAAGGTACCGGCGTCTGCGGCTAACCGCTTAACGTTAAAATCCATAGCACGGCAGGAAAAAAATAAACACGCAATAGAAGTGTTGGTTCGTCGCAATCAAGCTGTCATCCCTGGTGAAAATGTCATTGAAGCAACTTTTTGTCGAAGTACCACCCAGCTGTTGGTTACAAAGATAGTATACGAGCAAGATGCTGCCTACTCCCAACCCACAGCTTGACGGAAATCACGCGCATGCGCACGGGAGGGCATTTCATACTCTACAATGAATAGAAAGGAACCAACCGATTTGTCTTCTCGCGGTAGTTCACACGCAGGCTATGAAAAAGCGAAGTGCATAGTTCGGCGTCTACAGTTGTCTGCTTTTACATACTTCATTTATAAACTGCCGCATTCATGTTCCGAGGAAACAGCGGAATCAGATTACGATTGAAGCGCCACAGGAGGGGCGAAGAAACGCGGGAAGACAGAGGCTGAACGTTCTGCACCACCATGCATGTCTATCTCTACGTCCGCCGCATGAGAGCGCGCGCAGCTCAAACTAAATCCCCCCGGACTGTGGTTCCTGACGCACCCACTAATTGTCACGTTCTCTTAGTAATGAAATATGGAAAGACAATTCAATAAAGCATTTGCTTATTATAACACACTTGATTCCGGTGTTGGTTTGTGTTGAAGTTTTCTCACTGACCATAAGAGGCGACTGCGGAAAGCAACTAGTTTCCGAGCCACGCAGACACTTTCTGTTAGTTTATTATGACGTACGTCGAACTCAAGAGGACTGAACGGCTCAACGTTCTAATAAAATCAATGTATTCATCTGCAGATATTAATCATTAAACATCTGCTAATATGTGTCCCTTCCATGTTAACATCAGGTGTTACAGGAGCAATTTATGATTGTTTAATGTTGAAGTTTCCAAAGATAACTTAACAGCACAACGCAGAAAAGCAGGCAGTTCCTCAGACCCCAGTGCATGTTTATATTTATAGCATATATATTTACAATATATTGCAAGTGAAATAACTATTTTGTATTTCACAGCTTTCTCCACCCCTTGACCCACCGTTTAATAATTCAGTTCCAGTTGTCACAATCCAACCAGCACACTACATGAAAACAATAAACATGTGTCAGATGAATATTTGATAATTAGCTAATGTGGTTGTTTTACCAGTTGCTTCCTCCCATCATTAATAAAAACATGACAAGGTTTTATTGCGAATTATGCAGAGGGAATAACATGGAGATGAACAAACACAAGGAAATTTAGAGTGATGTTAAAAATATACAGTGCATTAGTGCTGATTGAGTAGATTGCAATACAGTATTGTAACTGAAGATCATAATTCATTCTGCACTGTAACGTGGTGAAAATTTTATTTTGGAGAAATTGTTAAATTTTGTACCACAAAGGATAGAGTACACCATACAGCACCAGTGAGTACACACAGTAACAGCCCCATGATGCGCAGATATGAGACTGCTGATGCAGACAGGGAGTTTCTTCTGGTGGTCTGTGTTACAGTAGTATGTCTTGTTTTTATGCATTTCCCTGTAGGTTGGTTGATTTATCATAAATCTAAATACGTCTGCATATAAAACTGCAATAAATACTATATGACCTGTGACATTATTAGATTCATTGGAGAGCAATGTTGTTCCAATAAAGATGCTCAACAACATAATGTCTTTTGCAACCCATCTTCTGTTTCTTAGAAAATGTTACGAGGACGTGGACTTTGGCAGAACAAAACCCTCCCCACGTCTGGATGCGATTATGCCAAACATCGCCTGCTACCTGCTGTGTGGGAGGAAGTCAGGCACAGGGTGAAATCCAATGACTTCCCTTCTGCAGGCCAACGCACCACGCGGCAGAGTTTCTGCTTAGCTGCAGCAAATGACGGCTCACATGTTTTTCTTCCACACGTTTGTTCTCATGGTGCCTTCAGGCCACCAGACTAAACCTGTGGGTTTTTCTATCACACACATAGAGTAACACATGTCCAAGATGAGAGTTTACACACACACAGACTGATTCACAGATCTACTGCCTTTTTATTAGATCAGAACAAATCAGTGGAAGCTGTAAAGGTAAGAAAGGGTCTCCAACAGTAGCCTACACACTACGTTTTTTATAACCACACCATGTCAAAGATATTAAGGTTTTGGCCAGGCTTAACGCTTGGCTAAATTTCAGGACTGTTGGAGTGGGTGCTTTAAACACATCAATATGGAAGTCAGCACTTTACAGAAGGCAGAACAGCTCCTCGGAGGCAGGAACAGATCGCTGTAGTTGTCCCAGCAGTAAATCTGTTCTTTCACTTCACGATAACAGAAAGAGCTGAAGGAAAAGTAGAAGTGTGTAAACCTGCTTAATCCTAAGATTAACAATCAAGCTATGGCCAAGGCAAAGCACATCACAGATGGAAAAGCAGATACAAGTTCTTCATTTCGTGATATTCACACAGTTGCTGAGGTTAAATCTTTGACAGAACAAACTGCTTCAAGTTTCATTTAGTACAAGACTTTAAAATGGGACTGTCATAAATTGTCACGTCAAAGTTTAACAGCAACTTGGGAAAATCATTTCAAAAAGTGATCAAAGGCAATTTTCCCACATCCATCGCTCTGCGTCACAATCAAAGCAGGACTACAGGTGCTGACTTTTCTGAAGCATATTCTGAGCAAGCTCCAGCAGGAGAGGATATCTGAACGTCCTCTTCTTCCAAGACTCTGGGATTCCATTGAGACCAGTCTGAAAACACAGTCAGCAAAGCACAAAGCCTTTATAAGCCTCTATAATAATGATAATTCCAAAGTGCTAGGAATCTTAGCATCTTACAATCCTGTTTCTAAAAAAACATTGTGTAACACAAAAAGTTGGAAATGACAGCTTGACCACTAAACACCCAACATCAGCACTAACGTTTCTACAGAGGTCTGTGTTTTTAGCCTCTAGACAGTGATCATGAATAAAATGAGGGTTACAGCAGTCAGTAAATACATGACTAATATCACAAGCCGGTAAAGGTGAACTAAATGGGACAGACCACCTGTTTTAAAGGTTACTGACAAATTAAAGATCATAAAAACAGGACACAGAGCTTTGCATCACATTAAACCACAGTTCTTACTTTTACATAGAATTTACTTTGAGCAAATTTATAAAATTTCCAAAATAACCAACTGTAAACTACTTCTTCGGAAATGATTATGTCTTTTCACTTGCAGATGTGACTCAGAAAGCCCTAATTTCTCACCACGTCCCCACTTCGCTTGCACCTGTGTGATCACTGCATGGGTGAATTGAAGCAAAGGAGCAACTGGGACTTTCATTAAATAGTGCAGTGAGTTGTGGAGCTGGGGGTCTTCATAAATATACAAAATCACAATGGAAAAACAAATTGAATCAGATGCAATCCAATGTTCTGCACTGCTGCTCTATGATGCATGACGTTTCTTCTTCATCTGAATGTAGAACAGATGCTTGGCATGTGTTGCACCCGAGCAATGAGACCATACTGTGTGTTTACATGGATTAAAACACCAAGACGCTAAATATAACCACTCACCCACACGTGAAGAGAGACATGACAGTGTTGAGAAGGGCTGTGTTCTAAGAGAGTCTGAGTTACTAGCATTGTTGGAGATGTCAGAGGGTTTTATGTGGGTTTCTTACATTATGGATTCTCCTTCTCACATTTTATTGGAAGTCTACAAACCTATATAAAAGCTGCATGCCTCTGTGTGACGAGCTCCAGTTGGACTGTGTGTTTGTAGGTCAGGTTTAGAAATGAGGGCAAGGCAGGGTCCCTGGGTTCCCTCCACCACATCTATAAGTGCTGCTGCTCAACAGGTTTGGGGCTAAAGAAATTGTCTGATCTCAAACCCAGACAGAGATTATAAACTCAGTAGGGCTCTCACCTTGTTGAGTTTGTTTTATTATAATTGTTTTATTTCCTTCCAGTTAATGTTTCTCATGCTGTAACTGTTCGCTGTCTATGTAAAGCACCTTGAAATGCCTTTCTGTAGGAACTGTCCTTTATAACCAACGCTGCCTTGTCTATTGATTTCCATAAATGACAACGATGGTTTTATATGACAGAGGTACATGATTAAAGTACCTGAGCTCCTAGACAGGCTCCTATGAAAGAGGCTCGACTGGCGGTGCATCCTCCCCGGCGCATGGTGTCTCTGACCGCTTCATCCAGCTGCTTTAGTGTCAGGACTCCATGAAGCGCACCCTGGAATGCACCAGGCAAAGCTAACAATAGAGACAACCACATTAGTGACAATATAGAGGGTTTAGTCTGATAGTCTTGTATTGTTGGACAATGTTTTAGACATTTTAAACTTGTCATGTCTTAATTTAAATCAGCTTTGAACTCTTCATGTGTACATAAAGCGCCTTGTTTGTAGCGCTGTAAAACCTGAGACACTCATCACAGCAGGAGGTGAAAAGCGAAAGAGAAGGAGCAGGAGGAGGGAGACCATTAGTCAGGACATCAAAGCTGCTGGACCAGCTACCAAATCTACTGACAGGAAGCTTACGCAGACCAGCCAAGTCAGCAACCCTGGAGCCTGCTATTACCTCATGTGTTTGTGAACACATCTGGGATCAGCTCTTGGGATGTCCTGGACAGGTTGTCCTTCACCTGGTGGATGTGTGCTGTAGAAAAGACACAATAAAAGACAGCAATTAATGCTGTGCCATCAGTAAAACTGCACAAAATCAGTCAATACCAGGGGAGCTGATGCGCTTCGGGCAACACAGGATATTAAACCAAATAGTGCTTGTGGATCAAAGCACTAGATCACTACAGTGTTTTTCAGAAGCTCCTTCTCTGAAAGCTGCTGCTTCCTTATGCGGCCGAAAACGCCCCATGTCAGAGCCTTGAGAGGGAAGTTGTGGTATGGACACTAAACAATGAGCTGAAAGCCCCTATAATGGCCAGAGAGGTGCATAAACACATTTACGCACTACCCACAGATTTCACATTGTTGTGCAAAATTGTGATTAAACCTGCTTCAAAGCTGCATCTCGTCTCACCAATGACAGCCTTATCCAGCTCCTGAGGGTTCTGTCTCTTTGGGTCGTTGAGCTGAGCCAGGACCGCTTCCAGAGCATTGGGATCAGGGCCGTTCAGAATGAAATGCTCCAAAAACCTTCCACAGTTCAACAGACGGTTGACATTTTAGTTACCCTGCAACTAACACACTGCAGCCTGAAACTTGTTATTCCACAAACCACCTACACACCAGGTGTTAGTAGCATCTTCCTGTGTTTGATACGTGACTCACCATGTCGGTGATAACCATCATACCCACCTCGCAGCAGCTAGCGTCACAGCCACACACATGTCATTATTCTGAGTGACGCGGAGGGCTTCCTCCGCTTTCCGCAGCATCTCAGGCCGTCCAGCAAACATAGCAACCACCGGAGCCAGCTTTGTGATGCCGTCTATCTGACAATCCACTTCACAGCCTCAGAAAACACACGGATACACACAGAGATTACAACCACCACTCAAACAACAGCCCGAGGGGGTATTCATACAGTAGTGGGTATGTGATTTGTGGTAAGAAATGAAATCCTTGAAGAAAAAAAAAAAAAAGCTGTAACTTTGCTTGATGGGCTCCAACACCACGACTGACCACTCCTGCACACCACATGTTACACACATGTTGGGATTGTAGCACAATCTGATGTTGGGGGTTTGAGCCACATGAGTATTTGATACAAGAACACACAGCCCTGCACTTGTTTTGCAGAGGTGAGGTGGTTTCCATTGTTTTTGTCTGCTGTGACTGTGGCTTAAACATGCTCGCTTTGGTTATCATTCTAAAATGGGGCACTCACTCAAAACATGAATATATTTATCAACAGTAGTAGAGACACTAGAGACAAGTAGAATTAGACTAAGTCTATTTCAATTCTTCTTCTACTTCCTGATGACTCTGCGTTCTGATACATTAGACAGCGAGTAAGGAAATAAGGTAGAGGCGATGCAGACAAAAGAAAATGTAGCTGAGGAAGCACCTTGAGTTGAGGTTTGGCGCCCAGTGTTTTAAAAAAAATGCTAATGTATTTACAGTGTAGCATCAACACATCCTCTTTTTTTGAACACGTTCATGATCTGTGTGATCTTTACCTGTTTCCTCTTTGCCAGCGTCCACGTTTCTGATGAGAGCTTTCAGACTTGCATTCCTCCAGGGGCCATCGATAGGGAGGATGGCTTTGGGACCTGAAGAAAATAAACAGATTTTTTATGTAGAATCCTGCATAATTCCTGCGGATTTGACAGCTTTATCCTTAGAATAATAGCCGCGGTGAAGTGGGGCGACAAGACAAAACAGGCCGGAGACGAAAAGATACAATGCTTTGGACTCTCTGTTAAGTTTCTGTAGGTGGAGCTCTTTTCTTTGTCTCAGCCATGATGACTATTACCACCCTAGATGATGGCACAGCTCATTCTGTATTACTCCAAGACATAAATCTGTCTGCAGGTTACCGCACCCAGAGGTGCCCTCTCCTGCTGTTCAGCTGATTTATATCAGCACTGTTGCTGGGTGATATCCTGCCCAACTGCCGAAGCGCTGGAAAGAGGGAAGTCTAACTGGATGGAAAGAAGCAGTAATTTCCCATCGGCAGTGAGGAAAATCATGATGCACTGGTGTTATCAGACTGTCAGAGAAGCTTAGGTCTGTTAGCAGAGACGGTGCGGTACCTCCTTTTTGCCTGTACGGATCGTTGAGAGGCAGATCGTACACTGATCCTGGGCCAAAGAACTTGTACATGCGCTTGGTTAAGTCGTTCACATCCACATCTGCCAACACACAACACACAGTATCTTTAAAAAAAAACACCATGGCTTGTGTTTTAAAGTAAATGTTACAGTCATCTTAGTTTGTACAGGCTTATATGAAACTCAGTGTGAAGTAAAAATAACGGGAATAATAAAGGGAAATGCAGGCTCTAAAATTAAATGTGTTTGAAACAGAATTAAATTTGATGCTGATGATAACTGTCAAGTTATTAATTTTATTGCGAATAATTATGGTATATCTGGCAGCTTGGTTTGGAACAAAAACAGAAGTCTGTAAAACTGCAAAAATGAACTACTGACTAAACTAAAGCTTACAGTATAAACAAATATGATGGAGTAAGATTTACTTAATGTAACTAATGGATGACAATAGCCACAGTCTTTGTTCTGCACAAACATTTATTTAAAGCACAGTATATCTAAATATAATGTGAAGATTTGTTGCAGAGGAAAGAAAGTAATAAAAAATGCTGCCCCCTGTGGAACTTCATTTAATTAAAAAAATATATATATACAATTACAGGTTTCAGTGTTCTCACAGGCACAGTATGCACAGAACTGTTCTTTCCTATAAACACACTGTACAGCTCTGGCTGCAGCCTGAACTTCAGTACCTCCGCTCTGACTCAGGGACTCCAACAGGACGTACGCCTGGTCGCCATAGCACGTCTGCTCTCCTGTCGTCCTGCGGTAGAAAGGATTCGCCGACTCAGGTCGAAACTCTGGGAAAGGCTCCAGATCAGAGAGAACTTCTTTGAGCCGGTCTGGATTGTAGATCCAGTGCATGGGCTGGGCTGCAAACGCACACGTTTACACAAGCACGGTGAAGGTGGAAAACAACATTTTACTTTTCCATGACTCTGAACATGTTATACAGTGACAAACTAAGACTGGGGGCACATTTGCTAGGTTGTTATTATTATATGGCATGTAGAGAATGATGTGGCAGTAAAAACAATTAATTAGTGGTTAGTTGAAGTTAATCAGTTCAGCTTTTGAAAAAACGAATCTTTCACAACAGTGCGTCAAAATAACTTAAGCGAAGGCACCACCCTGCACTGTATCAGCTCGTGACATTGCTGCTACAGTTGAATAATGCTACTGATAATGTTCCTGTGCAATAAAGGAACACTGTAAGGAATTCCCTTTTTGTGCAACTCCTACTCTATAATAAATGAATGAACTCTTGTGTGTATTCAATTTTAAACAAACACAGAAAGATCTAAGAACGAAACAGATGGAATCGAAACACACTGCTGGTGAATAAACCGTTGGGATCTGGAAACTGCAGGAAACACATTTAGGTCATGATGTGGAAAACTCCTGTTGCTTTAATTAAGCCAGAATTAGCTTGGACATCACACAGTTTATCTTACCTGCTGCATCTGCCACCGCTGCCCCGATAATGGCCCCAACGGATCGCTCTGCCACACTCAGGGCCATTTGCTTTCATTACTGGGAGCCTTTCACCGCCTGTTAAAACACATCGTTTACGAGGATGCGGGAAATTATGCACTGATCATTGTTATAATGAAGCCAGTAACTAAAATGCTTTGCTGAAGAAGTTGTGCTATTGTTTTTTAGTGACATTGAAATAACGGAATTAAGCTTGGTTTGTATCCACTTCTATTAGATTAGTTAGATTTGACTGCATTCGTTTCAGAGAAATGATGCGGAATTATGAGACTTTTAAACGTGTATAAAGTAACCGGTGCCCTATTTTCCTCACCTCAAAGCCACTTGTCGTGGTCTGTGTCCTCAGTGGGAGTTTTCCCAGAGGGAGGCTCACATATACAGTAGTTTGACTTTTTGCTTAGTCATCGTGACCGTTACGCCTTTTGACCACTTGACTACTTCAGCGATCAGCTGCTGTGTTACTACGTTGCATGTTGGACAGCGCTTTCGTGACAGTTTCATCAGCGCAGCCACACAGAGCTGCATCTTTGCTGTAACCCTTCAGCCACCTGCTCCAGCACCGACGAACCTCTACAACGTGTTAATGTTTATAACTACACGAAGTCAAATCGGACGATCACGCATATGGACACGGCCAAGCGAACCGCTCCAATAAGCGACATGTGCGACATGTGACGAGTTTCTACCTCAGCATGCTAATGGCAACAATGCTAGCAAACAACGTTTGATGGGTGGTATTCTAACGTTCACTAATTAACGGTATACTCGTTCGTACCGTGCCAGGTCGCTTCCATCCACAGAACCCGGAAGTGAGAAGCGCGACTTTTTTTCATGAACTTTATTATCAAAATGACGTGTGCAAAGTAACATTACAATGATAATAAACAGCAAACAGCACAATTAAAAGGGAATTCAATAAATAAATAAACAATAATAATTAAATAAATACATAATTACAACTCAGTGTGATAATACTCTTTCGTTTGACAGTCTTAAGGAAGTGCGATTTAGTGATAATATCTTTAACACCTTTACCTGTTTCATTTGAAATATACTACTCAGATGCACCGTATGATAGGTCTTGATCTTCTTACAAGCTTGTTTGTGCATTTCTTGTTAGTTATTTCAACATTACTAACAATTAGTCTTGGCTCTTGTTTATTATATTATATTATATTTTGATATACTTATATTGATTAAATGACATTTCATTAGTTCACTGACAGCTTTATATATATATAAGAACCAAGCTCAGCGATGAACGCACAACCCCCAGTGTTACATCGGGCAGAACAGTACAGACACACACAGATTCACTATATAAATATAGTGGTATATAAATAAAAGTGAAATTAACTGATTGAATAATGAATCATAGACGAGTTATATTGAACACAAAATTAGAACTTCTAGAAGGAAAAATGTGTCTGTCATCATAGTCAGTGTGTTCCTTGTCTGAGAACAATTGTTTTATTTTCAGTCACGTTTTGTCTGTAATCTTAACCTAAACATCTTGTAAAATGGAGATGGAGTGTGACAACTGTTTTACCCTCATCATGTAACACGGGGGGTTCATCACTGTGCTTGGTTCTCCAACACAGCTTCCATAAAACCACTAATGGTTGTGTCAAATTCCTATATGACACTTTGCTTTGTGAAGTTGCACTTAACAGACTCTAGCACTAAGAGAAAGCTCTCTCCATCATTTTGGATTTGTCAGGTTCTCTTTCTGTACCTTCCACTCCATTCCACTATGACAGCCCCCAGCTGATCCCCTCCGCTGTGCCAACTCTGATAAAACCCTGCACAGCTTGGCCAGACGATGCTTATCCTGACCAAATGTTAAAGGTATACTGTTATATATGGTTAGCAAAGACCATTTTGTAAAAATGAGCCCCTACTCTCTCATTGCTCTGGTCATGAAACAGTGCTGAGCATTGAATAATAGAAACAATGACATTTTTAAGACTCAAACAATGATGTCCTGATAAAAAAATGAAATGAATGGAAATACAGAATGTGACAGCTCAGACTTTTTCAAACGAATGTGCGGGAAATGCAGCGCGTTTGCTTTTCCTGGCACAGTGACACCATGTCCTTCAGAGAGAGGTTAAAAGAGCTGCACAAATAGATCGGCCTCAGTCACCAGATCAAGTGACACAATGAGCAGGATGAAGCTCTATAAATTACAGCAGGACAGAACTGCACGAAGTTATTGATGGAGTGCAGGCAATGTGGTAGTGCTCATGTGTTTTTTTTTTGGGGGGGGGGGGGGGGGGGGGGGGGGGTCTTGGGGCTTTGATCATCTGGGTGGAAGGGCATCCCACTCATCTGAGTGTGCAAAGGGAATGCAGCATATAGTCCAGTGTCCTGTACAGTAAGCCTAGATGTGACCTAAACAAGGATGTTTGACAAAAGCAGTTGTTAGGCGACAAGTATGAAGATGTATTGTCTTTAATAAATCTGTTTATCTTCAATAAATCTGAGTTATTTCAATCAATTTATATTCATAAAGGAGCTAAAATGTGTTGTTTTGAAAGGGCCAAACAAATTCTGGCAGTTAAACCACATCTGCCATATGTTCCTAGACATAATCATGCTGGTTAGTCATTAGCTTCCTGTTCTGGTTTTATTCCAGCTAACAGAAGTGATAATACATGGTTTGCTACAACAGCATCGTGACTCCTCTGATCATCTAGTTATGGCAACAAATAAGGGGCTGCAGTAAATGCAATAATAAAACCCAAAAGCGTTGATGCTTTCCAGCTCTAACTTATCACATACACACTGATAAAACACCTTCATTAAAGCAGCGGTGATAGGAACGCTGATAATGGGCGGGCTGTGTCCTTCCAGCCTGGGAGAGGAAGCTGAAACGGGAGAAGGCTGCGGAGACGGAGGCCAGCATCCGCCACTAAGCACCTCTGTCATCTGCGCTATGACATCCATGGCATCCAGTGTGCAGACGGTGGGAGACGAAGCAGAACCACACACACCTTCTCCCTTCCTGTCATCTGAACGAATGGATAAATAGGCATAAACAAGAGCACAGCAGTGTTGACACACGATCTGCACACAGCTCAGGAGCAGAGGTTCTGTAGTTGTCTTTTCTTTAGCGAGGTTCTTTCCTCTGAAGCTCTTGATGCCTGTGACGCTCCTGTCTACTTTATGTGCAGGATAAAGTGATGTGGCCTGGAGGGAGTGTGTTTCTTCCACAGCTTCAAACAACCCTTCTAATGTGATTACCAGCACTTTACTGAGAGTTTTCACATAATGGCGTTCTCATATTCCTGTCTTTGTTACATAATGCATCCATGTAGACCGCTCGCAGCTGATCATCTGCGATGTTTGGGTTTTGTTCTCTTTAAATCATCGCTGCCTTTTGTTTGTCCAGTTTAGATGTTACTCGTGTTTACGCCACAGTATTTATGTGGCCCAGTTCTTTTGTTGTGCTAATGGCTCAACTGGGATCAATAAAAACTCGTTTTGATCCAAATTGCATTGCAGGCACTCCGCTTCTTTTCATTTATGCACGTAAAGCACTCACATCAGTCTTCTCTCACAGCTCTACTGCATTCTGGGTCCAGGAGTCTGTGTCTTTGGCCACAAAAGAAGATGGTACTGGTAAAAACCCAGTGCCAAGTCCTTTCTATCTCATAGCTTTAAATCCTCTGTGTTCAGAGCAGACATCATCACGTAGAAGTGACAATCTGAAGCTGGTTTCCTCATAAAATTCAGACGGAATCAATAAAAAATAAACTCACTTTCATTTGAACTTGACTCGTCAGGCTGTGATTTAACATCATGCACGCAGTAGGTGCAGAAGGAGCGCAGAGGAAACATTTTCTTCCACAGTCAGTCAAGACCTAGAATTACTGGTGAAGTGGTGGCTTGTCTCTGAGGATCTTATACCTGGTGCAATAGATTCTTGGTCTGACAGGGTTGTAATGTTACTTTACAGACCAGCTGACGGCTGTTGCAGAGGATAAGGAACCTGGTTTGTGTGGTCTGAGACTTTATTTCTCTTCTCTTTTCTGTCGGGCCGATTGAGCATTTCGTTGTAATAGACACTGAATGTGTAGAGTGAAAGAAACAGTAGTCTGTTAAAATATTCACTATCAAACAGTTCTTACTTCCAAGATGAGGAACTCATCAGGCTGAAAATCTCGCCTCGCTGAAGCACAAACCAAAATGACAACAACATAAAATATGAATCAGGAGACAGGGCGCTCATCACCAGCCTCAGGAACACGGATGTTTGATTTAAAACCAGAACAAAACCAGCTCAGCTACACCTTCCTTTGCTTTCAAACAGCAGCTCGGCCATTTTCTCCAAACTAATGCAAACGAGAGGAACGTTCTGATAAACACCCAAGATGCATCACTGAACTAGAACAAGCGGTTCCTCACAAGTTAGACTAATGTAAACTCATAAAGTCATAAAATGATGAATAATGTAACTTAGAATTTGCCTATTAAGACTGATATAAAGGACCAGCGTATCATTGCCTTCTGATGGACTCCATCTCTGTGGAAGGTGCAATATAACAGTTCAGCGTGTGGAGTTACTGATGCAGTTTACGTATCACAACGTGTAGCTGGGAGATGTTTGCATACGGGGAGGATCCGGCCATCATCATGCCATGATTGCTTTATGAGCTGGTAATAGTTAATAAGTGTTTACATTTTATGTTTTCATACGCGACGAACCTCGGGCGACAAGCGGAAGAGGTGAAGAGTGGGTGAGGGGGGAGGGAAGAGAGAGAGAGAGAGAGAGAGAGAGAGAGGGAGGGGGGGGGGCAGCGCAGGGTGCGCTCCAGTCTCAGTGCGCCGGACTGTCGTCCTCGCGCGGCTGCGTGCGTCTCCTCTCCGCTCCAGTTCCTTCTCGTCGCCTCGCACGGCATGGATACGGCTTGACGCGCTCGGTCGAGGCAGCCCCGCTCGCTGAAACACGAGAGTCGCTCTCTTGCAGCCCGAAGTCACGATCATGATGGAGTACTGGAGGCAGTGCGCGCTGTGGCTGATAAACTGCAAGGTGCTCCCGGCGAACCACCGGGTGACATGGGAGTCCGCGCAGGTATTCGACCTGGCCCAGACGCTGCGCGACGGAGTCCTGCTGTGCCATCTGCTCAACAACCTGCGACCCCAGTCCATCAACCTGAAGGAAATCAACCTCCGGCCGCAGATGTCGCAGGTAAGAGGCGGCGGACGAGCGTCTTCACGCCCGTCGCTCGCGTCGCAGCCGAAACGTGAACTTAGCGGCGACCAGACCTCGTGAGGATTATACGAGTTTCGTGTGTTAGCGCCTCTAAATAAAAGCCCGTTCCACCATTGGAAGCCCAGCGTGAATGTGAATGTGGGCAAAGCAGTTCGGCATTAAACTGTTCACAGTCGAGAGCTCAGGTTCAACTAAATGTCTACTTTATAAAATGTTGGTTTATAGCGGTGGCTGACGCTCCCGAGGTGAAGTCCGGTGGCCCAAAACAAACACAGGGAGCAAATGAATTGTAACAAGTCTGATTTGTCGACAAAAATACACGACTGCGAAAAGACCAAACGCCGAACGAACATCGCAGCCGCTGCCGTCACGACGGGGTCGTCGCTTGACTTTTGTGACCTAACTTCCTCAGACAGTGGGCAGCGAACGTGTAAAGTGCCCTGGACACAGACGGGGTTCGGTCCGGAGGCCACGGGACGCCGCGAGCGAACGCGAGCAGGATCTGCGCTCTTTGGATCTGTCGCTTTACCTTTGGCAGAAGTTACTGACAGGCCTATTGTCACAACACTGGACCGTTATGTGCACAGGCTCCTCACTCCGCCCCCTATTGGTGATGCGCCGTACACCCGAAGCGGCGGCGCCGGGACCGTGGCTGTTAAAAGGTGCCCAGTTGTCTCATGTGATTATTGACACGTATCGTTGTTCATTATAATACGCGGCAGATAGAAATAAGCCGAGAAACGGGGCGCCGGAGTTCCATGTGTCAGGTACCATCTGCTTCAATAACAGGACAGCAGGAGCCTGCACCAGATTAATATTTGCCTTCATCACAGTGAATGTGGGCTTCTGGCCCTGTGACAACACACGCTGAGCTGGCTACTCACCTACTGAGCCTGCAAACCTGCTCCAGAAGCACTACATTGCACCAGACACACGCCTGCTGCTGATAATGTCCATAACGGGCAATGGATACGTTGCCGTTAGGTGTAAATCGCTGGGTTGTGGTCTCGGCCGCTTTCCTGGAAGCAGCACTCTCAACTCAGAGTCACGGCCGCACGGTCAATACGACGCGCTGTTACTGGTGCACAGCGGAACTGGGGGTCCACCGCTCAGCCTGTGAGTGCGGGTCAAGTGGACCATTCACAGGAGCTCAGCGGACTTTAATGTCATCGCTGGCGGTGGTAATCAACTGCAAGGATCCGTTTACGCTGGGAGTCCGGAGCAAACCGGATCCGGGCTGTAAGAGGAGCCCGTCGGCCCGTTTACCGGTAGGAACTCCGGTGTTTACGGCCAGTGGTGACATAATGGCATGATGCCGGCGTTGCCATGTGTAGGAAGCTCGTGAACTCGACTTATGCTGAGTGCCAGGCCCGACCCGGGCCCAGCTATTTATAGGCCCAGTTAGTTTTATGCATGACTGGACGGCTCGCTCCCACTGAGCCAGGAGAATTAGCCTTGGTAGTGGGCTTAGTGCCGGTGCTTCACATGCATGTGAGCGCACACTGTACACAATGGGCTGCCTGTGCTTTGGTAACTAAGGCTTAACTCTACTTACCACAGTACTTATATACTTCCATTTTTCTTGGAAACAATGTTCATACAGGTTTTTACTTGCTTGTCTTGTAATTGACTCGTAAACTTGTAATTGATGACACAGACATTGTTTGTACTGCACCTAGAATCCTGCACTGGTTTGGGTGCGAAATGTCTGTAATGGACCACAAAATAATACTCCAGTGATTATGTGTCTTCAGAATTGACTCAAACACCGCTGACCTGTTTTATTGGACAATAGATGAGAGCAGTAATAGTATAGCTGAGTGCTCCAAACGAACTGCAGCCCAGTCCAGTCAACCATGATGGAAAGGAGTCAAGTATATGAGTGCAGATATTTATTGGCTCTGCTCATAGAGCTGCATCAGAAAATGGTCTGGTTTTGTTTTTAGCAGAGATCTGATCTGATCTGATATGTACAGTATTCACAGGAAGTGTGAATGTGCCTTAACCACAACTTATATACACCAGCAGATCAAGACTCTCAGGCATCTATATAATGATGGTTTCCACCTCCCCGCGTGAACACCCCCTCTCATCAAAGTCAAATCTACATAACTGAGGGTGGAGTCGCTTCCTCCTCCGCCTGCATAATTCATGAGCCCCGCTCTCATTGGCCAGTACTGAAGCGTGGACGCGGCTGCGGCCGTCTCAGGGGACCTATGAGACGGAAAGACAAAAGCCGTGGAGGGACGGGGCCACAAAGAGCCTGTCTGGCCTCCACAGACGCATCTCTGAGGACAAAATGGGCCCCGAAGGGTTAGACTGCTGCGTAATTAAAGCACGGGGCAGCCGAAGCTCTGGAGGGTTCATGCGTTCATGTGTAATGATGATATCAGGACAGGCTGCGTCCGCGTGGCTTCAACGAAGAACTCGGTGTTTCACTCAAAGCCATTAGCGATAACTAAATGTCCACCACCTATTAAATAGCTGCTTTCTGCTCTTATACCACTGGAGCTGCTACGTGATGGGACTGTTGTTTCCTCCTGCTCCTGAGGAACCACGGGCTGCTGGTCACAGTGCAAAGAACTGTCCATGTGGTCCCACAGGCAGCAGCAGCGTTTCCATGCCTGCTTTGCTTCAAATGTTTGGGTGGGAGTTAAACGGAACTGCTTATTTTACCCAGAAAGTGCAAACTGGCTTGAAAACTGTCAGAGAGTGAAACACTAGTAGTCACCGTCTGTTCAAGCATTTATTCAAAGCACACGCGCCTAAAGACATAAACGCTGACGTTGTGTTGGGCTTTAAAATGACTTTAAAGTGAATATGTGTCTTAAAAGAAAAAGTTAAGCCTATTGTTGCTCTGTTTTCCATGACACAGGATTATAAACAGGGATTAAAAAGCGCGATTTCAGAATGAATGTGGAGCAGCCGAAATGCTCACGCACACACACGAGAGCGAGCTTCAACATGCGCAGGAACTCAGGAAATAGAATAGAGGAAGGAAGTGAAACTAAACATGCCCCCGATCGAGCTCAGACCAGAGGCAGACACGGTGACGAGCGCAGCACAGAAACCAACCCGAGGCCTGCGCTTCACTGCAAAGTGAAAGTGAGACAAAGAGTCGAGGCTAATTTTAATGAGCGTCAAGTGGCAGACGCCGGTTCAAAACCAAACCCAGAGCAATAACACTGGGAACGTCACTGAGCACAAAGCGTCGCGAGCAGCGAGACGGCCTCTTTACGCCGCGCGTGACCTCATCGCGGCCACCGTCTGCTTCATTCACAGCAGCTGCGACGACGGAGGCCCCGTTCGAGAGTGAGCGCTCCGTCCTCTGCAGAGCTGCTTCACTCCAGTTCACGCGGCCTCCGAGGGCGCTAGCGCTGAACCGCTGCGACTGCGTGTGAGACGCTAATGTGAGACCCCAGAGGTGCGAGGGCACCTTGTGAACAGGGTGGGTGGGGTTCGGACAGGAGCTGCCCGGGAGCTCAGATACTTTGGATTGAATCGGGCCTTATTTCACCATACTGTATGTAGCACGGTGCTGAAGCCTGTACATGAGCAGAATGGGAAGGATGTGGAGCCGCTGCGGTGGCGGCGCTGCACCCGATCCGCTCTCCACCGCTGCTGCAGCGGCATCCGCGCGGCTACAGAGGATCCGCCGCTGCACGTCTTCTGTCCCACAAACCTACATCGTCAAAGCGGCGGCCAGCGTCCAGGTGGGAGCCGTGTCCCACCGTGAAGCCCACGTTAAATATGTGCTCTTCTCTGGGTGGGAATCGGGCACAGATGAGACGCTCGGCTGCCGCTTCCTGAGGCCTGGAGAACGAGGACCATAAAACAGACGTCGTCTTTGCGGAGGCACTTTTAGATGGAGACATTTGGCCTCTTAGAAATCACACGTTACACCATACAAGGGACCACATTTAGCATCGGAGCATAATTGGCCCATTATCGTGTGTAGAGTGTTACCCTGGTTGTTTCTATGGCAACAATAAGGTACATGAGCCTCATCCTCTGGCTATAGTACCACACTGCATACTGACACCGTTAGCGCACTAGTGCACGCTCATGCTGTTGCATGTGCTCTGTATGCAGCCAGATGACACGCGTGCTCAACACCTCGCTGTGTGCGCGAGCAGGTCCTGCACAGCCGGCCGGTAAATGCTCCGCCGCAGTGCACATTAAAGTATACAGTATGAAGGTAATGCATATGCTGATTTTGTTAGGAAATATTAAGTGGGAGAGAATGTACCTGCAATCAATATTTATTATGTTAGTCAGTTCCAGCATGGAGTTAATCACTGTTGAGTGCTCTGGGAAAGTCAATACTATCAGCCGTCTCCGCGGAAATGTGACGTTTGGCATCCGAAATTTGTTTTCATGTTACCCAAGAACATACATGTAGTAATATGAACTAATGATAATGGAAGGTTTGACCTCAATGGAAAGAATAGACAGCAGTCTGGAGCTGGAACAACAGCAACGTTTCCCTTTCCTGTCAGGTCCACAGGAAACACGGGGCCGAGCGAGCGCCTAGTGTGAAGCCGGTTGTGAGATGTCCAGATAAAGCCCATTGCAAGCCGTGGTTTCATTCATATCACCACAAATGTTTGCTGTGGTGTCACTGTACTAAAATACAAGTGTCAGATTCATAGAGTCATATATAATGAAAATTTGCTTTAGGTTATTTAGTACCCAGTTAAATCAATTGGGATCTATGCATTGTATGTTGTGTTGTTTTTTATGAGGACTCTGCTGCGGATTATTGACCCCATGTATTATCCAACACCGTGAGGTGCCTCTGGTAAGTGAGTCAGGGTGGAGGTGATGGATGTCTGCTGTCTGTTGGAAATGGGATTTTCCTTATTCCTGTAATGGAAATAGATGAGCAAGTAGAAGGGAACTTACAGAGGCTGCAGGGATACAAGGGTGTGGTCCAAGCACGCACACACACACACACACACACACACACACACACACACACACACACACACACACACACACACACACACACACCGGCTCAGGAAGCAGCTGGCCACACGTCGGCTCGACCGGTGGTCACGGTCGTAACACACATGTAGAGAGTGGTGATGTGGAGGAGGTGATGGAGGAGCCCACACATCATACAGCCTCGCTGTGCTGTGGGAGGGGGGTGGAGAAGGAGGGAGGCAGCATGTCTGGGGTGAAAGCAGACTGAATGGAAACACTTACTCCTGCCGTGGTGGTGGTGGTGGTGGGGGGGGGCGTAGAGGTGCTCGGGGTGGGGGTGGACACGCCAGGGCTCCCCTCGCTGCCTTATTGTGGCTTCATGGGAGAAACTGAGGGGGAAGCGCAGACGTGGAGCAGCAGTAGAAGCGTGTCACCGGGGGTTGGACGTCGTCCTATTATGTCATTATGTCACTGCAGCTGATCAGCTTCACCAGAGTTCATGAGGAGGACGAGACTCAGACGCCCACGCCAGCCGCTCGTCCCTTTAGAACAGGACGTGACTTTGTGGGTGGGAGCATCTCCTGTGTGAGCGGGGGTGCAGTGTGAGGAACCAGACCTCCTGTAGGAAAGCGGGTTAAAGCTGCTGCCTGGGGTTTTAACATCCACCAGGAGCGTCAATGGATGCACATGAAACCTTGGCGTTGGCATGGAGACATGTTACATAACAGGAAACACAGATAGACACAACATGCAAACACAACTGCTGCCCGTGGCTTCCGTCCACTTCAGTTCACTTTGATTTACTGACACTGTCCATTTGTTCATTTTGTTTTGAATTCTACATGTTATATGGACTTCACAAACAGCTCCGAGCTTTTGTACCTCTCTCTGCCATGACTGTTCTGACCACTCAGACACAGCCTGAACCCAGTCATCTTTAGCCACAACACTTGTTTCCCTTTTTATTCTACGTCTGCAGAAATAGATGATGCATGATTTGATGCTACTGTAGAAGGAAAGTGACACAGCTGGTGATGAGGAGACTGACACGACTGGGTGACAGATGAAAACACCAGACTCCAATCCGTTGCTCTGTCTGTGATGCTAAATCCTGCACCATGTTACATAGCTTCTAGCAGTTTAGTGCCTGTTTAATGGTAGAAGACAGATAGACAGATGTTATTGTTATCTTACACTGACAAAGGCTGTTGTGGGCTGAAATCAGATTGAGACATGAGAGTAAAGGAAATGAGATTAAGCGGCTGCTGCCAACTTGAGTCACGAAAGTGAAAGGCAACGACAGTTTTCATCTTTTCACACTTTTCACATCTAAACTTTGAGATAAGGAAAGATGAGTTAGTAACCAACCACACAACGACAATCTGCCGCCCGCTAAGTGAGGGCGACGAGCCGTGACAGGCCAGGCTGCAGCCTCAGACCCGGGGAGGGAGCGTCCACGTCCCACTTCCTGGTCACAGCTGACGAAAGAACCCGACGTGACACGGACGCAACCCTTGTGACATGTCACCCAGTGACACCTCCCAGCAGAAGGCGACAGACGTGCTGGTTCCCTTTGAATCAGCGCCGCTCCCGCTTCTCAGCCGTCCTCCTCACTGTGGTGTCAATAATCACGTTTACCAACCAAGTTAGACTTTTTGCACAAACTCGGTGGAAAACACTGAAAGAAGGTCATCGTGAGCTGTGGTTGGCTGCATAGATCCATAGGCAACAAGAGAAGGATTTCATTAAGCTTCACGATATGCACAGGGCCGTAAAAGGCTCAAGCTTGTTGCTATGGAGCTTTGACTTGTATGAAGGAATACATAGGCAGAAAGTGGATCCAGATTGTGAACACAGAGCATGACCTGGCTCGTATCAGACGCGCAGCGGTGGGACGGCTCTGTTTTTGCAGCGTATTCCAGATGGCTGGTCTCAGAAATGAAGTGCACTGGTGGGATTTTAAACCTTCTACACTGGCCTTGAATAAGCTAAACATTGTTATCATGGCTGAATGCGTACAGCACAGTGTGTGTGTGTGTGTGTGTGTGTGTGTGTGTGTGATTCTTGGGGGTTTTATTCTGAAAATGGGTACAGTTATCTACTGTACTCCTGCATAATGACTATTTTCCATTCAGCTCAAAGGAATGATTATTGTAATTAGAATATAATAGATCATCGTAGTCATAACAATATTTGAAAAAAATAAATGGAAAACTGGAAAAATGTTGAATTCATCAGGCTTTGTAGCTCTTCATTTACATTGTTGTCTTCTTTATTTTATCATACAGTAAGATGTAAATCAGCTGTGTTAGTTGTTTACTGTAGAGGCGTAGTGACTTAATGTGAGTCCTTTAGTTCACCAAATGTGAGAAAAAAGAGATGTCAGATAATTTATTGGGGTTTTTTTTGGGGGGATAATTTATTGACCTGCCGCCCTGTGATGCAGACGTTCATTTGGGTGTTTTACAGCCTTTCAGGGGACTTCCAACTGCATCTCACGAGCCCCAAACGCATCAGAACAGTCAAACACTCCTCCCAGTGCAACTCACTCTCTCACACACACGCGAGGCCATTTTCTCCTCCAGCCCCGACAGTGGAACCGCTGCCTCGCGCCGCCGCGCTCTTGTTAATCCCGCCTCGTGTCTCCGGCTCATACGCGCTCCGCGAAGCTGCTTCCCTCAGATAATTTGCCGAGGTCCTCTGGGACGCTGCAGAGACTCCAGGCAGGCAGGATGCGCTTGTCTGATAAAAGAAAGTGATGTGAACAAGTGTAAACATTCAATATTCCGCACTCGCTCGCTGCCTCGTATCTGCGCGGCCGAGGGCTTTTCTCTTTCTTGTGAAGCCATCTGTAAAGTTGGCTTCGACTGGAGTGGACGTGCGTTTCATATTTCATACGGAGACAAATCCCACCTGAGGGGCGGCGCGAGGCAGTTTGGTGAATACCAGAGTACATCTGGCCTCGTTTCTCCAGACGTTGGGGACCCGTTGTTACCCCTGACCCCCGACCCTTAAACCTAACACAACCCCAAAGCTGCTGGTTCACACATCAGCAGACTGACACATGCCTGTTTGAGGAACCGGAAACAACAAATGAAATCCACTTCCTGCAAACCTGTTACCCAAGAAAAGAAAAAGGAGAAGGAAGCTGATGAAGTGTTAGCACTGCAGAATATTAAGCATTTAATCAGTAAATATAGTGATTGAGTAACAGCAGTCTATAGATTCATTTTGAAGACATCACGACAAAATCAAACTGTCCCGCTTCAGTTATTGTTATTCTCTCTATAAAACGCTTTTCCTCCATCCTCACGCTGCGAAGTACAACCTCTTGTTTCTTGTGAAAAAGCTTCTCGACATCGCTTTTATTCGACCTGTTTAAAAACTCGAAAATTGGCCCAAAAGCTTCATCGGTGGAACGAAAGCCTGCCCGTGGTCCCCGGGCGGCTGCCGCTCCCTCGCTGCTGGCTGGAGGCGTTGGCCAACGCCAGCGTGTTGACACATTCCTCTCCGCTCGTCTGTTGCTCCACTTGCTCAATGCCGTGGCTTCACTTCTGCAGCATCCAGCGCCGCCCACAGCATCACTCCAATAGATCCTCCGGGATCACGAGCATCAGCGGCGGGTTTAGTCGCAGATGAGGCATTTTCACTAAGGGGCCGAGATTAGAGAGAAAGGACTGGCTTTAAATAGAGTGTTGCCTGAAAAGAATTGTAGTTATATCATAGTTTAAATAATAATAGTTTGATTTTTTATCATTGTTGCCTATACTGCACAGGGCACAGCTCATGAGCCTATTAGCTAATTATCTACATAAGAAGATCTATTTCCTTGAATTAGCATTTGTAACTGTTTTTAGTTTTGTTCATTCTGTCAGTGGGACTAAATGAGTTGCCTTCCTTGTATCTACTATTCAATCAGCCACCTCCTCACTGGCCTAGTTCTACACAAGATAACGTGATAGTAATAATGAAGGTTGGTTCATCCATCTTTCAGCGCTGCGGTGCTTCTCCGCGCTGGGAGGCGGAGGAGCAGAGCAGCGTTGTGTAACATTCAGGGATGAGGTGGAGATGAGAGCAGCAACGCACAAACGTGCCGCATCCTTCATGCACATCTGTACGCTGGCGTGTGACTCGCTCACTGATGGTCTCTCTCTGTGCCCCCCCCCGTTCAGTTCCTGTGCCTGAAGAACATCAGGACCTTCCTGGCAGCGTGCAGCGAGATATTTGGCATGAAGAAGAGCGAGCTGTTCGAGGCCTTCGACCTTTTCGACGTCCGGGACTTTGGAAAGGTGAGGCCCAGAAACTGCCTGTTCGCCATCTGTCCCCGAGGATTCACCGAATTAGCCAAATGTGCTTTCACGCCCCCTCTTTGTGTTTGCGTGCCAGTTATGGAACATAGTCAAAATTATTTATAGTGAAACATGGAACATGGTGGTGCACATGAGGCTCTTATCGCCTCTGCACCAGGCAATAACCGCGGTCTTTATTTATATAGCACTTTGCTAAACGTGTGTGTTTGACAAGAAGACAAATCAAGCTAATTAACACGATAAAAGAACACAAACAAGTCAATGGGTGTTTATAGGTGGTAGTGACGTTAGCTACAGGGCAGCGGGTCCTTGTACAGTATCATTAGTAGATGTCTTTCCCATCATTCCATGTGTCGATGGAGCGTCTCAGGCAGTATTTCAGCGTTCCCCACGCCGCTGCGCTGGAGCTGAAGTCAGCACCAGGACCCAGCGCTTTAATTACCTCTGCTGATTAGAATGAAAAAGCCTCAGTGTGCAGACGCTGGTGGTGGCCTGATGAGAGCGCTGACCTGCCCTGAGGGAGAGGCTTTAATAAGTCAAAAAAACAAAGTCCGTTTGACCATAGGGTCCATGAATATGCGATATTGGCCGACCCAGTGTCTTATAATGACCGACCATTCTTCCTTTACGTGACTGTGGGTTTGAACTAAACCTATTCAAGGTTTGCTTTGCTGAGCAGATTTAAATAGCTGAGAGAATTAAGTCATCTCTTCATCACCTGCTGCCAACGTTCCCATTTCAGCCCTGCAGAGGCATATTTTCACAGGAACCAAGAGGTTCTACGCGTTTAGTAATGCACACTATTATAACAGATACGGTAAAGCTTGTTTCAGTCGTCGTCGAGGAGAGAGACACTGACTAACCGTGAAGCATTAGTCAAAGCTCAGATGCTAAACTCACTGCTGGCTGTGGGTAAGACGTGTTTGTGTGCGGTCATGAAGATTGCTGTGTCTTGGTAAACAGACTAGACTGACCCAAATAGACGTGAATGAATGATGAAGCCTTCATCGTGGGCTTGGTTACTAAATGTGAAATTTGTCTGGCCAATTAACTCTAAATTCTCCACTTTAAATCTTTAATTTCAACCTTCAAACGTAGACCCGTTTTTTTTTGGTTGCATCCTCCTCCTCCTGTGATTTCACTTCACTCTCCGGCCTGAATATTTAACATCTCTGAAATTAGACGGCCCCACAGCCTTCGCCTGGCTGCTTCTGCAGAGGCTAATGGAGTGAGGAGAGCAGGAAATGGGTGAAGCTGTCACTCACCTGCAGTTCTCTCTCATTTCATTTTTTTTTGTTGTCTTAAAATAGCTGCTGGAGTGCTGCTGAATAAAACATCACACGAGTCTGTTTATTTTAGAATCTGTGCGCTCCCTCTCTCTGGGTTTACACTTGTAATCGCAAGGCCGTTTCTTGGCTGCGGCTGCACTGAACCCGCATCAGACAACCTTCACCGTGCAGCCTGGAAATCGTTCTTGACTCCACCTTGGAGCATGTGAGCGGAATCGAAAGAGGCCGTGAGAGCTCGTCTGTTGGACGCGAGGGCAACGCGCAACGACGCCCTTCGGCTCGTTGCTCCGCTTAGACTCGAACCGTGGCTCTCGCAGCACATCTGTCCGGAGTCACGGCGGAACATCTGGCTCGTGCATCTGCGTTGCAGGCACATGCAGGGTGGTGTGACGCGAAGGACCGCACGCGCTCGCACACCTGGCACACAGAGCTCCACAGTCAATAGTGGTGAAAGCCTGAGTTTACCATCATCAACACTGCCCTGACATAAAGCAGCATAAACTAACTAAAGCAGCCATGATATGTAGTTTTTATTAGTTTGAAATGAAATATACTTTCTTGGGTGTTTTGGACCTACAGCTGTGACTGTGACTGAAGCTGGTCGTGTCTCCGGGTCAAAGGCCTTTTCATACGTGATGTCCAGCTGCTGAGCTGTCCGTGTCAGCCGCTGACTAACTGTCTCACTTCCATTTTATTGCTAATTCCAGGCATTTTCCATCAGCTGCTGCCAAAATAGAATCAAAATGCTGACAGGTACCTTTCATGGTCACAGCCACATGATGCACACTCGCCTGAGTCATTGTTGGACTATTATAATTTTGCTTACTTGAGGTGAGGGTGACGCCAGATCCGGCCTCACTTGCACATTTTCACGTAGCGCGCTGCTTTTAAGCGGCCGCCACTGTTGCCGAGCGCCGTTCTTCACGGTTCTTGCTTCTACCGCTGCTGTCTCTCAGATCATTAGCTAAGTTGCATTCTCGCCGTTTGCCTCAGATCCTGCGCGGCAGCTCCCAGGCTTTTGCGTCTGGTCCCTGCCGTCAGTCGGATTGAAAGCGCCACGCTAGCTCTGTGCATCTGAGGACCATTACTGTCTCTGATGCATGATTAGGTGGATGAAGATCCTGATTGTCTCTGTGGCGGGGGGCTGGGGAGTGGGCAGCAGCGGCAGCAGCAGGGGCTGGGGGTGGGACGGATGTGGAGAAGGAGACAGGCAAAGCGGCTTTTATTGATTGGTGCCTTTGTCCTCAGCTTACTGTGATAAATTTACTGGTGGAAACCCACTAACGGCTGATGCATCTGCCCGCCTCCATCTGACATCTCCCCGTCTCTGTCCTTTGTCCTTCAGCTCTGCTTTCTCCAGCAGATATCAGATGTCGGCCACGCGCTAATGGATACCTTGCCTGTGTGTCTCTGAATGCAGTGCTGCTGGTTCACTTCTGCTTTCGGGGCAGATTTTTAAGGCACAATAATGTCCAGTCAGTGTTTGGGTTAATACTGAGCTTAAATGAGCCTGAAATCGATAGTGATAGCGATGAGGATTACTTGAATCTACTGATTTGGTGTAGGAGGTTGATTTAATGTCTTTTAGGAGTCCCTCACTTAAAGCTGCAATTAAACCTGTGTAATGGAGCTGTAAAGCCACTTTAGCCTGGCGTAATGAGGTTTCATTGGTTTTCTATTCGCACAGAGAAAACAACAAAACAACAACTTATACAGGAGATCGTAAAATGGTGTTGGCTTCAAAGACGTGGCCTCAGCAGAGTCTCAGATGCAAAACAGATGTAAAAGCAGCTGCTTGGCTGCTCTTGACAGATGTCTGAAGAACAGACCGTTTCCTGGCAAATGCAGGTGTAAGCATTGAAATCAGTAATGGCTGCATTCTGAATGAAGTCACCAGAGAAGGGTGGTGGCAGGAAAGGCCCCTACTGAAGCCCAAGAAATGAAATCTGATCAGTCATAGCAAGACTTAGGTGATTTTGCATCACATGTCCTGGATCGAGGCTTTATTTGGACCGTAAGCAGAAAATCAAGTGAGTGAGTGAGTAGGGAGAAGTGCAGGTATCATCTTTATGTTTGAGTGTTTCTGCTGATCTTTCATCCCTCATTTTACTCACTGGGCTTTTGGAGGCATAACAATCTGATGGAATCTGCCTCTAAACCCACTCTGGATAATTCATGGACTCCTGGTGACTGAACTGCAGATCTTTGAGCGTGGATGCTCACAGTTACGTGCCAGAAATAAATCAATAAAAATCACAAAGCCAACTCCCACTGAGCAGCTTGTGTCTGCGCTGGCCTCTGCATCTGCATCTGACAACTGGGATGGACCACGGGCTGATCACGCTCGAAACGCTTTTGTTTGGGGAAAAACACGCGATAAGAGTCAAAGTACAGTAGCAGGTGACATGAGCCGCTCCAGGCTCCAGAATGTGAGCGTACAGTAGCAGCACTTACATTCACCATGTGTTTCCAGTCGCCATATAAAAGGCATAATAGCTGCTCTGACATTTGACAAAATGTCATATGGAGAATGAGGGAATACGTGTGTGTGTGTGTGTGTGTGTGTGTGTGCGCGCGTGCGTGCGTGCGTGCTGAATCCTCCCCTCAGCGCTGACTGACTCATCTCAGGTTTCAGAAGGTGGCAGGAAACAGGAAGAGGAAGCAGCGACCACAGAGCCCCCTCGGAGCTGGTTTCTGCCTGTGTGGCTTCATGCAAATTCAGCAGAGACATACAGTAACTGGACATGTGCAGCTGATCCGTGGACGCAGCTCCCGGTTCAGACCCTCGCCTCTCTTTGTCCAGCTCTCTCTCTGATCGCATTTAGAACATGTCCAGGCTCTTGCTCTACCAACTCGCCCACTTTGCTTTTGGTTTTGTGTGGTTTGCTGCCCGCCATGAGCACCAGCATATGTAGTAATTGCTATAGGTGTCTCTGTAAAGCGAGTCTGTCGCTGCCATGGTCGCGGTGCTGCTCTTCTTCTTCTTCTCGTCTCCTCTGGGGCTGTGTGGGATCAAGCAGCCTGTCGAGCCCCATCTTCAGTTCTCCATCGACCGCCGAGCGTTCCTGTGACGCGGCCTGAGCCCCGGGTTGTGGAAGCGTCAGTGCTGGCTGCTGCCTTCTCTTCGTGTGGGAGCGAGCGCTGCACATCCTCGCCTCGTACCGCTTCAAAGGCAGCTTCGCAGCGAGCGTGGAGCACGTGAACGCAGCAGGCCGCACCGAAACGTCTCCAAAGGAAACCATGACAAGGCTTCAAACCCATTTGAGTCAGTAAAAGTGCAAATGAGAGACAAATCGACGAGAACAAACCATAAATATTTATATTAAAGTTTGACCTTCTGAGCATTTTTACCCTTATTTTTATGATGTGACCTCACTCCAGCTGATATGATCAGCTGCTGGTTTAGTAGAATACCTCCTGCCAGTCAGACGGTGACATGAGGCAAAGCGGGTGTAATCTAGGTTTGGGGAGGTGGATGCTGGGTGTCAACGCTGTTGCTGGTGGCTCTGCAGGGGCCGCGGCGTGAACCGCTTGATCTCGTTGCATTTATTCGCGTGTCACCTCTGAGTCAGAGCCGGCCGAAACGCCGGTGGTGCCGACGGAGCCACCGTGGTCAGGATCAAAGTCCTCCCTCCGCCGTCCTACTTTCCCCCCGGCTTCAGCTCCGAGGGCTCTGCCGCCTGCGACCACAGGAGGCGGCTCACGTCTCACTGTGAATACACGACGCCTTCAGGCTTTCGCTACAGATGGTATTTTACTTTAGAAAGTGGTCGACAAAAAAACCTGGGGTTTCATTTTTTTCATTCAGACAAAAAAGCTGATTTAGTTTTATTCACTGCAAAAATAAAGGCAACAACAAAAAAACCTGACACAGATAAAGATATAGCAGTCGTGTGTTGATGATGTGTGTGCACCATAAACCACATACACTATATAGCTGCATATTTTATATGTGTAGATGTGATGCCATGCGATGATCAGTCCATCAAAGAGCTGAGATGGAGTAATGCTCAGATCCCGGTGCAGCATCTCGCCTGCCGCTGTGAGACGGAGATGGGTTTCCCTCCCGGGTCTCAGCTGGCTTCACCCGAAACGAGAGAAGAGGGAGAGTTAGTTTTCAACAAGTGCACTCTCTGTCCGCGAAACATCTCTACAAACTTTCCTTTAAATCTTTCATGAAGCGCTGGAGGCAGCGGCTGTCATCTCCCCCGCCCATCTGCGCTAACAGCAGCCAACGCAGCTTCGCGGGAACGTTCATGTCCTTCTTTCATCTGCAAACTAAAGGTTCGTCAGACGCCACACAGATGTTTTCTCCAGATGCTCAGGCTTCAGCTGTGGAGGCGGGTCGGGGTCTTTGCTTTCCAGAGGTGTAGGTGGACGCAGCGTTTATTCAGAAGGCTCAGAGTCTGATCCCCTCATACCTCACCACAAAGTGCTGCGTGTTGTATCAATGAAATGGTTTCTGCCACTTGCACATGAAACCTTGTGAATTATTCACATAAGGAGGCTCTGATTTCAAGACACACGATGGAGATCACAGCACAGCAGCATTTTATGTCTGTCTGCCTTAGTTAACGAGGCTCGGTCCGTAAACGGTCACTGTGATGTATATGGGTCAGCCGGCCTGTTGCGAGTCTGTTGCCATGGCAATAACTCGTGCTTCAAACTTTACTTCAACAGCTTTGGCACATAAAAACAGATGGAGGGTGTGAATCAGAGCAACGCTCGGCATCCCAGGAGATGTGTGCTGTGAAAAGCCAAAGATCGATATCTTTACAGGCGTCGCCGCAATTATTACTGTCATGCCTCACACACGGGAATAATCAGTTTGTAACGGTTCCATGGACACGGAGTGTAGATCATGGGTCCCAGATCCTGTCTTCAGAGACATTAGTCATGGCTAATCTCATCATCTTATTCATCTCACCCTTGTTCTGTGGATCGTCCACATTAATACTGTGCTGATCCCACGATGAGGCGCCTGAGTTTATAATGAACAATGAATCTAATACATTAAACTCATTGATTTAATTCAAGATTGGGTTTTTTCATCATATTGGTCTGTATTGTTATCACATGGTGCAGCCCCAATTAAAACCTAAATATAGATACTATAGGAGTAGAGTCATCTAAATTTGAAGTAATAGCAATGAATGTGCTAGTGGACCAGTAGATGGTATTTAGCATCGTGGTCCCACAGCTTCCGTAGAACACTTTTCTTACGGACTTTTCCTTTGACAAAGCTGTGTTGAGCTGAGGCAGATGGGATGAGAGAGCAGGGTGATGATGTAATGCCCAGTCAGAAGCTCAGCGCAGTCATTAGGATGCGTCCGCTGTGAACGCCTGTTTCGGTGCCATGACAACACGATAGCGCCTCACGAGGGCCGAGCAACCGGTGCACACCTAGAAACACAGTTAAAACAAGGGCTGCAATCAGCGAGCAGCCCGTTCACACAGTATGCGTGCTCTTATGAGACAGCGGTAACATCAGCGGCTCTGTGTCACTTTATTGAGAACTAACACATACGTACTTGTGACTAATGAGGAGGATTTGCACAGACAGATCTAATTCTGAGTGATTAAACAGGGAACTCCCCAGGGGACAGCATGCTAAGTGATGCTAACCCACTTCCACCATGTGCAGAGCGCCAGCAGCAGCCACCCAGCGCTGGGAAAACACGTGCATGGCGCACGGACGCTGTTTGATTAGTGTCTGCTGTCTGTTTCTGAGACACCTTTGGGTTTCATCACTTACTTTTGATGTGTCACGTTATGTTGCCTTAATAAAGAATTTCCACAACTTGCATCAGAAAGTCTTTGGCGAACAGGATCGGCATCAGCGAGTGGACGTCGGATCTGATTAGCGGAGCAGCTGTACGACATTAAATCTGGATACTGCAGCTTTGATACGCTCACGTGTAATAAAAACAGTATCAGCTATAATAAGAACAGACATCATGCATCATAGACTGACTGTCATGCCTCGAAGCCAGAAAAATAATGTAGTTCACTCGTAAGCTGATGTGTAGAAGTATGAGGTGCAACAGGATGGATAATAACATCAGGCTCTAGGTTCTCCTTCTCCAGATTCATTGCTTTAAGAAGTGAGAGTCTGTTTGTAGTTCTGTTGCTGTGACTTTGGCTTGTTTGTGATTGTCCAAGCAACAGTTAGCTTGTAGCTTTTCAGTGATGGGCTCCTTTGCATCCTTTGGATCCATGGGGAGGACACAGGGGAGTCCATATGGACAGAAAGCTCATAAATACGTAAATAAACTACAAACTGGAATCTGCAGCTCAGCTTTGAAGCCTGACTCTTAAAAGTCGCCTTGTTGGTCTGACGACGCCTTGAGGGAGACCACTTCCCCAGTTTTCTAAACTAGCAGCAGGAGAATGTTTCTGACTTGGTCATGTCAGTGTGATGAAGCTATGGACACACTGCGTTTGACTGGCTGCTGTGTGGAAGGAGAGATGAGGTCACGACTTTTGCATGAACAACAGTAACAGCAGTGATCACAACAGGGACAGAGATGCATCAGCATACAGTACATCTGACGGGAGGAGTTTTACACCTCAAATCATCCACACTTTTATGTATCGCAGAGCTACAAACAGCTGCTTTATGAATATGCAGCATAGACAGTTAGAGATAAGTATAGTCAGTATTTTAAGCACATAATCTTTATAAAATAAAGATTAATATTTAATTACTTGCGGGACTTATTTGTAGCATTGTTACATATCGAGCAAACAGGAACTCAAACAAACAAACCTTGACTTACAGTAAGACAGGAAGGAAATTACTAGGTCAAACCGATGTAACATCAAAAACGAACCAAGGACTGTGTACAAACAACAACCTCAAAAACTCAAAGACCCTGGTGAAGTTCATTACACAAATTACAAGCAGGAAATGACAACAGAGGACAGAACGGAATCTAAATGTGTTTCAATGTAACACTCAGCAAGATAAATGATTTGTTTTAGCACTGGAGATCTACGCTTGTGTGACTGTTGTAATATTGAGCAGTGTCTATAGGATCCATATCCGTCATTTGAGCTGTGGATGCGAAGCTCTTTGCTTTGGGGGTGATGATTTTTGGGGTGAGCATGTGTGTTCAGGCTCGGCTACACGCTGGTTCACACGCCGTGAAACGCGGCTGCAGCGCTCTCACCTGTCAGCAGAGCCGGGACTCGACAGGTCGGGCGTGGTGGCGCGTCAGGGCCTCGAGCAGCGCCGAGCTTTGATGAAGGTTGTGAGTCTGTCAGAGCGTGAAAACCATGCAAATGTGTTATGGCTTGCGAAGCAGCGAGCGGCTCCGGAGGGCTTTACGCCGCGGAGGCTGACGTGATCCACCTAGACAGCCACGCTGACGACCTTGCTGTTGACCTGCTGCTCAGTGCTGATGCACCGCGTCAAAGCGGGGGCTCGTTCACACTGAGTAACATCAATGGAGCCCCGAGACGGAGTAGGAACGTGACGTCTTTGTGCCGGATCATGAGATTTAGCTTCTGTTGGGGCAGAACTGCTTTCTGTTTTCTACTTTCTCACCATTTCTACTGATTGACAACAAGTCGAAGTTTTTTTTTCACTAAATACTTATTTCAAGATTTGAAATAGAAGAAGAATTTTTTTTTCTTTAAGTTATTCCTCTTCATTCTTTATTCTGCTAATCGCTCTCCATTGGGTTTTATACGCGTCCTCTCCACAGTTCGGATGCACTTTCCATATGCTTGAGTGTGTAACCAGTGCTGAGGACTAAGTGAAGCGAATGCGAGGCCTGAATTCCAATCAGCCGTACGTCTGAACCCGAACACGCTAATCACACATTGTGCTGTTAATGAGCTTTGGCGCTGGCTGCCTAACATTAGCTCGTCACTCGCTCACAGCGAGTCACGCTTCTATTAGCTCATCTCTAACACACACCACCTGCACCTACGCTCACACAGTTTATATATACACGCTGTATGAACGCAAACAGGCCGACTGATGTACATTTGTGTTACACTTTGAATGCTGCGTAAAAGAACAACATCAGGAACAACAGGTGGGTTATTTGGGTCATGTGAAAAAGGCAGAGAGGAGAAATTTTATGGAACAAAAGTGAAAGTGAAGCCTTTCCATCCTCCGCTGCCACGTGTAACAAAGTGGAGCATCCTCGAGTTTTACAGATTCATCCTCTTAGACAAAGCCTGGGACAAAGCAGCGAAACACGGGCTGCTCCACATACGAGGCAGCAGGTTTAAACTGAACTCAGTCGGGTGGAAAAATACCCAGAAATGATGCTGAGATGACGCTGACGTGGAGTGACGGGGCTCCTACACTCCGTTCGGCCGCCTGCATCTTGTCCTCGGGCGTCACCCCCCGCGGTGCAGAGGAGCCCTGGCAGGTGTGTTTGCCAAACAGCTGATGCCCGGTGTGTTCAACAGGTGGAGTGATGCCTTTCCAAAACGTAGCAGATAAAAATAAGCTGCATCATGGGCCAACGCCTGCTCTGATGCTTAACCGCATTTTCTAAACGAGGCTGAATCCAGTGTCATGTGTCGAAACGTCACATTTTGCAGTTGTACTGTGTTTTCCTGTGGATTAGCGATCTGTGCTTTTAGCTGTGGGAAGCTGGAGTCGAGATAAGAGGCGCGAGAGAAGGATGAGCCACAGAAAGGAGGAGAAGAAAGAGAAATGTGGGGCAGCTTCAAACCAATGAAGCATCTGAACGACATCAGCCATTTGGTTGACGTGCTGTTTGCCAGGAGAGAAGAAATAAAGCGTGTGTGTGCTGTCACCACACACTGGTGCTAGCGATGATGTAATGCCTGGGGAAGTCAAACTGCTGCATGTTGTAATACTATAACCAATATCAAAAGATCATAACACCGAGCTGTGATACAGTTCAACTATAATCATGGGACCCATTTTTCATGCTAGAAGCTCACAGACACACACACACACACACACACACACACACACACACACACACACACACACACACACACACACACACACTGCTGCTCCTGTTGTGGCTTCCTGGCTGTGCGTTTTATTAGCCTCCATCAAAGAGCCAGGCTCCCCGTGTCCTCGCTCACCTCCCGCCTGGGCCTGGGGGGCGTGCGACGCCTGCTTAATGGACGCCACGGTTCATAAATGACCTTCGCTTTGATTCTCGCCGCATCACATTGTCGCTCACCCCAGGAGCAGCAGTGATCGGCTGCATCTCTGCCGCCTTTGAACTGAAACGTGTGCATTCAAACCTGATTGTGCGCTCGCACACGGCATCACGTGGGAGTGACCCCCAGCTACATCTGCTCGGTCCGCAGTGGAACAGCGGAGCAGCTGCCTCCGGATGTTGTGTCCCTCAGTCCCGGAGGCGTTGCACCATCAGCTCCGCCCATTAGCTGAGAATGAATCATCTTCAGTGTCTGCGTTTGGGCTCCTGTTAATATTCTAACAGCACGCGTGTAAATACTTAAAGCGTGCAGGGGCCTCTTCATTTCTCCAATCACTGAATGAATGCGCGGCTAAAAGACGTTACTCGCTGCTATTAGGCTCAGCTGGGCTTGTCCTGCTGAAGGGCACGTCGGCAGCAGATGCCGGTTAACCCCCACACACCGGCTTCATGGGTGAAGTGAGTCAGCGCTAAATAAAGTCTTTAGGTGACAGTTTTGGTTCTTGTTTCTAATGAAAAACGCTTTCCAGGTTATACTTAGCAAACAAAGCAAAACCCAGAACAAGTATGCAAGAAAGTCAGCATATTCACAGCTCATGAAGTACTTCCTGTTCCATGAAGTAATAAAACCCCCAAATCGTCTGTCGTTCAGAATTCTTAGACGTGCAGCATGGTCTAATTGATTACGAGGCTAATTCAAAGACCTCGGCTCAAAACCCCTCAAAGAAGCTTTAATCTCTCCTCGTCTTTCTACTGGAAGAACAGAGGAGACCAGTGAACGCTGCACTGGCCTCGTCAGACCCACTGGGAGCCTCGAGTGCCGCCCTGTGGGCGGGCGGACCCTCCAGCCGCGTGATCGCCATCGATCTGAGGGTAAAGGCAAGTTACAAGTGTAATAAAAGCCCAAAGTCAGCGCGAGGGCGCCGGTCGCCGGTCGCCGGTCGCCGGACGCGTTCCCCTCCACTGAGACCGATGCATGGCGCTCACACTCAGATGTGTGTGTCAGAAGGCCACAGGAGCCCGAGGAGCTTCTGTGGGTGCAGGTTTCCTGGGTCCTCTGAGCGGCAGCTTGTCTGCCTCCATATGTGGCCCTGGCCTGTGGACCTGTGCTGGCCGCTCCCTCGCCCCTTAAAGGCCGGGCGGGCGAGCGAGCGAGCGGGAGGCGCTGTTCCAGTGGAGCCTTGGACAATGCTGCCCTCGTGTGTCTCCTCTCACAAGCGCAGCAACACGAACGTTACCGACGGCTGCAATTTCCCTGTGCATCAGTGCCACGGCTCATTTACAGACTTCATACGTTTTTATGATAAATTTAATACTATTGATTTCTTTTAATTACAGGTTATGGACACACTATCTAAACTTTCCCACACTCTGATTTCACAACAGACTGGAATCAGGTACGTTTTAAAATGTAAAAATACATTGTGTTCATTTTGTTGAACTGGCATCAATAGTCTGAACACAAAGCCATTTGTTTTGTCTGTGAAGGTCTTTTCCAACAGAGGAGAGCGTTGAAGACGAGGATATCTACAACCACCTGGAGGATCTCATAGAGTAGGTTCATTTCTCTCCCACCGCATCTCTGTTAAAACAATCACAAACTTATTCCTACTCCCTTTTGCTGATGATTTGTTTGCTTGCTCGCCTCCTGTGTGTCCCTGGGCCCACATGCAGTCTGCCGTGGGTGCGTGCAGCTTTGTTCCCTGGGTGTCGACTGGAAGGCTGCCACCTTGTCCACCAGGCGTGTGGGCTTGACTTTTCTTTCTTAGCCTGTTTTCACACTCCTTGAAAAAGTGAAGTTAACGTAAATAGATTTGAGATTTTTTTTCCAAATAGCAACTAAACTAAACTGAGTCACAAGTAAAGACAAGAAACCCTGTTTTGAATAGTGTTCATAGAAAAATAGAACAAAATAGCAATTAATAATAAATAATAAATAATAATAATAATAAAAGCAATAAAGTCGGACAAAGTGATGCATTTCAATGTGTGATGTTACATAATCATCCATTCTGACACGAGGCCTTGCAGAGCAGCAGTTTAACGCTGTGATGTGCATTTTTCAGTCCCACAGTTTTGAATAATTTGCGTCTCATAGCTGTCAGATGCTTTTTTTGCGCATCTTTCATCACTTACTTCTTTCGTTTGTGGTCAGACTTCCTTTCACGCTGATCTTTGGCTCCTGTCAGATGCAGTAGCTGCCTTCAGATTAACAAGGCTTCCGTTCCCTGGACGCGGTCCATTCCAAGCTGCACTCAGTTAAAAGTTGCTCTTTGGATTCCAGCAGAAACTCCTACAGTGCGTGGGGAAATAGAGAAAGGGCGGCAGGGCTGTAAATTGTGTGCCGTGGAAAGAGATGGACTTACAGTAGAGTAAGTGCTCGCGGGAGGCTGACTTTGACAGGGTTCTCTGGTCTATGTTTAGCGCTGACAGCTCCCAGAGTTAGAAAACAGCAGCCTGACAGCGAGCGGTGGAAGACGGTAGGTGGAGATGGCAGCGCGGCTCACAGTGGTCTGCACGGTGCGAGCAGCTGGTAAATGGACAGAACGTGTGCAGAAACACACACACTGTAACCACTTAGTGAGGTGAGCCTGATCCACCGTCCGACCTGTAGACACGGGGGGAGACGGTGGCAGCATCAGCTGCCGAGTCCGAGGCATTCAAGGACGGTACGGAGTGTGGGACACTTGTATACTGGTACCATTCAGATAAAGATGTCGTTTTATCAGCTGTTAATAGATTTAAACTTTATTGCTTTTACAAAACGTTTTTGGATGGAGTGCTATATTTACATCCACGTACATCCACATGCAAGTTTTATGAAACTGACACATTTTTGTCCCTATCAGAGTTCTGTTTCAGACTTATATCGAATGCTCAGTCACTCCCGAATTTGTGAGAAAATAATTTCCCTCTGGGATTAAAAAAGATTTTTGAATCTACCCCACCTCCAGTATCTCCTCATCGGTCATTACCCTCAGCTCAGGTCTGGCTGCTTCCAGGTGTGGAGGCGTCCGTTTCTACAGTGTGAGAGCAGTGACCTACAGATAAACAGTAGTAACCTAACAACAGCTCCCTGATGCCGAATAAAAACCCATCACAAAGTTTATAAATCTGCAACCAATGAGTCTGAAGTGAGGCCAATACGATTTTATCAAATCTACCGTTGCAAAAAATAAAAGTAACACATTCATTCATTTTGTTTACTTGCAATCATTATGTTTACTTACATAGATTTACACATTCCGAGATAATGATTGTGTGATTGGCTCGGATGTGAAGCAGCATTTGCCTGTTCCTTCTGTCTGTTCCTGAGCCAGCGGTGTTCCTTACAGGTACATGCTGTACATAGTGAACACATACAGTACGCAGCGTCGCGTCGGCCCACTACTTGGCTGCGAAGTGCGTCAGAACCGCGTTCGTAGCGGCGACGTCCACGCGTGTGCGCGCCGCGTGATCGCACCCGCACAGCGGTGATGTAACGTGTCGTGTGCCGCAGCGCGAACGGCGTGGAGGATGAGGAGGACCTGTACGACTGCGTGTACGACGACGAGGAAGGAGGCGAGATCTACGAGGACCTGATGAAGACGGAGTCGCTGCCTCCCCCGGTCAGTCCCGCACCCCCGAACCGTGCACCAACACTCCAACACTGGCATCTAACACAGATCACACAATAATGTGCACCGGCCTCCATCATCTGTGTGACGGTGAAACGCTTTCTGGAGTTCTAGTTGATATCAAATGAATGCCATTCACATTCTTTGGGTTCCATGAAGCTACTTTTTTAATTGCAGCACAAGACACAGTTCAGCACTTTTTAAACTGCTGAGCTTAATTGACAGCGTGTGTAGTTCTCAAACATCATCAACAAGTCAATGATATAATTACAAGTATTTATTATAAATGATGAGGCCATTAGTATGTTATATATTATATAAACGTTAACAGCTGCAGTTTTAGATGCACATCAAGCTGCCAAAGACACAGGCTAAATAAATACAGACTAAATAATTCCCTTTTTTTCATCTGATGGACAGTGTTTTTCAGGCAGTTACAGTACGTGTGTGTTTCTGTGTAGGCGCTTCACAAGCAGGTGGAGACTGACATCAGGAGCTGCTGTTTAACAGAGATCAAACAGACGGAGGAGAAATACGCTGAGACCCTGGAATCCATAGAAAAGGTAGCGACTCACTCACTCACTCACTCACTCACTCACTCACTCACTCACTCACTCACTCACTCACTCACTCACTCACTCACTCACTCACTCACTCACTCACTACGAAAAACACACAAACAATCAAGCTTCTTTCTGAACTGACAAGGAAGTGAAGTAAACTTTCTCCAGCTTCCAGTCCAAACGTGGCGAGAACACTGGAAATCAATTTAGCCTCCTCACCAGCAGCAGTGTGACAGACTGTAATCACCCGTTTTAGGCTGTAATGGGAAAAATAATGAGGAGTGTAACAAATGTGTTCTCCCCAGGCGCGAAGAACATGTTTTTGTTTCTGATATTAGTGGTGGGCAGTGAGTGGTCCCAGCTCCGCTCAGGACAACAAGAGTCACGGTGAAAAAAGCTCTTGATCCGCGGACGTGTTCCACCTTAGCCTGCACTTTCACAGGAGCGAGCCCCCCCCCCCCCCCCCCCCCCCCCCCCCACCGCTACTTCTTCTCCCTCTCGTGTATGCTCACGTCTGATTTCCCAGCGGAGTGTCTCACTAGATGACTTTCAATATGAAGTGGTCGGTGGAATTTGGTTTGCGGCCGCCCGCTCCTCTGAGGCCGAGGTGACCGCGTGTGTGAGAGTTTTCTGGGAGGAAATCATTAAATTGCAAACTCTGAGAATGAGATTATTGTTGTGACCCAGACAGTCCACCTTGTTTTTGCTGACTGCAGCTCTTTGCCGCTCGGCCACTATAATATAACGGCTTCTCAGAAAATGACTTTTCCACTCCAAAGGGACGAGCCTCACTCTCTTGCATTCTCTCTCTCTCTCTCTCCTCCGCAGCACTTTATGACGCCCCTCACCATGTTTTTTTCCGCGGCTGAGATGGAGAAGGTGTTTGTGAATATCCCGGTAAGGCTCAGTGTGGAGCTGCAGTGTAATAGTCCAAGTGGTCGGTCAACACGGGGGCACACGGCTGTTTACTTCACAAAACTGGGGAAAACTTTTCTAGTGAAGAGTGAAAACAAGCTGTTGATTAATGAGCCTGTGTTGATTCATTAAAGGCACTTCTAAACTGCAACAAGGATTATTCAAAATATATATTTGTTATGAAACATTTATCATAGCGCTGTATGAAAGCATTAAAATATAATAAAAAACATTAAAATCTTAAATGTAAAAAATACAGTATGACAACTTTTCCTGAATCTTTCACTTGTCATTCAATGAAACGACTCCTCAAAACAAACAGATGCGTGAATTTAGCTCCTAACTAAGAAAATGAATTGTAAAAGGATCAAGTCTGTTTGCAGGACCTGGTTAAAGTTCACAAAGACCTCTTGCTGGACCTCCATGACTCAGTCCACCACAGAAGTGCCCAGAACCTCTACCAGATCTTCATCACCTACAAGGAGAGGTACAGCACAGCGACTACATGTTTGCTTATTGTGCTCATTTACAGCTTTCAGCAGGAATGCTGTGTTTTCCACCCATGTTCCAGGTTGTTGATCTACGGGAAATACTGCAGCCATGTGGAGACAGCCATCGCCTCTCTGGACGAAATCTGCAAAAACCGAGAGGACGTGCGCATGAAGCTGGAGGTAACGGTCTCCGGTGACGAGAGGAGCCGAGCTGAGTGGTTGGAGAGCGCCCTCCGGTGGCGACCCGAGGCGCTGCACCGCTGCTCCTCATCGGTTGTGATTCACCGGCCCCTTTAACTGATGTTCTGTCGTTCCCATCTTCATGCAGGAATGTTCAAAGCGAGCCAACTACGGCAAGTTCACACTAAGGGATCTGCTGGTGGTTCCTATGCAGCGAGTCCTCAAGTACCACCTTCTCCTGCAGGTACAGGACACACAAGCTCACAATGCATCATTTGCATTAAAGCTGAATAAACTAGGCTTCAAGCCATCATAGAGAGATTGTTGGATGGTTTCCTGGTGCTGCTTCATTAGTGAAAATGTGGCCTTTTTCTAGTAACACTGGACTTACAGCCTGCATGTCCCCACTCCTCCACTAGGGGAGCTGTTGTCCGTTTCATCCCTCGCTGCCTTTGTCCTTCAGGCTGTGAGACGCCGCTCGTCTCTCTCTCTCTCTCTCTCTCTCTCTCTCTCTGACTGTCAGTGTGAAGTGACCCGCACATAATTGTTATCTGATCGAGACAATCAAGCAGAAGGAGAGCGAAAATAGATAAAGTGGAGTGAGGACAAAACAAGACAAGCACCTGGAGAGAGACAGAGACAGAGACAGAGAGGAAGGAAGGGGGAGTGAAGCTGTGGTGGTGAGGATGTGAAGCTGCACAGACGCTGTCAAAACTCACGACAAAGTCAGTGAGAAGCTCCTAATGAAAATGTTCCCTTTTTAGAAATTATAATGAGCCTCGTGTTCACAGCTCTTTTCCTGCATAAAGTTTCCTGGATGGGCTTTTATGATATAACATCTGCCTCCTTGCTTCACTGGACCGGTCATCTGGGTCAACATCCACTCCATCGCCCAGTCCATTTTTAATTGTGTGTTTCTGCAACTAAACAACACTGATTATTTAATCTCTGCCCCCGAGACCCACTAGGCAGGAAATGTGCTTTGAAGCCAGGTTCAGGTTGGGGCTTTACCACTGCACCGCTGTGTCACTCTCCCACCAAGCGTAAAAAAAAAATAAAAAAAATAAGGAAAACCCAAACCAACAGGGAACAAAGTGTTTGTGTTGTGTCAACACAGCCCGAACCCCCCACAGAGCAGCTTGGTAATCGCTAGCTGCACCAAATAAAGCATCTGCTCGCCTCCTTCCCACACGGTGACAGCCAGAATCTGCAGCGATCGTCCTGTCACTTCCTCTCTCACCCTGAGTCTCCTCCTCTTGCTGCTTTTCATCCCTGACCCCACAGTTACCTCAGTGAGTCCATCACCCCCCCCCCATTACATACAGTATACAGGACATGCATGGCGGCTCTCCTTATCTTTCCCTGCAGAGGTCGACATGTCTTATCTGTGTTGCAGTCGAGCCTCACAAAGCAGTTGAAGATCCCAACCTGCGCTCGCACAGGCCATAAGGCGCACGCACGTAAACACTCCTGGTTTCATCCCGTGGGAGATTTTACACAGATTTCATTTCATTTTTGGGAGCGCACAGTCACTGCTACTGGCCTGACCCTGAACCCTCATCCAAACTCTGATCGAACCCGTTTCACCTGAATTTAAACCAATTCTCTGTCATGGGGGTGAAGCTGGAGCCCAGAGCAGCTTGTTGAATCCAGTGTGTAACACTTTAGATCCGCTTCATTCACGTCCGCACGCCTAATGGGGGTCTGGCTGTGATTCTGTCCAACAGGAGCTGGTGAAACACACTCACGATGCCTCAGACAAGAGCAACCTGCGCACGGCTCTGGACGCCATGAAGGTACGAGTGCATGAACCCGGAGCCAGCTGATTGGCGGTGGTGAAGCATGAGTGGGGAAAAGACAGTAAAAGGTCGTCAAAACTGGTGAAAGTTCAGCAGGAAAACCCTGTGATGCTGAATAAGCTCCACATACAGCGCTTGACTTTAAATATTAACAGATAAAAAGTAAAGAAATAAAGGATGTCCCATCCATTTTATTTCCCGCTATTTTATAGCGTCTGAGGGCTGGAGTCTGTGTGAGTCTGTGAGCAGTCGAAGGCCCATCACATCATCACTTTCAGCGTCTATTTGCTAATGTGGAGTTTACCATTAACAACGATATCCAGCATCATCCGCGGTGTTCCCCGTGTATTTGAAGGCTGCTGTGAAAAGCAGCTTTGTCTGTCAGAAAAGACTTTTCCCTTCATTGCACATTCACAACGTCAGGCTACAAAGCCTCACAGCGACTCGCTGGAGAATGCAGGCTCACACCTTTTGTTCACGAAGGTTGAAGGTAATATAATGGAAAAAATGGAGGCAATTGCAGAACTAATACGCAAAGAGAGTCAGACTTCACTCGGGAACATGAAAGTAAAATTGTAAAATGTGTTTCAGACGCCTCAAAGTCTAAAGGAGGAATTATTTTAATGACACGTTTGTTTCTTAATTTGTTTGCAGGACTTGGCTCAGTACGTCAACGAAGTCAAGCGAGACAACGAGACGCTGAGAGAAATCGATCAGTATCAGAAATCCATCGAGAACCTGGTGAGACCCCACATTCAGACCTCTGCCCCCTCCTCATAACGAGACCCTGACGGCTCCACCTCCGTGTCCCCAGAACCAGCCCCTGGTCAACTACGGGCGGCCCAAAGGCGACGGGGAGGTGCGCGTGGCCTCGGTGGACAAACGGGCCAAGCAGGACAGGTGAGGCGTGGGGCCGAGTCGAGGCTGGGACTCGGATCAGACGCCGGCGCGGGACCGGTGCCAGGGAATGTGTGACTGCAGGTCACGGTGCGGTTACGAACCTGCCTGTGCTGCAAACGAGCCGTCAATCAGCGCGGCGCGGTGTCACGCGCGCGGCTGTTAGCGCCCGCTAGCGCCCGCTAGCGCCCGCTAGCGCCCGCCGCCTGTGGCGCAGCGTCGTCTGCTCTGACTCCAAACCTCCCGGTTTACCGGGTTCCGGGCTCACCTGGATCTTGTCTGACCCCCCGCAGGCACATCTTCCTGTTCGACGCTGCGGTGATCGTCTGTAAGCGGCGGGGGGACGTCTACGAGATGAGAGAAGTGATCGACCTGTATCTTTTCAAAATCACCAACAACCCCACGTCCGACAAGGAGAACCGAAAGGTCAGCACACGTGTGGTTGGATGGAGCCTGCTTTGCTCCTTTGCCTCCAACACAGGAGCAGTCACATCAACAGACACTTCACAGTGTGTAACACAGCACATTCCAAACTATTTCAAAATGACGGAGACCCCTCTCCTTCAGTGGAACCATCCCATTCTATACAGTACAGAATTGCTGTAAGACAGCTGATCATTCGGCTTCAGGGATGAGTCAGAGTGTGGGTCGTCAGCATTGTGAGACATTCAGGGACAGTTCAGAATGTAGGTCATCTCACTTTAAAGGTTCAACATCTTGTCCAAAAACAGAAAACAAAACAAAACAAAACATCATTACGAACCTTTCCACCAGTAACACTAGTGTATTACTGATACTACTGCTAATAGTTGCAGGAGACTGTTTCATGTAAATTACCTCTGGCAGAATCAGACCGTTTAAATCAAGTCAAACACGTTTGCATTCTTCATCATGGAGTAATGTAGAAGCACATTCCAGGATGGAAGCGTGATAAGAGTTCTGTATGTGGCAGAAGTCAAGGAGTATATAAAAGAAGCTGTTTTAACACTGAAGGTGTTTAACGCCATAGTTTAAATGGGAGAAGCTGTAGAATCTATTAGAGCCATGGAGCGTTCAGGGTCTAACAGACTAAACGGGAGGAGCTCTCCCCTGTGAGCGTCCCTCCAACACGCACCTGCCAGTGTTTCAGATTTGGCCTTTGCAGACCTTGGCAAGGAAGTTGGCAGGTACTCGAGTTGTTTGAGTGTTTTGCCTGTTTTTGGCAGCAGCTCCGTCTCTTTGTCAACACTTCTCACTTCGGTTCCAGCGAAGTAACCGAGTTTGACGTTTAGCGCGGCCAAACGGTGTTTTACCTCAGACGCGCTGGACGGTCTTCAGAGGAACGGAGCGTCTTTGAACGCACCAGGCGTGCACGCGAGCGGCACGAGGTCTGACCGCTTATTGGGCCGCACACAAAAAGTGACAACAACTACTTCAGCTCCGCAGATAACGCTTCTTCAGAACGTATGAACGTTCATTCTTCTGTTTATTAATTGCTTTGTTTTGCATTATTGGGCTTTTGAATTGTGAATGTGTCCAACGTGCAGCCACTTCAGACTACGTTTAGCTTCGTTTAGCGCACGTGGGATCACAGCGCAGCCACGATAACCACGACAGGTCTCACGAGTGACTCACACAAGGGTCGACTTATTAATGCGCCGCGATGAGAAAGAACAAAACAAGCAACTCGTACAACATCCAATCTGCTCTAATGGAGGCAAGTCGTGCACTGCTGAGTTCATTATTGCCTCTTTTACGACTGAGTCAGCAAAGCGCGGGAATCGCGTTGGACTCCTGACAAACCAATTAACAGCGCTGCTCCCGCGTAATGAGCGCTCGTAACAATCCATCATAAACGGGGACCGACTCGCGTCTCAAAAACACCTGCACGGACCCGGTCCGCGGCGCCGGCGGCACCGGCACCGCGGACCGGCTTACATTGTCTCGTTCATTTAGCGGCATCACACTGAAACAGTGTCGTACTAGAACAGGCTGCCGCCGCCCAGATGGCGTTATCATTAAATCTCACTCCGGGCCCGACTACACACACACAGTGAATACGAAGTGCCAAGCGTTGAGAAACGGTGCCAATCACGATGAGCGATGATGCGGGAGGCGCGCCAGGAAGCCATGATTTGGGTAATAATGATGCTGTAAATAGCAGACACCGGGCCCATATGGGCCCATACACGGCTCTTCTTTATGAATGTTGCAGCCACCTCCGACATGATGGATACCGCGCACTTCATTTGATTACATATTCATTATGGAAATGCCACATATGACTGAATGGCTGTCTGCGCGAGGCGGCAATAAGCGCGTTCCAGTCGTCTGGAGGTAAAAACCGAATCGCCTCCAAGTCCAGTCATTTCTGACGGAATAAACATGAGAGGAGCAGAAGAAGCTTCTGATGGCTATGTTCTGTCCAGTGTTTGTTGGAAGCTGCTGTAGGTTTATTGTGCTGTGAAGAAGCTAGCTTAGTTTTGGTTTTCTGGCCTCAAACCAAAACCCACTAAACTGTTTGGCTGTAAATGAAGCGCTCATCAGGTCAGGACTGATCAGTCAGTCTCACCTGATCCAGACTGGCGGAAGGGAGGGCCAACAGCTTCTTCTTCTCTTTACAAATTGGTAGCGGGGCCGTCCGCTGGGAATGCCTCCGCACGGCTCCTTTTCCTCTTCCTGCCCCGCGTCTCCTCGCCTTCTAAACGCCGCCGCGCCTCCTTGACAGCGCTGCCGAGCCTCCATTCAGCCTTCAGAGCTCAAACGCAGCGCCGGCGCATCTCACCAGCATCTGTTTCATGAAGCTGTCTACACACACACACACACACACACACACACACACACACACACACACACACACACACACACACACGCGGTTCTGTGACTCGCCTTCTCTCCTCCTCTCATCTTCTCCTCTCCTCTCCTCTCCTCTCCTCTCCTTCCTCTCCTCCTCTCCTCCTCTCATCTCCTTCTCTCCTCTCCTTCCTCTCCTCCTCTCCTCCTCTCATCTCCTTCTCTCCTCTCCTTCCTCTCCTCCTCTCCTCCTCTCATCTCCTTCTCTCCTCTCGTTCCTCTCTTCCTCTCATCTCCTTCTCTCCTCTCCTCCTCTCCTCTCCCCCTCTCCTCCTCTCCTCTCGTTCCTCTCCTCCTCCCCTCCTCCTCTTATCTCCTTCTCTCCTCTCCTCCTCTCCTCTCCTTCCTCTCCTCCTCTCCTCCTCCCCTCCTCCTCTCATCTCCTTCTCTCCTCTCCTCTCCTCCTCTCCTCCTCCTCTCATCTCCTTCTCTCCTCTCCTCCTCTCCTCTCCTTCCTCTCCTCCTCTCCTCCTCCCCTCCTCCTCTCATCTCCTTCTCTCCTCTCCTCCTCTCCTCCTCCTCTCATCTCCTTCTCTCCTCTCCTCCTCTCCTCTCCTTCCTCTCTCCTTTGTCTCTGTCTGTCCGCTGGGCCGCCCTCCCAACCTCCAGCCTTTGCATTCGCTCTCCCTGAGGCGTCCCTCTTTCATTTTGCATCTCTTTGTCTCCATCTGTCTCCCTGCATCCTGTCTCCTCCAGCTCCCGTCGCCTCCTGCGCTGTTTGTCTTCGCCCAAGACACATTTTATTTTTCCGCGTGTCTTTTCTGTCCTAAGCGTGTGGCTTTTCTTTCTCGTTGCAGTGGTCCCACGGATTCTACCTCACCCACAACCAGGGCCAGAGCGGCTTTGAGTTTTTCTTCAAGACCAAAGAACTGAAAAAGAAGTGGCTGGAGCAGTTTGGCATGGCCATGTGAGTGTGCGCTTTGTCCCTGTGCACTCGGTTGTGACACTGTGATAAGAGAGCGTGTGTCACAGCACCAAAACACAACACACACAACGAAACCTGTTGTTCAGGTTTGACTGCTTGTTATTTTAGGATCAGATGTGACACAGAGATGAGCAGATAGATGAGTAGATGTGGACAGAATCACCCTGCGGGTGTCAGGGTGTCATTCTAGGAGGACAGTCAGTCCAGGCTCATGTGTTCATCAGTCATGTGATTGTTGAGTCCAAGTGATTGTTTGTTCCAGATGTAATGGAATTCCTTCCTGATGTGGATGAAATCACAGTAACCTCAACCACCATTTACAGTAATTCTTACTTACTGTATTGACTGTACGTAGGTGTACAAGAATCTGTCTTATGAAACTGGCCCAACAGAGCAGAACAGGCTCCCAAACAAAACTCTGGGTGAAGCTGCAGTTAAATCAGATATAAATATGTTCTAATATTAAGTGAGAGCAGAGATGCCCAGTGGGCGAAACACAGCTCAGCGTGAGCTCGTAGCTCCACTCCCTGCTCTAATTAAAAAGTGAAGGTGTGCATTACATCAGTCTTACACTGTATCAAAGATGAGCACCTGTAAACTGCATAAACTGCATCAGTCACGGGTCACATGGAAACAAATCGATTAACAATGGAATTATTTTTAACAATGGTTTGTTGTTCAGGGGTCACAGGGATTCAGGATGATGCTCATCAGTCTATCACAGTAGCTTAGACCCTCAACTAATGGCTCATTGTCCATATTATTATTATTGTGTCATTCTTTTATTGAGGTTTACGTTGAGATGTACAGGTACAGTAAAACTCTGCAAATACACTTAGAACTGCATATTGTAAAGTGTATTTGTATGAGGAGATATTTTTTTTGCTAAGCATGAGCATTCGATATAAACAACAGTGCGTCTTTATTCATTCATAAAATATTTCTCCTGTGTTTTTGATGCATTTTTACTTCATTTACTTCATTATATGACTGACATTACACTTATACATTAAATTTATTAACATCATCATTTCCATGTGACCCATTTAACCACGGTGGATAAAATGATTAAGGTATTCTGACTGAACATTTTTTACATCTGACAGACAGGTGACTGATGCATCCCAGCATATTTAAGCTGCATGCTGTATAAGAAGCATTCGCATTGTTGTGAAGCAGACAAGCGCATTGTTGTTCTGTTTTTCCCGTACAGTCATGTCTTCTTACAGTCACATGTTCAATTGAAGTGACTTTTAAATGTTGCTGTTGTATGAACCTCCCTACGGACACTCAGCCCGTTGCTCTCCCCAAACCCTGACCTTTCTCCTCTCTCATTAGAGGTGAGGGCCACCGCCTCACCTCCAGTGATAGCGGCAGCAATTAGCTAAGAGCAGTGGGGCCGCCATGCCAGCGTAGACCTAGTGAAAGTACAGGGATTAAGAGCTCCGAACAAAAGCACAAAGGCTGCAAAGCAACCGAAATTGAACAGGAGGCGGAGAACAGGATTAGGACGCTGAAGTGTGGTGCGGTGTGAGGCTGAGGAAACAGGGGCTTTGGCTGATTAACTTCTGGGACGGAATTAACAAACTGCGAGAACACGGAGGCGTTGCCAGATAATCACATGCTCCCACAGTGCTGCCTATTAGCTGATCTGCGAACAGTTGTTGTCTCGTGTCGCCTTTATTTCCAAACCACCCACGGGTGCAGGAGCTGCGTGTCTGTCGGCGGCCATGGGGGCTGAGCCATGGGGGGAGTCCAGACCCTGACTGCCTGGACTCTCTCTCTCTGTCCCTGAGTCAAACTGGGAAACTTGAAGTTTTAATCCGACACATCTTTCCTTTCGCTACTTCCCATGCAGTGATAGCATCATATCTGCCTGTTGTTTTACTGGAACTAACGAAGCACTTTAAGTTTGAAGTAAACAGATGTTTCTCGCTGCGGGCCAGTTTGGTCAAACTCTCTATTTCTTCTGCACACAAACGCGCGTGCGGTCGTATCCCAGGGGTCCATGAACGCCTCACTTCAAGTAGACCTTGCCTGTCTGGTTGCAAATGCTCCCGGAGCCGAGGAAGCGTTCGCTGGCAGCCGTTAGAAGTGAACAGTTTATTCCTTTTTTTTGACTGAAATTGATGTTTTGTTTGTTTTGTTTTCCATAAAAAACTGTTTAGCAAGTCAAACAAAGCACAAAGTGATCCACACTTCATAACATTTTTTTGAAATCCATGATAACAGCAATTGCACAAATTCACAGTGTGACATACAGTAGTTAACTGTGTTTAAGTTGCTGTGGCTTAGGGTGCAGGGATGCTGTGAAATCCTCAGATCCTTCCAAACCTTGTATATATACAGTATATTGTAAATAATAAATAAACTGTAAATATACATTTTTCCCAACGTAAACCCTGTGAGCGACCCCGTGGGATTTCTCACTCATCCGTTTGTTGTGTGTCCTGTTCAGATCCAACATCCGCCCCGAGAACGCCAACCACAACTTCCACGAGTTCCGCATGCACACCTTTGAGAGAATCACCTCCTGCAACTCCTGCCACATGCTGCTGAGGTAAGAGGCCAATTATTATTCACACAGGCCGGCGCGTTAGAAGAAGCACAAAAACCTCTTCAAGGCTGTCAAACATAAAGACTGGGAGCGAAGCGTGGACCCGTTCCCTTCAAACAACTGTCAGGAGGCTTTTGAAGGACCTCCACTCCTCGGGCTCCTCTCCAGTCTACCCTAACAATCTATTCGTCACTTCGCCACACGTGCGCCTCGGTCGCACAAACTTTCTTTTGAATGTGCTGAATGGGATCGGTGCACGGAGGACCGGGCCTCCCGGTCGTCCTCGCAGAGGGGAAGACTGAGTGGCGCTGGAGAAAGCCGTCGGTCACACTTGAGCTCTCCTTTCAAGGCGGTGGATGGAGAGAGTTCACCAGTGTTTTCTGAGGTTAAGCAGGGACACTGTCGAGGTGTTTGAAGCCGTGATCAAGGCCGTTTTTTTCTTGGGGTCAGTTTTGTAACAGTAATTCAGCCTCACAGGAGCAGAAGTCCGGCCATGTAGTGAAATAAATAGGGAAGTTCTTGTTTATGACGATGATCTGAGGAGTCTAGGTTTGCTGACTTCCACCTGGTGTGAAGCAGAACCGGGCAGAAGTCTCTTCTGCACTGGACCAACTTAAAGCCTGCGTCAGATTGGGAATCCTCTGATCATTAGGGTGCATTGTACACCAGTAAACCGCCAACCGCCGCTGCACCAAACCTTTACGCTCTGCCGCCCGCGTGTCTATAAAACCTGTGTTCTGCCCACGTGATGAATGTTACTGTTGTGTCCCCGTCTGCAGGGGCATCTTTTACCAGGGCTACCTGTGCTCCAAGTGTGGCCTGGGTGCACATAAAGAATGCCTGGGCCGCTTCGGCTGCTGTGGGAAAACAGGTAAGGCGCAAACACCACTCACGTCCGCGTTGGGGGCTTCAGTCTAATTGTGTCGGCACAACTGCACTTTTTTTACGGCGGCGTGAGCGCGATGACAGACGACACATAATTGTGCATAAAATCTGATTGATGGGGGTTTTACGACTACAGTAATTATGGCAATGAGATGAGCTGCAGTGTGGTTTAGCCGCGCAGCGACTTGGAGCGAGACGCCGGGTGTCGGAGGGTCTGTCTTAAATCCGTAAACTTTTAAATGTGCCCGTGTCTCCAACCCAAGGTCATCAAGTATTCTATCAGTATTACAGTCATTCGCTGGAAAGTTCCCCTGCTTCGCTGGGTGTTTCTGACACTTCAGAGCACCTTAAAGGCGATGTCACTGAGCAGCTCCCCAGTGCTTAATAGTAGTTTTACTGAGGAGTCTGAAGAAACTCCTGACTGCTTTCATATGCCCCTGTTGTGTATCTGTCACTCAGCTCCCTGTGCAGGAGCACTGACAGCTCTGACAAAAAATACTGCTGGAATGAAAAGGGGCCCTTCACACACCAGCTTAGCATGTCCTCAGCATGTGTGTGTGTGTGTGTGTGTGTGTGTGTACGGTGTATGTGTGTGTGTATGTGTGTGTGTGTGTGTGTGTGTGTGTGTGTGTGTGTGTGTGTGTGTATGTGTGTGTGTGTGTGTTTGGGCGGAGGAAAACTTCTTGTTTGTGTAACTCCTCTGAGGTCTTATGAGTGCACGCTTGTGTTTTTGCAGCACTAAAACTCTGCAGCGTTTGTGCAAAAGTTTTACGACTGCGACCTGAACACGGCGTACCCGTAGCGCGGTGTGACGCAGCCAGTGTGTGTGTGTGTGTGTGTGTGTGTGTGTGTGTGTGTGCGTGTGTGTGTGCATGAGGGCTTGAATTCCCGCTGGCGAGCTGCCAGCTCCAGTCGGACACGGCATCTGTCACGGCGCCGTCAGGGCACAGAGGCAATAACGGCGCTGCCGGGTCCACCTGGGCACCGCGGGCGCCTGAGAGGGGAGAGACCACACAGTTTGAGACCCCCCCCTCGTTACTCCTCATCATATTCAGCCTCAACATGTTCATGGGTGTGGACTGGTTCCTTGTGGAACTGCACTCGATCCTGTAAATGTAAAGTTACTGAAGGCGTTTTAACTGCTTCCTTGTTGGTTGCGAGAACTTTTTTCTGCACATTACGAACATTCAGATCGACAAAGTAACACAATCAATGCAGCCGGTCTGTACAATCACAGAAACCTCCTCTGTACACTGTGTGTGTTTGACAGATAAGACATTGTTTACTGACATTTGTCTGAGCTATCGGCTCCCCTGGAAAGTGTTTGTGTAACAGGTCAAAGTTCGCTTATGAAACAACAGATCTGCTGAAAGAGGTGTGTGTGTCTGTGTGCGTGTGCTGTTTGTCAGGTATGTGTGTGTGTGTTTACCCAGCTACGCTGTTTGCACAGGTACATCGGTGAGTGTGTGTGTGTGTGTGTGTGTGTGTGTGTGTGTGTGTGTGTGTGTGTGTGTGTGTGTGTGTGTGTGTGTGTGTGTGTGTCTAGGGGGTGTACACCATTCCTCAGGGAGCCAATGAAAGAAACCGGTAGAGCAAAAAACTCAGGTTTGCCGCCCCCCCTCCTCACCCCCGCCTCGTTACCTCCCCTCTCCTTGCTGTCAGGTAGTGGCAGCGCAGTAAAACAAAGCGAACCACGGTCAGACGCGAGCGTCCGCCTCCTCCACTAATGAGACACTGTTGCCTTGTACCAGCAAGTGTGTGCAAGTGTTTGCGTGCACCCGCTAACCCGTCATTCACTATGCCTGTTCTCAAACTTCTTTCAGATCCTGGCTCCGTCAGAACTCAGGTGAGCTGCTGCTGTTGCTCTGCATTTGTATATATATATTTATATATATATATATTTATGTTGGTGTGTGTGTGTGTAGGTGTGCGTCTGCTCCTGAGCTGCTTTGTAAACCGCTCTCTCCTGCAGCTCTTTGCCCAAAAGCTTCCAGTTGTCTGTTTTCCACCTAACGCCAGAGATGAGAAGGCTTTTGCAGATTCACCCTTGCTTGTCTCTGCCGACTCTAAAACTGTTGTGTGTTTTATTGCTACTCCCCAAACTGTGTAAGACTCAAACCCACTGGCTGTAAATGAATCGTGCATCGTGTTATTAGTACTGCTGCATACAGTTGTATTGTTTGCGGTGGAATTGCTCCATTGGCTTAAACGCATTGTCTCGTCGTCTTTTGATTATGCTGCGCTGTTGAAGAATGCAGGCGCTTGTCGTCTGCATAAGTACAGCAGAGGTGCTGCCTGCAGCATCGGTGCACGCGACTTGGCTTTTATTGGCTGCGTATGGCAGAGACAGGCCACGGTTAGAATGTGATTCAAACATGCACGATCATCAGTAACACCAGACTACCAGCTGGTAGAAGGTGGCAGACGTTGTGCATTCTTGCTACTATTATGTAGTATTACTATTATTATTCAGGGACTGACTGCGTTAACTGTGTGTGTGTGTTTCTTTCAGAGCAAAGATCGTGATCCAGGTAAGATCAGAACATCAGACATCTCACCTCCTCACACACAGTATAGCCTCTTCACACCCTGTGCCTGTTTTCTTGCCCTACAACATTTATGTGTGTAGAGACTATTTCATGTAGACTTTGGCAAAGCAATGCTGGCGATATCTATGTAAAAGAAATAACACAATGCAAAGAAGAGGCCAAATGTTCGGCTCATGTCTGTGACACGGACACTGAGTCGAATGTGATTCTGACTTTGCAAGATTAAGAAAGAAAAAGGTTTAATTGCTAACGAGTTCAAAACGAGGAACGGACTTTGTGACATTTGGAAAAGTGGGAACGAGTCGCGTTCCTTTCCTCCTGATCAACTCATCTGCTCCGATCCGACACATTCCACAACAGGACCCGCAGCTCCGTCCTCCAGGATGAGGATGTTTGTGAGAGTACGCAGCGTTGGCTTCCTGTCGGCAGGAGGCGGCTCGGCTCAGATGAGAGCGGCCTGTGGATGTTAAGTCAAGCTCCCGGTAGACGTGGCTGTTGTTTACGTGCCTCCCTCCCCGCGCGGAGCATGTGTGGCTTCACATGCAGGCCTCTAATCCCTCATAAGCCTGGTTTCAACACTCATTTTTCCACCCCTCCATCATTATGCTGCAGAAAATCACTTCTGACTGAAGATGCATTAAAATCAATAGGCGTTTGATTGCCCCAGCCCTCGGCGTTTCGCAGTATTTCGACGCCGCTCTCTGTGTCTGTTCTGCACCAACACGTGGCTCGTCCTTGTGTGGATCGGAATGCAATTCGTGCCCCCGAGGCTCAATTCTCCACGGCCCTGTCTTTGGAAGTCCTGCTCAGGCAAGCCAGCGCATGTCAGGCTGCCAGCCTGGGTGCCGCGGCAGGAACAGCCGGGCGCACAGAGACGTATTAGCTCGCCGTGCGCTGCTGTTGACTTCTTTATCCTTCGCCTTCAGCTTCGCCCGTCGAATTTCCTCCCCTCTTATTTTACGCCTCGCGAGGCGGGGGAGGATGTGCACAAATGGTTTCATTGCGTCGAGCACATGAGGGATGAACTTGGGATTTGTTTGGCACGGACGTGTCTGCGCAAGAGGCAGGACTTGATTCCATTATAATTCAATTTCACTGATTTCTTGGTGAATAATGGGATGTTGAAAAATCAAATAGTGCTGACTGGGTTCTTTCCAGCTAACATGCTGAAATTGTTCCCAGTGAAACCTCACTACTACATTAATTAAAAGATCAGGGCATGAAAAGCAAAATAGTATCATTTAATAACACATTGAAATGTATTAGTTGCATTATTATTAGATTTTCACAATGTACATTTGCAAATACAATAGAAATACTCAGAGTCTGTAGATGCAGCACATACCTTGCATTTACAACATACCACAAATTGTACTGGCTTTAGTAAACGCACCTTGTTCTTTGCCACATCACATATTGGAAGTGTCCCGCTTATCTTGAATCATGCCTCATGTGACGCTGGTGTTTTCCAGCAGAGCACACACGTAGCAGGAGGCGTGTTTGTTTACTGTGTCTAATTAATAGGGTCAAAAGTTTAATGTGCAACATGTACATATGCTCACACCTACAGTAAACACACACGTATTCACGTTCCTTCAGGGTCACGGAGCTCTTTCACATATCGTTTGCACTTTGTTCATGCTTGGTGGAATCAGTTCAAGTAAATCCAATTTATTTTCAACCCAGAATCCGCAGAACATCTCAAATGTGAAAGATGGAATAGATAAAGACCCGCTTGTCACGGCTGCTGCTTGGTGTCATGAGTGGAACATTTTAAAAACGTCACCGTCCAAGTATTCTGTTCTGTTTTACTGTTGCAGCTGTTACTGCACGAGGTTGGTTTGCTGCTTCTACATTGACTCTCTTCTCCCTGTTTGCAGGTCTGCCCAAAATGCTGGCCACCAGGAACTACTTCGGCGTGCCCAGTCCAACGTCTGGCCCGCCGCTCAGCATCCAGACGGGCGACATCATCGAGCTCATCTGCGCCGACCTGCACAGCCCCTGGTGGCAGGTCAGAACCGCGCTCACTGCGCCGTGTCGCGTCAGGGCCTCCGGTCGGAGGAGGCCCCTCGAGCGCTTGCGATGACAGAGATCCCAGGATATGTGAACGGTTCCTGCTAACAAGCCGCATAAAAATAGAATTCTAAGTAACATGTGGCGCAGACAAACAACAATACACAGAAGACTTTTTACAAAGAAGCAAAACTCCCACACACTGGAGACATTTGTTTGTTTAAGGAAACCAATTACTGCTATTTGATAACACAACTGACTGGAATCTGACTGTGAATGTGATGCAACTGATAGCAGCATGTGATCTGAGGCCTAAGATGCCTTCCGGACCAGAATCCTGATACAAGGATTATTTCAAAACAGATAAAGCAGATCAAAATATCATAAACTTAAAAAATCGTATTTAAATTCGATAGTCAGTTGGTGAGTGACCCTTCAATATCTCAATATGCTCTGTCAGTTCACGGGAAGAAAGCAGCATCGTTAACCCACGCTGTGAATCCGTACAAAGGACACAACGGTGTGTTTTCCACAAAGGCCCGTTTGCATGCACCGAGCTTCCCCAACGTTAAATCACAACGCTGGGTTTAAAGCACCGTCACCATGGGAGGAATTAGGAACGCTTCCTCCTCCTTGCTTCCTGCCAGCCGTTATTTCAACAACAGTTTCCAGGGCTGTAAAGTTTGCCGCCCCTTTGTGTTACGGGCTAATTGCTAATGAATCACGGACACAGACTCAACCAGATGTGCCTAACACACTTCTGTCTGCGCTTTCAGGGCAGAATCCTGTCAAAGAAGGAGGTGGGCTTCTTCCCCAGCAGCGCCGTCAAGCCCTGTCCCTGCGTAAGTCCCATCTCCCTCTAGCCCACAGCATGTCTGCATGTCTGAGAGCAACAGGCAGCGGTTGACGTTGTGCGACCTGAGGCGCATGGACCGGCGGCTCCGTCTTCTCCCTGACGCCGGGCGTCCGTGCTCCACCTGATAACAGATAGAACTATTATCGCCAATGTGCACGCGCCCGTAAAGATAAGGGCAGCGTTAGGACACTGAGCAGAGGAGGAGTTTGCTTCCACAGGACGTGTGGAACAGCTGGTGTTCACTCTGTTTTGTTTCTCTCCAGGTCCCGAAACCTGTTGATTACTCCTCCCAGCCGTGGTACGTGCTTTCCCCCCTCTGCTTTCTCTTCCGTGATATGAACCTAACGCATCGCGCCATCCAAGTCGGCTTTAGCATGTTTGCTTGTTGCGGCAGGTTTGCGGGGCCCATGGAGAGGCTGCAAGCAGAAGCAGAGCTCATCAACAGGGTCAACAGCACCTACCTGGTCCGCCACCGCGGCAGGGAGTTCACAGAGTACGCCATCAGCATCAAGTAAGCAGCTGTTCCTACGCTATGCTAACTCTGAGTAAACATACCCCTCCACCTACAGTAAAATGGAGTTCCTCTGAAAGGTGATGAGGCTCATGTGTGTGAAACTGACCAAAACAAAGACTGACCTCAGAACCTCTACGGCAACTGTTTAAATCTGGGAAAGATGACTTACAACAGTAGCTGAGTGTCTTTCTGTTGAGGTCGTGGTCAGTGTGGGTGACTCCACAAACCTCAGAACAGCTCACACAAATACGAGGCTGCCGTCAAACACAGAGGAGCGTCCAAACAGCCGAGGGAGCAGCTTTGTGCACGTTGAGCGCCACCATTTCTCTTTTCTGTTGTGCAGATAATTTTGGTGGTTGTTGTTTTCTGTCTAATTAATTCTGTTTAGGCGGTCGGCAAACATCCTGCGGTTCCTTTAAGATCAGGTCATATTATTATTGTTATTATTTTAATATAATTAAAGCAGAGCATGTTTGGTTCCCACGGGTCTGTTTGGGAAAGGCTTAATTAAAAGAGTGTTTACACACAAGCCACAATTAAAGGATTAAATAATAGTAATAAACAAGACCCAGACCTGACGTTCAGCAATTAGGGTCTAAACAGACATTCACACGTTTTGACTCTTCACCACAACAGGCCAATAATTGACTGGTCACATAACGAAGTGAGCAGATGTGACGGCGGCTGCCTCAGACCTCCATCACGCTAACACAAGCCTGTGGCTGCGGCAGCAGCGCCTCACATTTTCACCCGACCGCCCATCACTCACGCGCCGCAGACCTCCGGGACCCCCATGCATTACACGGCCCGCCGTGGCCTCCTCCAGGGCCCGGGGGTCCGGGGGCCCGGCCACCGATCGATGCCGGTGATCAGAGAGGGAAATTACACTCATAACTTATTCAATGGCCCACAGGTACAACAACGACGTGAAGCACATAAAGATCCTCACCAAGGAGGGCTTCTTCTACATCGCCGAGAACAAGAAGTTCAGGAGCATATTAGTGAGTCTTTATTTTCTGTTTTTCAAATTCCGCCACTGCGATTCATAAATAAATCATTGCGTTCCCTTAATGAAGTGTCAAACCCTGGGTTTTATTTTAGCTGTGTTCACAAAAATAGCCCTGATCAGAGATGTGTTTATAGAGCGGCCCGAGGGCTTCGCTCCAGCACACGTTACCAAGGATCAACAGCCTCATTTATGGCGGATCCATGTTTTCTGGCTCTCACTGGTGTGAATAACATGTTAATGGAAAAACTGCTTCAATTCCTTTAGTCTGATTCATTGTTAGCAGACGTTCATGGCGACATACTGTATCTGGATCATTCATTGTAAACTGTGTGTTAGGAACTGATTGACTACTACAAGCAGCACTCGCTGAGGGAAGGCTTCAGGAGCCTGGACACCACGCTGCAGTTCCCGTACCGGGAGCCGGAGAACGCGGCCATGCAGCGCTTCAACCGCTCCGGCAGCAACAGTGAGTAGACGAAGCCGCCGCTGCCCCCGAGCGACGTCTCAGCTGTCTGGTCACCCGCTCGCTCGGTGTTTCCTCAGCTGCAGTGTTTGCGAGCTCAGGCTCCTCCGGCGTTAATGGTCTTTGACTCGGCTGTCAAACGGTAGCCGCAGAATCCACAAAGCATGTTATTAGATTTGATAACAGTCTCTGGACGTTTACTGAAGATCACGATAATTTGAGTATCAGGGGGCGGAGGTAATCTGGCGGAGTCAGAACCGTTTACAGTCTGGAGATGTGGAGGTTACAAGAGCTCAGATCATCCACTGATGACTCAAAAAAGAAGTGATGTGGAAATACTTGTGTAACTAAATATACCGTACAGTATTACCTATGTTTTACAGTGGCTAATGCCTCAAGCATTGTTCCATTCTAACTATAGAGTTGTCTCCGTCCATTTACAAGAACCTGTTGAAAACGTACTTTTACTAGTAGAACCAGAGAATAAAGACAGTTCTGATGCGAAGAGGTTTAAAGAGAGTTGAAGCGTGAATCAATCCCCAGTTGGCTCCTATGATAATAAATGTGCGCGGATATTTTAGAAACGGCAGCTTAGGAGGAGAAACTGCCTTTGTGCGATTGTTTCGTCGAGTCAGCTGATTTTTCTGCCAAACAATAAGCACCTGGCATCTGGTCAAGAGGAAGCAGCCGCCGTCACACCCCGGGAACGCAGCAGCAGCTATGGATTCTGCATGCAGCTGCTGCTCTCCTCGGCGCCTCCACTTTGCCGCCCATTACCCGCTGACCCCACCCTCCGCTCATCAAGGCCGAATGAAGTGACATGCGCTGCAGCGTTCGTACACGTGACTTCCTGTGCCACAGTGTCGTGTCGTCCGCTCAGACGCCTCCCTCATCTGAGCTGGTCAAAGCGTTATGGGCTGTGTTTCTGGGATACATCCCCCTGTCATGCGCGTAGCCATGGAAACCACTGACGCTGCTTCAGAACAACCTCTTGTCACTACAAGAAGTCAAATTTCCAGCCGTAAAAAAACTTGGCCCTAATCATGCGCTGTTGTTTGGTCTTGGCTGGCAGTGAATGTTTGTCTGCCACCCCCAGAACCGAAGCCCTGTGAACCATTCAACCCTCCCATCCACACACACACACACACACACACACACACACACACACACACACACACACACACACACACACACACACACACACACACACACACACACACACACGCGCGCGTGATCTGCATGTTTAGAACAATGCTGGATCTAAAGTGGCTGAGCCCAGCGTGTGAGCCCGTCCGTCAGCTGCTCGGAGGAAACAGAAGCAGAACTCCTTTGAACCCCGTCTGCGGCGCGGCGGCTGTCGCTTCCCGTCAGCAGGAACGCGAACAGCTTGTTCAGGGCCGGTGGTTCTGGAAGAAACGAGCTCGGCTTCAGAGCCCGAACGGAGCCGCTCGGCGCCGGCGTCGTCCCCCTCCTCTTCGCGGGGAGCACGCCTTCCTTTCTCCCGCCTTCCCTTTGATTTCCATTCTGCCCGAGCGCTGCTGGAGAGCTGCTAATTAACGCCACACTCCGTCCTATGGGTTTTGAACAGTTCGGCTGGAGGCGAGCGCGCTTGTGTGTCATCAGTAAACCAGACGCACACCAACAAACGCCCGCCCATGCCCAGCGGCTCCTAAGCAGGCGTCCAGCGGGCTCGCTCAGCCGACCGCCTCGCGTCGCGCATTCCGGCAGCGTCCGCACATCAGGTGGAACCAAAACGAAGCATGTAAAGACGCAGCGCTCGCCCGTACCCAGACGCCGCTCAGCGCGCTGATCAGCATTCAGTTATGAAAAGAAAACGCGCCGCAGCATTTCAACGACCCAGCCCCGCGAACCGGGCCTCGCCGTTGTCGGAAGCGGCACATCTTCCACAGAGTTCAGGCATTTATCTGCCGTCGTGGGATTAGATTTTCCATTCGCTGGTATCTGAGCAGAGGACGGAGGGGCAAAATAGAAGGAAGGACAAAAGCAGGAATTAAAAAGCAACTCACGTTCGTTTCTTCATTTATTAATTAAATAAATAAAACCACTGTTTATTGAATCGGTGCCATAACACCTGAGTAGAACAAGCACAGAACAAATGGCCGGCGTCTCCACGACGACGACAGCTGCCTCATCGTTAGCCGACGGCTGCGTTCCTAGCTTTTAAAAGGCAAATAATTCCAGATCATGACGGTTACTGAAGGGAGCGAGCTTTGAGGGTTCATTTCTTAGTGGTTTGTGGTGTTTAGGCGTCTTTTTGTGTTTCTTTGTTGGTTCTTGGTTGGTCTGATGTCATGTTTTGCGTCTGTGGTGACTGGTGGTCATGTTGTGTCTAATTAAGTGTCTTTATTTGTGTTGTGTGCATCGTCGCTCACCATCTGTGCCATTAGATTCTGTTTTATATAATGACTTTTGAAGGGGAGGATAATTCCTACAGCACGTTTCCATCTGCTCTGCACTTAATCTTCTGGACGCACTCGCTCACTGGCATCCACTCACATCAGTTGTGTTTACTCATTCAGCGTCGCTGCTGGACTGTTCTCATGCCACAGATTCTACATCTGCGACGTGTACTTGATCCATAAAGACCAACACACTGCAGTCGTGTACCTGGGGCTCGGTTCCTCCTCCGTTAGTGGACGCAGGAGAACCCAGATCCAGATAAATGAGCAGTTGAACCTCAGGCGGATCGGTGTAAATGATTCCTGTGTAGATGAAGTAATAAATGCTTTGTTCTACTTTCTTCTCTCTCCCCCTGCCACCCCCCGCCCTCCCCCTCATCTCTCCCGCTCACCTCTTTGCGCTGCCTGCCTGGCCATAGCCCCCTTGCTGTGCGGCCTCTCTTTCGTAACTCCTGCCGGCTACAGCTTTGTGCCTCCTTCCTCTGCTCCCTTCTGGTCAGGTACAGGTATCACGCCTCTCTCTCTGGTTTCTCGCCCTCTTCGCCGGCATGTCGGAGGCTGCTTAGCATGCTGGCACCGTCGCTGCCTCCGTACCTGCGTTTGGCTTCTCATTGCACCATCTCACCTCCCACAATGATGTGCACACGCGTCTCACCGTGTGGAGAGTTTATATTTTATTTTATGCATGTGTATATTGTGCCTGTGTGGAATATTTGCATGTAAATGGGAGTGTGCTGGGTTCAGTGTGTGTGTCTGTGAGTCGCTCAACACTGTATTAGATATTCTCTCCCCACGGCCTGGTTAGAGAGGTCGGACGTTCCATTTCCACCTGTCAGCTGGGCCCGGTCCGAGCCCCCGCTCAGCAGGAGGCTGGCAGGGAGGGATGGAGCAGTGCTAACTGGCTAAGCTGCTCCACACCTGTTTCCTCTCGACAGGATGTCCAGTCGCACACACACACGTACAGTAGCTGTCAGAAGACGCTGGACTATCCCAGCTACAGCCTGGTGGATGTAAATGCTGCTGCTCTACGGTAGCGCAGGAATCAGGCATGGGCAGAAGCACATGTTTACAAATGACACATTCTCATAAAAGAAGAGGAATCCCGAGCCAGCAGTTTTTCTCTGGGCGAAGGTTAACATCATCCATCTCCCTCTTCAGTCTGTGTGAATTCGACAAATTAGCACGTCCGCTATCCTTTTTAACAGCGGCCTCTCTCTGATCTGCTTCCTTCCCAGTGCTCACTCCCAAAGTGATCGGCGTCGCCATCGCACGGTACGACTTCAGCTCGCGTGACACGCGGGAGCTCTCGCTGCAGGAAGGCGACGTGGTGAAGATCTACACGAAGACGGGCGCCAACGGCTGGTGGAGGGGCGAGGTCAACGGAAGGGTAAGAGCTCTGCTTCACATCCTGGGGAACGGGAGAATTAGTTGGGATCTAATTTTATCTGTTAAACCTTTAATTGCCTTCGGCTGAACTGAAAACAGGCTCTGATGTGATACATCCTCCTAAAATGGAAACGGACAAAAAATCTGCAGTTTCACATCCCCTTCCCTGAATGCAGGGAAATATCTGACCTCCATTCAGACTGGCTGCATTTCAGCTTTGCAGAGTGTGTTTGTGGAGTGTGTGTGTTCTGTTTTATTGAGCCTAGCGTGCGTGTTGATGCTCCTTCAGTGGAGGCTAAACGCAGTGTGTGGAGTCAGTGGAGTGTAGTTTGTGCCTCTTTAGAGCTGTACAACCAGAAGTGCTACAACTGTCTGGAAGGACCATCTGGCTTCACTGATCTTTTCTTTAGTACCATCATTTCAGCTCAGGGTGTTGTTAATTAGCAATAATGAAACGTGGTCAGATCCAAGGATCAGGAAAACCACAAACCAAAGCTACTGAAGGAAAATGACAGATGATGCAGCGACCGTTTGTCCCTGTGCTCCCAGGTCGGCTGGTTTCCGTCCACATACGTGGAGGAGGGCGAGGAGTGAAAGGTCCCCAAAGAGAGGAGGCACCAGATGAAAGGAACGGCAGCGGCGGAGCGAGCGAGCGTGCGAGCGAACAGGGACGAACAGACTGAGCTGCAGCTCCGCCGCCTGCTCCAGTGTTGAGCGTCCTGCACGGGCGCCGCCTACAACCGTCCCAGAGGCCTTTCAGAGGTAAAGGGCTACGCTACGCCGCCGGAGCCAGGATGCCCCGTCATCCCTGGCTGACTCCGTGTGACTAAGTGGCTCCACCAACTAGCAGCTTGCCTGTCAGCGGGGCACGGGGCCTCGTCAGACACCCCCCTCCTCCTCCTCCACCCATCCATAATGCAGCTTCCTCTGGCTGTGCCTTGGCCAGTGTGGCAACTCCCACCTGCTCCTGCTGCCAAGTCAGCCGCCGCCGCTCTGTCAAGAGGACACACTCCACTGTTCTGTGTGGTCATCCATCCATGCATCCATCAATTCCACCACTCTGTGGGAGTAGAGTCGTCTGCGCTGGAGAAGGGCCATAACGTGAAGCTGCTTCTCCCCCTTTCATCCCTCTCCCACTCTGAAGGGATCAAAGTCGGCTCTGACCCTGCCTGTGTATTTGTTCCACTAATGCGGGTGGTTATTGATGGATAGATGACCTGGATTCAGACACACACATACAAAAACACACGCACACACACACACACACACACACACACACACACACACACACACACACACACACACACACACACACACACACACACACACACACACACACACACACACTGCATAGGCAGTATAGGCGGTTGCCTGGAGCGCTACTCGCTTGGAGGGATGCGGTGAAACACTGGGACAAGTGCTGATCAGCTGTGCTGCAGTAAATCTTCATGTCGGAGCTTTAACAGACATTTCCCAATGAATTAATTCAGATTCAAGTGCAACCAAAAACTTTTAATCCACAGTTATTAAGTAATGACGTTTTACAATATTCATAAACTGTCACAGCCATTTTGTCTCTGTCAACAGTGTTTTGACAGAGGATGTTAGTTATGAAGGCGTCGGTGAGATTAAGGTTACGTTATTGTTCTTGGTTGAATTCACAGTGAGTCATTGCCCAGCACAGTGACGACAGCTGGTCCACACACACGCTCACGCAGCACTGGACGTTCTGTCTGCAGCCCAAGCGCTCGTGCAGTCATCTGCCAGCGGCCGCGGCCTCCTACTGTATCAGTGGACGGGAGCCCTTGGGCCGAGGCTTCATCTCCTCCGAGGCGCTGGCGTGAGGGAACCAGCCACGGGTCCCTTCAGCCGATGCCTCGTTGTTCTTTGCTCCCCGTCGTCTCCCTCGCTACAGTAGTTTTCACCTCTCTCTGTTTCGCCTGTTTCATCATCTGCAGATGATGCAGTCCGATTGTGCTCTTGCAGAGTGAAATCGATACCGAGAGGCTTCACGCTCAGACTTTTGGGCAACATTTTCACCTGATTATGCATGAAAATGTTTCACCGTCACCTTTCCGGGTGTTTGATGAGGCTACTTCGCTTTCTATTTCAGAGCAATTTCTTCTGAGGAACACAGTTGTTTATTTTTACTATTCATCTGCTTCTGCCAAGAAAATGTGAAATTTTAAAAAATGTCTTTTCCTACTACATTTCATTCCAACATAGCGTCTTGCCTCTCCCAGCTCACCGTCCTCGTTTTCAACCCCGTCGCTCACACGAACGCGCTCCAAACCACGCTGTTCTGTGTCACGTGACCAGAAATCCGCCACGGTTTGCTTGGATGGGTTCATTTTGCACATTGCCAGGACTTTCCTTTGCTTATGCACGACATTTGTTCTTCCTTTTTAAAAGAAACGGTAATAATTTATTTTGCAATGTACAAACGATACAGTAAAACACGCACTGGGGCAATTTACTGAAGTTTAAATACTACGAAAGCCTTTGAGTAACTACATTGTCTTTATTGTGCTGAAGCCGCTGAGTATTGTGCCACAAGCATATTTTGTGAATCTGAGTATTTTATTGTAAATATTTGCTTTGATAGCAGCTTGATAGAGTCAAAATCCTCCTGTTATCAACCATCCCATGTCTTTATAATATATATGACAATGATGACTTTGCTTCTCTGTCTTATTGTCTCATTACCTTCATATTTCGCTCTTCTTCTTTCATTAGTGTCATTAAGTGACCACTAGATGGAAGCATCCTAAACGCATCTCTTCGCTCCCCTGCTAAAGTTTGGACATGACGTCATCTCATTAGAGGATGAACAATATGCAATGAAGCCTCAGTACGAAAATGCCTTAATCCTATAGAGACGTTCAGGAGACCTTTGCTGTTTACTAAATGCGGGCGGACTGTATCATCACCTTACCTCCAACTTT